>NC_060270.1:7371762-8012056 GCF_021613505.1 Equus quagga | reverse complement strand
TGACTGCAGCAGTAGATAATCAATGAGCTAATGACTGCAGCAGTAGACAATCAAGCTTGACATGGTCAGCACAGTAGGCTAAAACTTGATTGACTTGATTAAAGGTTTCCAAAATATTGTAGAAGAAGAGAAGTGCATTGTTTGAATTTCCAAGCAGGTGTGAAGTTATAGCATCCTTGACTTTCTTGAGGAAGAAATTAAATATTAATTGAAAGCCAATGAAAAACAAGGGTGAAGAGTTGAAAGGTTGATCAAATATGTCTACAGATTTGATTAAAAAAATTACATAATAGTGGAAAAATGTGTTTGTTCCACTATTAATAAATCAATGTCCTAGTCATAATATGTGCTTTCCAATGTTGCCTGTTGCCCTGGGGTGTGGTGCCACAAAAAGGACTCACGCTTGTTTGCTATTGCTGTCAAGATGGAACAGAAGGATACTTTAAATGCCTGCCACCGTGAACAGTTTATTTGTTAGCCTGATGAGGATGAAATAGGCTTACTGTGAAAGAGGATGACTGATGGTTTAAGCAGACAATACTGTCCACTGTGTTGGTTTTCAGTATACGTAAACAGAGAAAAGAATAACATGCTGCCATGAAAATATCAGCCAAATCCCCAAATGATCAACATTTTGACAGCCTTTTTTTTACCTAGTCCTCTAATTAAAAATATGTTATATATATTTTTTTTTGTTTTGGTTAGAGTTTTTTGAAGCAAAACAAAACATTATGTTGGTTTAACATTTGAAAATCAACCAGTATAATTCAACACGTTAACGGAACAAAGGAGAAAAATCATAGGATCATCTATCTCAATGGATGCATAAAAAAGTATTTGCAAAATTTAATGCCCTGTTGAATTGGCTAAGATCCAGAGAAAGAAAATAACCATGATCCCCAAATAACAAAAAAGAAATGGAACAGTGCAAAATCAGGAACCAGTGGAATAGAGAAAAGAAGAAAGAAAACAGCTGGTGCAATTAGTTACTGAAAAGCTAAGATATGCTAACTTCTGAGAAGACTGATCAGAGGGGCCAGCCTGGTGGCGCAGTAGTTAACTTCGAGCACTCTGCTTTGTTGCCCGGGGCTCGCGGGTTCAGATCTCAGGCATGGACCTACACACTGCTCCTCAAGCCATGCTGAGGTGGCATCCCACATACAAAAGAGAGGAAGATTGGCATGGATGTTTAGCTCAGGGCCAATCTTCCTCACAAAAAAAGAAAGAAAGAGCAACCAGAAAAAAATTGAGAGGGAAATAATGCAATGAACAAAGTATAGAAAAGTGAAGAAATCATCATTAAAGCATTAAAATTATATAAAAAATACTATCCTAATATATTTAAAAACCTAAATAATTCTGATAAATTGGAAAATATATTCCAATATAGGTCTAAGATAAAATGTAAATCATGAATAGAAAAAAATTAACATAATTGAAATGACAGTTTTTTAAATTGCCCACAAAAAGCACCATGTCCGGGCAGTTTTCACTCAAATTCGCCCAAACGTTCAGGGGTAGATAACTCTGTTTCACAGTTCCTGGAAATAAAAAATAGAAAGAGAACCACTGAACAGGTTACATGAAGTAAGTATAATCTTGATAACAAAACTTACAAAGTAGAATACAGGGAAATGAAATTATAGTTAATTTTATTTATGGACATAAATGCAAAAATCTTAAATAAAATACGCTAAGTGAGTTCTCTTGCCTATCAAAAATGACAGGTTACCACATGAAATAGCATTTGTCACAGACATGCAAAGAGGGGATAAGGTGGGAAAAGTCTCTCATTTCAAGTCCCCACAGTGTTGGTCATGATGAGATGGAATGCCTGGATATCTGCAGGCTCCAACTCCAACACTCATTTAAAGCAAAAGCTCTAAATACTGCTCAGAGGAAATCATTGAACATCTTCATGAACAGGATAGACAAAGGTTTATTAAATAGGACACAAAACTGGTAATGATAAAAGGAAAAAAATGATATTTTGAGTTATTTATTTATTTATTTATTTGAGGAAAATTAACCCTCAACTAACATGTGCTGCCAATCCTCCTCTTTTTGCTGAGGAAGATTAGCCCTGAGTTAACATCCATGCCCATCTTCCTCTACTTTATATATGGGATGCCTGCCACAGCATGGCTTGACAAGCATGCATAAGTTGGCAACAAGGATCCAAACCAGCGACACCCCGGGCTGCTAAAGTGGAATGTGAGAACTTAACCACTGCACCACCTGGCCAGCCCTGATATTTTGGATTATTTTAAGAGTGAGAACTAATCATGACAAGACTTCAATATAAGAGTGAAAATGCAAGCCAGAAAGCCAGAGAAGGTAATTGTAGACGTGCATCCAAGAAAGAACTATGCATAAGCAGAACTCCTACAAATCGATAAGAAAAAAACAGGCACAAAACACACAATGGTCAAAAGATCTAAAAGGACAGTTTTAAAAAGGATATCTTTTTCATATTTTTTAATTAAAAAATTAATATTTTAATTTTTAAAGTATGAAAATGAATTCAACTGTTTAGGAAATGCAAATTAAAACAATCTGAAATTACTGTTGTATTAGCAGAAGAGCTAAAATGAAAAAGACACAAAACTACTAAAACTGTAAAATAATCAATTTGACAAAAACAAGACGAATGAAAAAAATCAGCATCCATTACTTGCAATAAAAATATTAGAAAATATAAGAATTATGATATTCTAAATAGCAACAAACCGATATAGAAATACATAACAAATAATGCATAAGATCGTTATTAAAAAGCAATGTACACTCTATTAAAATAATTAAAAGACCTGGAGAGAGAGAGATCTTCAGTATTGAGACATTCTAGTTTAAAAAATTCAGCAGAAGTTGACATAATGATTCTAAAATACAGCTGAACATATGTAGTGAATGAATATCTAAGGCAGCTTTACAAAAGAATAACAAAGAATAAGACATATTGCTAAGCCATATTAATTAAAATATTGGACTGTCGACAGACCTGGAACTCGTTACAATAGTCCCATACAGATACAAACTCTACGTATGACTGTCAATTTGTGATTCCCAGAGCAGCAGGAGCAGCATCTCCTGGGATCTTGTTATTTATATAGAGACTTGCATCTCACCCCAGAGCTGGTGAATCAGAAACTCTGGAGTGTTCTCCAGCAAGCTGCATTTAATAAGCTGTGGCGTCTCTGTAGCATCTCTATTTGTGCTGAGGGAGGGCCAAACCCGAGATTCTTGTGTGAGATCTGCAGGCTGGAATTGAAGCAGCAGCCATTTCCAGCTCACACATCTTGACACTGACCTGTTGGCTTACCTCACTGGCCCGAAGTAGTAACTGGGCTTGCAACTGCTCTGCCTTCCTTGGATCATCCTTCCATTTCTCCATCTCCTGGGCAAGGAGGTATGTGTGTGTGTTTAGTACCCACTCCATCGTGGCGAAAGGCAGCAAGAGCTAAGAGGGGTCAGCCCTCCTTGTGATCTCCAGTTTGTGCTTGGGGTGTCCAGTTTGTTCTTATTCTCTCCTACTTTACATACAACTTTACTTCTGATTACCTGCTCTGTGCACTTCAAGTTTCAACATCAGACACAGAGAACAGAGTCTGACAAGTCTCTTAACCAGCTTCCACAATTATGTGAAGTCAAGCTCCTGTGACAAACCCCTACTTCTCTGATTGAACCCCAGCTAATACACAGCCCCCGGCTGATTCTGATGCATGCTGAAGTTTGAGAAACACTACTATAAAGATATCACAAAGCAGTAGACAGATTATTTAGTAAAATGTGTTCGAGGGAATTAGCTCTTGTAACAGGGTGAAAAATGCACTACAGCTTCACACGACAAGCAACAAACCAGATGGATGAAAGACATATGGCAAGAGAAAAACCATAATAGCAATGTGGACATTGTGAGAGCATTCCTCTGTGACCTTGGACTGATGAAAAATCCAAAAGCACAAATCATAAAGGAATAAATGATGGATTTGACTTCATAAAACTTAAAAATCTGTTCAGTGACAGGAACAATAGACAAAGTTAGCAGAAGGCTGAAAGACTATTTTTAACATTCCTAATTGCCAAAAAATATACAAAAAGAAGAACATAAGAAATTCTTACAAATCTATATGCTAAAAGCAGAAACTCCCAATTGGCGACATATATGAACCAATAATTTATGGAGGTGAAAACATGAATGATTATCTGAATATTTGCACAACCTCATAAATAGAATACAAATTAAAGCAGTAATGAGATACTACTGGAATTAGGTTTTATTGCTGTCATAACAAATTACCACAAATTTCATAGCTTAAAGCAATAAATATTTATTATCTGACAGTTACGTTAAGTCAGAACCTGTGGTGGGCTCAACTGGCTTCTCAGCTCTGGGTTTCCCAAGGCCAAAATCAAGGTGTTGGCACGCTGGCATTTTCCCGGGAGGCTCTGGGAGGCATCTGCCTGCATGCTCATGCTGGCTATTGGCTGAGGACCTTTACTTGTGACTGTAGAACTGAGATCCCCCTTTCATTGCTGGCTGTCAACCAGCAGACTACTTTCTGCTTCAAGAGGCCACGTGCCTTCCTCAGCTGCTGATCCCTTTCTTCTGTCTTCGAAAGCAGCAATGACAGGTGCTTTGAATCTCTCTGACTTTCCTTCTGCCTCGTCTCCCGTCTACCTCCTGACCTCTCAGTCCCAAACTTTCTGCCATTAAGGGCTCATGATTACGTTGAGCCTGCCCAGATAATGCAGGATAATTTCCCCACTTTAAGGTCAGCTGTTCAGTAACCTTAATTTCATCTACACAGCCACTTCACAGCAGTACCTAAATTAGTGTTTGATTGATTAACATGGGAAACTTGGAAGGGGGGGCATCTTTATAACTCTGCCAACCAAAACACCTTCTATTAATTTTATTAGCAAAAACTAAGTAAAAGCGGACAATAATCTGTTGTAATAGGAACCTTCAAAGTATTACCACTGGGAGTATAAATTCTTGCATCTGTTTTGAAGAACATTAAATATGTTTTTCTTGGAAGCATACATATATAATGAGTGCGTGTATTGCAAGCAAGTTTGGAAGACAGACATTAAATATATAGTAATGTATATTTATAGTGAATGAGAGAGGGATAAAATAAAATAAAATAAAATAAAAGGGGAAGAATGTGGTATGCTGATAAAAGTGTGCCTTAAACTGAGAAGTATGGTCAAAATATTCTGTGCGCCTGAAGGAAACGAATACAGAGTCACATAAAGCACCTCGACTTTCTTGGGAACACAATGACTAGTAGGAGGATGTGGTAGGACAATAATCACATTTAAAAACAAAATTTTACCTCTATCTCTTGTCCTTCCTTCCTCTCTTCCCCTAATTCAAACATATAGTGAATCCTGTGCTCGTCGTCATAGGGAGGTATGAAACAGATGGAAATCAGAACTGTATAGCATAAAATTCTGTCTTTTGTCTTTCAATTTCCAAAGCACTTTTATTTTGAGGGGGGACAGAGGGAGAAGATGAAGTTGGGGGCAGGTACCAAAACTGGTCAAAGTTGGGGCTTTGTGGGCATAGATTGAATTCCTTGAAAAAATATAAAGGGATAAATATTTTCTGTTAATCTTCATGGATTTGCAAGAGAAAGAAAGTGAAAGGATAGAAATAATTGGGGCAGAGAGTTTCCAAATTACTTCATAGCAGTATCAAAGGAGAGGTAATAAGATCCCAGATATGTATGACAACCAATCATGTGAAAACTTACACAGCCCTGCGTTTGAGATAGAAAAATCAGAGAGACACCGGACTTGGGAGAGCCCTGTGGGCATGGACTAAGGCCATCACAGAAACAATCACATATATTGTTATCAAGAAACAGTGGGGGCACCAAATCCTCCATGCCCCGAATGCCATTGCATAAGATCACAAAACTATGTCGCAATTCAAGAGAGTGGAGAACTTCACACCGGATAACAATGGTTACATGTTCCATTGATTTGCTGAAAAGAGGTCTAGAAGTCAAGTTAAGTGCCATAAATAGAAAATAAAGTTATATAATCACACATATAGATTTTTGAGTTGGTATTCATACTCACCACAGATTTTTCAAGAATGATGGTATGACCAAAAGTGTCAAGCTTGATATTAACTTTACAGTGTGGTCATTGTTGATTTTGGCGAGAGCTAAAATGCATTGTAAAGTAAAGGGGTGAGAAAATGGACATTCGTGATAACTATCTCTCTAAACAAGATGGTGTCTGAGGCACAGCAGAGAAATTAGATCGTGGCTGGAGAATGATTGAGAACTGAAGAATTATCAGATCTCATCTACCACTAATGTTTGTCAATGTTAAATCTGAAATCTCTTTCAAATCCATTTACTTTTCTCCATTGCTTCCACATCAACACAAGCCTAATTCAAGCTACAATATTCCGTCTCGTAGAGTATAAGCAATATCTTCCTGACTTAGTCTAAAAGTTCCCTAAAAGTAAAACAAGAGAAAATAAAAACAAGAGAGGCAGACATTGCAGTTCCTAGCAAAGATGAGAGTAATAGCGTGGAGGAGTGAGATGTGAGATGGATGAGGTGCAGGAGTTCTCTTCCAAAGATATTACCTCCACTCCTCACTATAAACATACTGCTTTCAAGAACCTCCAGGTTTGCAGTGAGTATGAAACAAATGTCTAACACTAGGTGGATTAGCCAGAGAAGAGAAAGGGAGTTTGAAGTTAAATGGAATCATCAGAGGAAGCAAGAAGTCCAGAAAGTAATTGAAACATTCAGGAAGCAACAGACCAGTTGACGGTAAAGTAAATACAAGAGAATATAATAAAGATGAAGCTGGTAATGGGGTTTCATCATAAATTTTGGAGAAACTTGCAAGACATGTGGGGAAATCTGTGCTTAATTTCGTTAGAAATGAGGGAGCCGCAAAGATTATTACAGGAAGAAGCCGTAAAAGAATTACACTTGGCAAGATTATCCTGGCATTTTCCTTTCTGATTACCCTGTTGGGTAGTCATTGGGAAGTGTAGCCAAAGCCCAGACATAACTTATTTAGGCATGAATGAGGGTGGGAGGATTTAAAGGAGGAGTTGGATTCAAGAAAAAAATTGCTGAAAAAGAAGTAATGAAATCAAGAGAAATAGGATACAAATAGTTAAGTAAAATAATGTTAGAATACAAAATTTAAACCTTTTATAATGACAAATGCTTATTTGATCCAGAAGTATAATGGAGAATATGTAAATAAAATAGGTGGTTTGTACATAGCAATCGTGTTTACCTTATTAGTGATGTCATTTATGTCTTATATGATAGAATTGTCTTCGTTTGTTTGTTTTACTATTGCATTTGTCATGACCTGAGAATGACAAATTAGTCTCTATCATATGTTTTGTGCATTTCTCCTCATACCTCATTCAATTTCTGTTTTATGATTGTTGCTGCAGGGATAATTTGTGCATGAATATTCACAACTGTTATATCTTCATTTTATGAATTGAAACCTTTAGCATCGTGAAGTGCCCTTCTTTGCTTTATTCAATGCCTTTGGTTTGACTTCTACTTTGCTGGTATAATTTTATTGTATAAATTTTGCTCTTGTCTTTACTTTCACACTTTTTATATCCCTTTGAATTAGATTTACTTGTTGTACGCAAACTACAGTGGGATTTTGCTTTGTGATTTAACACGTAGTGAAAATCATTTTCTTTTAATAGGGGTTTAAGCCGTTTACATTTTAAATGACATAAATTTTGTTTTAGCTCTTGTTACAACACTTGTTTTTCTTTCTCTAGTTTTTTAAAAATCTAATTTCTTTGCTATTTGTATATGTGTGGTTCCAGTATTTGGAAGAGTGTGTGTTTTTGTTGTAGTGATTATAATTATTAGAGTCCTTAGTACTGTATTTTCTTAATCTTTTCTGAAATTCAGTGGCAAAATTAGCACATTTCCTCCTCTTCTCTCATCCTCTTCTTTTCCCTTATGTATGACATTAGTTAATAATGTGATTTTTTTGTGATAAACTTTGTACTGCTAAATTATTCTTATTCTTGTACTACTTCTTTTGTTCCCATTTAATGCTGTGGTTTGACGCTCAACTACTACAATGCGATCAGAAATTTACCCTATCTACCACCATCTTTTTGCTTTACTTCCCACCATCTTTTTGCTTTATGTTCCAATTTGTGTTACTTGAACTATTACCTTGCTCATATCCTATTATGCAATACAATTCCCTCATATTTTTAGAATCTATTCCTCCTTTTAGTATTCAATGTTCACTACCAATCATTTTGCCCTGATTTTCTTGGAAAATTTTGTTTACCTGAAGTTCATTCTAGAATGATTTTGTAGGGGAGGAAGACATTGCCTCTACCTACTCTGGGTCTTTCTGGCTGGACAACGAATTAAATTCACATGAGATATTCTGTCTCATAACAGGAGAAAATTAAACAAAGCTTTATAGCATGTATACATGGGAGAGACCCAGAAAAACTGAGTAACTCTCCAAAATGGTGGACACTCTCACCTTAAGTACCATCCTCAGCTAAAGACAAAGGAGGATGTTGGGGGTGGGGGAGTCAGTTAGGAGAGGTTACCCGAAAAGCACAACAAACAAGAGTAAGGTTATTAGGCAGATTTAAGTCCTTGCCTTCCACATTGGTAAGAGCTCCTAGTGATAAGATCATCCCGCCTTCTTCCTGGTACAGAGAGGGAGACACATTTACAGATGGAGATTTCCCTTACAAATGTAAATGTCCCTTACAAAGGGTAACTTCTACTTTCCAGAGCTTCTTTCACGTCTGCAGTTTTTAAAAGTACCCAGCCCAGAATAATCCTCATGCCAAAAAGACATATCTTGAGGTGGCCAATTCCAGTCCCCCATAGTTTCATTCATTTATTTTTTCCTAGCTCTTGGTATACCCATTTAGTATATAAATTCAAGTTTTTGTTTATCTAAATAATATTCACTTGAATTATATCTCTAATATTAGATTAGTTTCATTGTCTAAGTTTTTATATTCCAGGGACCACTTTTTGTGAATATTGGTTATCCTTTGCCTCCTTTCTCTATAATTTTCTCAATACTTTTTTTCAGTTTCCACTTCGCTTATTCACTTTTCTAATGTCTATAATGCCTTTGTTTCTACTTGAGTTTCTATGTTTGCCGTTTGTCTTTATTTTTGTGTTATTGGGGTTTTTCTTCTTACTCAAATTTGGATCACTTGGGTTTTCCCTCTTCCTCTTCCTGTCTCACTATCTCTTTCATGAGTTCTTGCATATCTTCTTTGTGGTTTTACCTTATAAAGGCACATGTGCCATATTTATTGGTTTTTAATTCATAACAAAATGTTCACTTTTTCACTCTGCTCCCTGGAGGCAGCATTTTTAATGGTGACCTTTAACTGTAAGCAAGGGGCTGAGCTCCCATATTTTTCTTATAGCACCTTTATATCAATATTGTATGTGGCCCTTTTTATTGTTAACCATTTAATAATTTGTACTTTCTTCTAGCCAGTGGATTTTACAGGGAGCAGAAGCTTAGAAAGGCTTGGGAGTTCTAAAGTTCTGGGGAGAGTGACACCTGTGAAAGAGGAGGATGGAAGCAGGGTTGGGCGGGGAGCACTCAGATCCCGATGAGCTCTTGACCCTGCCTGCCCACAGGGTGCTCCAAAGCAAATGTCACTCACTAGAGGACTTCTCTGTGTGTGTGTGTGTGTGTGTGTGTGTGTGTGTGTGTAGCTGTGTGTGGGGCAAGGGATGGAAGGTGGGATGGCTAGATCTGTATACCACCCCCTTGCTGAGGCGTTGTTTGAGGGCTGTTACACTTACGCAGTTGAACAGTTACCCTGGGCCACACCCAACCAGAACCAGATATTTCTAACTGCTCTCTGGCATGCATGCAGTATTTCTATTTCAGAACCCAAAGTATCTTTTTTTCTGTTACTCCAGAGATAATGCTTCTCAGTATAGCCCCTCTCCGCCCTGGGCTGAGTTCTAGCAGATATCACTGCAAAAAAAATGATGTTTTGCACTTGATAAACAAATGGTAAGCAATAGGATATACTGGAGCGTGTGAAGAAGCCATTTGGTGTAAACCTAATTCACCCTGACCTCGTTTTTTTTCTGAAAGGGCCTGACATGGCCGTTGAGCATGCATTGTATATCTGCTTTAAGCATTTACTCTGTCCCAAAGACAAGAACGAAGGGCCTCCAGATAAAGGTGCAACTTCCCTCACATTGGCTTTTCCTTAAGGATAAGCATCTCTCCCCAGGCTAGGGATTGATTGCCATGCTCACCTGTGACGACCCAGCTCCAGACAACACACCTGCTACTTGCTGTGTGAATTGCTGTGCCGGCTAGGCAATCTTGTGACTGTTGTAAAAGGGACATTCCAATCATATGTGACGTATGCTCTTTGTCCCAAGAGGGTATATAACCACTCTGTACACTGCTCTTCTTTGGTGTCCTTCCTTTCTTAGTGAAGGCAGGCCCTGGACTAGGCTAGTTTTCAGATTTGGCTCATAAAAAACTCACCCCAATTTTGATTTATGGATTGGTTATGGATTTTCGTGTCGACGCACTCCAGGATTAACCATTCCCTCCCCCTACCTTTTTTGGTTTTTTTTGGCTGGTGGTTTCTAAAACCTATCACCACTACCCCTTCTTGCATTCGCCTACTTCTTTGCCTCACTTTTTCCAGTGTGGGTTCTTAAAGACGTCAGCCATTTTTGGTAATCTTTTTATGTATTGCAGAGTCTGAAGATTACATTTATCTTCTAGAAGTGATTTAGAAAAAGGAGTTTGATTTTATTTTTTCTTTGATATATTTTTCTAATATCCTAGAGGAGAAAAGTAAAAAGAAATGCTGGCTGATGTAGCTACATTTTTTTAATATTTTGTTTTAGAATATTTTTATTACTTTCTACGGTTCTTTTTTTAAACAAACATAAAAAAAAGCATGGAGACTTGGGAAGCAAGAATACAAATGGCTTTTCCACCACAAATTAAATGTAGAAAAAGAAAAAAGGAGTTAAGAATGACTGAGATTGCTAAAGTGGGAACCTTGAGAGGGATCATTTTGAACTGTGAAAAGTTTTCTCATCAAACAGGATAAATTAGACAGGAACACAGATCAAATTCTCACATGTATCAATGCAAAATCAAAAGGATAGTAGTAGCAGAATGGAATTAGATCAGATATTTAACAGAAGTGGCTGTTTGGTAAACTGTAGTTACCAAACAAGTTTGTTATTGTTAACATACTTGACTAAGATTTTCTGACAGAAAAACAGGCATTTATGGTTAGAAGTGCTTAGGTACTTGAATTTTATTCTCACATCAACCATTCTTTAAATGAAAGAGAGAATCGCGTCTCTTTGAATGCATAGCCATAGTTGTGACCTCTGCTACTGGAATAAAGTGTATTCTGAAAGTTTAGCCAAATAATGCAAGGTTCAAAGATTTTAAAGTTTTGCAAGCTACTTTTTGCAATTTATTTTTAAATTTAAAAATTATATTAGAACTATGAGTACTTTGTGTTCTCAAATACCAATTAGAAAAAAACTAAAGCCAAGTTATTTTAAAATGAATCTGAGTATTGTTCATGTAAATTTGAAAACTCACACCTTTTGTGGCCTATTCAACTTAATTATTACTTACAGTTATTCATGATTTTGGAAATATTTTCAGCTTAACCTCAAGACTTTTTCTTTTTATTCCACTTTTTAAAAAGTATGTGTTTTACTGTTTTCTATCTAGAATAACGGCTCACTTCTTTCCAAAATAGATGGATCTTCTATTGAGGATCCATGATCTTGCAATACTAGAGTTAAATTATAATTTTCTTTGTTAAAATATCATAATTTTAAAATAGAATTTTATTAAAAATTGTTATATCTATATAACTAACACTGTTTCCTTTCCTAGTATAATTTTTCATCTCATTGTAATTTATTAAAATTTCAATTCTATTCTTCTTTCATATTGATACCTTGCCTTGATGAGAGAAAAATAAATTTCTCTTGAATTGAAGGTAGAGAACCAAAGAGCAAAAAAGCATATATAGGGGCCAGCCCTGTGGTGTAGTGGTTAAGTTCAGCGTGCTCCACTTTGGTGGCCCAGTTTCGCAAGTTTGGATCCTGAGCGTGGATCTATGCTACTCATCAGCCATGCTGTGGTGGCAACCCACCCCCATATAAAGTCAAGGAAGATTGGCAGAGATGGTGGCTCAGGGCTAATCTTCCTCAAGCAAACAAAGAGGAAGATTTGTTACAAATGTTGGCTCAAGGCTAATCTTCCTCAGCAAAAAAATAACAAGTACATATATGTTTACACACAGGTAATATCATCTATATGTGTGTGTTTATGTGTGTAAAATGCATAAAGACAAAAGTAAATGCTGTGGTGTTGTTTCATATGGCTATGGCTCCAGCCATATGAACTGTGCCTTGGGCTACTCCTCCCTGCACTTTAAGCTAACCCTACAGGAGACAGAATAAAGAGTGACAGTTCATCCATTGTAATCTCACAATTACAAGAGACAAGAAAATGAGATATTAAGTTGAATCAAGAGGAGTTGTTGATTTTTCTTTTCTTTCCTCCAGTTATTTTCAATCACATGTTTTTCCTTTGTAGTTATATTCTTACCTTCCTTCAGTGGCTTATTGAGAAAAACCTGATACATACCAACGGTCACAGGTTAGTAAGTCTCCTTTAATTCTGACACTGAACAGATATCCTGGGGATCCACACATAATTGAACTTTTGTCACCGTCTCTAATGGTCTTCTTCAAAAATGTGACATCTCTCATCACGGTGTTACTTTTGCCTCTTTACCTAACGTATGGAAGCCCATGCGGTACAGAAGAATAGTTATTGAAAGTTCTTCCTAGTTTATGAATCATACATATGATCCTCAGTAACTATTGCTCCCCATCTATCAAGCAGTGAGGAAAAGGAAGTGGGTGTGTCTACCAGTGACATTATTGAGATTTATATGGCTAAGTAGTTTTGTAGTTAATAAGATGGGCACAGCAGAGCTGCCAACTGAAATCAAATTGAAATAACACAGTGTACCCATCCTATTTTTCAAATGCTGGCTAGGCCTGGCAATTGAATTAAATCATATTAAAGGAATCTGTATCCTGCAAGCCGAGCCCAGAACTCAGACAGTCTGACCTCAGCTCTGCTTACCAGTTGACCCATTATTTCACTTCTTTGGCTTTGACCCAGGTGAACAGCAATGATGACCACAAACAAAACAACCCCAAATCAAAAAACGATTTTGAGTGACAAAAGGACAAAGGCTTTTGAATAAACATTTATTTGTTTAAATTCATTTACTTTAAATTCACTCATTTGCAACAACTAAAATGTTTATTTCCATATAACTATAACTGTTACACCTTATTTGTATTGGTGAGAAGGATGCATCTTTTTTTAAGAGGAGGGGACACAAACAATTCTAAGTTCCATTGGCCCTTATTTTCCCCTTTAAAAACTGGAAAACTACCTGGTTCCACAGGAAATATCAAATAAAAATGAAGGCACAAGGGTGGTTCCTGAAGCCCTAGCACCGGTGTCTTTAGTTATTCTCTAAAAATAATTCAATGTGATTAGGAAACAGGAAGCCTTGAACCATGTCGATCCAACTTAAAAAATTAAAATAACAAGTTATGTTTTTAATAGCTTGGGAAAGAATGCACACATTTTCTTAAACTTTTAACTCTGTGGTTAATTTTTAATTGCCGTTATTGTAGACAGTCAGCAGTATTTCACACAGTTGAGTAATCATTTCTTCTTGGAAGACTTTCTCCATTTGGGTTCTAAGACATCCCTCTCTTAGTTCTTTAACTACCTTACTGCTCATCCAGTCTAGTCTCATTTACTGATTCTTTGTTTGCCAAACCTCTAAATATTTGGGATTTACAGGGTTGTCCTCTAACCTATTCCATTTTTTTAACATACCCTAAAATTTTAAGTGATCCCCTTCACTCTAGTGTGTTCAGACAGGAAGTCTTCCTGAAACTATTGCCATATATTACCTGCCTAGAGAACTATATATATATAGTGATATATATCAAGTAGCTAGATATCTACTTGGATATCTGACAGACTTCTCAAAATTGACATTTGTTGCTGAACTCCTGATTTCCACCCGGAATCCTTTTCCACTTAACCTTTTCCCGTCTCTGGAAATGATCAAAATTTTTCATAGCTGCTTAGTCAAAAAATCTTTGAGTCATCCTTGACTCCTCTCTTCCTATGGCACTCCACATTCAATCCCTCAGCTTTACCTGCAAGTGTATCTGGACTCGAACTGCTTCACGTCACCACCTTGACCGCCTAATGGCAAAGCCGCCATCTTCTTGCACCAAGATTGCTGCAACAATTTAGTGACTTGTCTCTCTGCTCCCAATTTTGTTTCATTTGTCCATTCTGACACAGGAACCATAGAGAATCTTAATCCTTCTCCCTTCAAATCCCCAAAGGCTCCCCATCTCACTAAGGGTAAAAGCTGAAGTCCTTAAAATGATTCATAAGGCCCTGTAAGTGCTAAACACATTCCCCCCCCCCCACCCCCCACTATCTCACTTCCTTTGTTCTTGAAATTAACGTCTTTGCTGTCCTTCAAACTCAACAAGCAAGTCACATGCCTCTGACTGCACTTAATATTGCTTTTGTCTGGAATGTACATTCCTTAAATATCTTTATGATTTTCCCCTTTAAGTCATCAGTCTTCTACTTAAATATCAGATTCTTAGAACATCTACATTGTCCGTCCTGTATAAGTTACTTCCATTTTCTATCTCCATTACTTAGCTTTGCTTCCTTCATAGCAGTTATCATTTCATGCAAGTTAAATGATCATTTAACTTTCATTTCAGTTATCATTGATAACTTTCCTTGTTCTGAAATCTGTTCTGTCTGGAATTAATATAACTACTCTTGCCTTCTTTTGATTAGTGTTAGGATGATATATCTTTTTCTCTCCAGTTACTTTTCCTCTATGTGTATTTTTTGTTTAAAATAGATTTCTTGTAGACAACATATAGTTGGATTTTATTCTTTTATCCACTCTGACAATTTCTGTCTTTGAATTGATATATTTAGACTATTGCTATTTAAAGTGATTATTGATATAGTTGGATCAATATGTGCTATGTTTGTTACTGTTTTTTCATTCGTTGCCTTTCTTCTTAGTTCCTATTTTGTCTTACATTTTTTTCTGCCTTTTTAGTTTTAATTAAGCATTTTACATGATCCCATTTTCTCTCCTTTCTTAGCATATCAATTATACAATTAAGCTCTAATAAAACCCCAGTATGTGAGGCTTTGATAGAATAGTTTTTCTTGAGGGCGGGCCTTGTTAAGAAGAATAGAATGCTCCAGTGTATTTCAAAATGGTTGCTTTTCTCCTCCCCCTGTTGGAAGCCTAAAGGGAAGTGATTTTCTTTTTCTGATCTTCAGTGTGAGAATCTGACTGAGCTTCTGGAGGTAAAACTCAAAAAAGTGTGAGTTACCCCTATTACTGGGTGCCCCCAGAATTCCGAATCTCAGATTCATCCACACTGAGCCTCCAGCAATTCATCAGTTACAGTTCAGGTTTTCCTCCCCCTGTGCTGATTCCCATGGAGGTTTCTGCTCCAGTAAGTTGTGATTCTCTAAATCAGCTTGACTGTCTCTCCAATTTGGGGGGCATTGGTTTGCCCTGTGAGCTCACCGCTCTGACAGATCTAAGAAGTCTTTTTGAGTTTTCAGTTTGTTCAGCTTTTTACTTGTTGTTGGAATGTGGTGACAGTTTCCAAGTTCCTTACATGCTAGACTGAAAACTGGAAGAATTTTTCATTTTTTTGACCTTTGAGAGTAATCTTACTTTGAGTAATATGAGTGACATTTTTGTCTACTTTTTAATAACAAGTAGCATATAATATATAGGACATGAATAATTATAATATTTTTATAATTAGGAACAACATATTTAAAGGATTCTTCTTGTAATAATTATATGCATATCTTCTTTTAAAAAAGTGCCTTTTCAATGGAATAGTTAGGAGATTTTGGAAAGGCTGCCAGAAGAGGCTAATTAGCTAAGCATGAAATGGCTGTCAAACTATAAATTAAATATAGATATTAGAAGATAAAATACCTTTTTTCTGTGTTGTCTTTCATACCAGCTCAGTACCTTTCTCACCGTGTGACCTGTTGGGGCTTCTGTTACTGAGGGTTGAGTAATGACTTGGTGACACTTCTTATACATACAAACTCCTACATTATTCTTCTGTAATCTCTTATAAAGCAGGTAAACAAACCACACACACACACACACATACAGCTAGCTAATTCACTCAATTGCTGGTCAATCTCAAAGCTTACCGTCAAGAACACGCTCATGTAATTAACAGTTTCTTTGGCTTATGTTCATAGTCTTAGGCACCATCATCATTTCTTTCACAGATGATATTAGAAATTGAGACTACGCCTTTAGGATTTCACACATTTCCTCTGAGTTCTTCATTCTTCTCAAGGAAAACTCATTGGATCTATATAATTATTAAAAGTAAAACTCTTGTCAAAATACTTGTCCACTCTACTATTCACGCGAGTTTCTCTGCTCTTTGAAAAGAATATATACCTTTAATAAAAATAAATAAACTTTATTTACTAAATAAACTAAAATATCTCCAATATTTAAGTAGTAGTTTTTACTCTTCAATGATAAAATAATGAACCCAAGGGGGAACTTTGCAATAAAAGCAAGAAAATATTTACTAAATTAGAAATATCAATATTAATTGACAATGTTAAGATGTTTATGTCACTGATACTCATTTTCACATGAGATATTTGTGCATTTATGTGAAAGGTCACAAAATATTTATCATCTAGGTTGTGGAAAATAAAATTTATTTAGTATAGATTTTTGCTAAAACTGCCAAGTAATTCTAATATATGCCAGTTATAAATAAATAGCATTTGAATATAATGACAATGCTCTTCTCATATTTATAAATTCAAAGTGGCTTACTTTCTAAAATCTAGTGACTGCTACAAAAATTAAATGGTTTGAGACAAATCCAATTTCATTCTCTGTGTTCTTAAAGTTGATTCATTTCACTCTGTGCTAGCATCTTTATTGTCAGCAATATGTGATGATCCCTGATGATCCTCCACAAGAGACAGAAGATTCTAATTGCTTCTTGATAAGTAAAAGAAAATATAGGTTTTGGTACCAAACAAATTGTCCAGAATTGACACAAAGGCCGGAAATGGTTGTTGTGTGGAGTTTGGGGAAGTTGCAGTGTCAAAATTCAGTTCAACTCCCTTCCTTTGCCATATATGCCAATGCTATTGGCAGTGGCTCTCAAGCACCACCTTGGTGCAACTAAACCATACCAAAGGATTTCAAATGTAATTTTTTGACTGTCACGCTAGCCATCAAATGTGGGTGGGACAAAAAAAATAGTTTGACTTTCCATAAATAATCTGAAATTGTTCATAGAATTATGAAGAGTCAGATGCATGAAGGAATTTAGGAAAATATTTTAGTAAACAAGTTTCCCATGACCAACTATTTCCAGAAGTTTTCTATCCTTCTAGTAGGAATATCCCAGCCTACCTACCGAGGAAATCCTCTCATGCTGTATCTTGGGTAGCATGGAATCATGGAAAGAAGGGCAGTTCGAAAGATGCATCAAGAGAGAAAACGTATCTATATTTTTTTGTTTCATTGCCATAGCAGCTCACAGATATTTCCTAAAGAGAGGACAGAGGGTTGAATATGGAACTTAAACGTGAACACTAACACCAATAAACAGTTTCGCCACAGTGTAAACTCTGTGATATTCAAAGCTACACTTCCAAAAAAAAAAAAGTTCTGTAAACAGACTCATGGTGTGTGTTTTTCATCGTTACTTCCTGCAAAGGACTGATGGGTAAAATTCCTGGCGAGACTGATTGTGTGGTTTTCTTTTCAGCCATTCACTCAGCATGGAGGGGATAATGTGTTGTTTCACATTATTATATTTTAGCTATAAAAAAATGTTATACAATCAGGGCTAAGTAAATGACTTCAAAATACATTAACAATACCATTCACTAAGAAAACTGCTCCACACTGGAAGAGACTGATAGAGCAAATTTGGGGACACACTGAGTTTTGTTTGGAGGACTAATTTAAGACTGTCAAGTCCTGCATTTGACAGTTTTCCTTTTAAAATTTGTAGGATTTTTTTTTTTTTTTGAGGAAGATTAGCCCTGAGCTAACATCTGCTGCCAATCCTCCTCTTTTTGCTGAGAAAAACTGGTCCTGACCTAACATCCGTGCCCGTCTTCCTCTACTTTTTTTATACGTGGGATGCCTACCACAGCACGGCTTGCCAAGTGGTGCCATGTCCGCACCGGGGATCCGAATTGGTGAACCCCAGGCTGCAGAAGCAGAACATGAGAACTTAACCACTGCGCCACTGGGCCAGCCCCTATAGCAGTTTTGAAACAAGGATCTTTGAAGAGGACATTAATTCTGCTAAAACTCTATCAAGTCCCCAGATATCAGGTGAATATTTACAGATTGTACACAACACACGCACTGCAAATTTCCATTCCCAGTGATACTTGTAATACACTTGTTAAATAGCTTTTCATTATAAGATCAGCCAAGGAGAGAATTAATGTTTGGATTGACTGATGATCCCAATTCCCAGGTTGTTGGGTTGTTGGGACTGGCTTAGCACGCCTTTCCTCCCCGATCAAAAGTGTAACTTGAGGCCCGGAGGCAGGGGGCCAAGGACAGCGATTTAGATAAGCCAAGTTTTGTCTAGAATTTCAGTAGCAGTTGGGATGCTTTTGACTGCAATCAAAAGAAACCCTACACAAAGTGGCAGAAAAATAAAAAAAGATATTAACTAAGAGCGGTAAAGGGGGGATCCAGCCTCTGGGACTGGTTGCGTCAGTGGTGGCTCCACCATACCATCAAAAAGCCAGGTGCTTTATTTCTCTCTTCTCGGCCTTCACAAATCAGAAGGCTGGTTCCCCACCGCATAGAAGTCTGCCTACAGAGTCAGTCCTGCATGCTTCCTTTGTCATATCCAGTGGAGAGACAGAGTCTGACTTCATAATGCCACTTTGAAGAGCAAGTAATAATGTTCTTGTAAGCTATAACAACTGTTTCCTCCTATCTTATTGGTCATTTGTATCGTGTGGCCATTTTTTAACTGCATCATGTGGCAAGTAGCATGAGACTACCCTTAGTCCAACCTGCCTTACTCTATTAACTGAGGTTAGTTTTCCAAATTGCACTGGTGCTATTCAATAGGTGACACATTGAATGAGTAGCATGAAATCACTGCTGTCGTTACCTGCAAGCTCACTCCTTCACCTCTGCTATTTCCAGAAGTTTTCTGTCCTAAATAGAACATCATCACAGCTGACCTACAGGGCAAATTCTCTCGTTGTTTACTGGGGAGAGTGGGATCATGGAAAGAATGACAGTCTGAAGGAGAGCATCAGACTCACTTTCTCAAAGTCACCCCAATCAATCTGTAACCTAAATAAAAAGAGTGAGTTTAATAGGGAAAAGTAGCTTCATGACACCTCTCCTAACCTCCATCTAAGCAAACAACTTCCCATGTGTAGCTTCAATTTAGAAATATTTCAGCTGTACTCGCTTGAAAATGGTCACTTTTCTTACAGTTTTCTCAGGTTGGAAGCCCCCATTGCAAAAGGCCTCGCCTCTGGCTCTGCTTTAAGTCTTGCCCCCCCCCGGACTGTGTTCACATACTTGTCTCAGTCTGAGTTATTTTTCTAAAATTAAAAACAAAGGAGTCATGCTTCTCCCTTTCTTAAAGTTCACCCAGGCCCTGCATTTGCTTCCAGGCTGTATTGAAGCCTCTGTGCCATGGCCCACAGCAGTGGCACATCAAGCTCACGCTGGGCTGACCTGAATCTTCGTGTATGATGTGGAAGAGAAGGAAGGTAACACTGGTATTGGCAATGCTGCTCTTCGTTGCAATGGAGTGTGGAGCCACACAACACAAATTCAGTTAGGTTTGGGTAATAAATATGTATTGGCAAAACCTATACCTATGTGTTTGCAGGAACTGATGAAGAAAACTTCATGTTCAAGTGATCAAAGAAGTATACGAAGATAACTTCCTCAGCAGTCTTGAGAGGAGTAATTGAAGAATTAAATAAAGACCTATGAAAACTTGGAAGAATAGATGTCTCTACATAAGACCAAAATAGCTGCAAAATAGGAAAAGACAGCCAATTGCAATCTTCAGTAATTTGCCAAAATAGTTCAAGGGATAAAACACTTGAAGAATTTAATTTCAACATATCCTTCCATGAAATTATATTATCTGTATGGCTGTATTCATCGTATATGTTTACCTACATGTTGCTATGTAGGACTACATTAACAAAACAGTAGACTATGTATTTTATAGTTCATCTGAAGAGATTTTGAAATGATAGCTGGACTACCTTCTGCTTTCTCCTTATCTGTTAGCTATAACAACAAATACCTGCGAAAGAAGCAACCTCAATATCCAAAGTCTTGCAAGAACCGGTCCTTCCCTGCCTCTTCACTCTCAAATCCTGCGTCTTCTGCCTTATATTGCGTATTTTATTAAAAGTCTGAAGCTCTCAATATTTAACGGAAATTAAATGTAACTTCTCCTTGAAAAGGTTGTGGAGTCTTCTGGTACTAGGACTGGACTAAGGAAACATATTTGTAACCCATTTCTCTCCAATTCCCATCTGTTAAAAACAGCAAGAATCCATAACTATGTGAAAAACCTAGGAGGAAGAACAGCAATAAAAAAAGAAGAATGCTAATCAAACTTGTTAGAATACTGATAAACTAATATTCTTCATTGGAAAAAGCTCTAAGCTCAGAGTAAAGAATTAGGGTGGACATGAATGAGTGTAGAAGTGGCTTTCTAAAAATTTATTATTCAAGACTATTGTTTTTTTAATTATTTGCTTTCTGGAAAAAATCTGTATACATACACATATATATTTATATATATATATGTGTGTGTGCGTAAAAGAAAGGGGTTTTTTTTTTTAAATGAAATTAAAATTAAATAGTCTACTGCTTTTTCTAAACCCTAATTTGATCATCTTACTCCTAATGCCAAGATTGTAAGCCCTATTTTGTACATCATAGGATTATGGAGAACAATTAAAGATAGTTAATTCAAGGACTATATTTTGGTGTCCAATTTACTTCTGTGCTCCTTCTCTTTAGCTAGTGTTGCCAACTGGTATGCACAGAGCTCCATTCCTAAAGGGTCTGTTTGGGAAGAGACCTATACAACAACAGAGGAATCCCAGGTCTGTATTCATCCACCTAGTTTAGACTTCCATTTACAAATATAATTGGATTTCCAGGTACCACTGAACATTTGAGGAAAATCTACAGAAAGACAATACAATGTGAAAACATGTAATAGTTGCCAGAATAATGAAATGGGAATCAAAGAAGAGAGGATCATTTTTTGAAATTATAAGTTATATCACTAGAATGCGAAAAAAAAGATGTCATTCAAAATATAAGACTACTATAAATGTAAGCCACCATGTAATAGAAGAGGTTTGGCAATAAAAAGTATAATTGCTAAAATGAAAAAATAAATAAAAGACTGAAAAATGAAGTCAATGAAATGATATGACTAAGACATTTGATTCTTACAATGACAGAATGAAAGCATATCCATTATCTTTTAAAGACAAGAAGAGAAAATAATTAGAAATCAGTAAAGAGCCAAATGTAAAGAAACTAAAATATGTTCTAATTTAGAGCAATTGTTGAATTGTGCATAAGAAATGTATTTACTTTGATGCTTGGAACATTCTCTTTAACACAGTAGTTTAAGGATTTCTCTCTGTTTCTGAGCTAAGAAAATTAATGATGTTGTTTCTGGTTTTTACAATTAAATTATACTTAAAGCACAGGCTGTTTGCTTATACACACTGATTGTGCATATGCATGTGAAAATCTCAGCTGTAGGAATATTCTAATATAATGGACACGAGGGAGAATTTGAGAGCAGAGGAAACTGATCAGAGTGGCAAGAGCGGTAAGTATGTCCTATTGTGGATAATCAAGATTTAGGATAATGTGTTTAAAATTGAGAAATTTAATGCATATATTAGAATTATAAAGACAAAAAAATCTGAAAACTAGGTATAATTAAAAAAATTGGAAGGAGAATAAAAAATAAATGTGAGGTGTAAGATCAATTAAGTAAATTCTCAAAGCCCACATAGGAGAGTGAATAAGTAACATATAAAATTAATAAATCAATAAAAGGAAGTGTCCACTTGAAAACCCCAAACCAGAAAATGTTCCAAGTGTTTAACTTGTGGGTTAGGACTAAGGGTCAGAGGTGAGGTGGTTGCTGGTAGAATTGGCTACTTTTACCTTTCATTTTTTTACTCTTTGAAACACTTTGAATTTTTTGAAAAGCAAATTCTTGCGTTAACTTTATAATAACTTTAAAATGAAAAATGATGTGAGCCCTGACTTAAGAACATCATGGAGGTGCATGAGAGAAGGAGAAAGGATAATTTTCCATTCCATATTGCTTGCATTGTTTTAACTTAAAAAAAAAGAGGGACACTGTCAAGTAATATTTTCAGCATCAAAATACAATATTCCATATCAATATATTAAAGATTGCTCTCTTCATCTATTTCACAGTTGCTCCATTTCCACTATTGCTTCTGAAATCAAAATACTCCTGTGTGGCCTCAACTATTACCATACTTGGCGTTTAATTTCTCGGACAAATAGCTACCCAACAGCTCTTTAGAGAACACAGTGCACAAGAGGAAGACAATAAGGTTGCAGGACTGAGAGAAGCAGGAAATGTTCTGTTTAAATCCTACTGTGTGCAGTTTCCTAGGAGGCGATTAGTAAAAATTTCAGAAATGGTGCTTCCCTGTTCCTAGCCTCTACATTTTTTTTTCTTTCAGTGTAAATTCTACAATCAAAAATATGACCTTTCGGAAAATTGTACATAACATTTGATCAAAAGACATTATCAGGAAAACCACCTCCCGTTTTATTAGTTGTCCCAGTGTCACCCAAGTAAATAGCTCTCACTCTTAAAGAGAATTTGGTTTGCTGCCCCAATTATGCTGTCATAGATGCTTCTGGGGTTTGAAACCTAAGCTGTTTTCATTTAAACATTTGAAAAAGTAATAATACCTTCAGCCTAAAACGGTTAATATATACACAGAGGAGAGGGAATCCAAAAGCTCGGGAGTCAAATTAGGATGACCATTTGATATCAAATATGTTCTGGAAACTAAAGCCCAATTTAGGAATAATTTTTTATCCTTTTTTATAAAGAAATTATTTGAAACTTGCAGTATGACATGTACAACATACACAAGGTTTGCAATTGTCAATCATGAGACCGTGTTTGAGTCCAGTCTCTGTCAGCTTCATCTAATGCAACCTTCCTCTCTTCACTCCTCTCACTATGTCCCTGCTATTACTTTTCCAAAAAAAACCTAAAGCACACGAATGATTTTAGAAAAGAATTATATAAAATAGCAAGGAATTGTTTTCTGTGCTAATAAATCCCGGGCCCACTCTAACTCCAGGAGGAAATCATGGTTAAAATTTCTGAGTTTTAATTCTTCTGATGGCTTCTCCCATTTTAAGGCCAAATAATGCATTTATATCTCTGTTTATGGGTAGGTCAACTATAGAAATATTCATAGACCAGACTGAGAAAGCACAGAATAGGGTCACTTACATTTCTCCCTGTTTGTTCTCCCATTTACCCAATGCTAGATTTGGTTATTAAACATATCAGTTCTCTGAAGGTTGTTTTTACCATTATAAATCATTTTTCCTTCCTTTTTCCACCTCCTAATTTTCGTTAGTTATATTTTTATGTAGTCATGATTTATAACACTTGCACTAACTTTTAGTATTAGAGTGTAAATGTCGCACTCCATTTAATCGTGAAACATATGCTGCAATTTCCCAGCCCTGTGCAAATCCCTCTGCCCATCTGGAAGGTCCCCTGTTGCTGCAGTGGAAATTTCCTGTGTGTGCTGAAGGCTTCTCTCCTCAAGAGCCTGCACGTCTGCTTCTCTTCCTGAGCTCTTTCTCCTGAGCCACGGAGGCTGCTCAGCCCGGAGAGAGGGTAGCACTGAAGTGCTGGCATTTCACCTCCCTAGGGGCCACCTTTAGCCAATAAAAGGCAGGAGTTGGCAGACAAATTGTCCCAAGGAATTTATCCTCAAGGAAACAAGTCTGAAATGTGCTCTACACTATTTCTCAGAGGGTCTCCAGTGGGCTGAATCTTCCAGGTGCTCATGACAGTGACTTTTTCATTCAGGCACCTTGACTGTCTTTTCTCCTTTCACTGTCTCACTTTTCCCACTCCCTCACTTGCTCGTCCTGGGATCATGCCCCACATAAACCACACTCAAGCAAAGTTTTGTGTCAGGGTCTATTTTCCAAGATAACTACGAAAGAGTGTTTTATTAAAGGTTTGTCTCTAAATTACTTCTAAATATTGAAAACAAAATACACAGAAATTCACACATAGTATAGGACCAAATATTTCTTATTCCTGGAATTATAGATTAGGAAATTAACACTTTTGATGAAAATAAATTTGTTTGAAGGATAATTTTTTAACACTTAAAGTGTTATGAATCCCTTTAAAATAGCTCTCATTTCATTTGAGTTTTCTAGGGTCTATGGGTTTATTTGTATGCTGCAACATTCCTTTTAAAAAACATATTTAGACGGCTTGTTCATAGAAGAGACAAATATTCCAGTAATCCTCTGTATAATATTTTCAAGATAAGGAGAATCAGGTTTATTAGACACTTCGCCTAAGCTCGTGCAGAAGGTGACTAAGGGAACCGGGAAGGGGCCTACTTTAGTCTTTGCTTCTCCACGGCTTTTTTATGTTTTCCTTTTCTTTCATTTTTTTTTTTCTTTTTCTTTCATTGAACTTATTTTGAGCCATAAAGTTATAGTAATTTATTCCTGTGGATGGACTGTATGCAATGTCATGAATTCTTTAAATTTGTCATTTAAATTAGATTTAGGAACAACTTTTCAGGACAGTTCCAAATGAGTTTAATTCTTACTCATTATTGGGAAAACCCCAAAATATCTTCCTGACTTGAAAGGAAGGGGAAAAAGAAATTTAGATGCAAAACATGACAGACAGCTGTGGACACAGTTTTGCTCTCACAACACGTAGGGCAGCACAGCCACGCATTTTGTTACACCATTTGCTGTAAAAGCAGAGAAAAATCACAGGTCATACATAAGGTCATTAAACCAGTTTTGACCCACTGACCCCTGTGTTGGTGCAGGGGGCTTCAATCTGGACCGACCTTGCAAGCGGAGGAGGAACGTGGAGCCTTGTCTCACTCTCTTTGGTTTCTTTGAGGAAAGATGAAGCCGCCTGGCTTTCATCATACGTTCTTCAAGATTTTCTACACGTCAGTAAAAGGTACTTATAGAAAGACGTATAGATTTTTCAAAAGGGAAAGGTAATATAATTTCCGGCACTATTATTTGGTAAAAGTAATTCAAAAGATAATTTTTAGTTTCATTTTCTTCATATTGCATGGAAATTGCAAGGCAGCAGCAGTAAATGCCACTGCATTTTGAAACGCGCTGGAGCCCAAGCACACTAACCTAGAGCTGGCCCTGTCATTCACAAGGACAACAGTCATGCCACGTGCCTCCCTCCTTTGAATAATAGTAGCTTATGGGATCGAGAATTTATTAGTATATAACTCTTTTTATTATAAATATTTGTGGGCTTTTTTCATACACTTAGGAGATTAAAGTCTTTGAGGCCAGACTTGCATTTCTATGAGGCTTAACATAGTTGCCTTAAATATAGGTGATGCTTACGATTCATTGATGGGGCAGAATTTACCAATTCAGGTTATTAGCAGTCAGTCATTCTGTCTAATGATTCCAACCTTCGAATTTTATTTTCATCTTCTTTGACGTGTTTTTCCCTATGGTTGGTAAAGTTCCCCTTGATTCAAAGACTTCAGTGACTTCTTCCCATCAGAAAGAGCTGAGAAGCTTTAAAAATAGGCTAGTGTCCTGGCACTAACCTAGGCTGCTTAAAATAGAATTTCCAGAAATATTTCCCAGATTTCTATTTTTTCAGAGCTCCACAGCTCACTGTAATGTACAATCGCAGGCAGGAATCAACGATATAGACTGTTAGAAAAGGTCTAGCATCTGCCATCTCTACCTCCATTACAAAAATCTTTTCATTCTCAGCTTTTATTGTACGCCCTTCCGCTGAAATTTTTGTCCTCTTCACTGGACATGGTAGGAGCTGCCTTTGTTAACGTCTTAAATGGGTGTGCATGCACTAAGCTGTGTATATTTATTACGGTACTTTAGAGGTATTATTTACCATAAAGTATAGATGTAAAGTCTTTGGGAGGGTGACTCACTCAAGGTAAAAGAACTAGCTGTTGTGTTAGGTTTTGAGGATTTTGTTCCTTCCTCTTCCTGTCGTAAGGATCTCTTCCACAAACAATTCCTGAGCCTTTCTTTCACTAATAGTGGCAAGTCTTCATATTGTCTTTTTTCTTTTTCACACCCAATAAAGAAATAACAGAAATAATTAGTGCTCTTCTCTCACTTTGATTTTTAACAACATGATGGATATTTTGACAGTTAAATCTAGAACACCCCATTTTTGCTTCGAATTATCTCAGGATTTATTGGAACATAGAAGTAAAAAGAAAGTAAGGTACAGAGAGAATCAATGACTTGTCCAAAGTCACAAAACTTGTAATTGGTAAAGACGGAATTAGAACTAAGTGTGCCTTCTTTATTCTTCTTAAGAAATACTTAAAACAGACGTACAGTAATGTATAGAAAAACAAAATAGTCTTGTTCCCACTGTGCATTTTAACAAAACCTAGTATTTTGGGCCATATTTCATTCAATTTTAAAAAAATACATATTACATATGTGAGTAAAGCCCTGTACAGGAAGTCGTCCCAGATTCCATTCACAGTCCTTTCTTCCTCTGTCACTGCTGGGACCACATCTCTTAAATGTGATGTTTATTGTTTCAGTACATCTTACTGCTAAAATAATTTATATTCTTTGAATTCATAATGATTTTTACATTCCCTTTTTAAGTTTTGCCTCTGATTTTTATACTTAAGACCATAGTACTTTAGCAAATTTAACTCCACATTAAATAGCACTATTTTTGCTTTTACTTTTTTTTACTATCTTAGCCACAAAAGTAATCTCATGTGTAACATTTAATTAAATTTACATCATGACTCTTTCAGTATAAGCTAAATATTAACTTACTGTTGTATTCCATTGTAACAAATCTTGATTATCTTATTTCAACTATTTCAATGACAGTAAAAGAGTTATTTCTTACATCAGTAGTTTCTTCTATCTCTTCTGCCACCTTCGTCTTTATTCTCTAATTTTATACCTATCAGGTTGAAAATCTAAAAGTGGTCTTTAATGTTTTCTGATACCACCCTTTTATTCTTTCCCTTTTCATTTCTTACCACTGCTCTGAATGCTCTTTCTGTTGCATCCATGCTGACATTTCAGGCTTGCTGGTTTATCCCACTCCCCATGTGTCCTTCCATGCTATAAATATCTACCTAAATCATGCCCTCATCGTCTCTCTGATTAGAAATACTTCCATCCATTCCTGTGTTATTTTAAGGAAAAAGTTACAAATAACCAAATAATTTTGGAGCTCAGAGTCTGATTTATTTATTCATTTATTTTTGCTGAGGAAGATTGGCCCTGAGCTAATGTCTGTTGCCAATCTTCCTCTTTTTGCTTGAGGAAGATTGTAGCTGAGCTAACATTCATGCCAGTCCTCCTCCACATTTTTTGTATGCGGAACACTGCTGCAGCATGGCTAGATGATTGCGTGTAGGTCCACACCTGGGATGCGAACCCATGAACCCCAGGCTGCCAGAGTAGAGTGGACAAACTTAACCACTATGCCACCAAACTGGTTCCCAGAGTCTAATTTTATGTTGGGGTGGATATTTATCTAAATTAATCTTTCAAAGTGTTGCAATGGGCTAAGTTAGCCCATTTTCAATGACACACCACCAACTCCATCAGAAGTGCTCTGAACTCTGCTTTGACTCGTTTGCTTATATTATATGGCAGCATATATTTCTTCCTCCCTAAAGAACACAGAACTTGTATAAACTCACTAATACTTTGAGAAAATTTGGGTGATCCTTCAGCAAATAAAAGCAGTCTCCTTTCAAATCCACTGCCTTTACTCTGCGTTTACCAAATGACGAAATATTGAAACACACACTCAGAGCTCCAGGAACTTACCTAGCGTTCATGATATTTGAGTTTTCTCCTCAGGTACCTTTAGTGTAAAAGAGAAGATAGATAGACATCAACAAAGGAAACTGGAGTGACCGTCATGTCCTAAGTTACTCCTGCTGCCATCATGACTGTGATGTATTTCTGGAATGAAGAATCTAAAAAGTAAAGCAGAAATCTAAGGGCTATTAACCGTGAATATCAGCTGTCATGCATTTCTGGGTTCGTCTAGACAAATGTCTAACTGTTGAGTTATTTTATTCTTTTATTAAGAAAGTAATGTTTTAGATGGTGATATATGGCTTGTAGACATTCTAAACAAACTAAAAAAGAACCACGTTTTTCTAGTCCTGAGGCTTTTCTGCTATTAGTGGCACTTACTTTGCAGAAATCAAAAACAAAATTATTTTTAAAAACTTCAACTGAAATTATATCTGACGAAAGCCCTATCTATCGTGGTGGTAGAATAATGTGCTGGGGGCAGGTGGGGAGGCATGTAAAAGCTGTGGGATGAGTCTAATCTGCAGAAGGAAGATCTATGTACTGTGTTGCTGATTCTGAGTGAGCAATAGTATCCCAAAGCATTAGAGTCTCCGTTGCTAAGGAAAAATGACTGCATCTTATTTATTAAGCGATAGGATTCCAAGTGTTAACGATAATAATAATAACGATAATAATAATAACGATAATAATAATAACACCGAGGCAGTTGCCAGCATTGGGTTGTGGGTCACGTTAATTTTCTGCTCTCTTTGTCAAATTAGCCAGGAGGCCACCTCCAGCACCAGGAGGCAAAACGATATTGTACACACTTCAAAAAAGAGACACTGGAGACAAGGAAGGCCCTTTGTTGTTTGGCCAGCAGCATTCATGTAATTGGATCTGGGGGCTGACAAGACTAATGCACTCAACGACAGGAGGTGATGGCAGCCCATCTGTGCTGGCCTGCTGAGTTGATCAGATCAAGGAAACTGCTGGTCAGTTTTCTGAGAGTGACTCAGAGCCAAAATTAGGTTGCTGAAAATTTCCATCCATCTAATATGGAGACAGAAAGAAATCTGCTGCTGGATGAAGGAAAATAAATGTATTAAGTATGTTAAGAGGCTGTCTTTAATTACATATAATTTCAACTGATTATTTTGTCAAATAAATATTCTCTCTAAAATTTTTGAAGTGCACTTATTCACTCACTATTGGATTACTGGTTTTTTTTTTTTTTTCCATATTCTGTTTCCCTAATTTTTTGTCTTTGTAATGAGAGAGTATAGTCAAATCATAGAGTAAGTCCATAACCTGACATCTTAAACTTATATCACTTATAGTAGACTCTGTGTCGTTAGGAAATGTGTTTAGCTTCTGTGTGCTTCATCTTTAAAATGGGGCTTATAGAATTTTTGCATTAAATATTATGTGTTTGTGTCCTATTAAAGGGTTGGTGGCATTTCAGGCACATAGTTCAAGTTCAATTCTCATAAATGTAAACATTGTTATTAGTTTAGCAGTATTAGGAAAAAGTATATCCGAACTGATTTTGCGCCAGCTAGCTTTATATGATCTATTTGACAAAGCTGGGTAAAGAAATAGGGGAATGTATTCATGATCTTCATGCAAATAGGTGGGTCCAGTGACATCTCCTGAGCTACTGGGTTCATCAGGAATAGTTGTCTTTAGCTAAGGCACAGGGTCAATTCCTCAGACTCTCTTCTCTGTGTAATTTCTATTTGTCCTGCTATTGTGACTGCCTTACAAACCTTTATGTTATCAAATGTCCTCATGCTATCTTGCTCATCTTCTGTTGAAACTTTCAGAACTTTAAATCATCCTAAGTTAGGCATGACCAATGATGGTTTAAATGAGTCACAAGGTTACTGGCCCTTTAAGAGTGTATAAAGTGTCAAGTTGACAGGATGCGATTAAGAGGATGGAGTCAAGTGTCTGTCACAGGATGTCACAAATTCTTCAAGGTATAGGACTGCTCTTCCTCCACTGCCTCTCCTTATCTGACCTACCAGAGGGACTGTGCCCACTAGCTAGGCAGCTTGTGTGAACGGATTAGAAGCTGCTTCTTTGCTACAGAGTGTATAGTTGACTAACTCTCAAGAAGAGTAAAGGAAAAGGCATAAGGATGGTTGTTTCTCTTCTCCCTCTACAGCAATATACTTTGCTAACCCCTTCAGAGATCCGAGGGATGTTTATAATTATATACCATATCTCCCTTTAACCCCCTTTTATTATCCACTTGTAAAATAGCTGCTTTGAGAGCTGAGGTTTATTATTTTCCACATTTTAATTCATTTTCACTCTCAGTCATTCCTCAGCACAGCTTGATAAAGCTCTCTTGGTTCAGAATATCTCTTATTCCTACCAATGAAGAAGAATCATTCAACCAACGGAAACAGATATTTGTGGATCTTCTTTTAGATGGATCCACAAATCAACTTTCCCCTGGAAAACTCTCATGATGAGCTCGCGACAGTGTCCACTTTCCTCAGGCTCAGACTACCGGGGTGCAAGCTACCCCCCATTAATTACTTTGTGTTGCTCAGAGCGCTCTGCCCTACACTTAGAAGACATTAAAATAGTTCAGTGTTGCCATACCCTAGAAATTAGCTATGTGAATTAGTATGTATTTTGTTAAGCAAATACATGCTACAAAATCAAGAAGAGGGTCTTGCATCTTGTTACAATTTTAAGTAAATGACATATTGGGCAAAAACTGTCATAGAGGAAGGAATTATTGATCAGTTCATTTAATCACCTTTTCAAATAAGCAAATTGAGGCTCAGACTTTGTGAAATAAATTAAGGATTTTTTTTTTACTTAGAGTAAGAGACTGCTTTGAAAAAATTAGTGAGTAGAATAATGAATGAACGCCAGTTATGTTGCACCATCATACTCCTTTAGGAGTTTTGAATTAGATTATCTCCCTCCCTTTGATTATTTTGTCTCAATCTGTACATTTGTCTTCTCCAAATGAGTTTCATTAGGAATAAATTATCCATCGAACTCATGTGTATATCGTAGCTAAATCTCCATTCTGTTAATTCAGATGACTTCCTCCCAGACATCGGATGTCAAATTAGGTCAGGTGAGTAATAATTGGATCTAATTAGCTTTCCTACAAGCTGTTAATTCCCTTACCTGGAGCCAAAGAGAAGACTAGTGATATTTTAACTACCTGTGTGAATGTATACCACCCGCACGAAGAGCAATAATGTTCTTTGCCATTGAAACATGAAAGTATAAAATCTGTCTTTTATTATGGCCAAATAATATTTAACTAACCAACCTGGATTTGATTCCTTGGTGCAGACAACAAAGACATATGTGATAGTTTTTGTATACTGTTCCTCTTGGAAGGAGTAGTATATAATAATAAAATTTAGAGTATTTTATAATCAAGAATTAATTTCTCTGGACGTGACAGGTTTTTGCCATGTGAAAAGCAATGGGGCTTATAAGTGACATAAATGAGTCCATAGCCACTTGGAACACATTCAGTGTAAGGAGCTAATCCGTAAGGAACTAATCCCAATTGCACTTGTCACAAAAAAATAACCTTTTGACAAAACCTGCTGTATTACTTTGCAAGTATTAGCAACTTTCCCCAATTGTGTTTAAAAAAGTAGAGAAAGGTAGAGGACATGGAACGTTAGAAAGATGATGAGAAGCTTGATTAGTTGAAGTAAAATGAAAGCTTACCAACCAACCATATGTGATCTCATCTGCTGCTAGTTCCCTAGCATTTTGTTCCAAATTTAAAATTTTGGCCCACTTTAGGTCAAATATATATTCCTGAAGAATTAGATACCAAAAAAATGCACAGTTGTGATAATTGGGATGCTATCCATCAGTATGAGTGCTATTCCCAGACAAGGGAGGCTGTTTTGAAGGAGGTAGACAGCCCCAGGAGAGCTCCAGCTCAGCTGCCCTGGTTATATTTAATTGTGGTAGGAAGGGCAGCTTCTTAAAATGAAATATAGGCTGAGATCATTAGGAGTCATTGCAAAACTAGCCATTTGTCTCACTATGTTTTCCCTTAGCTCAAATCTGAACCAAATCTGGATGGCCTTTTATTAAAATCGAATGATGTGGTTCTACATTTTTAAAGAAATATGTCAATCTTATCCCCGATAATGTGTATCATTGAGCATAAGAGTTTGTATTTGATAGTTCTATTAGGTAGTGTTGTGATAACACCAAAGAGCGAGTAGTCCGCACATCTTAGGAGCTTTCAACGATACGTGTTTCACTCACCAGTCTGAGAATGTGGTTGGGTTTGGGATCAGAGCAGTCGTACACTCAGTGACTCACAGCAGGAGAGAGAAGGAAAGGAATTTGTTATCTGTCCCAATAGAAAAAATAGACTAATTGCAAAACAGATTTATTGTATTTACCAGGCAACACAATTTTTAACGGAATGTTACGGAAAGCTGTAAAATATTCAGCTGAAAGACACAATTAATTATGGAGAACTGACTGAAACTTAAGAGGTTTACCTATAGCAAAGAATATAAAATCACTATCTAGTAAGCAAAACCAGCGAAATCTTGAGTCATTAGTTTATTAGTCTTAATACAAATGTATTTACTCATTTACGTTGAAGCATAAAACTCATTGTTGTCTACTGTAAGAAAAGTGTTTAAGAATGACTGCAAACTCCGCGTTTGAGGGTGGAGAAAGGTATATCTGTCACAGCATCATTAATGGCTATTCTCTCCTTAAGTCATTTGTGTTATTTGCATCGTTAAACACTCTAGAATTATTTTACTGATCTGGTCTTCTTATTCATATTGCTGCTAAAAATTCAGAGACAAATACTGTCCCGCATCTAGGAAATGTCTAAGATTTGGCTGTACTTATTTCTATTTTACACATATTCCTACCTCTTTTCTATTACCGTTCATCTTGTTTACTTATTTTCTTTTTCAGCTAGTTTTCATTAAACTCCCTTGCTGTGATTCAAATATCATTGTAAGCTGCCCTAAATCTTTCGTAGATCACAACAGGATATACATAAACAAATATAAAACATTATGTGCCTTTGAACAACTTGATTGATCTCTCCAGACCAGCTCTCTCATTTTCACAGCGAGGAATTTCAGGCTACATTGATTTGTCTAGCTCATCGGAGGTTTAATATGTTATTAGGGATGGATTTCAAAGACAATGATTGGGGCCAACACTAAGCTACTGAGATAAGGGAACCATCGAGTTGGGGACCATTTCAGTCCGCACATTGAAAGGGGTAAGAACATAAAATGAATCACCCAGCAGCGCCTCTTCATGAGGAAGTGGATGCTGATTAGGGAAAAGAAAACGCACAATTAGGAAACTTAGAACCAAAAGTAGATTTGGGCAGATATTATTAGTTATCATAAACTAGGCAATTAAAAGGCAGAGCCACTCAAAATAGGCTTTTTGCTATTATACTACAATCCTTACATGTCTGAAGCTGAGACCAGTGACAAGCTGCTCTTAAAAAAGTTCAGATCCAACTACCCCTCCACGCTCTGTCTAACAGGAGATCAACCCTTGAGCAGGATTCTGAAGCATTTAAAAATCTTTCCTAAGAAACCTCATAAGTATCAAGTATTCCACGTTAGTAAGTGGGTTAAACGGCTCCTCTCTGAAGGGAGATTAGGAGCCAAGACCCTTACGTTGCTTCCCAATCAGTTCTGCTCTCTGACTATTAGATGTCTTTTTCAATCCATTGCAGAGGCAGTCTGCGTAACAGGCACACTTCAGAGATCTCAAATTTAGGAAAGTTGTCACCTTCCTTAGTTCATGTCACTTTCCGTCAGGAAAAGCTTGACAGAATGCTACTCATCACAGAACTGGGGACAGTAATTCACTGCTGTGAGCTTTCCTTTTAAATGGGCTTTTTTAAGATTCAGGCAAAGATCCTTTTGTTCCCTTATATTTGAATATACAGTAAATCAGCTCCAGTCAAATAAGTATTGGAGGCTGACCATCCGGTGCTTTCAGCTCAGCTACTCATTTGTATCATTATTTATTTATTTTAACTTTTTTTTAGTTTTCCACTTTTTACCAACTTTTAAACAAAGTAATAAGAGTGAAATGTTCTAACACAAAGAATTGTCCTCCATTTTTGTTCCCCTGGCAAGAGAGTGTAAGCGGAACTCCTGGCTCGTAGGTACCGCTGTCTTTCTGTTTTACCAGAGGCACCTTAGAGGTGACGCTGCGGAGTGTGGAAGAGTGAGCATGCCTTGTGGTTAAGACCAAGCTTCACTAGGGCACGTGAGCATCTGAGTTGCCTTTTGAACATTTTTTAATTGGAGGAATAGGTTCCGAAGAACCTGGGGTCCCAGCTTGTGGTGATAAAGCAAGGCTGTAGTATTTTATTTTTTCTGTTGTTGTGAACGTTAATTAAAGACACATTATAATATGTTCTGTTAACTTCTAGATGCAGGGTTATTACCAAGATTTTTAACCATTACCAATAACTATTAACACATGTACTATTTTGTATTTATAAGTACACACTGAGAACTTTGGTGAGCATAAAGTTTCCTAATTGGTCGCAAAACTACTGTGCAATATAATGTAGGGGTTGGGAGTACAAATCTGGGAGCCACATTTCTCTGGTTCAAAACTAAGTTTTGTCCTTTTTTGGCTGTGGGATCTTAGAGAAATTACATAACCTCTATGTTTCTCAATTTTCACATTAGTAAATCGGTATAGATGATAATAATGATATTGACTGGGTAGGTTTGGAGAGTAAATAAGTTGATGCACATTTTATCAAAAGGAAAGTGGTTTAAATAAGAAAATCAGAATACTGTTTTTTAATTTTAGGGCTAAAATTTTGGGCTAAGTACAAAATTTGCACAGAATTCAACTGAGAGTTTTTCAAAATATAGGTCAAAGATTGTCAAGGGGATTCTGGGAAGATGGTGCACAGGAATCTATCTTCCTACCTAACCAATAACTGCACTAGCAGAATTTGTCTGATGTAACTATTTTGGAACTCTGGAGCCTGTTGAAGGCTTGCAACTTCCAGGGGAAGACTGGATAGTAAATTGTTGTTAATTTCAGTCAACTTCAGCTCTTAGCACAGAAGCCACAAGCTAGCTATGCCTCCTCCCCAGCTATGTGGCAGGTAGTTGTGCATGTGTTCCTGGATCAAGGTTTACACAGCTTGTGGGAGTAAGGGTGGTCAGAAAGGACCTTGTACTCCAAATATCAGATATCATTGCTCTGATTGCTTTTTGTTGACTCTGATCACAGAGTTATAGATAAAGAGATGGGCAGCCATTGTTGTTGCATCTCTTGCCATGGTTGTAGGCCCCTCCCTTTCTAAATGAACTGACTTCCAGGGGATTTAAAGAGGTAGGACTCTCTTTGCCCCCTTCATTTTTTGCTTTTTCCCCTTTCGGGAAGTAGGCATTAAAGACTAGGACATTCGAAAACAACAACTGCATATACAGGGAAAATTAGAAAGTCGCTATGCATGCCCAGGGAAAGGTGCAGAAAAGACCCAAGACCTCAAGTTTATACCTCAGGCTGATCCCCTGCACAGAGACAGTCTACAAAAATCAACAACAATAAAAAAGAACAGTAAGCAAAAGCAAAAAGAAACCCTGGGGAAGGAGGAAAATCTGATTTCCAGAGTTAACCAGATTATTAGATTGAAATGTCCAGTGTTCCATAAAAAACCACAAGGCATACAAAGAAACAGGAAAGCATAGCCCATTAAAAGGAAAAACAATAAATCAACAGAAGCTGTCCCTGAAAAAGACCTGCTGGCAGATGTACCAGAGAAAGATTTTGAAACAACTGCATTAGAGATACTTAAAGAACTAAAATAAGATGTAGAGAAACTCAAGAAAAATTGCGAACTAAATATAAATATCAATAAAGAGATAGAAAACCTAAAGAAAAAAACAAAAAGAATTTCTGGAGCTGAAAGTACTATAACTGAATTTAAAATTTTATTAGAGGGATTCAAAGGCAGATTTGAGTAGGCAGAAGAAAGAATCAATTAACTTGAAGGTAGGATAACAGATATTATCAAGTTTGAGAAACAGAAAGAAGAGGAAAAGTGAAGAGAGCCCACAGGACATGAAGGATACCATCAAGAGGACTAGCATATACATCATGGGACTCCCAGAAGGAGAATAGGAAGAGAAAGGGGCAGAGAGAATATATGAAGAAATAATGGCTGAAAATGTTCCAAATTTGGTGGAAGACCTCAATATGAACATCCAAGAAGCTCAATGAACTCCAGGTAAGATGAACTCAAAGAGAATCACACCAAGACACATTATAATTAAACTTGCGAAAGCTAAAGACAAAAAGAGAATTGTGAAAGCAGCAAGAGAGAAATGAATTGTCACATGAAAGGGATGCTTAAAAAGATTATCAGCAGGTTTCTCATCAGAAACTTTGGAGGCCAGAAGACTGTGGGCTGATATAGTCAAAGGGCTAAAAGAAAAAGCTATCAACAAAAAATCTTACAATTGGGAAAACTGTTTCTTAAGAGTGAGGTAGAAAATAAGACATTTCCAGATAAACACAAGCTGAAGAAGTTCATGACCACTAGACCTGCAATGCAAAAATTGCTTAAGGGAGTCCTGCAAGGTGAAATGAAAGGATACGAGACAGTAATTCAAAACTGTATAGGGAAATAAAGATCTCAATAAAGGTGAATACATGGGCAATTGTAAAAGCTAGTATTATTGTAACAGTGGTTTGTAATTGTACCTTTTGTTTTCTACATGGCTTAAGAGACTAATACATTTAAATTGAAAACATAATTATTGTAAAAGGTAATATTACTGTAACTTTCATTGTAACTTCAAATCTTGTTTTCTACATAATTTAAAAGACCAAGACCTTTTTAAAAATTAACAATTTATGTTTTGGGGTACATGATGTATAAAGACGTAATTTTGTGATTTCAACAACTGAAAAGAGTGGCGATGGAGCTGTAAAGAGTAGAGTTATTTTATATGTTTTTGAAGTTAAGATGGTATAAAATAAATTCAAATAAGAATGTTATAACTGTAGGATGTTAAATGTAATATCCATGGTAACCACAAAAAAAATAACTATAGAATATAAATAAAAAGAAATAAGAAAGGAATTTAAACATTTCACTACAAAAATTCAACTAAACACAAATTAAGAGAGTAATGCAGCAAATAAGCAACAAGAAAGCTATAAGGCATATAGAAAAAAAATAGCACAATGACAGAAGTCAGTCACTCCTTATCAGTAACTACATTAAATGTAAATGGATTAAACTTTCCAATGAAAAGACATAGATTGGCAGAATGGATAAAAACATGTGATCCAACTATATATTCTCTACAAGAGACTCGTTTGAGATGCAAAGACACAAGTGTATTGAAAGTTAAAGGATGGAAAAAGATATTTCATGCAAATAGTAACCTATTTGCAAGGGTGGCTATACTAATAGACAAAATATACTTTAAATCAAAAAAGGTTACAAATGAAAAATGACATCATTATGTATTAATAAAAGTTTCAATGCAGCAAGCAGATAAAACAATTATAAACATTTATATGCCTAATGATAGGCCACCAACATACATGAAGCAAAAATTGAGAGAATTGAAAGGAGAGATAGACAGTTCTACAATAATAGTTAGAGACTTCAATACTCCATTCACAATAAGGGATAGAAAAACCAGACAGAAGAGAAGTTAGGAAATGGAGGACTTAAACGACACAATAAACCAGTTAGATATAATAGACATATACAGAACACTCTACCAAACAACAGCAAAATATGCATACTTTTCAAGTGTACATAAGACATTCCCCAGGATAGATCATGTATTAGGCCACAAATTAAGTCTCAATAGAATTTAAAAGATAGGTGTTATACTAAGTATCTTCTCTGACCACAATGGGATGAAGTTAGAAATCAATAACAAAAGGAAAACTGGAAAAATCACAAAATTGTGGAAATTAAAGCATACACTTTTAAATAATCAATGAATCAAAGAATAAATCACAGGAGAAATTAGAAAATATTTAGAAATGAATGGAGAGTGAAAACACAGCATATTAAAACTTATGGGATAAAGCAAAAGTAGTCCTGGGAGAGATTTATAGCTATAAATACTTACATTAAAAAACAAGAAAGATCTGGGCTGACCCCATGGCCGAGTGGTTAAGTTTGCGCGCTCCGCTGCAGGCGGCCCAGTGTTTTGTTGGTTCGAATCCTGGGTGTGGACATGCACTGCTCATCAAACCACGCTGAGACAGCATCCCACATGCCACAACCAGAAGGACCCACAACAAAGAATATACAACTATGTACCGGGGGGGCTTTGGGGAGAAAAAGGAAAGAATAAAATCTTTAAAAAAAAAGAAAACCAAGAAAGATCTCAAATCAACAACCTAACTTTACAACTTAAGTAACTAGAAAAAGAAAAACAAAATAAAGCTAGTAGAAGGAAGGAGAAAATAGAGATTAGAGTAGTGATAAATGAAATAGAGAACAGAAAAACAATGGAGAAAATCAATGAAATCAAAAGTTCATTCTTTGAAAAGAACAACAAAATTGACATAACTTTATTTAGATGGACTAAGAAAAAAAGAGAGAAGGCTCAATTTACTAAAATCAGAAATGAAGATAGGGACAGGATTAGTGATTCTACAGACATAAAAAGAATTATGAGCACTATGAACAATTGTACACCAACAAACTGGATAACCTAGATGAAATGGACAAATTCCTAGAAACACAAAACCTACCAAGACTAACCCACAAAGAAATAGAATATTTGAATAGACCCATAACTACAGTCATGAGTCCCTTAATGATAGGGATGCATTCTGTGAAATGCATCATAGGTGATTTTGTCATTGTGCAAACATCATAGAGAGTATTTACGCAAACATAGATGGTATAGCCTACTACACATTTAGGTTATATGGTACTAGTTTTATGGGACCACTATTGGATATGTGGTCCATCATTAAATGTCATTATGCAGCCCATAACTATAGTAAGGAGATTGAATCAGTAATCAAAAAATTTCCAACATAGAAAAGCCCTGGATTTGATGGCTTCATTCTTGAATTTTACCAGTTTAAGAATTAACACCAGTTCTCAAACTTTTCCAAAAAATTGAAGAGGATGAAACACTTCCAAACTCATTCTATGAAGCCACCAATACCTTGATACCAAAGCCAGACAAAGACACTACAAGAAAATAAAACTTCAGACCAATATCTCTTATGAATATTGATGTAAAAATCCTCAGCAAAATACTAGCAAACAGAATTCAGCAGCATATACAGATTATACACTATGACCAAGTGGAATTTATTCCTGTAATGCAAGGATAATTCAACATATGAAAATTGATCAATGTAATATGCCATATCAACAGAATGAAGGAAAAAAATGATTATTTCAATTAATACAGAAAAAGCATTTGACCAAATTCAACACCATTTCATGACAAACACTCAACAAACTAGGAATAAAAGGAAACTACTTCAAATAATAAAAGGTATATATGAAAACCCATAACAAACATCATACTAAGTGATGAAAGACTGACAGCATTTCCTCTAAGATCAGGAACAAGGCAAGGATTCCAATTTTCACCAATTCTATTCAATACAGTACTGGAAGTTCTAGCCAGAGCAATTAGGCAAGAAAAAGAAATAAAAGGCATCCAAACTGGAAAGGAAGAAGTAAAAATGATCTCTGTGATGATCTAATCTTCTATGCAGAAAACTCTAAAGGTTTCACAAAAAGACTGTTAGAACTCATAAAATGAATTTAGCAAAGTAACAGAATATCAAGTCAACATGCAAAAATCAGTTGCATTTCTGTACCCAAACAATGAACAATCTGAAAAGGAAATTACAAAAACAATTCCACTGGGGGCTGGCCCCGTGGCCAAGTGGTTAAGTTCATGCACTTTGCTTCAGTGGCCCAGGGATCACCAGTTCAGATCCTGGGCACAGACTTAGCACTGCTCCTCAAGCCATGCTGAGGTGGCATCCCACGTGGCAGAACTAGAAGGACCTACAACTAGAATATACAACTATGTACTGGGGGGCTTTGGGGAGAAGAAGGAAAAAAAAAGAAGATTGGTAACAGATGTTAGCTCAGGTGCCAATCTTAAAAAAAAATCCATTTACAATAGCATCCAAAAGAATAAAATGCTTAGGAATGAACTTAACAAAGGAAGGGAAAGACTTACACAAGGAAAACTACAAAACATTGTGGAAAAAAATTTTAAAAGACAGACATACGTGTATATATGTATATATGGAAACATATATACATATGTACATATATATGTGTGTGTTTCCATATATATATATATATGTATATATATGGAAACACATCCAATGTTCATGGATTGGAAGACTTAACATTATTAAAATGTCACTACTACTCAAAGCCATCTACAGATTCAATGTAATCTCTATCAAAATCCTGATGATGTTTTTTTTTGCAGAAATAGAAAAATCCATCATAAAATATGGAATCTCAAGGAGACATGAATAGCCAAAACAGTCTTAAAAAAAACAAAGCTGGAGGAGTCATACTTCCTGTTTTCAAAACTTACTACACAGTTACAATAATCAAAACAGTGTGGCATTGGCATAAAAACAGATATATAGGCCGATGGGATAGATTAGAGAGCCCAGAAATAAACCCTCATATATATAGTCAAATGATTTTTGATAAGGATACAAAGACCATTCAGTGAGGAATAGACAGCCTTTTCAACAAATGGTATTGGGAAAATTGGATATCCCACATACAAAAGAATGAAGTTGGACTCTTACCTAATGCCATATACAAAAATTAACTCAAAGTGGATCAAGGACCTAGTGTAAGACCTAAAACAATAAAACTCCTAGAAGAAAACATAGGATAAAAACTTCACCACATTGGATTTGGCAGTTTTCTTGGATAGGACACCAAAATATAGGTAACAAAAGAAAAAATAGACAAAGTGGATTTTATGAAAATTAAGAAATTTTGCGTGTCAACAGACATTATCAACAGAGTAAAAAGACAACCCACAGAATGGTAGAAAATATTTGTAAATATGTATCTGATAAGAGGTTAATATCGAGAATGTATAGAGAACTCCTAAAACTCAATAACAACAAAAATAAACAATTTGATCCAAAAATGGGCAAAGGACCTGAACAGACATTTCTCCCAAGAAGATATTTGAATGGCCAGTAAGCACGTGAAAAGATGCTCAGCATCACTAATCATTAGGGAAATGCAAATTAAAACTACAATGAGATACCACCTCATACTCATCAGGATAGCTCCTATCAAAAAACAGAAAACAGCAAATACTGGCAAGTAAGTAAAGAAATTGGAGCTCTTGTGCACTGTTGGGGGAATGTAAAATGGCACAGCCACTATGGAAAACAGTAAAGTAGTTCCTCAAAAAATTAAAAATACCATTACCATATGACCCAGCAATTCTGCTTCTGGGTACATGCCCCAAATAATTGAAGGCAGTCTTGAAGAGATATTTGTAAACCCATGTTCATAGCTGCATTATTCACAATATCTAAAAGGTAGAAGCAACTCAAGTGTCTATCAAGGGATGAATGGATAAGCAAAATGTGGTATATACTTACAATTAATATTATTCAGCCTTAAAAGGAAAGGAAATTCTGCAATATGCTGCAGCATGGATGAAACTTGAAGATATTGTGCTAAGTGAAATAAGCCAGTTAGAAAAAGAAAAAGAAAAATACTGTATGATTCCACTTATACGAGGTATTTAGAGTAGTCAAAATCACGAAGACAGAAAATATAACGTTAGTTGCCAGGGGCTGGGGGAGGAAAATGGAGAATTACTGTTCAATGATACATAGAGTTTTAGTGTTACGAGACGAAAAGAGTTACGGAGATGCATGGTGGTGATGGTCACACGACAATGTGACTGTGTTTACTACAGAAGTGTGTACTTAAAAATGGTTAAGTTGCTAAGTTTTATGTTGTGTATTTTACCACAATAAAAAAAAACTTACACAAAAGATTATCTAAATGTAGTTTAGGTTACAAATTTGATTATGAAATAAAATTATCTACAGAGATAACCTTTATCTTTCAGATCCCTTCCCTTCCCCATCTCCATGTCATCTTGTGGAATTGCCATTATTTAAATTCCAAACTATAGGGGGTATAAAAATTTTAGTGTTAAAATTGAATGACCAATAATACATTTTGAGACTATAGAATAGGATATTTCCTCGGGTTTTATGCTCATGAGCTCCTACTTAATAACTGAAAGTATGTAATCTTTGCATCTTGGAAAATTTAAGATATCAAATTTACAAAATTAAAGTCAGGCCATATTTCAAAAAGAAAACCTCGATTTTTAGATTTATTTTATACAGTTACTGCTGTTCTCATAGGCACATGAGACCTTATGTGATCATATAGTATTGATTGTATTCAGAAATAGCTCCCCTTTCCAAAATATCACTACCTCTGGTCTAAAATCCCCAATATCATGCACATAAATATATCTAGCAAATTCCTAAGAAATTATTAATCATCCCATTAGAGACATAGTTTAATAAAGTACCTTATACAACATCAGGAGACAGGATCATGTGTTTTCCCTTTTTGGAGGAGGAATAGTTAGAAAAGAACCACAAGACTTGTAGCAATGGCAGCTAGAAGGTTAAAGTAAATATAAGAGTTATTCTAAGAATTTATTGTATCTCTCTCATTGTCAACTTCGGCAAAGACAACACAGCTTACACTGTTTCCTCTTTATCCTTTCTTTGAGATTGAGAAGCCCTAGCTAAACCCTTTTACTCACATGTTCTTACTCTTTACATAAAATACTCTTATTTCTAACTCATGTCCAAATTTTGAACAATAGCACTCAGACATTTTGAAAATGGCAACACTGCCCTCCAGTTTACAAGTCATTTGTCTGTAATACAATTCACTAAACTTTTGAAAGACTACAGTAGAAGTCAATGACTGAATGACATAGCATATGCCACCTTCATGTTAAGGAAGAACTGAGAGATCTTCTCTTATTTAAATGTTCTAACATGTTGTATATATTAAATGAGTCTTTCGTTAAGTAGGTAGTGTCAAGTGGATAAAATAAAGGTACCTGGGTCACAGACTAGATTGTTGTAAATTTTACATGAGATGATGTGTATAAAACTCTAGGAAAATATCTGTAATAAACAATTGTTTAATGAATACAAGCTATAATATCACTATCAACGATCATAATGATAGTGAGATTTGGAGCAGGGAGCTAAGCCATATCATTTCTCAAACCTAGAGGAGATACATAAGATTTGGAGACACAGAGAGTATCAGAGGGGCTACCTACTTCATCTCCGGACGTTACTGAGGCTTCTTTGGTTGTTCCTTATCAGTTGGTGCACAGAGATCTGGTCTGGAGCAAGCTAGCAACATTATTCTAGAGAAGCCAACTGAAGATAATTCTAAGTTCAGAACTCCAATGCAGATTAAGGACGAAGAAAATGTGGATAGACGGGCAGGTGCCTTCCTTCAACAATTTAGAAAGTCTACTTCCTACTGCTTTCTTCTCAGTTATTTTTCTGCTTAGAAAATCTTTTGAAGCTTATCTTTGAGTTATGTGCAGGGTGCAGATTTGGGCAGTACATGAAGTGTTTGTATGTATTTGGATGGTTGGCCAGCTTTGGTAGAAACAGTTATCTGCTAATTTGTCACCTGTCAAAAATATGTGGAGTGATTAGATGACAAAAGGAAAAGAAGGGAGAAATGGTATTAAATTCAAAAATGCATTTTTCAGGAAAAAGAAATTCCTGGAGTGCATATTGAATTCTGCTTACACTTTCCAAGAAAAAGTAGTACTGGCTAGCTAATTTACTTTAACTCCTTAAACTTTCAACACTAAGCAAGACCAATAGATAGAACTGTTTGCTTTTTATTTCTGATTTGTAAATCAAGTACTATATTCAAAGAAATGTGTAAGTCATAGAAGCAAGGAAGTATTGATGCCGGCCCTGATATCAGTTCTCCTACATTAAACCCAGCATATAAGGGATTAAAACCAAAGCACTCTTTCCCTGATTACTCCCTGGCTCCCTGGTTCCAGAATCCGCTATCTGCCATGGACGCAAACAGCCAAGGTCACCCACCTGGATTCCTTATCATCTCCTCCTCCTCCTTGCAAGCAGCCTCCCAAAGCCAAATGCAGGCTGGTGGGAAAGCTCCAACCAGCCAGGCCAGTGGCTCTACCCTGGCCCTCTACAAGCAGCCACATTCCTCACAAACCTTTAAAGCCCCTCACCTCCCTTCTTTTGTGGAGATAAGATGAAACGAGACAAATTTGAGGGCTTACTCTCGTTTCCAAGCTGATATCATCCTAAATAAAAACACTTTCCTTGCCATAAGCCTGGTGTTCCAGTTTTTATTTGGCCCATCTTGCGTGGCAGGTGAAGAACCTATGTTTCTAGGCGGTAACAGTCAGACTCAAAAGAAAAGACTGCTTTTGAAAGGTGGTAATTCCCAGCTTAAAGATGCCCAAGCGAATTGGCAAGGAAATAAAATCCTCTTCCTTCAGAAGCTTTGCCATTTAGAAAAAAGATATACGCATATTTCCTGTGGTGAGTTAAGAACCTAAAGGAGTTTTTCTCATTTTTTAATTCAGTTAATCAAACTGCAAGCATTGACCAAGAGACAGACACCAAAGAGTATATAAATATGAGTTTAGACACAGGTTTTAATCTCTTTCACTAACTAGCTGTGTGGCCTGGGGTAAGTTAATTTAACTTTCTGATATGCTTGTTCTACACATCTAAAATGAGGGTAAAATTACAGACCAAACTAGGTTGCTTAATGTTTAAGTAGGTACCATATGAAGCCTGACGTATGTTAGAAACAGTTGAAGCCAGCCAATTAATGATGGTCTCTGTCTCTCTCTCTCACACAAACACATACCTCACAATCAAGAAGCTTGAGTAGGAGAAATGATGAATGATTTATTGACAATAATCCAAGAGCACGAAGTTTAAAAAACGCTCTATGATTGAGACACCAACTACTGATAACTTTGCTATAACTCCATTGACAAAGTCTAAACTAATCTTTGGTTGTTTTACATACAAGAGCCAATACATCTCACGTATCCCCTTTTTTAGCTAATTTGAAATATTTCTGTTATGTACCAAATTTTTTAAAAAAGCAAAAAAAGGGAAACCTAATGAATAAAACTTCTTCATGAGATTTCAATTACACCACTGGTTTAGAGGCTAAAAAAAAAATAGTTGGACCAGCTCTGATAATTTTATTTCCCTTCCTCATTTCTTTTCTAATCTACTTCACAAAAAATTTATTTAACAAATATTTAATAGGTAAATTCTCAGTCAGATACCATAGTAGGCTCTAAAAATATGTTGATGAAGATCAATATTTCAGTCTCTATCTCACCCAATAGGGAATCTACTGAAGCAAACACATAGGGCCATCCTATCATATGCGGGTTGAATGACATCCTATCAGATGTGTGCTGAGTGACATCCCATCATATGTGGGCTGAGTGACATCCTATCAAATGTGTGCTGGGTGTTGGAGGACAAGCACTTATACCACTCCTATTGATCAGATGAGTCAGATCAAGTTGAAATCATTGAATATTTGAATATATTCATCAATGTTCCTTGAAATGTATGGATTCTTGTGTTAAATACAATAAACAGCAAATTGTCCTTGTCTATTTGTTAATGATAATTGTCTATTGTCCTTGTTATTCGTTAATAATAATAATGATGTAAACAAGACAATTTACATTGTCTTTAAAGTTGTTTTATTCAGCGTCCTCATTTCAATGGTTCTAGATATACCCAGATAGCAGAGTGTACAAGACACAATGTTGTTGTTATACTTCTCCATCCATACCATCACACTATTGTTTCATAGTAGCTAAAAGACAAAATAAGCAAAAATATCACCAATCATCTTTATTTCCCAGCAATGTGTTCAATGTTCTGATTGTGCAATAAAAAGATAACGTGCTTTAGTCGTTTATTTGTAACATGTGGCTGTTGTAATGTTTTTTACTCTATGTCCACATGCCACCAGATGAGCTTGCTGACAACACAACATCCATCAAAAGAAAAACTCTGGCTATGCAGCAGGGCTATGAATCCATACAAGCTCTATCCCATTGTGTGCTTGAGTTTGATTACAAATATGAGTTGTAGAGCCTGTACAGAAACAGCGGGCAATGTTTTACCAAATGGCACTCTTTGAACCTTCTTAATTTAACAAAGAGGCAATCTATCACTTTCTCTTCAGAATATATTTATATATGGGATTTAACTTGCATAAGTAGCAGGCGGTAATGGTAATAGCCTTCTCTTACCCAGATGGCTTGTTTTTTAAGTGACTGTATACTGTTTTAATCCTCGGTGTGTAGTCAATACAGCACTCAAGTGGCATACTCTAACATAAATAATATGTCAAGTATATGGATATAAACACATAAGTATAGGTTCAGTTGGGACTTCCTACAAACACCATATTTCAAGGTGAGTTTGTATGTACATACTTTCTCTGCAGGTTTAAGGTTGCAATGCACTGTTGAGCTGGCCAATGTAGAAAGTGGTTTAGATCCAATTCAATAGGGCTCCATTAAGGGCTAGCATCGTTCGTGCATTGGATCAAATACATAACTATGACCAGTATCTCATTGGTTAGTAAGATGTTTTTTATAGACCTTCATGGTTTAATCCAGGATATTTCAGATGAATCTCAAAGGATAATCAAAAGAGACGGACACAATCAAGTATGAAAATAAATCTTACATTGGAGAGCACATCGGTTACATTAAGCCTCTTACCCCTAAGTGCTATTGTGTGCATTTCCTCAAAAACAAGGACAAGGACATCCCTTTATAAAACCACAGTACAATTATCAAAAGTCAAAAATTTAATATTTATCAATTGTCATCTACAATTCATACTTAAATTTTGTCAGTTGTCTCAACAATGGTCTTTGTAGGTTTTGTTCGTGCCCTGGTCCAGGATTCAATAAAGGATTGCTCATTGCATTTAGTTGCTGTATCTCTTTAGTACTTTTGATTTGGAAGAGTTTCTCAGTCTTGTCTTTTTTTTAAATCTTACTTGACCTGGACGTTTTTGAGGAGTAGAATGTCCTCCATTTTATGTTTATTGGATGTTTTTCTCAGGATTTGATTCAGTTTATGCGTTTTAGGGAGGAATACCGCAGACACACTATTGTATTACTCAGTGTTGTTGCTGTCAACTATGGTCACTTTGTTAAGGTAGGGTCCTTCAAGTTTCTTCACCGTAAATTTGCTATCTTTCCTCTTGTAACTGATAAGTATTTGAGGATGATATTCTTTGAGATTATGTAAATATACTTTTTATCATCAAATTAGCATTAATTCTAGTATCAAGAGATGATTTTCTAACTCCTTTTCATCTATATTTTTAAGTTGTCATTCAAATGCAAAGAAGAGCTTCCCCTTCTAGTGCATTTGTTTATTTATTTATTCTTTGATTAATACTACTATGAACTCATATTGTCCTATGTTATTGAGTGCATTATAATCTATTATTATCTTTATTTTGACATTCAAATGTTTCCATATTGCTCCTGTTAAGGCCCCTTCATGACAGCAACTATGTCCCTTTGAGACGTCCTTATCATTCTTTGAGCACTTTTAGGCACAATAAGATTAAAATCTTCCACGATCTACTTGTACTTTCCCTGCCTCAGTATTGGATTTGGCCTTTACTCTAAGGCACATTGGCTCCTTGGAGTGGGAAATGGGATTTTGATAGTAAGATCTGAGTGCTAGAAGTGTTGTTTGCTATTGGAGTGTCATTGCTTCAGGGTCCTCTCACTGGACAGAGCTAAGAGATATAGATTTCGTAGGTATTCTTATTGCTTGTGTTTAGAGATTCAGTCTGTCTCCCTCTGCTTTCCCCTCTCCTTTGCTTCCCCTTTCTTTATCTCAGTGTAATAAAAACACACAAAGTGCACTCTAGTCTCTTTCCTTTTAATTTTTCGGACTTAGTTTTCCAAAAGTGAGAGACCTAGCTCCCAGATTGTTGATACCTTCATTCATTGATTCAAGCCTCAAATATAATTTTAGTAGATTCAGAATTGCTAACTAATAACACTGAGAGAAGCAAACCTGCTAACTGGAGTTCAATATTTGTTTACGGTTTGTTTATTTTTTACATTTAGCATTTTTTTTTTTTAAAGATTGGCACCTGGGCTAACATCTGTTGCCAATCTCTTTTTTTTCTTTTCCCTCTTCTTTTCCCCGAAGACCCCCAGTACATAGTTGTGTATTCTAGCTGTGAGTGCCTCTGGTTGTGCTGTGTGGGACGCCACCTCAGCATGGCCTGATGAGCGGTGCCATGTCCGCGCCCAGGATCTGAACCAGCGAAACCCTGGGCCGCCAAAGCGGACCAAGTGAACCTAACCACTCTGCCACAGGGCCGGCCCCCGGTTTACAGTTATTTTTAAGGTAAAACTTCCATATAGAGAAGACATCAATCAAAGTGGATAACTCGATGAGTTTTTAATAAATTATATTCTAGTAACTCAAGTCACTATCAAGATACAAAAGATTTTTATCACCCCTGAAATTCCTCTTTTCCCCTTATTTTATAAATACTGCCATTATCAAAGTTTAAACTATATTTTAGATTTAGTCAACTGCCAGTTATATCAGATCCTCTTAATCGTATTTCGTGTTGATTTGCTTTTCACATTCTAAGCCATGATCTCTGGTATATTTTATTAAATAGATAGAAATTTCTTTTCAAAAGATGTATGTTATAAAAGCATAAAATAAACTTAAAAATGAAAAATAATTTTAGAGTTTCACATATTTATTTAAGAAGATGCATAGAAATAAATGCACAAATCCTAAGTATATATCAACAGTTTTCACAAAATAAACTCAGTAGCTCATGTAATCAACACACAAAAGAAGCATATTACTATAACTCCAAACCCCTCTTTTTCTTTCCTACTCAGTGTTATTCTCATAAGGTAGTCCATATCTTCATCTTTAACGATGCATGTATGCCGTAGAACTATATAACCATGGAATCATATAGTATGAATTATTCTGTTGCGTTATGTTTCTAAAGTTTATTTGTGATGTTGCATATAGCAGGTTCCTTTGTACTCAGAGCAGTATAATATTACATTACATGAATATATCACAGTATACTAAATTTAATGGGCATTTGTTTTTGTTTTTTTAATTGGGGCCATCATGCAAAGTGATGCTAAAAACACCCTTACACATGTCCTTAATGAATAATGTACACATTTCTCTCAGGTAAATACCTAGGAGTGGAATTGCTGAGTCATAGAATGTGTGTATGTTTAACACTAGATGATAGTGCAAACCAATTGGTTGGGTGCTTCAACTTAAACTGACACCAGAAGTGTAAGAGATTTCCATTTGCACCATATCTTTGCTAATATTTGGTAGTGTCAATTTTTCATTTCAGTCATTCTTTTTGGTTGCGCAATTGCATTGCAATGTAATTTTAAATTGCATTTTCCTGGTGACTAATGATTTTAAGCATATTTTCATAAGTTGAATGACCATTTTATATCATTTTTTATAATATGTAAATTCAAATCATTTGCCCATATTATCTATTGCATAGTCAGTGATTTTCTTATTGGTGGCAAGAATTCTTAACATATTTCAGATATAAGTCCTTTGTCAAATACGTCCATTGAAAATTTCATACAGGGGCCGGCCCTGTGGCTGTGTGGTGAAGTTCACTGCTCCACTTCGACAGACCAGGGTTTCACTGGTTGGGCTCCTGGGTGCAGACCTAGCACCATTCAGGAAGCTGTGCTGAGGGGGTGTCCCACAAAGCAGAGCCAGAAGGACCTGAAATTGCAATATCCAACTATGTACTGGGGGGCTTTGGGGAGAAGAAAAAGAAAAAAAAAAAAGAACATTTCATGTGGTAATTTGTGGCTTAACTTTGACTCTCAATGGTAAAATTCTTAACTCTTAATGTGGTGCAATTTACCATTTTATGGATTTCTGTCTAGTTAAAAAAATCTTTGTTTTACATTTCACATTTAGTTCTAAAATACAACTAAAATTGGCTTTAGTGTATCAGACGAAGTAAGGCGGAATCTATTTCCCCAAACAGGTATCCAGTTGACTCAGTGGTATTTATTGAGAAGATTATCTTCTCTACAGCACTGCCATGCAATTTATCTCATAAATCAAGTGGCAATATATGTTTGGGTCTGTTTCTGGAAACCATTCTGACCTATTGGTCTATTATTTTTTTTAATCCTCACATTCATACTGACCATTTTAATTTTTACAATATAAAATATTATATTATATATACCTAATATAATAGCTTTATAAAAGCCTTAATGTCTGTTAATGCAAGTCCTTCGACTTTGTTCTCAAGAGTGTTATTCATAAACATTACATTTGGATGGAAATTTTAGGGTGTATTTTCCTGTTTCAAAACCCCTGCTGGGATTATTATTATTGTGTTTGCATTGTTTTTATAGGTCATTTTGGGTGGAAATGACGCCTTTAGAATATTTCTTTTTTTTTAATTTTTATTTTTTTTGGATGTACATTATATTTCAAATTCTGGATACACTACATCATGTTCACCACCCGAACACTAATTATAGTGCATCCCCTCACATGTGACCCTAATCACCTCTTTTGCCCTCCCCCCTTCCCCCATGGTAACCACCAGTCCAATCTCCAATGTTATGTGTTTTTTTTTTTTTTGTCGTTTTTATCTTCTACTTATGAGTGAGATCATATGGTATTTCACTTTCTCCCTCTGACTTATTTCACTCAGCATAATACCCTCAAGGTCCATCCACGTTGTCACAAATAGCCGGATTTCATCATTTCTTATGGCTGAGTAGTAGTCCATCGTGTATAAATACCACATCTTCTTTATCCATTAGTCCCTTGATGGGCACCGAGGCTATTGTGTATAATGCCACAATGAACGTAGGGGTACAAGTGTCTTTATGCCTTTGTCTATACACTAACAACGAAGTAGCAGAAAGAGAAATTAAGAATACAATCCCATTTACAATTGCAACATAAAGAATAAAATACCTAGGAATAAACTTAATGAAAGGGGTGAAAGATCTGTACAGCGAAAACTATAAAACATTGTTGAAAGAAATTGAAGAAGACACAAAGAAATGGAAAGATATTCTGTGCTCTTGGATTAGAAGAATTAACATTGTTAAAATGTCCATACTTCCTAAAGCAATCTACAGATTCAACGCAATCCCTATCAAAGTTCCAACAAGATTTTTTACAGAAATAGAACAAAGAATCCTACAATTTATATGGAACAACAAAAGACCCCGAACAGCCAAAGGATTCCTGAGAAAAAAGGACACCTTTAGAATATTAAGTGTTCCTTTTTACAAGTATGGGGTAGCATTCTATTTATTTAGTTTGTCTTCAATTTCTCTCAATAATATTTAATGATTTTCAGAGTAGAAATATGTATCTCTGTTAAATTTATTCCTAGGTATTAGAATATTTTAGGTTTGTGTAAATACTATTTTTAGTTCGTTTTTTGTTTGCTGCTGATACGTACAAAAATAATGTTATTGGTTAGTCTTTTTTGGAAAAAAATCACATATTTATTCTAATAGTTTGTAGAATATTCTGAATGTTCCACATATATCATTTCCATTTTTTAATGACATTTTTATTTCTTCCTTTCCAATTCATTTACATTTACTTATCTTATCACTGTAGCTAGGAACTCAGTAAAATGTTGAATAGAAATGGTGATTTCTGGTCCTGATCTAATGGGGGGAAAGTTAGAATATTTCAGCATTAAGTTTCATCCTTGCTGTAATGAATTTTTGCAGAAATTCTTTATCAGATTTAAAAGTCCTCTTCTCTTTCTACTTTCCTAGAACTGTACTATATTTTGAATTGTGTATTCGTTTTCCATTGCTGCATTACACATTACCACAAACAGAGGCTTCAAACAACAACCATCCATTATCTCACAATTCTGTAGGTCAGAAGTCCAGCACAGAGGGTTTGGGCTCTCCTCCCAGGATCTCCTAAAGCTGAATCAAAGTGTTGGCTGTGCTGGGTTCTGTAGGGTCTGGAAGCTTTGGGGAAAAATCTGCTGTCAAGCTGGGGCAAGTTGTTGGTATCATTCAGTTGCTCTCAGTTACGGAACTGAGGTCCCTGTTTCCTTGCCTGTCTGCTATCAGTCACAAGCTCAACTCCACAGGCTGCCTCAATTCCTTGCTCTATGGCCCCACTATCTTCACACTAGTAATGGCCCGCTGAATCCGTCTCATGCTTTGACTCTTTAATTTCTCCTATCACTGAACTCTACATGTAGATTTAAAGGACCCATATGATTAGATCAAGCTCACCTAGATATCTTCCTATAACATTAATTGATTTGGGACCTTAATTACTTTTGCAAAATTCTTCCACCATACCACCTAAATTAATGCTTGATTAAATAACTAGGAGAAGATGTGTATACAACAGGAGCTTGGAATCTTGGGAGTCATCTTACAATTTTGCCTCCCCTAAGTTATGTGGCTTTTCTCCCCCACATCTATTGAGATGACCATGTGACTTTTTTCCTTTATTTATTTAACTAATGTGAATTGCACTGATTTTGAAATGTTAAACCAACATTGCGTTCCTGGAATAAACACAAAATATTTTTCATATATATCTATTTCTAGATTTGATTTGCTAAAAATTTTAAGAGTTTTTGTCCTATGCTTTTATGTTTTTTATACAGTTTCTTTTTTCAGATGAAGATCAAGGAGATACTGGCTACATCACTTGAATTTTGGGGTTGTTGATTCTTTTTCCTGTTTTCTGAGAGATTTGGGGTAAGACTGACATTATTTCATAGTTAATGATTTGGAAGAAATTGTCAGTAAAGCATATGGATTTGAAGAGTTCTCTTAGTGGGTAGTTTTCTTTTAAGGATAGATGTAGGACAGTGCTACTTTCTTTTACTCTTTGTTTCAGTTTGGTACTTGGAAAATTCTATTTTGTTTGTCTTCTAAAATATTATCTTCTTAGTAACTTTTGGCTTTTGTATTAGTCTGCTCCAGAGAAACAGAAGCAGCAGACTCTTTCTCTCTATATATTGATATTGTTATTAATATATCTATATATTTATTTTTTGTGAGGAATCATCTCACACAATCGTGAGGGCTGGTAAGTCTGAAGTTCACTGGGGCAGGCTACGGGCTGGAGATTCAGGTAACAGTTGATGTTGTAGTCTTTAATCCAACAACCACAGGAAAGGCCAGCAAGCTGGACACTCAGGCAGGGTTTTTATGTTGCAGCCTTGAGAAATTCTGTCTTCACTCTCAGAAATTCTGGCTTCACTCTCAGAAAACCTCAGTCTTTGCTCTTAAGACCAACTGATTGGATGAGGCCCACCTACATTATAGAGAGTTATCTACTTTATTTAAACTCCCAAATCAATTGACTTTATGATAAGGAGATTATCTGAGTGAGTCTGGCTTAATCACATGAACCCATTAAATCTAGGTCTTTAATGATTATTTGGTGTTTCATCATTTTTTTCTCTGATCTCTAGTTTGAAAGTTTTATATTAACTTCATTTACAATTCAGTAACCCTCTTTCATGCTGTGAGTCTAATATTCTGTTAAATTCACCTATTTATTTTTTAATTTCAGTTGTTTTATTTCTTACTTCTAATGTTTCTATTTTATTATTTAATATAGATTTCATAATCTGGTGGAATTTTTATTTTTTCTTCTCTTTTCTCCATATTTGCCTCTACAGACTACTACCTCCAATATCTCTCTATCGTGTGTAGTTCGCTTTCTTTTTTTTTAACAGTCTGCCTTTTTCTGTGCCTGGTAATTTTTCCTTAAATGCTTGGCATTGTGTTTGAAAAATTATAAAGTATATGGATGTTATTTTCCTACAAAGAGTTCACACTCTCTTCTTATAGAAAAAAAGAATGTGGGCTGATTACATTAATCTAATTAAAACATGACCTGATTGTAGGATAGTGTGTATTTGGATCCTTGTGGTGTTTCATGAAGTTCTCCAACCCCCTCCCCCCTTCCCCCACCAACAGGTCCTGGACTCCAATCATCATCTCTAATCATGACTTTCCCAGCACTGCAAGGCTGTCAAAATATCTGGTCTGATTTTGATAGGCATTTTGATTGACTTCTTGTCTTCATGTTTTGTGCAGATTCAGAATTTAACAAATATCTGGGGAGAGGGGGACATCGGACAGTTGAACCTGGTTTATAGCTCTCTTTTCCTACTGGAAAGCTGAAACTGAAAACTCTTTCTCTCCCCCAGAATTGTTAATATCTCTGCTGGTTTCTCTGCCTCATACTAGAGGCCTTTGTCCTTTTGCAAATCATCTTCAGAGTCTATTCTGGTACCCAGAATTTTAGGCCAATGCCCTATGAGAGAAAAGAGTTGTTGACTATCCCCTTATGTATTAGTGTGTTTACATCTCTCTATGGATTATTTTCTCCCTCATGTTATTTTGGCTAGACAATTCTCTCATACCTTCAGAGTTATTTTTAACAATTTTATCTGGATTTTTAAAGCATTCTCTGTGAAAGCATTGGTCTACTGCAAGCTACTCCTTTGTACTGAGATGAGGATGCCTGAAGGCCTAATCCTGCATGAAATATACATGAAAATGAATCATTGTATTCATTATAGCTCCCAATGAGATTGAATAGGTCTTTAAATACTACCTTCATTGCTGCCATTAAAATGGAAATGAAATGTCAGCCATCTGAAAATTAATAATATTCTTACTTAAAATCTCTTCCCTGAGATTCTCAGTGTGCCTTGTGTGTGAGGACTTTGCAAGATTCTTTTCTTCTCTTAAAGCAGATAAATAACCTGAGGTCTCATGAAAGATCCTCTTTCCAGTGTCAGTGAAAAAACATGTTCAGAAAAATGAAGTCTAAAGCCAAGAATGGCTTAAGGGTTAACTAAGAATAAAGTTTAATTTGGGCTATTTGTCCATTATTAGTTAAATTCTACTTCAGTTCAATTTTGTCCTTGAAAATAGATTATATTATATTCTAATTTTAAAACTTATAATACAGCCCCTTCCCTCTAATTTATACATTCTTACTTTTTATAAGGAAATCACAGAATTTTAATGGCCATGATTATAAAATTAGAAGTAAACAATTTTCGTTTTAAAAAATAAATAGGAAGAATGGAAAGAAATGCCTTGCCCTCTTTGCCAAAGTTTTTTTCCCCTCAATTAAAGAGCAATTCACAGTTTGCACATAGTGGGATTACTGAGTGTCTGACTCTACGTGGATTATTTTATAATTCAGCTGCCTAATTTATTAAATCAGGACAGGGTACAAATAGATAAAGGATTAATTCACCACCTTTTTCAGTGTGCATTTAATGAAAGGCATATAGTTTTTATTACTTACACATTTATAATTGGAGTTCTGAAGTTCTTCCCCATAAAATTTAAAAAGTAAGAAGAAATATTTGCTACTTGCCATCAAGTGCTGTTGTAAAAGTATCTGTGTACCACAGGGAGTATCATAATGCCTGCAGCAGATGAGAGATACATGGTAGTATGTCTCTTACTTAGCAACATAGTGTATAATAAAAACTATAAGAAGAGGTGAATGAGGGAAAAACTATAGCTGGGTTGTTCAGGAATGACTGTCTAGGAAATAATCTTTAATTTGGGCCTATATAGAATGTGTAGTCTTTCAGGAATGCCAATTCCAGTGTCAATAAGGCAAAGATAAGTATACAGGAAAGAGCACTTGACATCTAAGTTGTGTGAGTAGTCTTATTTAATTTAAATGTTGAATATAACTAAAGGAGTATTGTTAGGTAGAACTAGAAAAAAAATGGAGTGAGATATGGTTATGAAAGGTCCTGACTGCCAGAGAAAAGTGGATAAGGCAGGGTGTAGAAAAGAAACGACAAGAAATAAGTAGATGTGAGATATAATTATGAAGACACTTAAAGCAGCTAGATATGTTTTATGTGACAGTGAGAAACTTGAAGAGTGTGAGATTGGGTCTACCAGTTAGGAAATTATACTAAAAATAAGTGTTCACAAATTTATGAGAACTTAAAGCAATGCAATGATGGTATAAGGTAATTGTGATATGAAAGTTATTACTAATTAATAATTAATCTCAAATTAAATTGATGACTGAGTGTAGAAAAACAGAGTGGGAAAGGCAAAAGATTGCTCTAAGATTTTAGGCTTACCTTCCGGGAAAAATAACATGCAGATATAGTCATAAATGGGAGCGTGAGAAGAAGAATCTAGTTTTGACCAGTTGGTGGAGGAAGCAGGTAAGATAATGGACCTCCTGCAAAGTCGGCTTTGATGATCCATCAGGATATGGAAGTGGAAATGATTACTAGACCTCTGCACATGCAGAAGAGACTCTTGAAGTCTGAGAAGGCGTACTGTAAATGTGACAAATGGCTGGGCACTATAAGGTTGCAAGGAAAGGAGTGGAAGAGGGGAGGAAGGGTGAGACAAGACATCTATTCCTATGGGAGAAAATTTGATGGAATGGGTGAAGAAGAGCAAGACTTCAGAATATGAAATGAGCAAAATGAAGGTCAAATTCCTTTTCCTCCCAGTTAAAGTGACTTAAAGTCACTAGTTGGATGAAAATTAGTTCCAGTTGGCCAGAAGAAGGAGCTTCTTATAAATCTTTGATATGAAGCCAAATTACTGACTCATGTGTTTACATGAACTGTGCTTAGTTATCAGCAGCTTATTTACTGTTTAGTTTTACCACTTACATATGTCAACAACTTATTTAAATCCTCCACTCACATGACTTTCCTTTGGATAATAATATTTACTCTATTGCCTGGGGTCACACAGTAAGCCCATGAAATAAGACATGCAGCGTAATTGCTATGTTCTTTCTTTTCTTAAACTACTAACAAGGAAATCCCTAGCTGGCCTTAAAGGCCACTAGGGCAACATGTAGATATTTCTTTTGAAGCATAAAGGTTAAGAAAAATGTAGTTCCCAGAAAGTAATGGATATAAACAAGATTAGGACCCCATAAGTGAGTCCCAGCAATCATGTTCCTGCTGAAAACCCATAAAGCTAAGTGTCTTTCAAGCCATGTAATATCCTTTGTAAATCTTCTAGAGCACACATATCATTATACCATTTGGCAGTCCTTAAACCAGATGGAGATCAATGTTTTCAGTGTGGTACATTATACTTTGCTGTTACAGAAGCTGTAGGTAATAAATGTTTCTGCAACCAATTTAAAGAGAATCCATTATGCAAATATAATAATACTTGCATAAAATCCTTGACGTTACAGTTTAGTATCATGTATCAGGTTGACTCTAATGACTTCCCAAAATAAGTTTGTTCAAACAAGAGAAAAAATAAAATACAGTTAACTTGTGTGTAGCCATTGTAATAAAAGGGAACAGTGGCACTTAACTCTCCAGAATTTCTCTTTGAAAATTATTTTCATTCCGAATATGATTAAGGCAGTCTTCTAAGTTCTTGATGAAAATGTTTTTCTTTCTGTATGGTTTTCTGGCATCTTTTTTTCCCCTAAAATATCTGCCCATATATCACGTGGATATAAATACCACTATATAAAAAGTGGTGTTAGTATGTATAAGTATATAGACACACACAGACACACACGCAGAAATGTTTCTTACACTCTTCTTTCCTCTGGTTAATTAAAATATTAACTCCGCCTGTGTTAGCCTGTTCCAGGATGGATATATTAAGCTATATGTTAATTTTTTTAATGACATGATGTTATCGGTTAATAGATCTTTAACTTTCAAACTGAAAAGATACGGATAAAGTAAAGAAACGTAATTTTTGGTTTCTAGAATAAGCATTAAAAAAAAACCCCTGGTATCTGACCTAGGAGCCTGCATTACCGGGTCTGACTCCCCTCTGCAGAGGTCAGTTGGCACCCTCAGAGGCTGCCCTCTGTTGACCTTCATGCCTCCCATAGTGCAAATCCTGGAGAAGCCACAGACTCTAGGAGATTCTGGAAGGACTTCAAAACTCCCCCAACATTCACAACTTCACAACCATTATCTGCCTTGGTTCTATCAGCACAAATATTATTGTGCCTTCTGCCTCTGTTTTGATCAATCATTCAATCTTCATCGCGAGAAAATACAAGACTCCCAGGTCTTTCCTCACACCTGGAATCTAATGTTCCTCTTGAACTCCTGAAACGTTCTACTCTGCTTGCAGGAACCATTAAAATCCCCTCAATTATTCATTTTTTTTGTGAAAGTTCCTCTACTCTTCCTCTAAGGAAAAATTGACTGTCCAATCCAACTGGTGCAAATGATGATTATTTTTTCACCCATATCTTGGGGACTATGGGGCCTGAAAATGAGTATTATGTTCTCAAATCACTCCCTTCTTTTATGAAGTCATCTAACAATCCTTAGGTACTTCCTTGTATTCTTAGTCTTTAGACTCCTAGCTGGCTGTCTTTCTTCCTTAGTGCTGGCTTCTGCTTTCTTGGTGATTTCAGTATCCGTGTAGATGATCCAACCAACGCTGTACAATGAGTACTATGACTTTCTCTCTTCCACTGACTGTCTTCTGCTGTCTCCAGCTTACTCCCTTTCAGGCCCTCTGGCCTCCTTTTTGTTCCCAGGACGCACTGGCCTAGGGGCTTGGACATATTGCTCCTTCCGCCCCAGTGCTGTCCTGTGAACCTTCTCAGGGCTTGTGGCCTCACCCTCTGCAAGTCTTAGTTCATTTGTCACCTTCTCAGTGAGTCTTTTCCTTTCTAATTTAAAACTGAAAACTCACTTGTCCCTGTATTCCTTATCTTTCTTCCTTGATTTGTGTTCTCTCTATAGCACTTCTAACCATCTGATATGCTATATATTTTACTTATTTCATCCATTTATGTTATTCATAGTCTGACACCTACTTTAAAAATAACTTCCACAAAGGTCAATTATTTTCTGTTTCCTTCACTGTTGTGTCTTCAGTGTCTAGGAGTTCCTGGTCCATGGCAGATTTACAAATAGGAATTACAAATAATTGTTATTTATAAAAAGTAACTACTCCATACAACCAGTGACTTAAAACAGGCTGTTAATTTATTCACTGGTTGATATATAAATTAATGAATCCACCTATTAAATATGCACATTTATCTTACTCTCTGAATAATACATTCATCAAAATAAATCTTTGGAAAGTTGTTTAAACCAAACAACTTAAATGATGAACCTGAATGTGTTACTGTCTTTTCAGCCTAACCAGGAAAGAGACTAAGGTTTACAATCAGACAAGAATGAGTAAATAATATTCAACAAAACCAAACACTAATTGAAAGGACAAGAAAATAATGAACAAATAAGATATCACTTCTTAATGCATCCTTCAAATTTCTAACAAGTTATAAAAACATCCACATGAAAACCAACCAAATTACAAAGTTGCTAGATAGTGCTTAAATAACTCAGTCCCTAAAAAAACTATAGTTTAACAAAAAGGAAATCTTTCTATATATTTACGTTAGCTAAATGGATGTGAGTACTCATAGACAGCTGAATAGAAGTATACATTTAGTGATACTTATTAGACATAGTCACTGAAATAAAATTCCTAATTAGGAATGCATGAAACTAATAATATTTCTGTCAGCCAATAAAATTTGGATTTTATAAAATCCCCAATTGTAGACCCCTCTACTCTAGAGCCATCCGAGGCAAATTTGAGAGTTGTTTGCGATATAACCTCTACACTCCGTCTTTTCAACTTGTTTCCTTCTCTTCCACTGCAGCAATCCATGGCTTCCTGCTGGCCCTTGCTGCCCTAGACCTGGGGATACAAGGTCTAGCAAATAAAATGCAGGAGTCTCAGTCAAATTTAAATTTTAGATAAACAACATGTATATTTTTGTGTAATTATATCTCATGCAATATTTAGGACATAATTAGACTAAAAACTATTTGGTGCTTATCTGGAACTCAAATGTAAGTGGGAATCTCAAATGTAAGCATTTCCTTTGATGACCCTGCTTGGGTCTCCTCTATAACCGCAGTCCAGTACTCCATGTATGTGCATTTTTATCTCTAAGTCCTCAACACTTAGTTATCTGTGCCACATTTTCTTAGAGCCCTATGGGATATTGTCTTATGTGACCTGTGTCCAAGCTGGGTATAAATCAGAATGGGCATTAATAAATGAAGTAGAAAATTTAAGCCTGCTAATAGATTAGGCAGTTAATTACCCAAACTGCTGCCCTTGTACACCCTCCCCTGAAATCAGGCAGATCATGAAACACACAGATGACTTCACTCTGTATTTCTCTCGAAGGAGGACCATGAAGAAATTTTTTTAAATATGCGGAATTTTAGATATGTTTGTCGCCAGTTAATATAGCTATTTTTGGTTTAGTGTAAGAGTGAAATTGGGAGTAGAGTGAGCAAGGCTCTTCAGGTTCTCCTCCTCAAAAATTTATTGAAGGCAGCTGTCTTCTAAGTGTCAATCATAGCAGTTCTTTAAAACATAGTATGACAGAGCCTTATCTTGAAGACATTGGAAATTTATCAATAAATTGATTTTAAAAAGAAAACAAACAAACGTTTGACTTCTGTGAGAGAAGCAATAAAAAAGACAAATTCAGTAGACTTTTAAGTACTCCAGAAGGTTGCAATCGAATACTGTAAACTAAATGAACACATAAAGCAAGACTATTTATGAAAAAGTTTAACAGAAACACACAACTGGACCTACACAATTGTCTTCAATAGCTTAATTCCTAACATCTTTGAAAAAACAATGCCATCAAAACCCAGGTCCTTTTCTGTGGAAGAATTATGTTATTCCTTTAAAGAGGCTAATATAAAAGATGTACTATACAAATAAATTGTTTTGAAAATTTGCAATTAAAATTATCCCTAGAAAAAACATGGCATGGAGTATTCAACTGGACTCTGGAGAGTTTTCCCAGGGCTTCTCCTTTCCTTCACTTCCAATTATCCATGTGGTTGACAATTGTGAGTTTTGTAGGCATGTATCGTAGGGAACGACCGAGTCAAGTCATATTCGTCTTTACTCCGTTCTTTGGTTTCTCCTACTAACTCACATGGGCACACACACACACACACACCCCTATGAATAGCGTACAATGGCATTTCTTCCTACGGTGAAAGAGACTGAAACAAATAAATCTGAAGATTCCTTGAAGAACATTTTAATGGGTATAAAAAGAAAGAAATATACTTTGATTTTATTCCTTCCTACTTTTGATTAAACTCAGATATGAGACATCATTTCAGTAATCACGTATCTTTCTCATCTATTAGTAACATCTTTCCCATTTTGCATTCTGCCATTGAGATTTCTCTCTACAAGAAAATGTGTAAAGTCAGAGCCTGATAAAGCCCTGAAAAATGTTCATGACATTAGTTCCCTCTAAGTTAAAACAACAACAAAAAACCTTTTATTTTTCTGATACATGCTGATTTTTTTATGATACATACCCCAGGGGCAGTGCCTCTCACAACTGAGAGGCTCAGAGAAGTCCTCCACCCTCTAACTCCCAGGGCAGGCTTGTCATCCTGAGGTAACAAGTGCTGGGTATAAGGTATGGCAGAAATAATGGAGGTTTTAAAGCAGTTGTCACTCCTCCAGAAATATTGCTGTTCACATAACTCACAGAATTCTTTCCATCGATCAGTTTAACTTCAAAAACCATATTTTTCCCGACAAAAGGAGCCAAGTTACCCTTTTGGCAATTACCAGTGACTTGTGTTTCTTACCCTTTTTGAGGTATCCTTTTACTGACAGCTTGGGAGCTATTATCACTAAGATAGTCTGAGATGCCTGCTCTGAGGTTGCACTTCACATGCTCAGTCTTGCATGACCACCCTTAGGAGCCCCCATTTACGGTACAATGATACACGCACCCTCCTCCCTCGTCAACTGAACAATATGTGACTGACTTGGGAGTTTCAACTATTGCTTTAAACATACCTTTTAACTCAGTCATTTAAGAGATTCAGTTTCAAAACTGTTCGAAAACTCACCAAACCCAAGTATTAAATTAATTTGAAATAAAATCATATAGTCAAACAAGCAGGATTAAATAAAGCCAGTGACATCAAGGTGACCATTTTCTCTAGTTCTAAGTATAATAAATATTTCTGCAAAACTCTAGTCTATTCTCCACTTTGTCTCCAGTGAATTGTTCATAAGCTAACCCTCAATCAATTAAAACAAATATTTATTTCATTATGGTTTGATTTTAATTTCCCTGATGATTAGTAACTGTTGAGCATTTTTTCATATACCTGTTGGCCGTTTGTATGTTTTCTTTGGGGAAATATCTACTCAAGTCCTTAGCCCATTTTTAAATCAGGTTATCAGTTTTTTGCCATCTAGTTGTAGGAGTTCCTTATATATTTTGGAGATAAACCCCTGATCAGATACACGGCTTACAAATGTTTTCTCTCATCACGTAGATCACCTTTTCACTCTTTTGATTGTTACCTTTGCTGTGCAGAAGCATTTTAATTTGATTTAGCAGGTGGAAATGCAAAAAGATGCAGTTGCTATGGAAAATAGTATGTCAGTCCTTCAAAAAATTAAAAATAAATCTACCATATGACCCAGCAATCCCACTTCTGGGTACTTACACAAAAGAACTGAAATCAGGATCTTGAAGAGGTGTTAGCGTCCCTTCATTGCAGCACTATTCACAATAGCCAGGATGTGGAGTGCTGTACAGCACTCTATCTACGATTAACAACAATGTATTGTACACTTAAAAATGTGGTAAGAGAGTAGATATCACATTAAGTGTTCTTACCACAATAAAATAAAGATTTAAAAAGTATGTATTGATCACTTTATGTTTAACACTGGAATAACTACTATGTTAATATAGAGGTAAGATAAATTTATTGATTACATGTTATGGATTTTAGATTACTACATTTCTAGTTAATAATAGGATTACTGAAATAGTATTACTGGATACTGTTACAGAATAGTGTTACTGAAAGTTCTTATTTTCTCATATGCTTGAGTAAGAAAGACTTACCTTTGAAGAAGTAACTAGGCAGATTCTCAAAGGTTAAGGAGAGTCCTTATCTTAAGAAAGTTAAGACAAGGAGGAGAGAAGGATCCCTGAAGTCAGAAAAACCTTGGTATATTTGAGAAACTAAAAGAAGGCCAGAATGGCTACATGTACTAAGTAAATGGGAGAGTGGCACTGCACCAAATGGGATCGATTGGTACAGACCATGCAGGACATCTCAGGTCATGATGAGAGACCAGATTTCCTTTAAGGTACTATGGTTGGCACACTGATGCAAAAGAGTGACAGTATCAGATACGTAAATAGTTGGAGATTTTACCTTACTCTCAAGCTTATAAGTTAGACTGTCAGAGTCAGGAATGCTAGTGGAAGACATGAGATTCTTGAGTCAGAAACAAAAGACATTATTATTCATTGCACAATAAGCAGCAGGAGGATGAATATACTTGTGCCAGTTCCTCTTGCCTCCAATTCCCACAACAGAAACACAGATGGGCCCAGATGGGTGCTGGGGCAGACAATAGATTGTGTTGCAGGAGAGGGACCCCAAGCTTATGGAACATGACTCTTATAAAGAATAGTAAGAAAACTTACCCTTTTCTCCAGGAAAAGACAAGATTTTTATTGTGTTGGACAGTAAGCCTGCCTACTCATTGCTGCAGTAGGAGAAACTTTCCCTATCTTTGAAGACTTTCTCTTTGCTATACAAACATCATTGCAAAGATAGTCCATGAGAAAGGATGTATCATTGAAAAGATAGTCCATGAGAAAGTGTCTCTGCTCACAAGACGTGCAGAAATGCAAGAAGCCCATGGAGAGTTGTCTCCCACCAGTAAGGATCTGATTTATGTTTTAAGCAAATCACTATGATTACGTAGAAGAGAATGAATTGAGAAGAGGTAAGTGTGTATATAGGATGACACATGGGTGTCACTACTTTATGATGGGGTGGGCGTGGGTGGAAGAGGAGATAATTCTGGCTTAATTTAGGCATATGTCTGGGAAGATGGACAAAACTGAATAGGTTAGTATATATTCCGGAGATAAAATTGGCAAAATTTCTTGATTTGTGCTTAATTGAATGTGTGAGATAATTCAGAAGGAAACAATTTATTGGGATAGAGATGACTATGTAATAGAAGGGGATATAGCCATTTTTCTTTAATCAATTAAGAGCTTAGTTTTGGATATGGCAAGCTTAAGATAAATGTGAAGAAATGAACATGTACAAGATGGGGTTCAGAAGATAGGTCTGGGTAGAGAGATATTTGCAGTCAACAACTAGATGTATGAATCATTGAGATTGGATGAAATGACCTAATGAGAAATTTATGAGAAGAGAAAGCGCAACTGAATATTGAGGAAAACCAATTCTAAAATAACGGATATAAGAGAAGGTACTTGCAAATTTAGCCAATAGAGGTAAAAGAAAGATTATTGTGTCAAAAAAACAAGTAAGCTTAGTGCTGCAGGGAGTGTACAGACATTTGGTTCAAATGGTCCTAATTAACTACTTTGTCATTAATTTAGAAACTTTAATGGAATGAACTTTCCAACTAGTAAGAATAAAATTTATTTTTTCCTCCAAAGGTAATTCATAACTAGAATAAATATTGGCCAAGTAATTGCAAACTACAGTTGGAGTTGTTACAATTTTTAAAATTAAAATTGCCCATCTACATCTATCTACTACAAAAAATGCAAAAGACAAATATAAGTGGAGTGCAGCATAATATAAACCATGTAAATTTACAAGGGATAGTATAGATAGAAGGTAGTAGTGGACACAAGAGTGTTGAAATGGAAAAATAGGTGCTAGAGAAAGGTTATTAATTTCTTATCTTACACAGTGAGGAATCAAGAGACAGTCTGAAGTTCATAAAACAGTGATCAAAGGTTAATGTATCTTACTTAAAATTCCAAAGAAATAGACAAATTACAAAATATAATTAAAAACATTAAAGATATCATAGTTTAGTTAAGAGTATTGTACTGATGTTACTTTCCTGGCTGTGATCACATACTATGGTTATGAAAAATGTTAACGTTAGGGGAAACTGGGTAAAGAGTATATAGGAACTCTCTGTACTATTTTTTCAACTTAGTCTAAAATTATCTCAAGATAAAATGTTTCAAAAAATAAAGATACCAAAGGGAGGAGAGAAAGCACAAGTATGCTATTCTCATAATAATGTTGACGACCAGCACTGCCCATTGCCATTGTTTTGCTTCTTAATCAAGTATCGATACTCGTCATGTATTCATATTTTCCTTGAAGGCATGTATCTCAGAAGAAGCTGACTCCATTGTCATATCCAGGGAAAACCAGGATTAGTCTAAGTGTAAACCTATTACTCTTCTCAGTAATTAGTTCAAGAATGAGCATGTGGCTTAATCTGGCCAATGAGTTGTGAAACAAAGAGGATTGAGCATCTTGTGAGAATAGTTTCACTGCTAAAGGAGACCATATGACAGGATGCCCTTTCTTGCTCTGGATTTTATATGAGCTGTTTGATGCCTAGAACCTGAGTAATCAATTTGCTGCCTCTAAAAATAAAATTAATTCTGTGGATGGCAGAATGGATTAGAAGTACCTAGGTTCTTAATAATATAATTAAGCTTCTAAAATAACCCTGAAACCTGTGAAATTATGAAATAGTGAAATTATGTGAAATAAAATAATAACACACCATGCTTCAAGCCAGAGTAAGCTATATACATGAAATTGACAGTATTATAACTATGGAAATTTATCAGTGGAAACCTTGCAATGGCAGTAATTCAAGAAATGAATGTAGATTTAATTGTTTAGAATTATCTTGGTAACCATTGAATAACTAAAAACTGAGTCATGTGAAGATGCCTAACTCTAGTAAGTGGGAATAGAATAGGATGAGGAGGATTTGTTCTTTTTTTAATTTTCATTTAATGTTATTCTGTGCTGTTTGAGTGTTCCCCTGTAAACCACCCCCCCATCCTTGTGCATGTATCACTTATATAATTGGAGGATACTCAGAAGGAAAGTAATAATAATAATAATAATAATATATGAAAGGTTAAAGACAAGAATTAGACTGGAAGAAAGAGTTTGTAACATAATTTGTGGTAATTGGGTTAGTATATGCATACATATACATATACTTGTTATTTTATTAGGAAAAAACAGACAACTAAATACAAAAATGAGCAATGGAGAATAATTAGCAACTTATCAAAGAATAAATGTAAGTGCCTGATACAGCATAAATCAATACTCAAGACACTAATCATCAAGGACTATAAAATTAAAACAGTCCTGAAGTATTTTTCATCCATCAAATGCCAACAAATCGAAGACAAATGATATGCTTTCTTGACTAAAATAGATCAACGTGGGCACACGAAAATTCTTTCGACAAGAAGGTTGCCTGGAGACATCACTTCTGGAAGCCTTACCAATCGCTTTCAACACTTTCTGGAACAGGTTTTGCTGTTTCCCCATACTAGTTAAAGAAGAAACAGAAGCATAGAAAGGGTCATCAATCTTCTCAAGTTTGTATAGGTCAAAGACGATGAAGCTGTGATTTGAACATTTTTCTCTTTGATATAAAATCTCTTGCTTTTAACTATTGGAGACAACCTTCAGCCACTGACTAATGTTTACATGTGAATATGTTTATGAGAAGAAGACTCTAGGCTCTTCTCTGCTACCCTTCACCAATGGATGCGTTTGGGGAAAGACTAAGTCTGCTTTGTGTAGACTGTCTACACTGGTTTCTTAACCCTTCTGTTCACAGATAGGAAAATCTAGTCTTTAAGTCCAGATTAAGCAATAGTAAAGTTGATACTTTATTTCCATCCACTTTACTCCAGTTTCTGTCTCCCTATTGGTTCCAAGAAGGAACTAGAAGAAAAGTGTATCATATAATCGTCCTTGAAAACTCCAACAATAATTATGAAACATTTCTCCCTTCACTTTTCTTTTCTGAGACAAAAATAATTGGGCTGATAGGTGTGAACAGGTAGAATATCATTTGGATGGACATGCCAACATTTATTGACATTTCAGTGCTAGAGCAACCTCCTTGCTTAGATTAATATTAAAATCAAATACTCTATGGGGCTGGCCCCGTGGCTGAGTGGTTAAGTTCTCACGCTCCGCTGCAGGCGGCCCAGTGTTTCGTTGGTTCGAATCCTGGGCGCGGACATGGCACTGCTCATCAAGCCACGCTGAGGCAGCATCCCACATGCCACAGCTAGAAGGACCCACAATGAAGAATATACAACTATGTACCGGGGGGCTTTGGGGAGAAAAAGGAAAAAAATAAAATCTTTAAAAAAAAAAATCAAATACTCTAGCAAAATTTAAAGATAGTATTTTATTTTTATTTTTCAGGGCCGTGACTCAGGTCATCCTTGTCTTTAAAAACTCCTTCATTTTATTGTTCTTCTTACGTTTTCATATAAAAGTAATGCTTGCTTTTCCTCTTCTCTCTCCTCCCCCTCCCTCTTTTTCTTTCTCAAATTTATGAGGGAGGAGGAAAGGTCCGTTTTGTGTTGTTTCATAATCTTAAGTATCTACAAAAATTTCCCCAGCAAAATATTTACCCTTGGGCTGTCCCCTTCACTGAATTGCCTGACAATAAACAACTACAAAATATTATTGCCTTGAAATGTTTCTTAAATGGCTAACATTACTTTCTTTTTTTTCACTTAGAAGCTCACAGGTAGTACCTTAATTAAATGAATTGTATTTTCTTCCTTATCTTAATTTCTGAATGTTTGATCAAGACCTAGAAACTATGTAATTTGAAATGAGCATATTACCTCTTTGGTAATCTTGAAGATTTTGGAATTCACCCAGGAAGAGACAGGCCCACAGGAGGCAGTAGCACATGGCATGATTTATTAGTCAGCACTCGAACAGGGCTGATGAGAGGGGAAGCTTTCTCTAAGAGAGGAGTTTTCAGAGACAGTGGCACAGGAACCACTCAGAAGGTCTGGGTCAGGACCTCCCTGGGAGAAGGAAAAATCAGAGAGGGGGCAAATGTGTCTCAGTGATGTCACTCAGCAGTAAGGTGGGGAGTTTCTGGGTGAGAGTCCTGAAGGGCATCTGTAGTTTGGGGTCTTTTATGGCTACAGGCTTTGTCTTATCTATGGTTATCAGATGTTGGGTGCAGTTTTGAGGGTTATGCAAAGTAGATAGACTCTAAATGCTAAAAATATGTTTATTTGGACTATATTTAAAACAGTTTTATATGTTAGAATCTGAGTTTGACACCAATGAGCTTTGGGCTAACAGTTCTGGCTGCTGTGAAGAAATAAACAACATGTGGCCATTTTAGGCCCACACACAGGCGCCATCTTTAGTCTATTTATACAACAATCTTTAAGTGTGAAACAGGAATATAAATATGGTTTATTTTGTTGTCTTTTCTATTTATTGAATGAGTTAACATAACTGAACAATAGGAATGTCCTTTTGGGAGGCACATCGTGTAATTTTGTCACCGATAAGTTCAATGGCAGGCGGGATACATTCTTTATCATAAATGATTATGGGTTAAACTATTTTGCAGCTATAGCACAAGTAAATTGTTAGAATATCAGCAAAATATAAAACCATTCCCTGAAGTCAGATATCTTGGCCAAAAATTTGGAAAATATTTTTGCTTACTTATCAATAAATTAAGCTTCAATATTTAAAAGGGAAAAAGAAAAGCCCAGAATGAACTCATATTTACAAAATGTCCAAAGTACTAAGGTTTTATTCTTCTGAAATGGTCTCTGAAAATATCTGGGTTTTATAGAGAGGAATTCAGGTTGTGGTGCATAAGCAATGGTGAAACTCGATAAAGCAATCCCCTTTTCTTAAAGTTAAGAGATGCTTTACTAACCACAATACAAATTTTGATTTATTCCCTAGAACAAATTCTTGGTGCCTGTAAATCAGTGTTGTTCTATTATTTCTTTCTTGCTTTAAGGATGAAATGTAAAATTATTGTCAAAGTAAAATTCCACTAGGAAACACCTAACATGTTAGGAATTTAATCTGTATAAATCACTAAGAAAGTATGAGATGGGAGAAGGGGGAACCTGGAAAGAATTTTTGGTACTAAACCAAGGATTGCAGTACCGCAAGGAATATAAATTTTGTTATCATAGGATGTACACTAAAATTTAAGTGTGAAGGTAATAAAATGCACTTAAGGCATTAAGGTATAGTGAAATATGACTGGCTTTGAGAACGAAATCAAGATACCATAGATAAAGAACCTGGTGGCTCCACCTACACCTAGTTGGCACTTAACAATTAGTAATTCCTTTCATCACTACCTTTTCCACAGCAAAAAGACAATCCTTTGGGAGATATACGAGTTCTATTTGTATGGCCTGTTGGCAGCTGCTTGACTTTCTTGGCACTCTGTCTCTCTCTCTCTTGATACTGGGGCTAATTGGCACAACCTTGCTACTTATGTATCATATTGAGTTCCTGTTGCTAAATGATATAGATCCATGGGTTTAAGATATGTCCATGCACATAGTATTATCATTGTCAACTCAATGATTTTTATGGTTTCACAAAGAGTATCTTCATGACCAGTTTCGAAGATTTATGTTTGTTTTCATTTGGAAATTCTTGTCTGAGAATTAGCATCAATGGTGTAGGATAGCCGAAGGACTGTTAGACGTTTTAAGGACAGCACTACAAATGGTAATTACTAGCTTAAATATATATCTGTTCCAGTGAAATAGAACCCTCCATTTACATTGCATTTCTAGCTGTGAAATATGGCCTTTCGGTAAGCCAGGAGCAGGGTTTTCCAACACCTGTTAGAAAAGTATACAAAATACATTAAACTCGTGAAGTAAACAGCGTGAGTTCTAAAGCCAAATGATGTGATGTTCTGTGCAGAGCACATGGGAGAATAATATCCCTTTATCATTTCCTCTCACTATCGCTAGTGATAGAGACCAGTGAAGAGAGGAGGCTAATGAATGGAGAAGGCTAAGGAATTGAAATAAAAAACCTTTGATTAATTCCTACTTACAAGATTGTTAATAATTATATTTTAGAAAAAAATTTAGGAGAATAGTTGTCCCAAGCCAGTGATCATAGCATTAAAAAGAGATAATCCCCTTTAGAATTTATTAGCAAGATTTCAAAAATACAGTTACTTTGAAGGAGCTGAGTCCATTCATGTGGTGTGTGAATTGAACTTTGGGTTCTTATATAGGTTTGCATGGGGGAAAATCATGCACATGTTGCCCGTCCTCATATGGCAAATTACTTAATATGTCAATAGATGTCTTTCAAATATTAGACATTATTAAATAATACTCTTTCCATTGTGTTAGCCCTCACTAAATTCAACCTACAAATTTATGGAATGATATACGTATTTTTTTACTTTGTCTAGGATGTAATGTTCTATTATTATTATTAGACAAGAAAACAGGAAATTTTGAATTTTAGGGAAATATAATTGAGGTTGAAGAGATTGTTTTCCATCTATAGATGTAAATTTTAAAGCTAGTGAAAGTTTTCATTGTATGACTTTGTGAACAATAAATCTAGAAAAATATATATACTATCCTATAATATTGCAAATTCTGATTATATGGAAAGTAAACTAGTAAATTATTATCAGTTTCTTAAATTCTACATACAGTTGTTATTGAAATGTTTCATTATATTTCTGGGAACATGACAAAGAACACATTATCTAACGTGATGATTTATTTTGGAGACTTTGTATGCGTTTGTTATTGCTATTTACTTTACCTGGAAGATCATTCTACTTCTCCTCACCTGCCTATAATCCCCACTATTCCTCCAAACCAAGCTCAAGAACTTCCAGAAAAGATAACAGAAGAACGGTATTTAAAATCTCTGTTCCAGGAACTCACTGAATTTGCCAAAGGGGAAAAAAAATAGTAGAAAAGCTTCTTTAACGTTGAAATTAGAACATGGTGAAAACCAAGTGCTTAGCGGAAGATTTTCTCCCGGACATAGTGAAGATGGTATCATCCAGAAGGAAGTTTTCCATTGCCAACACATACCTCCCATATCTGCAAAAGCTATTCAGTGTTGTGTGAAATAGATGAAGAAAATCCTCTTGAAATTTCTAAAATTTGGAGGCAAATATTTTGATGGAATACCATGAGGTGGCTATTTTATGGGCATCTCTGCATCCTCCAATAAGAGACACTTTTGCTTCAATGAAAGTACATTATTCTGAGACTGCAGCAAGTGTGAAGTTACAACAAAGGGAAAAGTCTGTAGGAAGCTTGTCTTTACTTGACTGACTTCCCAACAGTGGTTTGAAATAACCCAGGCATCAGTAAGTTTTCTCCTAAGTCAAAACAGAAGTGTTTTAACCTGACAAAGTGAGGTCTAGAGTGTTATTTGTAACATAGAAAAATACAAACGCTCCTACCCTGGGAGAGATTTTGTCCTCAAGAATCGACAATTTTTAGAAAAATAGAGGGACAAAAAACGTGCATGCATGACAATAGCACCTGCAAGCAACAGATATTACCACTGAATAAATTTCTTCCTCTCATAGTACAAAAAACTCTCTGTAGGAAAGCTCCTGAATCAAGGATAAAGATCTTAGTTAAATGAGAAAATTTTAATTTCCTCCAAATTGGCTAGCAAAATAACCAAGAAAATTGACTATACAAGCACACAGTAGTTATCTACAGGAGAGACCAAGTGAAACAGAAAACCAATATATTGTAAATTATAAAAATTGTATGTGAAAGCAATGAAGTTTTTAATTTCTTCTCCCATAAAATAGATACCTTGTGTAAACTTTTCACCACTATAATCTCAGAAATGTGTTAGAGTGGAGGTGGTTGGAACATTCTTCTGTGAAATATAGACTCAGTTAACAAAGCCCAGGAAAACTGAAAGCCCCTTGGAAAAGTCTCTGTGTTCATCAGGGGACTGGAGAAAGATTGTGCCTCTCAGGCAGTAGTTTAGAAATGGATGGGGGGAATAGCTCATCAAGTATCCCTAAGCTAACTATTTCCTCAATCAAATATGGATTCCTCTGTTCCTCTGTTCCTTAGGCTGACTCTGAGTCTTCTGTTTACCATCATGGGGTGAGTTAGAAAAGTTATTGAAAAGGGACAGCAGGCCTGCGAAGAGCCACTCTGGCTAAGGATGAGATATCCTATAGCAAGTACAGGATGAACATCCTCAGCCATGGGCTGGATGGACGATGGCTGAGACCCAAAAGTGTTTGCCAAGTTAAAACAGGCAAACTAGGTAGGACACAAGAGCCAGCATATAAGAGACTTGGAAGTCACTACTACATCCCAACAAGGAAAAAGCTGAATAGACTCAAAGATCAACACCTCTGTTTAGATTCATAAGAAAAGTGAGGTCACAGGGCAAATGGCTGTTTCCAAAATTGGAGAGACAGAAAGATGTACATAGAAAATCATGACTTACCTGAGCAGAGACCCACAAGCCAAAACCTCCTTAGGAACCACTGTCAGAGTTGGAAGACTGAAATGCAATTGATGAATTGCTGCAGGCTCAGCGAAGAGCAAATACTCCAAGAGGACTTAGTCATCTGATGGCCCCAATACTTTTATGAATTTACATCTTAGGGCTCTACTGGGTTCACAGTGAACATGAGAAAAATCTCCTGGTGCTTCCAGCAGGCGGAGGAGAAAAGGAATCATTTTTAAAAACCCCAGAGCACCTTGTTCTTCTTAACAAGGTCTGCTCTCAGGTGAAACTGTTTAACTAGAGGCTAACGTGCTGGGGTTTTATCAGAACATAATTGACCCTGGGGGAAGGGAAATGCCCAACTCCAGCCTCCCTTAGCCTTTCATTTGGGAGGAGAGCTAGACCCTAACTCCAGCCCAATCTAGACATCCTGTTCCACCTAAGGACAGGAGAGAGAAGGATTTGTGAAATTCACAGCCCAGTGGTACAGACTTAGTAAAAGACTGACACCTAATCATAAAACTGTAGAATGCTTCCCCTCTCCCCACACCTCACCACCACATTAATAAGGGCCTATTTGTAGCACTTCCTTTCACCAAGTATGTCACATTCACTAATCAAGAAAAAAATTACAAGACTCAGACATGGCAGGGATGTTGGAACTATCAGAATAGGAATTTTAAAAAACTATGACTACTATTTTTTATTTTTATTATTTTGTTATTACTATTTTTATTACTAGCTCTAATGGATAAGGTAGATAGCATATAGAAATAGACGAGCAATGTAAACAGAGACACGGAAATCTATATAATGCTTATTAAGCCATGCCATGGCGGATGTCCCACATATAAAACAGAGGAAGATTGGGATGGATGTTAGCTCAGGGCCAATCTTCCTCAGCAAAAAAGAGGAGGATTGGCATCATATGTTAGCTCAGGGCTAATCTTTCTCAAAAAAAAAAAAAAAGGAAAGACAGAGATTGTCAGAGTGGATCAAAAAATTAGACTCAACTATATGCTATCTATAAAAAACCAACTTTAAATATAAAAATACATATAGAGTAAAGCAAATGGATGGAGAAAAGTGTGAATTAATATAATTAATTATAGTATTAATACTATACTAATTAAATAGTAATACTAATTAAAATAAAGCAAGAGTAGCTATAGTAAATTCAGACAGAGCAGATTTGAGAGCAAAAAAAGTTATCGCAGTAAAGAAAAAGGAGCATTACATAATGATAAAGGGATCAATTCTCCAAGAAGCCATAACAATACTTAACATGTATGTCCCTAACAACTGAATGTCAAAATATGTGAAGCAAAAACTAATAAAACTCCAAGGAGAAATAGAGACATCCATTATTATATTTGAAGACTTCCATACCTTTCTATCAGAAATGGACAGATCCAGCAAGCAGAAATCAGTAAGAATGTAGTGGAGCTCAACAGCACCATCAATCAACTGTAGATAATGGACATCCATAGACTGCTTTCTCCAACAACAGCAGAATGCACATTGTTCTCCAGCTAATGTGAAATACCCACAAAGAAAGACTCCCTTCTGGGCCATAAAACATAAATTAACACACTTAAAAGAGTAGAAATCATACAGTGTCTATTCTCAGACCTCAATGGAATTAAACTAGAAATCAATAACAGAAACTTAGCTGGAAACACAAAAATACTTTGAGATCAATCAGCACACTTCTAAATAACACATGGGTCACTATAGAAATCTCAAGAGAAATTTAAAAATATTTTGAACTAAATCAAAAGGAAATCATAACATAAAATTTGTGGGATGCAGCAAAAGCAGTCCTTAGAGATATATTTGTAGCACTGAATGCATATATCAGAAAAGAAGAAAAACCTAAACACAATTATCTAAGCTTTCACATTAGGCAACTAGAAAAAGAGAAACAATTTTTTTTAAAATCCCAAGCAAGCAGAAGAAAAGATATAATAAAATTTAGAGCAGAAACCAATGAAATTGAAAACAGGAAATCAATAGAGAAAATCAATGAAACCAAAAGCTGGTTCTTTGAAAAGATCAATAAAATAAATAAGCCTTTAGCCAGGTTGATGAAAAAAAGAGAGAGGATTCACATTACTAACATCAAAGATGAAAGAGGAAATATAACTATAGTTTTCGTGGCTATTAAGAGAACAAAAAGAACATTCATGAACAACTCATGCCCACATATTTGATAACCTAGATGGAATGGACTGATTCCTTGCAAGACACAACCTGTGTAAACTCACACAAGAAGAATTAGGTAATCTAAATAGGCCTGTATCTACTAAAGAAATTGAATCAATAACTAATAAGCTTCCAAAACAGAAAGGACTAGGCCCAAATGGGTTCACTGGTGAGTTCTACCAAACAATTAAAGAAGAAAGTATACCTATTCTCTACTACCTCCTTAAGGGGAAGGCAGCAGAGAGAATACTTCCTGACTCATTCTATGAAGTCAGTATTACTGTAATAACAAAACCAGATAAAGACATTACAAGAAAAGAAAACTATAGACCAATGTCTCTCACAAATAAAGATGTGAAATCCTCAAAAAAAATTAGCAAATCAAATCCAACGATGTATTAACATAATTATACACCATAACCGAGTAGGATTTATCTGTTTGCTCTATAGATTCAACACAATCTCAAGCAAAATCCTGGCAAATTATTTTGTGAATATTGACAAACTGATTCTAAAGTTTATATTGAGAGACAAAAGACTCAGTATGGCCAACACAATATTGAAGGAGAAGAATAAATTTGGATAACTGATATTACCTTACTTCAAGACTTCCTTTAAAGATACAGAAATCAAGATAATGTGATATTGTTGAAAGAATAGACAACTTGATCAATGGAATTGAATAGAAAACCCAGATATAGATCCATATAAATATAGTCAACTGATATAGACAAAAGATTAAAGGCAACACAATGGAGCAAAGATAGTCTCTTTAAAAAATGAGTGCTGAGATTTACATAAAGAAAGGAAGAGCATCAGAGAAGGAATAAGTAAAGGGAAAATAAAAATTTATTCCAGTGCTGGAACAACTGGATATCCATAAGCAAAAAGATGAATCTAGACACAGACCTTACACTTTCCCCCAAATTAACTCAAACTAGATGACAGATCATGTAAGCATAAAACTATAAAACACAGAAAATAATACAGGAGAATATCTAGATGAGTTGAGGTATGATGACTTTTTAGATATACCACCAAAGGCACAATCCATGAAAGAAATAAAAGATAGCGTAGACTTGATGAAAATTAAAAATTTCTACTCTTCAAGAGACACTGTCTATAGTATGAAAGGGCAAGTCGCATACTGGGAGAGAGGTTGCCACAGAGACATCTGATAAAAGACTGTTATCCATAACATACAGAGAACTCTTAAAACTCAACAATAAGAAAACAAACAACCTGACTTAAAAATGGCCAAAAACCTAAGTGTACACCTCACCGAAGATTATATACGTAGGTGGCAAAAAATCATACGAAAATATGCCCCACATCATATACCATCAGGGAAATGCAGATTAAAACAAAAATGAGATAGCACTATACAACTATTAGAATGACCGTAATCTAGGACACTGACAACAGCAAATGTCAGTGAGCACGTGGTGCAACATGAGCTCTCCTTATTGCTAGTGGGAATGCAAAAAGGTACAGCCAGTTTGGAGTACAGTTTGGTGATTTCTTAGAAAACTAAATATACTCTTACCATACGATCCAGCAATCACATTCCTTGGTATTTTCCCAAAGGAGGTGAAAATTCATTTCCACACAAAAACCTATACACAGATGTTTATAGTGACTTCATACATAATTGCAAAAGTTGGAAGAAACCAAGATGCCCTTTAGTAGGTGAATGGATAAATCAATTGTGGTATATCCATGCAATGGAATATTACTCAGCACTAAAAAGAAATGAGCTATCAGGCTATGACAAGACATAAAGGAACCTTAAGTGTATATTACTAAGTGAACAATGCCAATCTGAAATGCGACATGTTATACGATTCCAACTATGGGACATTCTGGAAAACACAAAACTATGAACACAGTAGAAAGATCAGTGGTTGCTAGGGGTACTGGGAGGGATGGAGGAATAGATAAGAGAAGCACAGAAGATTTTTAAGGCAGTGAAATTACTCTGTATGATATTTTAGTGGTCAATACATGTCATTATACAATGTCCAAACCCTTATGTTGTGATTTTATTAAATTAACATTTGTTAAGTACAGCCCCAGGGTGCTGGATAGTGAACCATGGCTCAACAAAAGACTGCAAGGAACAGTGAAATAAAATAGTTCATTACTCACAGGTCCTGGAGGAGGTACATGGCATACCTTGAGGGGCCACCTGGGGAGGTCAAGGCAGGGCGCAGGCAGAGAGCGTGCAGAACCTAGGCCACATACGTTTATTAAGGACCGTGGTTGGACTGCATTGGGATTCCCAGGCTAACCCCAGATTGGTCAATTCAAACCAAAAAGATCAGGGTTTTGGTAAATGTCTGGTGTGTGGGTGGGGTTTGGTCTTGTATAAGGATGGCCCTGGGAGGTGAGGGAGAGTGCTTATCACAAGGTTGGCTGTGGCAGTCATATCAGGAACTTACATTGACTCGTGACTCTGCAGGCTATCTAGGGCATGGGCTCAAGAGAAGGGCTAGTGTCAGTTCAAGGCTTCCCCAAGCTACTTGGCCACACAAACTGAATGCCAAGGCAGCAATATTATGGAATAGTGTAGCTAAACTCTCAATACCTTAGAATGTACAACACCAAAAGTGACCTCCGATTTAGACTATGGGCTTTGGGTAGCAAGGCTGTGTCAGTGTAGGTGCGTCGATCGTAATCAACATACCACTGTGGTGGGGGCTGTTGATCCTGTGGGAGGTTATGCACGTGAGGAGGCAGGGAAGATATGGGAAATCTCTGTGGCATCCGCTCAACTTTTTTGTGAATTTGAAACTGCCCTAAAAAATAAATTCTATTTTTTAAAAAAAGCCAAATTGAATGTTACATCTGGGTAGTATAATCAGTATTTCCTCCCTAGTTACAGACCAGATCCCAAGTTTTACCAGCTGAAGAGGTGAGTAACAGATTACAGTGTCATAAACAGCTACCAGATGCATCAAGCAATCACTCCACTAAGGCAGTAAGAATTCAGAAGGCAGCACAATGAGTGCTGACATCTTTTCCACTTCATCATAATACTTGATAATTCTCTTCTGGGACTCAATTTTGGAGGAAAAAATGAGAGTTTAGCTCTAACAGTCAGAGACTCGACAGGTAAATACTACACTTTCAAATCGGGTAATTAGAGGACAATTTAGAAAGGACTGCGTACAAAGATGTTGGCTGGATGTAGGAAAAGAAGGAATAGTGCAAACTTCTAGAGCTAGTAACAGCTTCATCGCCTCTCAGATAGGAATAAGCAAGAGAGGGAAGCTGTAACGGGAATCCAGAGGTGACCGGCTGTAGAGGGCCACTGTTCGATGTAACGAGGATGTAACGAGGCAGGTGGTCCAGCAGGGAGAACTCAGGTCACTAAACACCCTCAGCCTCACTCTTCTCTCTCCCTTAATTCTTCCCAGACTCTCCACTGGCAACCCAAATAGAAACCAGAGGGCTGGTGATTCCTTTTTTGTTATTCATACAGGCACACCTCCAAGATGGAGGGTAGTGTGGACAAAAGGTTACATGGTATACATAGCAAAAGCACTCAGAAGAATCTCAGATCCCCTGAAACTGTCTCAAACCTGAAAAATAGGATATTTTTGTCAACTGTAAGATTTCAGTGTTTGTTCTTAACTTTTGCCTTTGTTTTATGCCACCATAAGCAGAAATATGAGCTTCTGAGCTTGCCAAGATGCTTTTGGAAAGAAAAAATATTACTTCTTTTTCCACATTGGTGTATAGAATGTGAAAATTTAATCTATGTTATACTAGATTTGGAAGGATTCTTCCTGGGACAATGACATCAAAAAATCAGGCAGAGAGATCACCCTTTAATCAAGATGTTTGGCACTAGTTCTTTTCTCAGACTCCTAGAGTTTCTGAAGTCTCAATGGTAGATGATAGATAGATAGATAAACAGATAGAAAGATATATATGAAATTTAAAAAATATATATCATATATCTCTGCAGGTTAAGGTCATAAGGAGGGATTCAAAATCATTTAGACACACAGGGAGAGGACACAGAGAGAGTTCAGTCATACCATTTGATCAGGCCTGGGGACACAAACTCATTTAAGAATAAGTAAATAGCAAAAAGCAACATGGAACCAATGAAAAAGTTGAACGAACAAAGTAGACAATAATTATGCCATGCAGCACATGTGGGAAGAGCAATAGTGCAAAAAGATTACTTACATTCGGGAAAAAAGGTGCATTTTTGACAGCATCATTTTAGTCCTCTTAAGGAAACAAAAGAGATGAAAGAGGAGATATGAATGTCAGAGACTGAGATGAGAAGATTGGCAGAGTTTGAAAAGTAATGCAAAAAAATTTAGATCATCAGAAGAGTGAAAGCTTTAGAAATTGACAAAAACAAAATCTATAGTGCAGCAAAATGAAAAAGGAAGGTGAAAGACGCAATAAGAAAGAACTTTTGGAATAAGCAGGGAAGTACACACTCATGCATAGCCTAATGATGGGATACATTCTGAGAAAAGCATCACTAGGGGATTTTGTTCTTGTGCGAACATCACGGAGTGTACTTACACAAACCTAGACGGTACAACTTACTACACACCTGGGCTATGTGGTACCAATCTTATGGGTCCACCATCATTTTTGCGGTCCATGGTTGACTAAAACCTTGTTATGTGGTACATACCGTACTGATTAAATAATTCACAGATTTATTAAACACCTTCTATATTCTTGGCATTTTGTTATCTAATGGAGATATTGATAGGAAAAAAAGGAAGGAGGGAAAGAAGATTCCTGTCCTCATAATGCCTTCATTCTTGGTGAAAAATAAAATCATTCCAAATTATAGTCTAATCAAACAAGAAATTAAAAGAATCCAAAATCAACAGGAGTTGGCCCCCCCCCCATTAGATGAGATGGCTAGGAAAGTTTTCTCTGTAAAGAAGACTTTTAGATGAGCCTTAAAAATGAACTAACATTATCCACAACAAGAATAAATAGGTAAGGGGACAAGACTAGGCAATATTCTGAAGGAAGAAAGACCTTGGGGCAGACAAGAAACCTCAAGAAATATCACCCACCATTTATAAACTGATTAAAATATGCTAGGTCCTATAATAAACATCCACATATATATTTAAAGTAAATTTAACTATCAGTTTCTTTCACCACAACTTCACGAAGAGAAGGCTGTAGATGTGGACACTGATGTTGAAAGACATTAAGTGATTTACGGCAAGGCAGTTATCAAATGGCTGATTTGAAAGGAGGTCAACTTGACCCTACAGCCCACAGAGACCAAGTTCTGTAGAGGAGTGTTTTTGGCTAATTGTAATATCTGAACAAAGTAATACAATTAACTGAACAGAAGAATGTGCCCCAAAAAGGGGAAGAAATGTCAAAACCAAGGAAAGGCTTCAATTTGGAATAACAAAGAGGTCACCATGTACTGGATAAAATTATTGAAAAGCATAAAACATTGAGCCATATCCCAGATAAATTATAATTGTCAACTATGAAAGAAGCAGGATTCAAGTAATATTTAAAAATTGAGGGAAAAATAATTATGCTACATCAGTAGGATCCTTCCGGGTACCACTCTCCTCCAGGATGGATACCTTGGTATCCTCTGTATTCAGCCACCAGGTAGAGAAAAACCTTTAAGAATTACAACGCCAGCTATTCACAAGCCCGATCTAGAAGGAGCACATGCTACTTTTCCTCATCTGTCGCTGGCTATTTCCCAGTCACAATCTAGCCTAACGTCTAGTGAGCCTTGGAAAGTCATCGTCGTGTGTACTCACAAGGGGAAACAGGTTTAGACCAGCTAACAGCCTTTACCACAGGCAGCAGAGAGATGGGGTAATAAGCCAAGTGCTTTCGTGGAATGTGGGACTTATTTGTTTGCTTATTTTAGATAAATGGCTGTGTATTGGGTGCCAAAAATTTTACTCCTATAGCACAACACCCAAGTAGACTAATTTTTAGTGGATTAAATATGTAGATATAAAGAAATAAAAATATTATAGAAAATTAGGCAGCAATTCATATAAGCTTTCAATCCTGAAGCCCTCTGTAATCACAGCACAAAACATGGAAAACATAAAGGAAATAATTAATAAATTTGTGAAGATAAAATTTAAAACACGTTTACTACAATAAACCCCAGAAATTTATTGAAAGAAGAGTGTTTATCTGGGAAAATTTATTTGTCAAATTATTATTAGAATAAAAAATAATATGTTTTATCAATGAGGGCTCTTAAGTAGTAAAAAAAAGAACTTCCTGAAAAAAATGCAGTTTTCAGAGAAATATTTCTTAAATGCTAGTAAACAAACAATAAATACTCAGCACCAGTAGTAATCAAAAATGCACATTTATAACAAAAATTCTTTGATCTTAGCATATTGGTAAATTTTATAATGAATTATTTTACAAAAGATCCTGTCAGGGATGTGAGGAAATAAATACTCTCAAACAGTGTAGGAAAGAATGTAAATTGTTTTACTTTTTCAGGTTTTTAGGCAATTGGTATCAAATATCAAAAAGCATTTACATTTTTAGTAAGTTGGCCTAATAAAATTATCTGATGCGTAGTTTGATAGATACATAAGTATCCTTATTTATGTTTTAAAATGTAGGTTTTATGTTATTCAGGTATGGTGAGGCCAACAGATCAGGAGATGACTGTCATTGAAAGGATGACTTGTTACTCGCAGTCCTCAGGAAGAAGAGACACACCACACCACTCAAGTCCACGAGGGAAAGCAGCAGGGTCATTCAGAAGGCAGAGGGAGAGAGGGGAAAATGTGGTCAAGAGCCTTTATTGTGGTTTCCACGGGAAAGCAAGACAGGGTAACCGGGTTTAGGATTGGCTGGTTTGAATAATTTCAGCAGGCTCTGGGACATAGGGGCTGTCCCTAGTTTTGTGGTACCTGGTCCTGGGGTGATCAGGGTAGATGGACAGTGGTCCAGAATGTAAGAGCTGGGTGAGGGGGTGCGGGCTTTGGACTGCTTGGTTTGCATATGAAAGGTTCACTTCAAGTGGGCCCTTTAAAGTCTTAAACTTATTGGAATCAGAGGAACTCTAGCAGAGATCACCAAACAGGTGACCAAAATTTCTTGTTCAGGGGAAAGAGTGGGTACCATAGGAAGCGAGGAAAACACAGATTCTGTGGATTTCAGAGAGCACGTTCTGTGCTCTGCTCATATCCTGCTGCGTAAAATCCCAAATCTCCAGCAAAGCTGAGGGATCCAAGGGCAGAAAGGACCCGGATCACCTTCCTAGATAGCGTTGATGGAGTTGTCATGACCTGCAAAGAGAAAATGGCTGTGTGGTGCGTCTATGCAAGAGAATTGGGAGCAGTCTCTCAGATTCCTTGGTCATCTGGAGTGGCAAGAAGGGTAAATGCAGGAAAATAGCACTCTGTAACTGAAGGTGGCACTGAGTCTTTTTTTTTTTTTAATACTGCTAAACAAATGACAAATACCTATGATTTTTAGTGCAGTAAGAACCCCTAGTAATAATAATTTTAAAATTCCCATCAAGATAAGAACCCATAGGGATAATCGCGGTATTTATGCAGAAAATGTCTAGTCACTCAGTTGTTTTCGCTTTCTTCCTGTCAGTGTGTCAATCTCCTTAATGTATGCCAAGGACCTTTGTGCAGGCCTGTTGAGACTGCATACCCCTTCTCAAGAGTAGTATTTTTAAATGCATAAAGTACATTGAATTGAAAAAGATAATAATTTACTAAAATACTAAACTATTTTAAAATATCATATTTTCAATATAGAAATATTTGCGACATTTATTAATGTAATAAATAAAAACATCTAAAGAGTGGATCTAAGAACTATTGTAATTTCAGAGTACTGATTAACGACAATATTTCAAAAAGTCTGCAGTCACTATGGGTGATATGAAAATATTTGTGATTTTTATTGTTACAAGTTCCAAAGCGCCAGCTAGTGCTTTTATTACTGTTGATTTTTACCTACATTCATACTAAGGGAAATGCTTAAATTCAGTTAGAGTTCAATGAAAATATAAATCTATTCTTTTCCCATCTAAGACCATAAACTCCCTGAATTCTTGCCCTGGAATAAGGTCAATGGAACCCATTTTAAGTCTCTGGAATATAAAGACTACATTTCCCTTTTTGGTATTTTTCAGACAGATGTTTTAAAAGTTACAGAATGAATTATTTTAAAACCTCTATTAAAAAAATAACAACAAAAGAAATCCAATTATAGTTATTACTCTCTCTGTCTTTCCTCTTTCTCTCTATGCCTTGCTCTATTTTTTTTCACTTCCTTCAAATTCTTTTAGTATAAAATCATGAATAAGGCATTCTGGTAAGTAGCTTTTGTGTGAAACTCCATGTTACTTTCATAGAAAGAAGGATATAAGAATTATAATTTGTTTTCTTTTATGGAATCTTTAAAATATCAACTTCCACTGTTAAGTACGTATATAAGAAAAAAGTAACATTCAAATTCTAAAATCAAGAGAAAAATTAATAAAAACGTAGTCATGGACTTCCATTTCAGCTCCAACATGTAAGGAGCTTAGAAGTCATCACTCCCATACTTAAAATAAGAAAAATTGGAACACATTGTGGATCAATGTCTCTTCTTGTACCTAACAGAAAACTGAGATCGCAGGACATACAGACACCCTAAAATTTGGGGAGACAGGCAAATCAAGGTTGTCACAACTAAGATCTCCCTCCAATAGTAGAAGCCACTGGAGCCATGAACAGGTAGGAACACTTCAGTGGTAATTTTGATAAATTGCTGGAGGCTAAATGTTGACTAACTCGAGAATGAGAAACTCCTGGAGACCATTAGAGGTCTCACACTTTTCATGAGTTTTAACTCTAGCAATCCCACTAGGTTCTCAAAGTAAACAGCAAAGAAAGATCCACTTTTTTCCCTCTAGCAGAGGGAGAGGAAGAGTAAACATTGCAAAGTATACACAGAGCATTTTTTATTGCAAAGACCTACTCTTCTGGGTAAAAGACTTTAACAGAGACTTACTCTACCAGGAGAAAGGGCATTTCTACCACTCCAGCCTCCTCTAGCCTTCCTGTCACACCCAAGTGGGGAAAAAACTATGAAATACTTATGAAGGTCACAGCCCAAAGACACAGGCTCACTAAAAAACTGACTTAAATATAAAATTATATACTACTTCTCCTCAATTACACCTTAATACTAAGCCAATAGGACTCCAGTGTAATAAGAATGGATTACATATGCAAGAGCTGAAAGATGCAGACTGCTTCTGAAGAGGAGTGCTTAGGAGAGCCCAAAGTCAACAGCAGAAACATAAACCAGGACACTGGAGGAATTTGAACCTTCTTACATCTACAGCTACAGAAAACATTAAACACAGTCCAACTGGTAGACAGATTAACATAATATCTCACAAGAAAGGCTCATTTTTATCCATTCTTTTTACCTGATAGATCATTTGTGGCTTTCAACAAAAAATTGCAAAAAGGCAAGAAAAAACAAAGACTGAATAGACATTGTCTCAGAATCACATGAAGCTATGAGACAGTTGTTGGAATCATCAGACAAGGAAGTTAAAATAACTGTAATTATTATAAAAGGCTCTAATGGAAAAAGTAGACAGCATGGAAGAATAAATGTATAATGTAAGCAGTGAGAGAAAAATGCTGTAAAAGAATCAAAAGAAAATGAGTTAGAGGTGATAACTTTGATGAAATGCACCCAGTCCTTGAAAGACTCACTAGCAAAACTCACACAGGAGGTATAGATAATCTGAATAGGCTTACATATACTAAGAAATTAACTAAAAAAAATAGCATTCCAAAAAGGGAGAGAGCACAGGGTTCAGATGATTTCACTGGTGAATTTTTAGCAAACAATTAAGGAAAATACGTCACGAATTCTCCACAATCTTTTTTTGAAAACACAAGCAGAAGAAATACCTCCTAATTTATTCTATCAGGTTATCATTACCCTAATATCAAAAACAGTTAAAGACATTAGAAGAATTGAGAATTACAAACCAACATTCTCATGAACATAGATATAAAAATTCAATGAAAATTTACAAATCAAATCCAACAATGTATAAAAATAATTATATACCATGACCAAGTGGGATTTCTTCTAGGTATGCAAGGCTGGTTCAACATTCAAAAGTTCATCACTGATAAAAACTTTCAGTAAACTAAGAATAGAGGGAAACTTTTTCAACTTGATAAAGAATGTCTACTAAAAATCTACAACTAGCATCATACTTAATGGTGAGAAACTCAAAACTTTCCCATTGATATCAAGTACAACCAAGGATGTCCCCTCCCACCACTCCTTTTCATTATTGTAATGGAAGTCCTTGTGAATACAATGAGGCATGAAAAGGAAATAAAAGATACACAAACTGGGAAGGGATACATAAAACTGTCTTTGTTCACAGATTACATGTTCTTTTATGTAGAAAATCTGAAAGAATTGACAAAAAATTTCTGGAACTAATAAGTGATTACAAAAAAGTTGAAGGATAGAAGGTTAATATGCAAAAGTAATTGCTTTCCTGTGTATTGACAATGAACAAGTGGAATTTGAAATTTAAAATGCAATACCATTTACATTGGCACCCCTCAATAATAAAATGCTTAGGTATAAATCCAAGAGAATATGTACAAGATCTATACGAGGAAAACTACAAAACTCCGATGAAAGAAATCAAAGAAGATCTACATAAATGGAAAGATATTCCGTGTTCATGGGTAGTAAGACTCAATATTGTTAAGATGTCAGTTTTTCTCAATTGATTTATAGATTCAATGCAATCCCAGTCAAAATCTCTACAAGTTACTTTATGGATATCGACAAACTGATTCTAAAGTTTATATGCAGAAATACAAGACCCAGAATAGCCAACATAATGTTGAAGAAGAAGGATAAAGTTGGATGGCTGACACTACCTCACTCAAGACTTACCTTAAAGCTATTGGTAACCAAAATAGTGTGGTATTGGTGAAGTAATAGACAGATCAATACAACATAATAAAGAGCCTGGAAATTGATCCTCATAAATAGTTAACTGATCTTAAACAAAGAAGTAAAGGCAATATAATAGTGCAAAGCTAGTCTCTTCAACAAATGTTGCTGGAACAACTGGCCATCCATATTCAAAAACACATGAATCTAGACACAGATCCTACACACTTCGCAAAAATTAACTGAAAATGAATCTTAGATCTAAATGTAAAAGACAAAACTATAAAAATTCTGGATAATAGCAGGAGAAAACCTAGATGACCTAAAAAATATGGTGCTTTTCTTAGATGCAACATCAAAGATATGATTCATAAAAGAAATAATTGATAAGCTGGACGCACCAGAGAAGCTATACAAACACGTGAAAGATGCTTCACATCATATGTCACTGAGGGTAGGCACATTAAAGCAGTGAGACACTGCTACACGCCTACTAGAATCACTGAAATCTGGAATACTGGTAACACTACATGTTGGCAAGGGTGTCATTGCTGGCGGGAATGAAAAATAATACATCCACTTTGGAGGACAGCTTGGTGGCCTTTACAAAACTAACCCCACTCTCACTGTATGATCCAGCAATAAGTTTCCTTGATATTTACCCAAAGGAGTTAGAGACTTATGTCCACACAAAAACCTGCACACAGATATTTATCGCAGCTTTATTTATAATGGCCAAAACCTGGAAGCAATCAAGATGTTCTGGTGAATGGATAAGTAGGTGAATGGATAAGTAAATTGCGGTACATTCATGCAATGGGATATTATTCTGCTCAAAAAAGAAATGAGCTATCAAGCCATGAAAAGACATGAAAGAACCTGGAATGCATATTATTAAGTGAAAGAAGCCTAAGGCTACATACCATGTCATTCCAACTATAAGACATTCTGGAAAAGGCAAAACAATGGAGGCAATTAAAACAAGGGGTTGCCAGAGTTGGGGGTGGGGAGTGATGAAGACCATAGATGATTTTTAGGACAGTGAAAGTACTCTGCATGACATTATAATGATATAGTGACCATATATGTCATTATACATTTTTCCAAACCCATAAAATGTACACCACCAAGAGTGAACCCTAAGTTAAACTTCAACTATGGACAATGGGTGATTATGTTGAGTCAGGTTGATCATGGGAGAGGCTGCATATGTGTGGGAGCAGGGATATATGGGAAATATATGTACCTTCCTGTTAATTTCATTGTAAACCTAAAACTGTTCTAAAAAAATTAAGCCTTAAGAAATTTAAAAAGTTAATCAATGTAATCTACCACAATAGGTTAAAGAAGAAAAATCATAGGACTGTATCAATAGATACAGAAAAAGCATTTGATAAAAATGCAACTCCCATTTACCATAAGAATTCTCAGCAAACAAAGAATAGAATGGAACTTCCTCAACTTAACAAAGAACATCTACAAAAATCCTGTGGCTAATATCATGCTTAATGTGAGATGCCGGATGATTTTCCACACTGGGAACAAAGAAGTATGTCCTGTCTTACCACCTCTAGTCAACATTGTAATGGAAATTCCAGCTAATGCAATAAGACAAACAAGGGAAATAAAGGTTTACAGATTTAGAAGGAAGGAATAAAACTGTTATTCTTGGCAGATGACATGATTGTCTATGAAGAACATCCCAAAGGATCAGTAAAAGGTCTTGGAACTAAAGCAAGTATAAAAAGGTCACAGGAAACATGGTTAATATAGAAAAGTCAATTGCTTTACTATGTAGAATCAATGAACAATTGGAATTTGAATTTAAAAAAACAATTAAAATAGCACTATAAATTAAATAATAGCTATAAATCTAACAAAACATCTATAAGATATATGTGAAACACTACAAAACTTTGATGTAATAAATCAAAGAAGAACTAAAATAGTGAAACTCTGTTCATGGATGGAAGATTCAATATTCTTAAAATGTCAATTTTTTCCGACTTTCTCAACACATTCAGTGAAATCCCAATCAAAATCCCAGAAAGTTATATTCTTGATATTGATAAACAGATTCTAAAATTTATAAGGGAAACCAAAAGATCCAAAATATCCAACACAATGCTGAAGATGAACAAATCTGAAAAGCTAACGTTACCCAATTTCAAGACTTACTATAAACCTACAGTAAGCAATATTGTGTGACACCAGTGGAAAAAAGACACATAGGTCAATAGAACATAATAGAGGATCAGGAAATAGACCTACATGGATGTAATCAACTCGTCTTTGACAAAGGAACGAAGGTACTTCAATGGAGAATGGGTGGTCTTTTGAACTCATGGTGCTGGAAAAATTCACAGAACTTATACCTGTCATAAAAATTAACTCAAAATGGGGACAGCCCCGGTGGCCTTGTGGTTAAGTTTGGCATACTCCGCTTGGGCAGCCTGGGTTTGGTTCCTGGGCACAGATTTACACCACTCATCTGTTAGCAGCCATACTGTGGTGGCAGCTCACATACAAAAAGAGGAAGATTGGCAGTGTATCTTAGCTCAAGGCAAATCTTCCTCAGCAAAAACAACAACAACAATAAAAAAACCTCAAAATGGATCATGGGCCTAAGTTTAACATAGAAAACTATTAAACTTCTGTGAGAAAACTTATGAGTAAATCTAGGAGACACTGGGTTTGGTGATGAGTTTTTAGATAAACCCCAAAATGATGATCAATGAAAAAAGACTAATAATTTGGACTTTATTAAAATTAAAAACTTATGCTTTTTTTGAAGGACTTTGTCGAGAGAATCAAAAACAAGCCACAAACTGAGAGAAAATTCTTACAAATTACATCTCTGATACAAGACCATATCCAAAATATATAGAGAACATTTTAAAAAATATAATAAAAAAAATCCAATTAAAGATCAGTGAAAATATCTGAACAGATATTTCACCAAAGAAACATATGAATGGCAAACATGAAATGAAAAGATGCTCCACATAATTTTTCATTAGGGAATTACAAGCTAAAACAATGATGAGATACCACTATACACCTTTTAGAATGGCTCAAATTCAAAATACTGACAATCTGATTACCGGTGAGATTCTGGGACAACAGGAGCTTTCATTCAGCGCTGATGGGAATGCAAAATGGGATAGCTACTTTGGGAGGTGGAATGGCAGGTTTTTTGCAAAGTAAACATAGTAATAACATATCGTTCAGCAATCAGCCTTCTAGGTATTGAACTAAATGATTTGAAAATTTATGTCTACACAAACACTTGCACATGAATGCTTGTAGCAGCTTTATTCATAATTGTCAACAACTGGAAGATATCTTTCACAGGTGAGTGGATCAACACACTGTAGTACATCCATACATCTGACTATTATTCACTGACAAAAAGAAATGAGCTATAAAGCCATGAAAAGACGTGAAGGTATCTTAAATATATATTGCTAAGTGAAAAAAGGCAATCTGAGAAGCCTACATATTGTATGATTCCAACTATTTGAGAATCTGGAAAAAGTAAAACTGTACTGCTGGTAAAAAGATCATGGTTGTCAGGGGTTCCTGGAAGACAGGAAAAAGGGTTGGATGGGTGAGGCAAAGAGGACTTTGTAAAGCAGTAAAACGAGTTTGTATGACACTCTAACATAGGATGTATGGTGCCATGCCTTTCTCAAAACCCATATAAATTTGCAGCACAAAGATTGAACCTTAACGTATACAAAGTTTACAAAGAATTATTTAAGAGGTCATGGGGTCCCTGGATGGAATGCAGAACATGACAACAAAACAATCTCACTGAATTACAAACTTAAGAAACAACCTTACTGAAGGGCATGGGGAGAAATGGTGATGACATAAGTCACTTTGGAAGTAAGCAGTGTCTCTAAGACTAAAGCAGAAGTAGTTATTCATAAGTACCATACTCTAGTTCACAAAGTTATCTGCCACAGAGGAAACAAGTTAACAATTCTGATACCAAAATATATGTATACCAAAATTGAACAATAAAGTAAATAGATGGCAGATGGTGAGGACCAGATTTCTCATTGTTGAAGTGGGAATTTACAGATAAGAAAAAGAGGAGGCTAGAATGATTTATTGTAACGTGTCAGAGGGGGAGACATCAGTATTTGCTTGTATTTAGCTTAATATAGACATAGATGGTTACATACAGAAATTTTAGAGATATGTGCATACATGCTAATTAGTATATTCACATATAATTCCTTGCTCTGTCATTTGAGAGGGACTAGAAATGACACCCCAGTGACAATGAGCACACCTAGTACCCAGATCCTAGTTTATAATATGATTTTCAGTTAAATAAACTAGAGCTCCTTGGAGAAATGGCTGATTTTAGGACTGGGATAGAAACATACAGATGAACCTGGAATACCTTGCAGTACCAGAAAGTAAAGAAGTTTACAAAAAGAAAAGAAACACCATGATGTGGATCTATCAAAGAGATACAGTAAGTAGACAGTAGTCAACTGTAACAGTTCCCAAAGGCTAAATCTGGAACAATTCTGAACAAAATAGATATAGCAAAATTGGATTATAAGCCAAAATACAAAATAAATATCTATGAATCCAGGGGCCGGCCAAGTGGTGCAGCGGTTAAGTTCGCACATTCTGCTTCGGTGGCCTGGGGCTCGCTGGTTCTGATCCCGGGTGCTGACGTGGCACCACTTATCAAGCCATGCTGTGGTAGGCATCCCACATATAAAGTAGAGGAAGATGGGCATGGATGTTAGCTCAGGGCCAGTCTTCCTCAGCAAAAAGAAGAGGATTGGCAACAGATGTTAGCTCAGGGCTAATCTTCCTCAAAAACAAAAAAAAAATCTATGAATCCATACTGATATAAATAAATAATTGAATAAGCAAATAAATGGGTAAAACAGACAAATCTATGCAAAACAATTCCAAATAATTTGTATATACACGCTACCCTTAAGGAGGTGGCTAATGGAGCAATGCAAGAGACATGGAACTTTCTTCTTTGACCAAAGAGAGGCATTAGAACAAAACCTAGATGTTTAAGAAACCGAAGAATAGTCAATTTACTAGTCGTTACTTTCTATTTTTCTGTAGAGACTTTTTTTTATGAACCTTCATTAAACTTCAAGAGCTCCTTCATTATACTGATTATATCCCAAGAACTTGTCACTAAATAAAAGGCAATTAGATTTCTGACACTGATATTGAACTATTTGTACCACGAAGAACAAACTACATTTGAATAATAATATAAAGTCATATAATTAAATCTTATAATGTCTTATAATTAAAAATGTGTACCAGCAAGAATGAAGCAAAACATGTTTCTTTTTTAATGAATTATTAATCTAAAATCAAGTGCAAATGTGAAGCTGGAAGCCAGAGACAAGAGAGGGACACTAAAATGGTGAAGATGAGTGGGGTTGGTAGTAGACAGATTTTATATGGACAATCTATTAAAAATGTCTTTCATTTATTTCTTCTGGGTTAATCATGATGTAATTTGAATGTAGGGGTGAAAATAATAGGGATGCTATGCATAGTTAATGAATCCAAAATTGCTGATTATTTTTATGGTTGGTATAATAACTATGGAAACCAGAATAACTCACTTTCCATTAAAATCACAACATTGATTTGCTTGTTGACTAGAGTAAATGATTGAGTATTTTCATTCCACAGTTATCCTAGAGGTTAAAAAAATGAGTTTTATTCTTTTTTATCATTTCTCCCTTACTGGTGCCTGAGGGGTTTTTTATTGAAAGATTTATTACTATTAGTTACATTATCATTGTTCTTCTAATGCAATACTTATTAAAGTAAACTTTATAATACAACTCATAAATAATGATTAATTAACATTGCTCAAATACTTGAATTATCTTTCCCTTACAATTTTTTTTTTTCTTGCTGAGGAAGATTTGCCCTGAGCTAACATCTATTGCCAATCTTCCTGTTTTTGTATATGAGCCGCTGCCACAGCATGGCCACTGGCAGATGGATGGTGTAGGTCTGCAAATGGGAACCAAACCCAGGTTGCCAAGACAGAGCCTGCCAGGTTTAACCACTAGGTCACCAGGGCTGCCATCCCTTACAATTTTTATACCATCTCTGTACATGTTACATGAGTTCAAATAATTGATGTTAATAGAATGTATCCTTTAGGAGTGGAGTTGGTCTGTCTCCATTAAGAATCTTAGATAATAGACTGCTTGAAAAGCACTCAGAAATCAGGGAAAGCACTGTTTCTCTTCAATCTAGAAGAATTTTCTTTATTAAACTTTCTGAATAGATACCAAAATATGCAGAACACTGGACAGGGTGAGTTAGAGCTAAGCCTTTTCAAGATTGATTACATGAAATTCAGTTTCTCATATTCTGCTAGAATGAGTATGCCCCATAGGTTACACTTTCTTTTTAGGGAAAAAGATCTGCATCTTGGTAAATTAGCCTGATAGATATCAGAAACACGAAGACTCAACGTGTAGGTTGGTGGGAAATCAGGAAGATATGTTTTTAACAGCAGTGTGCTGCTAGGTTGACCTTAAAGCCACGTAATTTTCTAACTGCAGATTGCTAATGGCCTAGTAAGAAACGTTCACAGGCTATGACTCAGCCCAGCTGCAGCTCACAGAATTAACAGACCTCTGCATTTGACTTAATCTGCGTTCCATAAGTATAGTCTCTCACATTCCTAGCTGGGTTTTTCCCGAAGCTTCTTTTTAAACATCCCCATGTTTCCCCCTTTGGTCCCCATTAATATTATCACAGAAGCATAGCCCTGCTGGAGAGACAGTACCATCCTTAGACCCGGAAACAAGGGGCCTTTGTCCTGGGCTCGGCCATGACGAGGGTTCTGCTGTGGCTTTTTCCTGGATGTCCCAATGGTGTGAGGGGAGCGAACACACTGAGAGTCTGTTTCCCCCATTCTAGATTACGTTCTGGGAGACTGGGAGAAAGCTAGGCATTTGACTAATTAAATGCATAGTGTTTTTCATATTTTTTTGCATGTTAGACGTCAAAGGAAGAACTTAAAGCTATTCTACAGCTGTGTCCTTTAGGCTGCCAACCAGTTCTCAAAAAGAAGGCCTATATATGTTAAAAAATAAAATGATCTTCTAAGATTCTGCTGCAGTTGTTCAGATAGTGAATTAGAAATTTACTCATGCTACTTCTCAACTTCTCAAATGGGCAAAAATAATGTGGTCGATTTTTGCTACTTATTTCTTTTGCTTGTTTATTTTCCAACAACTGGACTAGTCTTATTCATAACCCCCCGGAGTGTACAAATAAACAAACAAGTAGGAACTTGTCCATTAGCCATAGGTCGGTCTTTTCAAGCTGAGTTTTTTTCCGGACTCTTACAGGCAAGTGTTCAGTGCTTCACATACCTGCCATAGTCCTCTGCAAATTGGTACTAAGCACCTAGAGTGACTTTTGTGACTCCATAGAAGCCAGTGAGAGGGGAGATTCAATCAATTAGGAACATCATGATCTCTTGCTCTTCTCTGATGCAGAATGGCTGATCTGTTTTTGTCCTTTAATTCATGTCTGCCAAGTTATGAATAGTCCTATCTAATTTCTGGGGATGATGTGGCATCCACTACTGATGTCTGGGGTAATAGAGAGTGGCCTCTGGACTCAAAGACTTCACGTTGTGGCCCCTTTAACCCTAGCCCCTCCGTGTTTCCTTCCTGCGGCATTTAGGAATTTCTTGAATTCCTGTTGCTACTTGAAGGAAAGGGGAATTAGAGAAACCTCCTCAGTTTACTTCTTCCGCCAACGGGGCAGAATATTTCCCACTCCATGATAAGTGGTGCTAAGTGGTGGTCTGCTGGTGACGAGCAGCGCCAGCTCAGTGTCTTTCCTCCATACAAACATGAATATCTTCATGGCAGGACCTCCTCAAACCCCACAGTGTAGGTCCATCGTCCCATCTGACCTGCTTGGCCTCGTTCTATTTCTGTCCTCCTTCCAGTGCTTCAAAATGGTGAGGAAGCAGCTTCTCCTCTTCCCGTTTGAAAGGGACTTCTTTCTCATATCTTGTTCCTTAACGGAGTGGCCTTTGCTTTCTTTCTTTCTGTAGAACCATAATTGCAAAACAAAAAGTTTACTGTTTAGGGAAGAAGCATCCAAAGGTACCTCATTGCCTCTGCTGTCAAAACAACCAGATTTCTTCCCTCCTTGAGGCTATAATATATATTTTGTCATCATTATTTAAATGTTAATGCCAACGTTTGAGTCATCTGTGAGTCTGCTTCTATTGAATTTTTTTCTGTTAATTATATATCAAGTTTTCCCGTTTTTCCATACTTCTCATTTTTTCCTCTTATTTTCTATACAATGAGTATAAAATAACAGAGAAGATGGAAATACAACATTTTTTTATTTGTATCTGTGAGCTTACAAGCTCTCTCCTGTATCTAGCAGCTAGGTTAGGGAGCTAAACATTCAGATTCTACCAATTCAGGTGCTGTTTTAATTAGATTATTTTTACCCCGTGTTAGCAAAAATCCTAACCATTCACGTCACAGTCGTGAATTAATCTCTTTAATTGTGTAAACATTTGTTCTGAAATGTTATTAGAGCGCTATTCATAGAGTTTTGTGTCAGGGTCTGTGAATCAAACCTCTTTGAAAATCATCAAGATGTCATAAATGCTCTCTGTTTTCCAGCTACTATTTCATGGCTAATTTTTCAGCAAAACTCATGAGAGGAGAAATTTTAGGTTGAGTAATTTAATTTTACATTTGAAGCTTTTTAGCTTCTAATTTGTCTTGCTATTTCAAACTGTCATTTAAATCTCTGCCTATTCCTCTACCTTTCTGCACCCAGAAAAAGCATGCTTTTTTTCCTTGTCAGCTATGGCTCTCTTCTCACCTTGGAAGACATGCTTCTCTCTGAAATTCAGTTTCTCAGGCTTCCTTGTACCTACTACTTACAATAGCCTCCTATAAAAGGTAATTGTTTTTTATTTTATCTATATTTTTCTTTTTGCTACCATGAGAGCACAGGCCATACCATCGTTCTAGATACTAACGAGAAGTAGTAGCACTCAAGTTTATTTTAAAGCATGAAAAATATAAGAATTATTTTAGTTATGCCTGTTTAATTCTAAGCCTGAATTTCATGCAGTCACTACAAGTCTGTGTACATGTGAGTGTGTGTGTGTGTGTTTGTTTATATAAGTAACAGATAAAGGTAAGTTTAAACTTAAAATATTTTTAAATTGAGTTGTGTAGGCAATTGTATCATAATTGAAGGGTAAATAAGAAAACAGAGGATTCAGTTTAAATCTCCTGTTTGAATTACCGCCACTCATGCAAACTGCAGAATCTCTGCCCAAAGACATAGACTATAATTGGGCACAATAAATGCAATTGTCCCAGCAAAAGCAATGACATCGATATTTCTCACAAGCAAACACATAAAAAGAAATAAAGATATAGAAATGTAGGGAGTTGCTGTGAGATGCAAGTAAGTGTCTTCAAATAATCAATGACAACACTGACACATAACTTCTCAGAGAAAACAATACAAGCAATAACAGGATTGAATATCATATTTGAAAATTTGCTGGGGGTGGAATTCCAGCCTGGAATTTTACAAAATTATCCTCAAAAATAAAGATGAAACAAAATTTTTTTTATTAAAAAAAGCTGAGAAAATGTATCACTAGCATTCCCGGTGATAAAGGAAGTATTATAGGGCTATCTTCAAATAAAATATAAATAAAACCAGATAGAAGATCAGACAATCAGGAAAGAATAAAGGATATCTAAAAGGGAAATATTTTGATAAGTTAAGATGAATATTAACTGCTTAAAACAATATAGTGACATCTAACAGAGTTTTAAAAAATTAAACTACATGAGAGCAAGAGGATAAAAATTCAGAGAAAGATAAGTGGAGCTAATGTGATTCAAAGCCCTTGACATTTCCAGCTTGAAATATGCATAGATATTTTTATTAGATTTTGATAAGATAGCAATATATGATATCATCTGAAAACTGCTAATATAGTGACAAAAGAATGAGTAACTAGATGGACAATAGAAGGAAAATGGAATAATTTTTAAAACATCAATATACAGAAGTCAAATAAGTGATAAGAGAAATGCATAGGCAGAATACAAAGAAAGAAAACAGTAAAATGGTTTAATTAAACCCCAAAATGTCAGAAAGCACATTAAATATAAGTAGAATTCATATTTAATTAACAGACAATAGTTACCAGACATAAAATAAAATGCCATATATTGCCAATAAGAGAAACATATAAAATAAAGTGCATTTAAAAGCAAAAGTGTAGAAAATCAAATACTATGCAAATACCAACCAAAAGAAATTGATGGAGCTATTACTCAGACACAGTTGAATTTAATGGAAAAAGATAAAGATAGAGAAAAATTTCATGAGGAAAAAATGCTTAATTAATTAAGAAAATATAGCAGATTTTAATTTGTAGTCAGATAACATCATAACATCCAAATGGATAAAGTAAAATTTAACAAAACAAAAAAGATAAATATAAAAATCCACAATTACAGTGGGAGATTTTAACATACTTTTGTTGGTACTTGATAAAACAATCAGACCAAAAACGAGTAAGAATACAGAAAATATGAACTCCTTGATTACCAAATGTGATACAAATTTTATCTATAGAAGACTACTAACAACAATTGCAGAAAGCACATCTTTTTAAAGTACACTTGGAACGTTAATAATATTTCAACACATGCTATGTCACTAGGCAAATGTTGACGTGGTTAAAGAAGGTAAATCATTCAGTGTCACGGTGATTACAGAATAACGGAAGTAAGTGAGAAAGTCTTAACAAAATATAACTTGAAAACCATCATCTATTTAGAAGTATAATGTTTTTCTCTAAATAATCCATAGTTCAAAGAAATAAATCATGATAGCAACTGGAAAATATTTTGTAGTAAATGATAATGAATACATGATATACCCAAATTACAAAAGAGAGAAACAACAAAATTATTTTTTTGAATAGACACGCAAAAAGTGATAACTCTTTCTGAGAATGGAGAGAAAAGAGTGAGACAGAGAGTGGGAGAGCTTGGAAACAAAATAGGCAATATCAGCAAGGAATAGAGGATGTGAGTACAGATACTACAGATATTTAAAAAATCCAAAAAGAGTCCTGTGAACAACTAACGCTGATAACTATTTAAAAAACTAAACAGGAAAAATTCTTATAGGAATCAAAATACAACTTAGTAAAAATGAATCATGAAGAAAGAGATATTCTCGTTAGTCCTATTACCTACTGAAGAAATGGAATCTGACTTAAAAACATACTGACAATAATAAATCCAGGCTAAGGTGCTCTCCTGGGGAATGCTTTCACACGGAAGTAATAGATGATTTTCATCCTATAACAAACTCTACCAGAAGAGAGGAAAAAAGGGAAGACTTTGTAATTCCTCTTATGAGGCCAGCATATCCTTGATACCAAAATCTGAGGAGGACGTTATAAAAAAATTGTAAGTATTTTACTATATTGTGAACGTAGGTGCAAAACTCAAAACATTAGCAAATTAAATCCACTGGTAAATAAAATGCATTACACATTACAAGAAAATGGGATTATTCAAGGAATGTTAGGTTGTATTTGATAGTGTGTATATACCCAATCTTACAAAAAACAATTACTCAGTGTGGTGAAATTCTTAAAAGCATTCCCACTAAGATTAGGAATGAGACGTGGAAGTCCATTATCATCATTTCTATTTAATATTGTATTAGAGGTCCTAGCCAGTTTAATAATTAAAAAAACCAAAATGTATAAGGACTGAAAATAATACGTCAGAATGAATAGTTTATATGATTCTGTATATAGATAATTTTAAAAACCTATAAGTAAGTTGTTAAGTCTAATAGATGAGTTTAGCAAAACTGCTGGATACAAGATCAGTAAAATCTCGATTGCAGGGGCGGGTCCCATGGCCAAGTGGTTAAGTTCGTGGGCTCCACTTCCGGGATCCCAGGTTTCACCAGTTGGGATCCTGGGCGTGGACATGGCACCACTCATCAGGCCATACTGAGGTGGCGTCCCACATGCCACAACTAGAAGGACTCACAACTAAAAAATATACAACTATGTACTGGGGGGATTTGGGGATAAAAAGCAAAAAAAAAAAAAAAAAAAGATTGGCAACTGTTGTTAGCTCAAGCCAATCTTAAAAAAAAATCTCAATTGCCTTTCTAGATTTAAAATGGTTAAGAATGAATACACACGTGCACACAACACACACCATTTGGAATGGTATCAACAGTATCAAATACCTAGGAATATGTAAGCAAAGTCAAGACACAGAAGACTTTTACTGAAGAATCTAAAACATTATTAGGGGAATTTTTCTGAAACTAAACGCATAAGGACTATACCAGATGCATAAATTGAAAGGTAATATTGGAAATATGTTTGTTCCTTACAAATTGATCTATAGAATTAAGACACTCCCAAACTAATTTATGTGTAACTTTTATTAAAATTGGCAAACATTTCTAGATTATTAGAAATTAAAGACCAAAAATAGCACCACTCTTGAAGGAAAGGAATAAAGGTTAGAGGAGCTATTCTGCTGAATATCAAGACTTACTAAGAAATAAAAGTTATTTTGACAGCGTAGGATTCATGCAAGGTAAAAAAACAAAGTAGACTAATAGAACAAACGAGTGTAGAACACCTCGTTTGAACACTTCATTCATGCAAAAATGACTCAGAAAAGCACTGGAGAATGAACATTTTACAAATGTTTTGTCAACTGAGTTGTCATAAGGAAAATTTTTTGTAGTAGTTCCAAACTGGACACAACCCAAATGTTTAACACAAGTAGACTGTGTACATGAATTTCTACATATACAAAATGCAATGCTGTATAAGAATGAAATAAATGACATGCATTACATGTTCTCACAAACATAACGTTGGATGAAAGAAACTGTCACAAAAGAGTGCATCCTAAGTGATTTTCTTTATGTAAAGGACCAAGACAGGCAAAACTAATCTCTAGAGTTGCTAGTGAAGATACTGGTTAGCTTTGTTAAGAACAGAGGGGATAAAGATTGAAAGCGGGTGGGGAGGCAGTGAGGTTTCTAGTTTGTGAGCGTTATTTTGTTTCTTGAACTTCATGGTAGTCACACAGGGATGTTCACGTTGTACAAATTTGTTGAGTTGCACTTAGGATTTGTGCATTCTTCGAGATCCATTTTCAATAAATAGTTAGTATTTATATCTCCAGGAAACTAACTTATTTCATGTCAAAATTTCTAGGTTTTCTATATTACACAAACATGAGAGACTAGAAATAACTCCATAAGTGTCATTAAATAAGGTGTATGTATATTCGTATGAAGAAAATTAAGTACACACAAATTAAATGTATTTTTAGACATACCTCAAAACAAGAGATATCACTCTAACCACTGTAACTTTTTTCCCAGAACGTAGTACAATGTTGGAAAAGTAGTATGTACTTAAGCATTTATTACAAACTAGAATTAAGTGTAGGTGAGAGTCGCATCGCCGTTAGGCTGTTTAAACATTGTGATCTTGACCAAGTTCCTTGAACTGTTTCCTCAGTATCCTCATTGGATTTCTTCCTTAGCTTATTTACAATCATTCTTCCTCAGATAATATTTCTGTGATTTACTCTCTTTATAACATTTTATCATAAGGAATTGTTTTTTTATTTAATGCTTTTCTTGTTTATGTTCCTTGAATAAAAGCTTTATGAGAGTAGGGACCTTGTCTGTCACACTAGTGCATGTTTTCAATCGGGGATTAGCCCTGAGACAGTGATTGTTGAAATAAGTACCCAGTTCAACCACTAGCCAACGAGGCAGAGGGCACACAAACCAGATAGAATTCATGATGAAAGGCGTTTGTGTGTTCTGATGTGCCATAATTCTCAATTTTAAGAGGGAACGCTTTAGCAATTCACTATTAAATTAATAGTTGTAAATATTAAAACACAGAAATAGAAAAAATTAATTGGATTTATTAGTGCATGAGCTTAAATATACAAATATTGCCATATACATAGTATTTGTTTTCAAGGAGCTTTACTGCATGGTAGAAATACAAAATATATGTACTCAATGTTAATAGAGACTGACCAATTCAAAAACAATTTTTTTGTAAAGTAGTAAAATATAACACAAAATATATAGTGTAACTATATAAAATACTATTTGTTAGGAGAAATTCAGTTTGGACTAGATATCACTTAAAAATTCATGGAGAAATTAATAAGTAATAATCACTGTCATTGATTAAGAAGATTTAGATAACTAAATGTTCAAGGTACCGGTCAAAATTTTTCCAAAGGAACTTGAGAAATAAAAACCTTGGCTTTTATTAGGCTAGGAGAGTTTTATGCAATTTTCCTTCTCTTAGAGAAGCTTTTTTAAAACTGCAGCCAGTCAAAGCAAAACATCAAGCTTCTTTCAAATAAGTAATCAATTATTAAACTAGGCCACTGGCATCATTGGCATTCTAAGCTATACAGGAAACAATTAAAAGTTGCCAGCTGCACAAGGCCTCAATTGGCAACACCAAACTATTCATTTTGAGCGAGGCGACTTTTCAGCAAACATAAAATGTAACGCCAAAAGTATTTTCACAAGTTAAAGAATATTGGATTGGACTTAGCCCTGCATTTCCCAACATGAGTGTTAGGGTACCAGGACGTTTTATTGGAAGCATATTCCAGTTCCATCAGTAAACATCAAAAACTTAACCATATTGACAGTTGGATGACCATTACACTCCTAAGTGATGTGTCATGTGCAATAAACTTCAAACCAGATGACTCTGAGCATTGACTTTAATTTTCGATTCATCAAATATACGTAGAAAATGCTTTTCATGCATACGATTAAAAAAGACTGTGTTCAACGCTGGCGTAGCTTTACTCATCTTACTTGACTCTTTTTGTTGCCTCTTGTCTGTGTAAGATATTTGAAAGGAAGCTATTGTACATCAATAAATAGTAGCTCTTTTATTATTAATATTAGTAATAATATTGATGCCATCAGTATGTTTTTACCATACTATATATGGCTAGCTTCTTAACATCAAAGCTGTTCAATGATTCTTCTATGAGGGTCCAATTAGGAAAGCAAGTCTAATGCTGGTGAATTCATATCGAAGATATTAAATACTGGAAACTGGTTACAAGGGTGTTAGAAGGGTATAGGAGCAAAAGAGAGAGATTGAAGTAACCAGGGATTGATAATTTCAGGAGGCATCTCCCTTCCCAGAGGGCTGGAAAACCCAAAGGAAGGGAGGTTATGTTTCTGGAGTCCAGGTGCACATGTGCCCTTGACTCTGCTGGAAGCTGCCTCTGTCAGACCCTCCAGAGGCTGCTGGATCCTGCAGCCACTCACTGCTTTAGCTTTCAGTGCTGCTGGCAGCCTCAGTAGCCTGTGGCCCCAGCAGCTGCTGGCAGTCACCCCCTGCGGCTGCTGCTGCAATACCAAAGGCACCAAAGGCCATCACTGCTCCCTGGCTGCTGCCCCTCCTTCCTCCTAAAGTCCTACCAGTGGTGGGGGTATTATGCTGAGTACAACAAACAGATCTCAAAAGGCCACATGCTGGATGATTCTATTTAGAGAACATTCTTGAAATGACAAAATGATAGATATGGAAAACATATTAGTGTTTGCCAGGGGTTAGGGATGGTGAGATGACCATGACTATAAACGGATAAAACGAGAGTGATCTTCGTGGCAATGAAATAGGTTAGTATCTTGATCTGGTGTAGTTAGACAAATCTATACATGTGATAATATGAGAAAGAACTATACAAACATTTTACAAATGTGAATGCCTGGTGTTGATATTGTGCTAGGATTATGTAATGTGTAACTATTGCGGAAAACTAGGTAAAGAGTATACTGGCCCTTTCTGTGCTTTCTTTGCAAATTACTATGAAATATAATTATTTCAAAATAAAAAGTAACAAATGCATAAATAAATAAATCCTACTACTTCCTCTCACTAGCCAATACTAACTAGAATCCAACTGTCAGAGGAGTCTAGGAAATTTATTTAAGGGTTTGTATTCCTTCAGAATAGAGCAGAAAAATGGATGATAGGAAGGAAATTGAGTACATATAGATGAAAGGGAAAATGGCATAGTTCCAAGCATCTCTAAAATGTGCCCATTGGCTAGCAAATTGAACTGTATATTAAGAAATATTTGGGGGCTGGCCCCGTGGCCGAGTGGTTAAGTTCGCGCGCTCCGCTGCAGGCGGCCCAGTGTTTCGTCGGTTCGAATCCTGGGCGCGGACATGGCACTGCTCGTCAGACCACGCTGAGGCAGCGTCCCACATGCCACAACTAGAGGAACCCACAACGAAGAATACACAACTATGTACCGGGGGGCTTTGGGGAGAAAAAGGAAAAAATAAAATCTTTAAAAAAAAAAAAAAAAAAAAAGAAATATTTGTAGAACTAAAACATATTTAGTTCACTCGTCTCATAATAACCAATATCGATACCATTGGTGTTGAAGGCTCTGAAGAGGAAACTGGGGGAAGTAATACCAGAGAAAGCTTATATTATTCAGAAAACAATTCAGTCTTCATGATATTCCTACCACATACTAAGTGATCAATAATATTTGTCAAGTGAATGACTGAAATGAACGCACTAATTCTAGATAATGCTCTATCATGGTTTTTCTGTTTAATATTATACCAATTTTCAAGTTTTGTATTTGCCATACTACATAGCTGGGTCCTGACTTAAAGGATTTCATGGAATAAGAGCCTACAGTCATACAGCTGACTAAACGGAATATCACCTTAATTCTGAATTTCTAGACAAGCAAAATAGATGTTTCTTTAAAAGGCAGTATATCAAAAGTCTGTTTCATTATTAAGCTCAAAACACCAAATTCCATTTCTTCCTGTTTTGTCTTTCTTAAATGTCTCCTAAACCAGCAAATCTTGGGAATAATTGAATAAGATCTAATATTTTTATTTTATTACTACTCTATTTGACTTTAACTTTATTATAGCACGTTTGAATCTAAATTACCAGATGTACATCAGAACACATAGAACAGAAATAAAAATACTAATACAAATCTATCATACTCCAGGCAGTAGTCTCTTTTTACTAGTCAAAGCTACAATTAGTAGATTCTGATGGATCAGAAACTGCTAGTTCACTGAGAGTTTGCATCATGAAAGGTGTAGAATTTTGTCAAAAGCTTTCCATATATGAATTAATATGACAGTGTGGTTTTTCTTCTTTAGGTTATTAGTAGGGTGAACTACATTGATTGATTTCCAAATCAATTGACCCAGCAATCCCACTTCTAGCTATTTATCCTAGAAAAATGAAAGCACATGTGCACAAAAACCTTCAAATGAATATTTCTAGCAACAGTATTCATTATTGCCACAAACTGTAAATCCAGATATCCTTCAAGAAGTGAATGGATCAACTTTGGTACATCCACTCTACTTCATCATCCAATGAAACACTACTGAGCAATAGAAAGAAAGGAACTATGGAGACATGCAGCAACACGAATGAATCTCAGCAGCGTTATGCCTAGTTAAAGAGGCCAGCCTGAAGATGTTACGTACTGTATGATTCCATTTCCATACCGTTCTGAAAAGAAGAGAAAACTATGGTAATGGAGAATAGATAGTGGCTACAGGGACAATGAGAGGGCAGGATCTGAATACAAAAGAATTCTTTTGGATGTTAGAATTGTTCTGTGTCCTATCTGTGATGGTGGTTATTAATCTATATAAGTATATAAATTAATATATCTATCCAATAAGAAAGCTGATTTTACTGTGTTTAAATTTTAAAAATTTAAAAACAAAATAAAAAACAAATCAAAAACCCTCTCTTTATTAAACTCTCCTCAAATGACCCAACTCGTGGGGATTTTTTCTACTAATACAAGTGGTCACCACAATTTAGTGTACCCTACCCCCCAGAATCTTCAAGGACTATTGAAAAGGAGAGGCTTAATTCTTTGCATCGCAACCTGCATATGCAGATTTGGAATGAACCTTTTTCTTCCAATCTTCTCACATTTATTTGTGCAAGGGAGGAAATGAGATATTAGGAAATTTTACAGTCTCTACTCATTCTTCATCTTGTGTTCAAAATGTTTAGTAGCCAGTAATATTATTAAAAACACTTTCTAGTATTAGCTATCTCTGATAGTTATTTTATCACTAAGTATACTACAATACCACAGAACTTGTTTCATGTTATGGGTTTTCTCTGAAATAGAATCAAGGTCAACCCTCAGCAAAATTGTGCAATAAGTAAAAGTCTTTATGAACTCTTTTCCCAATTTTACTTTTCTCCTCCTACACTATATGCCTTATTGAGAATTGCTTCTTTATTTCTCTTCCCACTCCCCAAAGAATCAGTCATGCTGTCTCTTAATAAATCATCTAACAGTGTAAATGAAGAAATATTGATTGTATACCCATTGTTTACAGGAAAGTAGAAATGAGTGAATAAAATAATGAGCCCCCTCCTTGGGATATTCACAGTTTAATGAAAATGAAAGTCAGAGCACCAGACCAAAGGAATAAGCATCCAATTTGTAACTTTAGATATCAATGAGCTCATTTGGGGTCATTTTTTTTGGAGATAAGAGAGGATTTACTGAAAATCATCACAAATAACTATATAACCCTGTATTTTCCTTTCCCATAAAGGCAGAATCACATATTGAAAATTCTTCTTTTAAGATCTTTTTTCTCCTTTTAAAAAGATGACTAACTGAAGTTAAAAGTTCCCTAGTATAGATCATTCTACTGGACTGCTATAATATGAGAAATAAAATTATATGTTGTCTTTAACGTTAGTTGATATAATAACCAAAAAAGAAAAGAAAAAGGCCATTTGGTGCACACAGATTATGGTGGTGGTTTTGCGAATTAAATCTAAGTCTCCCTGATGAAATAGTTAACCCGTCTAGTGCTATCACTTACCTACCTATTTCTTCAATATAGAAATTTCTGATCAAAAACATTTATTTGAACATTTGATCTGCTCCCAGGGCTCCTTGTTCTGGCTTACTACTACCTCTATCCTTTCCTTTTATAACCTCTCATATTGGAGAAATATTTTGGGGGGAGCATCACTGAGAAAACGAATGCTTTCGTTGGAGCAAGTCAGCACAATCATATGCCCCCAATCCATGCAGCCACTGTGCAATCAAGATCTTTGTTAGATATATTTTAGGATCAAATTTTGAGGCCCACATTATAATTCTACTATAGGCAGTATCCTAATATTTCTTGCAAATACATAGTCATAATGCAGCTGGGAACAGCCAATCAATGCTCAGATTTGGGATTTTCCTGAACGCTTTCTAACTACTTCTTGTTTATTTGCAAAAATATTATTTTACAAATTGTAATGTGTCATATAAAATGGTAGTCAGCTCTTAGATTGAACCAAAGATAAAACTTTTTTTTAAACTTATAAAAACTTTAATTTTCAATGTTGTAATACCTTTTTCCCGCTAGAGTGGAATCAGAAGTTTTCGACTTTCTGGTAGTCTCATGAAAAATTCAGAAGCACGTGGATTCAATCTCTTATGAATATTTGGATTTTAATATATAAATGCACAGATTATAAATGGAGACTGAAGCAATTTGATTTTACACGCAAGTGATCTTATTGCTCATTCTTAGACTGTGCATAGGTTTTGTAACGAATGCCTAATATTTCATTCAGTAGAAAAATAATTTGTTTTTTTTGTTGCTATCTCAGTAGGACTTAATCATTACCTTTTTCTATCTTATTTTTTAATAATTTCAGATGTGCTCAAACACACCAATTGAAATCATTCAAAAATATAGGACCATGACTCTGTTCAATATACATGTGTGCTAGATATTTTGAAGACACAATAAGAAATACGATTGCATAAATTAGAAGGTTAAATATTAAGTTGATTTAAAAGAAGAAGGTTAAATAAAATAAAAAGAAGACAAAGTTGGTTTGTTTCATATTTGGCTGTATGAAGAAATTAAACAACATAAGGTGGTATGCAAGTTGGTAAAAATCAGGTTAGAAAAGATATTTTAATTGAAAATGAAAGATTATACTGACTAATCAAAAATCGCCCTCTCCAATGAGTCTTTTTCTCTTAGGTTTATCCAAGTGAAACTAAGTTTTACCACATCAAGGAAGTCACTGATTACAGGATACCTTCATTGCAAACTAGGTTGCCAATACAATAGTGCGTAGCTAAGTAGAGTGGAAGATGCATAATTAGAAAGCCATGCCTCTGCTAAAAATAAATGAAATTTTGAAATTTAAGCCTACCAAATATACCATTCCTATTATTAGAGCATTAAACAATTCTTTTCCATTAATCTATTTTAATTATAATTAGAGGCCTATCAAATTACGTAAATTGAAAGTAATTCCATCAGTGATGTGTGATTTCTTTGGATAGAGAGGTATCTTACTATGTAGAGTCATCCATCTGAAACACTCCATGGGGCTACATTTACTGTGAATAACTATCATAGGGACTTAAGGCTGACCTAAAAATCTCACCCCAAAAAAAGAAAAGGAGTGGAAAGGACCATTAAGTTCTACAATATAATTTGACTTTAATTTTTGCATGTGGAATTACCAACAGAAATGTGTTTCAATTACGTGTTGAAAAAATAAATATGGTAAAACAAAATTACAAAAGATAAAAGTAAAACTAAGTGTCTTAGAAAACCATAAAGAATCGATATAGCCCATTAGTCAGAACCAGGTGTCGTGTTAAAGAAAATGCTGAGTCAGTTGAGAGGAGAGTAGATATCTCATTAATCTAATTAGATGTTATAAATCACGGAGAAAAGGCTATAAATTAGTCAGCACATTTGCACTAATTCCCAGTGATTATAATAGATGGATAACTTCCATTTAATGGTGCGACTATTAAAATTAAAACTGGAGCTCTTCAGGTATTTCCTAACAGGAATCACAGTTATTTCTCCACGTACCGTTCTCATCTCCTTATCTGATTTCACATCCCTTTACCATCCCATTCGCCCATTTTTCGTATGTGCAGTTCTCAAACATGAATAAATTGCTTTGCTTATATAAATATGATTGAACTAAGTCATGGATGATGACAAACTAATAATGGTTTAGTAAAATAAACTTTTTTTGCTTGGAGAGGTATATAGGATGTGAGAGGGATAAAAAAGAATTTAGGTTAAGTTATCAAGAACAGGCTATACCTAGAACTGTGTCACCATAAAAAAAAAAAGAAAGAAAGAAAGAAACACTATTGGGGTTGGCCTAGTGGCATAGTGGTGCAGTTCACATGTTCTATTCCAGTGGCCTGGGGTTTGCCATTTCGGATTCCAGGCACTGACCTACACACGGCTTATCAAGCCATGCTGTGGCAGGCATCCTACATATAAAATAGAGGAAGATGGGCACAGATGTTAGCTCAGGGCCAGTCTTTCTCAAAAACCAAAACCAAACCAAACCAAACCAAACACTGTTTCAAACCTACCTAGTTCTTGAAATTAATCATAAAATTCAAAATGGTAACAGGTGGCTGCCGTTTCTCTTGATCCCTGTTCTCTAGACTTGCATAGCTATCAGTGATACCAATCCGAGTTTACCTTCACTTGTTTTACTCCTTTCTCTTATGTACTGGATTCTATTCAGAGTTCCAAACTTACATACATTTGCAATTTAACATGTTTCTAAGAACATAACATCTTAGAATAATTTTTCTATAGTTCAAAACTCTTCTGGATATATATCTGGTATTTTAGCTTCTTGTGAGCGAATATAAACGTTAAACTATTAGTTGCTTTAAAAATAACTAGTAATAAATGAGTAAAGAGTTTCTTAGAGATTTAGATGAATGAATCAAGAATATCCACATTAATGACTAGAATCCGACTGGGTTTTTATGAGAAGTTAGTTAGAAGAATATGTCACAGAAAACCTAGTAGAAAAGCCAAATGTATGGAAGAAACAAAAAATTCAAGAGCTAAAATGTAATTTTGCCAACACTTAACAAAAAAACCTATGATATTGCAAAATAATCACCTGCCTATAAAATATTCAGTGAGCGAAAAGGAAAACCTGTCACCAGCTGGTCTTATCCAAGCTCTATTTTAAAATTGAGGACCTTTGATTTCTTACTTTAATTATCAATTTCCTTACTTCTTGCCTCTTAGATTTGCTTGTAGAGGACTAGCCTACAATTTCCCTTCCTGATAAAATTTTTCATTAAAAAAAAAAGTTATGAAAACAGGAGAGATTATATGTATGTTACCTATGAGATTTGCATGACTACGGAGGAGTAACAAATTCTATGAGCCTGTTAAGAATACTCCATTTTCAAAATATCATTTCCAGGAAGGAAAAGAGAGAAGTTGGTCTCAAGTTCAGCCTCACTGCTGCTACTTATTTCACAGGTTTGCACAAATTATGGTGGAATAAATTGCTGCTAAGGAGGAATTTCTAAACCAGAGTAATCCTTTTAACAGCATTTACTTATTTCTAATACTTCCAGAAATTTGCCACTCTGAGTGTGCAATGAGAAACAGGCAAAAAGTCAAAGTTAGCGGTCAGAGAAATCAAAGCAGAAAAGAAATATGAATTTTTTAAATCTCTGAATTAAACAGAGGAGCTTCCAGTAGGTTCAAACCTTAAATTGCTAAATTCTGAAACAGTCAAGCAACTATGATGAGCATAACTATTCTTCAGTTGGAACTTTTTAAATTAAAGGAATGAATTGAAAATGAAACTTTGCGTTTCTTCACTCCACCAGTAGTATGTATGGTAATTCTCATAGTGATGAATAACAGATAGAAGCTTTTTCCTTAGTATGTTCAAAATAAATATTCCTCTCAACTTATATCAATCCAAGGGGACTCAAATTTAGCAGTAGACAACTATTTTATTTTGCTTGGTTAACAGCAAATGTTATCTAGGTAGTTTGTTTTGTTCCCAAATCAATTAATTTTTCTTTCTACTTAAAATTAAATCCTTTTTATTTAAATATAAATCTTGTATTTACATATGCAGTATTTTAAAAAATGGAACTTTGAGTTCCTCTTAATGTAAAGAGAGACTTTGTAACTACTATAAAGAATGGGAAATTGGCCCACAGTTAATAAAAGTTGATCTTTTTATTTATGTTAGGGGGAGGTTGATTTAAGCATGGTACCCATGGAAGGAAAAATAAATCTTGTGGGAACTGGTTTTTGAAAGTGCTTTCAATAAGTTCATCTGAAACCTGAAAGGCTTTCACGAGAAACAAATAAGAAGACCTCTGCGACCATATACCAAGGAGCTCTATTATGGGAATATTGTTTATTAATAGGCAACTGAAACTGTTTTCACATACTGTGCTGACTGGTGTAAGTAAGAATTTGAGCTCTTATTTCTAACACCAATCTGCCAATAGTTTAATCCATTTTACACACCTGCACAATTTGTTACACTTTCTTTAAACATGAAAGCTCTATTTTTAGTATCTTTTTCTAAATGTTTCCTATTCTATCTCAAATGATATCATGACATTTTTGTCCTCTGATTTTTTATTCTTGATTGGTGGCACAACAGCAAAATATTTGTTTTCTATTTGGTTTTGCCAATAATCAAGTCCATAACTATTCAGCGCTCCTGTGAGAGATTCTCATAAACAGCGGCTGCATATCAGATAAATCAGTGCTTGCTTGCATCGACGAAACAGAAGCTAATAGATGAGATAAATTTGTGGATACTGAGCTGGAGTCAAATGCTGTGAGCATATTAGCTGAGCTTGTTGAATTCTTGGAAAATTAAAATGGAACAGTGATATAGCCCTATTAAATTAAGCTTATCTGAGCCTCCTTGTGACCATATCTACTAAAAACAAAACTTTAATTTTGTGCATTTCATATATATTTCACTTATAGCATTTCCCTTATTTTATATTTCTTATTCTATTAAAATTCCTTAAATATTTGCAAGTTATACATATTTTAAAATATTCAGCGTAACCACACTGCTTTGGAATTAGACTTTTTTTGTGGGAAAGTAGAATTACTGGGTACTTGGGTTTGTGTGGGGGCTGCTGGTCTTCATATATTTTTATTTTTGTTTCTTTTAACTTCTAACTTTTGTATAGAATTTTGGGTTGTCTTTTTTCCAATACTTCAATGATAGTACTCCATTGTCTTCTTGCTTACATGGTTTCCGACAAGAAATATGCTTTAATTTTTATCTGTATTCCTCGATACGTATGTCTTTTTTCTCTGTTATTCTTCATTTTTCTCTTTATTATTTGTCTCCAGGAAGTTCAATATAATATATTGTTTCTTTGTTTATATTTACCCTTCATTTTGTTCTCTGAGCTTCTTGGATCTGTAGCTGAATACCTTGCGTTATTTTTCAGAAAAATCTTGACCAATATCTCTTCAAATATGTATTCCTCCCTGTTATCTCTCTCGTTTCAGCCTAAGGTTTCAATTACGTGTGTCAGAATCTTTGATATCTTCCCCAAGTTCTTGGATGCTCTCTTTTTTGTTTTATTTTCACATTTCTTTTTGTGTTCAAGTTTTTATTTACTTATCTTCAAGTTCTCTTAAGGTTGAGTATCAATTCTATTGATAATCTCATTGAAAACATTCATTATTTCTGTCACCACTACTTTTTAAAAACTTCTATCACGTCATTTTGATTGTTACTTACGGTTTTCATTTCTTTGCAGACATTCCTCAACTGTTTTTGCATGTTGTCTGTCCTCTCCACTACAGTCCTTGATATATTAATCACAGCTCTTTTAAATTCTCTGAGAGTTCCAAAATCTTAGTCATATCTGAGCCTGCTTCTGTTAATTGCTTTGTCTATTTTGTCCCTTTTGTTATTTCTTACTTGCTTCATTGCATAATTTTTGAATGAAAGCTCTATATCACTCGTAAGTTAAGAGAGACGGAGCTAGTGTTTATGCCTCAAAACGGGCATGCTTCTTTTTTGTTCAGCTTTATTAAGGTATTGATACTGAACCTCTTAATCTCAAATTCCTGTACCCAAGGCACAGTAAGCCAAACCCTGAGATACTGGTGTTTGGAGATGGAGAAAGATTTATTTGAATTTGTCAAAATGAGAAAGCAGGAGTGTGAGTTCTCTCAAATCTGTCTTAACAAGAGAAGAAAGCAGAGAGTTTTACAGGGCTAAGAGATGTGGCAGGAGGAACTTCAGAGAAACAAAGAAATAATCCGTGTTTCTTTCACCTTTGATAAGCCCCTGAGCAGTCTGACTTCTGGGGTCACTTGCAGCTGGGGATCCTTATCTGGTGATCCTTGAAGGCATTCTCTTTCTTCTTCAAAACAAGCTCGTAAATCCTTGTCACCCTTGAGTTATCCCTCAGGTTAAACAGGAAAACAGCAAATTGAGAAGATTAACTTCTTTTCATAACACAGTAATCTTATTGAATACTTATAGTACCCGACTTCAGTATGATTGACAAATAAACATTCTATATATTGAAGGGACATGGCATCATGTTTTGCTATATGCCTACATTGTGAAATGATTCCCCTAATCAAGCTAATTAACCTATCATCTCACATATTTACCGTGTGTGTGCGTATGTGTGTGTGTGTGTGTGGTGACAACACTTAAGATCTACTCTCAGCAAATTTCAAGTATATGACACATCATTAACTACAGTCACCATGCTGTATAGTAGATGTCCAGAACTTATGGGCATGCTTCCTTTGCTAGAACTTTAGTGTGGAGGTTTTTGTCAATGTAGTCAGGAATCAAGTTATTGTTGTTGTTATTAGAATCATTACAATACTGGCTCCAAATTCTTCAAGTGTTGCCCATGGTTATTGTGGGCCTGGGTTGATGGAGATTTTTGCTCAATGTTTCTGTTGTTTTCTTTTTTTTTTTTTAATATTTTTTTTTCTGCTTTATCTCCCCAAACCCCCCTGTACACAGTTGTATATCTTAGTTGCAGGTCCTTCTAGTTGTGGGATGTGGGACGCTGCCTCAACGTGGCCTGATGAGCGGTGCCATGTCCGCACCCAGGATCTGAACCCTGGGCCGGCACAGCGGATCTCGTGAACTTAACCACTCAGCCACGGAGACGGCCCCTCTATTGTTTTCTTAGCTTCAAGGTATCCCGATGATTTCCTTCCTCAGAGATTCTTTCTCCAGGCTATTGTCCCTGCCCCCAGGGATAAAATGCTGTTCCTTATTACTGCCACTTGCTAGCCGCAGGGTGTGATACAGTGGTGGCATTCTCTGTTATCCTATTTCAGTCATAGATTTTGGCTGTGTTTGTGTCACTGAGTCTGAGATTTGAGACTTTCTCAGTGACTCTGCCCCTCCTTCATGTGTACAGCATTTCTAATAGTCTGAGATCAAGACAGTTTCTGCCCTTCTCTTATGGTTACCAGATTTTTTTTCCCTACTTTTTACCCCACCTGCCTTGAGTATTTTTTCAGTTTAATGGTTGTATATCATGACAGAGCTAGTATAATCATTCTTCCGTTGCTAGAAGTTAAAGTTGGAAGTAACTGTCCACAGTCCAACTGAGTCATGCAACATATGAACATATGCATATATTAACTTATTTCAACAGAACTGCTGACGTGTGTATATGTGTGCATAGATCCAAAAATAAATGTACTGCATAAAAATCACATAGCTGAGAATGGTTAAAATACAGAGGAAATAAAAACTATGGAAAGAATGCCAAGGTTGTACAGTTTATTGCAGGTAAATATTTGCAGTCTATCTGAGGGGTTTGGCCTCCTTTCTATTCCACAGTGTGAACTATGAGGAAAATAACTGTCTTCTTGAATATTATATTCAAGGTACCATAAGAAGTAATGCACAGAAGTATTCATTTAATATTCCAAAAGTAGCATTTTGGATTCACCCTAAATCATCTAATGGCATAGTAATTTTAGACTTTGGGCATATGAATCTCCACTAATGTCTGAATTATCTGTGCCTGGAGGCTAGTGAACAGCTAGCCAGCTGTCCTTTATCACTGAAGTCATTGCAAGAAATCGTTTACATTACGGTATCCTGTTAACTTTCACCCTTGGTTCACCCTTGTTGTTTTGTTTGTCAGGGTGAAGAATTTTGCTCTTTCAATCCATCCTAGGAGTTCATATTTTCTGGATATTTGATCTGTCTTCTGGATTTCAGAACTATTTCCAACATATTAGTTTCCCACTTGGAATGTTTGACTGCAAAATGGATGTCTGTGAGGTAGAAAAAGTAGGGTGGTGAACAATCGGGTGGACATTTGTCCTCTTCATCAAGGTGAGATTAATGGGTCCCAAATAAAGGTCTGTTTCAGAGGATGTTTATCTCTACTCTGTGTTCAGTGTTAAAACTTAGATTAATTCTAGATATTTTATAGATCTATTTAAAGTCTCTTTGTGTTTAGCTATTACTTATCTACTGCAGTGTTATGCTTAATTTGTTCAGTTTCCCATTTTTAGGATGGATAAATATTAAGAATTATAGGGGAAAATGCTGACTGGAACCTCTGAAACTAGATCTTCTCTATCTAAAGCTTTAAAATCAGGATTTACCCCTATATACTTGGCTGAAAATATGGGACTACATTGAAATTTTCCAAAAACATAGCTTAACACATGCTTTTAAACTATAAGTAAAAGAGGCAACTTGTGAAGCAGAGGTGTATTTATTATTAATGTTTCAAATTGAAGTAACATGTTAGTAAAATGATTTAGGGGTGCTACCTTAATTGGAAAGATTACTGTGATTCTTTTTGATTGATTCAAATTGTAGTGACCCAGGAGTATATATGTTATTTTTTAAGTGATGCTAGAATTTATGTTATACTTCATGGAAATGTACTTGTTGGCCTTTTTTTTAACCATTTCTTAGAACCAAGAAATAAAATATCACATTCATTTTCAGTTGATTATATAAATAGACCTCCTCCCTTCATATTTCATACTAGCTTTAGTTTTTACATGACATCTTTCACACAAGTACTTCACAACTGAGTAAATCACACCCAAGTTTTGTATATTAGTTAAGTTTCTGCAGTGTAAGAATCAGTAGGACAGGAATCAATTAGCCAAGTACAGAATTACAACAGAATCCTGAAGCTATGGGTGTCCATTTACAAATCACCAATAAATAGAATAAAGATTGAATCCATTATGATTTCCAAATCAATTAAGAATAAAAGGTAAGCCTGAGTATTTTCTAAAATGATAAATCATAAGTACATTAACCACTGAATGTGAAGAAATGCAGATTAATTTAATCCAGAAGACCTAAAATGGATGCTTTTGCTTTGAGGATGAGAAGGGCATTTTGTTTTCTTCTTGATTTTATTCTGGAAGGATATTTTAATATCCTAGTGTGTTCTGAAACATAAGCTACTCCATATTTATTAGATTCAAGTTGGAAGAATCAGGGCATAGAAATAAAATATATTCCAATAGAAGTAAAATCTAAGACAAAAAGTTGGTGAAGACGGAGATAACAGAAATATACCACTCAATCAAGCTTGCCCAGATTTTTTGTGGAAGTTCCGTTCTGTAGCTGATACATTAAGGGGACCAGTTCATAAGTTGCTGAACTGTGATTTCTTTGCAGTAATTAGAAGTTAATTTATTCATTCATTCATCACTCATTCATTTCACAAATACTTATAACAAAATATTAACTTGTTACAAAACAAATGAAACAGGATGAGATCTGTTTTTCTCCCCACACTGTCATAAATATCTTCCACATTCTCCTCCTCCAAACTCCCACAATACACGTAAAGGCTAGTTTTAGCAAATGTATCTCCAGGTGGAAAAACATGCAAGGTGAAAATCTCATGTCCATTTTTTCTCTCCACTCTTGCCCCGCTGCAGAAGATAAGCTATATGGCAGTATAGCAAGTCAGGAAGATGACATAAAGAAAAGTAATTTTCAAAGAGCAGAATAGCTGGTGTGGACAGGGAGTGTATGCATACTGCATACTAGGTTGATTCTTGGAGGAAGGTATGAAGAGGAGAGATTATTTTTTTGTGGTTTATGGGAACAATTTTGAAAATATGGGGCTGGAAATGTTTTCCACCTCTTTATTTCTGATTGATGGAGGTCCCCTGAATACTCCTTGACAACAGGTTGAAGAAATCTAGGTGGGAAACTACAGACACATTCTCTCCTCTCAGTTCCCAGCTGGATACAGGGGCTGAACCCGATACCCTGACCCCACCCAGGAGACCCGGAGCGATCTCAGCTGAGAGGTGGTGCTGCTGTCCTGGAGGGCATTTTACTGCACTTCTGGGAGCAACAAAGGGAGACCATTGGGCAGTTCAAAGTCCTCCATGCCGGCAAGTCTAGATAAATTTAAATATGGCCTCTTTTTGCGCAACTTATTCTGAAACACCATGGCAGATAAAATCAGTACAGCCAGAATATTTCACAGAGAAACAGCTTATTGCTAGGGTCCAGACCTCATGCAGTCACTTAATGTTTTCAGGGATGAGCACAGCAAGAACTCGAGACCCAAAAGCACACAATTCCTCTGTTAGTATCATACTGAGGAGTCGTCCCCTGAGCCTGCCATCCAGAAAAGGATACAGGAGGGGAAGAACCTTGAATCTGAATGAAGAGTTTCCCCGAATAGGATAAGGTGTTAAATATAACTAAATAGATTAAATGACCAGCTTAAGCATTAAATTAAGTGGTGATCATTGATTATTTGAAATTATTTACAATTTTCTTAAAGATGCGTTTCTTCAAATATGTTTGTTACTGTAAATTTTATGCCTGCTCCCTATTGTTTAGTACAGTCACCAAGCTAAATTCTGAAATTAAAAATCATGAAAAAACATACCATATTAGTCAGTTCAGCCTGCCATAACAAAATACCACAGCCTGAATTACTTGAACCACAGAAATCTATCTCCTCACAGTTCTGAAGTCTGGAAGTCCAAGATCAAGGTGTTGGTAGGTTTGGTTTCTCCCGAGACCTGGCTGTAGCTTGCAGATGGCTGCCATCTTGCTATGTCCCCACGTGACCTTTCCTCTGTGTGCACATCCCTGGTGTCTCTTCTTCTTATAAGGACACAGGCCTATTGGATAAGGGCCCACCCGTATGATTTCATTTTACCTTACTTACCTCCTTCAAGGCCTAATTTCCAAATACAGTCACTCTGGGGGGATAGGGATTCAACATAGGAAATTGGGGGAGGAACACAATTCAGTCCATAACACACAATAAATTTCAAAGTTTTATGGGGGAGGTTAATGTGATTGGCAGAATAATGTTCCCACAGGATGCCCATATGCTAATCCCCAGAACCTATTAATATGTTGCCTTACATAGCAAGAGAGAACTTGCCAATGTGATTAAGTTAAAGTCCTGGAGGAGAGGGGCTACCCTTGATTATCCAGGTGGGTACAATGTAATCTGAAGGGTCATTATGAGAAGGAGGAAGGATCAGAAGGAGATGAGACAACAGAAGCAAAAGTCAGAGCTAAGCACGACCATGAGCCAAGGAGTGCAGGCAGCCTCCAGAAACTGGAAAAGCCAGGGGAACTAATTTTCTCCCAGAGGTTCCAGAATTAATGCTGCCCTGCTGACCCATTCTTGGCTCCTCATCTCCAGAACTGGAAGACAATACTACTGTGTTGGTATAAGCCACTAGTTTGTGGTAATTTGTTACAGCAGCAATAGGAAATTAATACAGTTGACTTAGAAACAATAACGAGAATACATTTTGATGAATGTTATATCACAGGAAATAAATAATAAGTTGGTGGCAAAAAGCAAGAAAATTGGAAAATGCTTCACAGAGAGAGCAATCTTTGGGCTAAATATTAAAATATGAGTAGCATTTGGCTAAGGAAATATGGGAAGGACGGGCATTTTAGGCCTTTTTAGGCATTAAAGAAAGTAATTTCAGAAGAGAGTTGATAAGCTGAGATAACAGGGAAGAGGCATGAGACGGCAGTTTTAAAAGCACGTGTCTGTGGAGAATTAGAGAAAGGGTCTCAGGGGACATTGGATTATAGGTAGAAAGTCTTTTAAAATTTTCTTTCTCTGGGCCTGATGGGAGCTGTACAGGAATGAAATCTTCTAGGTTGTCTCACCTCCTTGTTATAATAGACAGTGCCACCCAGAAAAGCAACTATTAGAAACTAGTTTTTGATTTCTTTACATGTGGAACTGTGTAGACCAAGTAGGAGCAATGTGCTACAATATCACTGTGGGGACTTTAATGTCAGCTCAGACAATTTCAGAACTTCTACATACTGTAAAGATTCCTTGAGTGCATTTGTAAAAAATAACAATGTAGAAGATTCTTTCAAAAGGACATTTTTGGAGACCTAGTAAATAACACTTTTAAAAATTCATCACAAGTGTTTTCTTGACAGGGAGAGAAATATCAACAAATAAAACAGAATTACATAAATATGGAATGTTTTTGGGATATATCTTATAATAAATGGTATGGTAATTATAATCGGCAGTGTCTCTTTATTTTACCAATAGAATGCATCATATAATCAGTGGCAACTTAAATTTATTGAGTAGAGTAATCCATTACATCTGTCTTTGGTGATAAATAGAAAAATTAATAAAAACCAATTTCTTAAAAATACACAAAGCATTCTGGGGACAGTCCTTACAGATTAATGAAAAACAAGATTGTCAATGAATAATATTAGCATTAATGGAGTAATGTATAGTGTCTCAAAGTGATGACATCCCAGATAATGCAGATAATGAGTGGGGGGTGGTGTGGGGACAGGAATCTGCCACAAGGCAAAAATGCAATATTTGTACTCTTATTTCTATTTATTTTTTGTCCTATTCATAGATAATCAAAGAATGAACTGAAAAGGACATCTAGGATTGCTTAGTTCAATCACTTTGCCTTGAAAATGAAGAGCTTAGGATGCATATAAATAAACCTACAGAACATCTTTCACCCACTAGCAGAACAGAACCTTGGTCCACTGGACTCCACTGCCTGTGTTTGTCCCACTCAGTCACAGCTGTGCTTCCCCCTCTGCCAGGTGACAGCCTGGGTCTCTCAGCATTTGCTGTAGTGTGGATTCAGATGAGCGGTGTGACTGAGAAGAAAAGGTAGTTGAGGAGAAACAAAGCAAGGTGTTTGAAATGGGAGTTCACAAAGTCAAGGAGACTAACAAAGACCGTAAGATTATTTTCCGTGGATTATAACAGCATTTCCGTCCCTTTTCAAATATTAGGAAGAGGTAAGCAAAAGAAAGAAAAGTTACCATAAATATACTTACAATAATAATTCACTTTAAGTAAGCAATTTATTCTCCTTTGCAAATGCAGTGTCAGTTGATGAATACTTTCCCTTGAGCATATTTCAGAGTTTGTAACCGGATTTGGGAACATCATATACTTTCTCAAACAAGTATCTATTTCGTTATATCCATACTGTATGCTGTGTTAATATTAATAACATTAATATTACATTTTCCAGCATGTTAGAGTTAAACTTTTTTAGATACATTATCGTGTTTAATTTCCACAAAAGCAATGTAAGATGTCAGGACAGATATTATAACACCCATATATTACAAAGACGGGCTGATTCTCAACTGATAATGATTAAAATAATTCTATTTTAAGTATATATAAATAATTCCATTTTAAATATTTAAATCTATTAAATAAATATATATGACTTAGCACAGTAACAGCTACCTAGTTTTATTCTTTTTAAACTAGCTACCTAGTTTTGATTTCTTTTAAAATTCAGATGTCACATGTTTTTTTACTTCTGAAGTTTCCACGTGATTATTATTATCTTTTTTGGTGAGGAAGATTAGCCTTGAGGTAACAACTGTTGCCAATTATCCTCTTTTTTTGCTTAAGGGCAAGATTAGCCCTGAGGTAATATCTGTGCCAGTCATCCTCTATTTGTATGTTGGATGCCTCCACAGCATGGCTGATGAGTGGAGCAGGTCTGCGCCAAGGACCTGAACCCGCAAACCTGGGCTGCCAAAGCAGAGTATGTGGAACTTTAATCACTCAGCCTTAGGGTCCGCCCCTCCATGTGATTATTTTCATATTTTTTTTATTTCTCATGGATATATCCTATCTTTGCCTTCATTGTGAGTATGAATTATTGTATGTATGATATACGTATAATTATATAAAAACCACATAATAAAATAGCTATTTTCAATTCCTAGTTTGACAGTCGCAGCAGCAGTGCCATTTCAAGGCTTGCATCCTTTTATTGTCTTTTCACTTTAGAATGACTCACATTTCTCTGGCCTTTTCTGTGTTGAGTAATTTTGGATTATATTCTGGCCATTGTGAATGATATATTCTCTCCTATATTCTTTTATGTTGACCCAAAAATTATATGGTTTGTGTTAGTAGGCAATTAACTTGTCTGAACTCAGAATTCTCTCAAATCTGTAATGGGCAGTGACTCAGATCATCTAAAACTTTTCTGCCACAGACTCCAGCTAACTTTCATTTGCACTGTACACGTACCGATGCCCTTTATCGGATCAAGGAAGTCTCCTTTTCTCAGAGTTAGAGTCTCCATTTCTCCGGCAGTTTCCCTTCTGATGTTTCTCTAACTATCCAGTAGCTCCCAATTTGTTGGTCTCCTTCCACTACCTCCTCCATCCAGAAAGAGGTTGAGATTTACTATCAAATTTTTCACCATCATTTGCCTCGTATTCTAAAGCTCAAAATAAAACAAAACAGGGAAGTTCCTTTGTCTTGGTCTCTTTCTCAAGGTTCTGACTTCCTTCAGAAGTCAGCTTGTTTTTCTCAGTCTCCAGAGAACTCGTATAGTTGTGTTTTGTACTTTGTCTAGAGTTTATAGCTGTTATTTTCGGGAAGAAACTTACTCCTTTATATTATAAGCAGAACTCTAATTTAGGAGATTTTTTAAATAGGTTAACTTTCACACCTGGAATGACATACTCAGAGGAGGAGATAAAGCAAGTGAAAGACTTCTTGGAATTTACATAATTATTGGTAAGAGTTCATGTTTCCATAAATGAGGAGTTTAGACATTCAGGATAATTTTAACCAAATCTCCAGAGGCAGAGATTCTCAGGTGACTTCTATATTTAATTTATTTATTACAATATAGGATACTTTCATCTCACTCTACTGTAGAGAATACTGTCACCAATTTATAGATAAACAAACGTGGCTTAGAAAAGTAGTTGAGAAGCCAAGTTCCCCTAAATAAGAAGCATTGGATCCAAGATCCTTACTCTAGTCTGTGTGACTATAACTTTTCTGGAGTACAAAAGTCAAATTGTGAGTACAGTTTCAGCTCAGAGATATAGAGAGCTGGAAAGAGCATTGTTTCAATCTTTATTTCAAGGATGAGATCTGAACAACTACAAAGTAACAATCTTTCATGAATCTATCAGAGAACTGAGATCACTGGATAAACTACTAACACAAAATTTGAAGAAAGACAGGTACCTTGAGGAAGAAACAGCACCAGAGCAACTGTATACCTTGTATGTGCCATACAAAGTGATAGGAAAATTAGACTAAAGTTGTTTAATTGATTGCTAAAAGCCCATTATAAGCTACCTTGAGAGTGTGAGGCCTGCAGGTACCACAGACATAGGAGCATCCCCACCCTATTGCAGCTTTTTCTTCATAAATACCACCAGGATCTTACAGGGAAAATTGAGGAGAGTCCACATGAAGATTTCAGCATGGTGCTGGTTAGGGCAAGGGAAACAGTAATCTCTACAAAGATCTGCTTAGCTCTATCTTAGCTATCTTCACTACAAAACAATGGGGGGACATTAAATCTGTATCTTGGAGCTCAAGGAATCCCATTGTGGCTGGGACAGGAATGGAGGGCTCCCACCAAAACTTCACATAGTTTCACCTCCCTACCTCCCTTAAATAGTAAAAGCCTCAAACTGAAGTTTAAAGAGCATCTGTTTCATGGCTTGAGGAAACTAGTAGATACTCATTCCAGTGGTTTAGTAAAGTGAGAGGAAGCAAAGCTCTGTTCCTGAAGGAGGGGCGTGGGCAGTTATGAAGGCCATTCTCAAGAGACCCATGTTCATGATTCCTGCCTAGGACTGAGGTTTAATGAGAACATCAGAGAAGACAACCCCTTCTCTGACCACCTCTAGTAGCAAGGCTTTAGTAAAAACAACAGTGGAGTCTAGCTGGTATAGCAGCAAGAGTTAGACTTCTTTTGGGGAACAGGGCAATGAAAGATCAAAATCCAAGAGAGGAAACAAAATCCATATATTACAAGAGGATTTTGAAGTATCTTGTGCTCATAGAAACAAAATACTTCAAATAGGCAATCCCTTAAACAAAAATTTCAAACCCAGCCCAATTCATGACTAGATTACTAAAATCCTGCACCAAAGGCATAACAGAAGGAAATGTTGCTTATTTCCAAATATAAAAAAGAATATTTATCATAGTATCTACGATCATATATAACATGTCCAGCTTTCAGCAAAAATATTATGAGGTATACCATAAGAGAAGAAAAAAGAAGAGAGATTTAATGGGACGGAAATTATCAGAATCAGAATTAGATATACCACAGATGTGGGAACTATCAGCCTGAACATTTTAAATACCCGTGGTTACTATGTTAAGGGATTTAATGGGAAAGGTAAATGATATGCAAGATCGGATAGGTAAATTCAGCAAAGAGATGGAACTTATAAGAAAGAACAAAATAGAAATCCTAGAAATGAAGTGCAGCAACGTGAGTGAAGAACTCATCATCAACAGACCAATATAACCAAGAGACAGTCAATAAACTTGAAAATATGCCAGTAGGAATCACCTAAACTAAAAGGCAAAAGAGCATAAAATGTTTCTAAAAAATATACGATAATTCAAGTGCTGTGGAACAACATTAAATGGTGTAACATATACGTAATTGGAATCCCAGAATGAGAAGAAAGAGGGAACAAGGCAAAAGAAATATTTGAAGAAATAATGGTCAAGAAACATCCAAAATTAGTGAAAGACAACAAACTACTGGTACAAAAAGATTAGAGGCTATCAAAGAGATTTTTTTTTTTTAAAATAAGGACAACTAGAGTTATCATATTCAAATTGCTGAAACAAAAGGAATTATTGAAGGCAGCAATGGATGGAATGGGGTGAGGAGACATTTATGACCTACAGAGAAACAGGGATATGAATTACAAAAGATTTCTTACTAAATGCCATGCAGGCAAGAGTGACATTTTTATGAGCTAAAAGGAAAAAAAGAAAAAGATGCAAATCTGCCAACCCAGAATTCTATACTCAGTGAAAATATTCTTTGAAAGTAAAATAAAACGAAGACTTTTAGACAAACAAAATGAGGTAATTTATTGCTAGCTGACCTACTGTGCAAGAAAAATTGAAGAAGTTCTCTAGGCTGAGGAATACAATTTAGAGGTTAAAATTTAGAGTATTGGTAATAGAAAAACAAGTATAAAATAGAATCTATTTTTACCTTAAACATTCTCTAAAAGATTATTTTATAAGGCAACCTAGGAAAAATGTTTGAAAGCAAAGTGTCTGACAATGATAGCCTAAAGGATGGGAAGGAAGAATTGGGAATGTACTGTTTTAAGATCTTTGTAGGTGTACTCAATTATTTAAACATACATATTATAAAATCTCAGGCAATCAAAAACTTTTTTTTAAAGAAGCATATGTTGTCTATAAGAAACCCACTTTTAATGTAAAATTCAAATGTCTAGTATTTAAAGGAATTAGAACTAGAATCCAGATCTTGAATATGTTAGGAAGAAATGCTACGTAAGGATGTAACTATAAGAGAATCATGAAAGCAGACGTTTAAATTACCTTATGTTTTCTTGAATGCTAAGATCGTTATTTCCTTCCTGTCTTCTTCTTGGAGAGTAGAATTTGCAGGTTTCACAGGGAAGATGGAACAATGGGTGGATTGGTGGTTGGGCAACGTTTCAAAAAGTATGAAACAAAAACGTATGATAAGGAGTAGCAGTACGTAACTACTGCAGTCGGAGATGAGTCACAACCTGGATGCCATTCCCTCCACCATCTCACACACACACACAGGTTTATTTTTGTTTTTATAAATCTGACTCCAAAAATATTCTAAACCTGGATAATCACTCTTTTTCAAATATGATTTTTAATTTACCTTGTGTACCAAGTGACAGAATTATTAGTTTATTTGATGTCAGTTAAATAAGCTATACTATTTCTGAATATTGCTTAAAAACAGAACATAACAGCTTCCCATTTTTGTCAGAAGAGGACTTTGAAAGCATTTATCACACTGAGATTAAGTCTCAGTGGTTCTCATAATAATAGAAATTAAAAGTGTCAGGTTCCAGCTTTGGAGAACTAACATTCTCAAGTGAGAGTTTTGGTGTGAAGAGATGTTTTCTTTAGGATGAAAGACTTAAAAGAGACACATATCAGAAAAATAAAATATGTCTATGGTATAAAAAATTTTTTTAAAAGACAAATTATAGGAGCCGGCTCCGTGGCCGAGTGGTTAAATTCGTGTGCTCCGCTGTGGTGGCCCAGGGTTCGGATCCTGGGCGCGGACATGGCACCACTCGTCAGGCCACGTTGAGGCGGCGTCCCACATCCCACAACTAGAAGGACATGCAACTAAGATATACAGCTGTGTACAGTGGGGATTTTGGGAGATAAAGTAGAAAAAAAAACGACAAACTATAAACGAATAAGCAAAATCCCAACCCAAAAAGCATCCCAAGAAGCATTTGGGCTGCTTTGCTTTCGGCTGGCCTGGGAAGAGAATCATTATCCAAACCACAGCAGAAATCAGTCACTGCAAAGTTAGATTAGAACCCTGAACTGTGTGCAACAAAGTTTTATCAAAAATGGTACGAAAATCTGGCAGGAGAGCATATGTTTTCCAGATGCACTGGTTTAAGCATCTATGGACGGCAGCTAAATCCTTTTGAAACTCCAGGGAAAATTTGTAGTTAAATTCAGATGATTTTACCTTAGCACAGTAAAGGATGTGAATGCATTCAGCTAACTTTCTCTCTATTTTAAAAATACACACTTTAAATAAATTACTTGATGTCTTTTCAGGAGCATATGTTTAAACAAACCCACAAAATTGTCACTTATTGCTATTCTCACCCATGAGCATTCCATTCACGCCTGTGAAAGCATATTTTGAATTTCACATGATAGCAATTGTATTTACAAGATTATTGGTGTTACAAAATCTAAAATAATACTGTCAGTCAGTTTTTACTGAATTGTCGTTTACCCGTTACTGATCCCCATTTTTCTGTGCAACTACACGGATTCTAAAAAAATACATGGATTGAAAAAATAGATGCAGATATCATAATAATTATTTGAAGTTACAAAGCTCTCTTCTTCCATAAATGTCAGAATACATTATACATATAATCTGATTAAGTCTCAGTGTTGTCCTTTTCACCATGAAGGGAACTCAGTGTTGTTAGGTGTTTTTTCCTTCACATGCTAAGATGAGCCCCTGTGTCTTACTCAACATTCTAAGACATTCATTGAAGATTTCCTTCCTATATGACAGATACTGTGCTGTGGTTGAGAATTTTTTTAAAAAGACACAAGAAGAGTTATAGGCATATAAATTTACAAAGTTTGAAGAAAAAAGAAAGCAATATTTTGTATTCTTTAGAGAGAGAGATTCCCTTGAGAATCTGATGACAATTAGAAACCTCTATTATCTGAAGCAATCTACCTTTACGAGGAAACAGGAAAGGCACCCTTTATTATTCCTTTATGTTTTCGTGAACATTATGATTTAACATGTGTTTTGAATAAGGCAGCCAAATGATGCAGAATTCAAATGAACATAAGCATACACCATGAATAGTAAGGTCCCTCTCTGTCACTCCCAACACTCAATTCTCCATCTGAGACATACTTTCTATTACTAATTTTTTTTGTAGATCTATCCAGAAATATTTTATTTAAATAAAAACATACATGGAATCATTCTTTCATTTTTCACATCAATATTTGCTTTCTATACACAGAAATCCATGTCTTGTTTTTTTCACTTAGTATATTTTAGAAGTCATTTCATCACAGTGCATACAGAGTCACCTCATCTTTTTTAAAGCCTGTTTATTATGCTATTGAATGAGGTACCATGATATATTCAACAGTCCCTCAGTAGATGGGCATATAAATTGTTTCCAAGCACTTGGTGTTATAAACAATTATGCACTAAATATCCTGGATCCTATTTGGAGTGTACTTCTAGGATAAATATTCTAGAGAGTGATGTGCATTTTAAACTTGAGAGATATTGCCAAATTGCCCTACAAAACATGCCACCAAATTTCCTCCCGTAAGTGGTGTATGAGAGCATCTGATCCTCAACAAAATATTTCATTAAATTTTTTGTTCTTTGCCAATCTGATAGGAGAAAAACTTGTTGCTTGTTGTGGTTAGACTTTTCATGATGTTTATAAGTGTAGCTTAATGTCTTTTCCTATGTTTATAACCCTCTCTTCTTTTTCATGTTGAGCTCTTGGCCTTTTCCTTGTTGATTTATGGGCATTTTTTAGACCACTATTCATTTGAGACCACAGCATTTCACTTCGGTGCTGCAGAATTTAACTGGGAATTTTTTCAAAGATTTTATTAGTAGGTCCAGCAGCCATAGAAAAGCTCAATAATATTCATGGGCCATGTCTGATTCTTTGTAACATTAAACTTCTTGGTGTGCTTGAAGTGTTTTCAGGTAAACAGTGGAGCATTCTTGCCTGCTTGTGTTTCCGGCTTCATTGATCATAAAATTGTTTTGATCATATCTCTCCTTATTTAGGATAATAGAAATTAATGATGGTAAGCAGTAAAATTGCTATGCCTGAAGCAAACTTGTTTTTCATATAAAATATTGGCTTGAGACTCCCAAATCTCCAGTTGGTTAGGAAGGAAGCCGTCATAAATTGTATGTCATTTATGCATACAATTTTGGAGCTGATATGGGATTCTGTAATTTCAATTATATTTCATAAGTTTCCTGAGTATCCTCTTGAAGGTCCTCTTTTTACATACTGCATCTGTAACCTAGCAAAGATCGTTTCTGCTTCCTTATAGCCTCTAACAAGCCATGAGCCAACAGGGCAAGGCCTGTATGCGCCTAGAGATAGAACAGAAAGGCCAGTTGTACTGTTTCAAAAATATTTTCCCAGGAGTGATGGAAAAATTGTATCTCTCTAGAAATCAAAACAGAGTTTACGTAAACTTTCTGACAGCAAGAGCAGATCTGTGTAGCTTGAGAGTTCCCATCAACTATTCCTGGGTAAAGTGGAATTGCAAATTGTCAGGGGACAATACAAATGAAAATAAGCTCAGCAGTACAGATGGCTGACTCTCCCTCCCAACCTGCTCACACAAACAAAACATTTTGTTCATTTTTCTCCTGTACTATCTCCTTTATCTGCTCTTTCCATTTGTAATCCCATTGCTTTAGATCACACGCTGGTATCTCTTACCTGATTTATGGCAATAGTTCCTAAATTCTTCTCCATTATACAATTTTTTATCTTCCAATGCAGATTTCACATTGCTATTGGAGTTGCTTTTCAAAACTCAGATAAACGAAGTTCTTATTCAGAACTTTAGACTATGACCCGTCCCTGCTCCCCTCAGCCACATACTCTACAGATCTGAACACATTAGCACGACCTCCAAACCTCTCATTATTTTGTCCATAACCTGGCTTTTCTCGCTTGAATTGACTGTGTCTTCCAATCAATCTCATTAATACAAGTTCAGCAAACAATTTATTATTTCTCAACATATCCTGCATTTCCTATTTCCGGACTTTCACTCATGCTGATCTGTCACTAAGTCTTTGCCCACTTAGTAAAATTGTACTTATAAAATACCTAAAAATTTTTGATAGTTTACTGTCCAGGGGCTATTTTAAGCATTTTGCTCTCACAACACCACTAAGAAACATGGGTACTATAACTGTTCTCATTTTATAAAGGATGAAACTGAAGCGTGAAGAGGTTAAACATATCTGTCTCTAGAGCTGGAGCAGGAAGGACTTGATTACCTTTTTTATCCTCCACAGCATGTTATACAATACTTGTACAGTGCAGGTGCTAAATAAATGTTTGTTAAATTGAATAGTTTATTCAAATTATAATTTGGGGTTGAATGATCCAGAAAATTAACTTAATTATCCACTTGAGAATGTCAGTGTTGTCTTGACCCATTTTTGTTGAGAATGGTTTCTTTCTTCTTTTCTTAAATATTTCTATTCTGACAGTTTATAGTCACAATAGATGCTAATCTCAGAAATCCAAACAAAGGCACCAAAGCCCAGCAGTTTAGAGAGCAGTACCCGGTAACCCGAACTGGTGGCAATTGTGTAGAAGTGACTTCAGTTAGTAAAGTGACATGCAATCAAATTTACTTTCCTTTGAGGGGAACTTAGAAAGTAAAAGTTGGGCCAGCCTCCTGGTGGCCTATTGGTTAAATTTGGCATGCTCTGTTTCAGCGGCCCGGGCAGATCCAGCTTCTAGGCATAGACTTATACCAGTCGTCTGTCTATGGCCATGCTGTGGTGGCAGCTCACATACAAAAAGAAGAACGTTGGCAGGAGATATTAGCTCAAGGCGAATCTTCCTCAGGAAAAAAAAAAAAAAACAACAAAGAAAGAAAAGAAAAGTGAAAAGCCACATTTAAGAAAATTGACATTAAAAATTCATGATACATGCAGATTTCAGTTTCTGTGAGTTAGTCACAAGGAGTGTGGTTAGAAGAAATTGAGACACATTTTTCCACGTAATAGTCTTTATTTGATAGAGCTAAATTCTCTTTCAAACTAACAGCCATTTATATTTGAATCATAAACTATAAGTAATATTAAAAGGAAACTGTTCACATCTTCATAGCCTTCATGTCAATTGAAGCCAGATGCCAGTTTCAAGTATAGACCAAAATTTACTCTATGGAAATGGAAATAGAAAATTAAAAATTAAAATTAAAGTCAACGGAATCTCTTTACCTTTCCCTAAGACTTGTAAAATTAAATTTCAGTATTAAAAATGTGTGAAACATATATCCAGATAGCTTTTACAGTATAATAGAGATACATTTGGGAGAAAAATGCATTTCTGGGTGTTATTTTCCCATGTTAACTTTTCTGAAATAACTCTTTTAAATGTGATTATTCGTTAGAAGAGTTTTATGGAGGCTTTTCTTACTGACTGACTTTATACCACGGTTTCTCCACCTCGCCGCCATTGGCGTGTTTTTTGTTGTTTTTTTTTTTGAGGAAGATTAGCCCTGAACTAACTACTGCCAGTCCTCCTCTTTTTGCTGAGGAAGACTGGCCCTGAGCTAACATCTGTGCCCATCTTCCTCCACTTTATATGTGGGACGCCTACCACAGTATGGCTTGCCAAGCAGTTCCATGTCCGCACCCCGGATCCGAACCGGGGAACCCGGGGCCATCAAAGTGGAACGTGTGAACTTAACCACTGAGCCACCAGGCAAGCCTGCCACTGGCGTTTTGGACAAACAACTGTTGAATGGGGCTGTCCTGTGAATTTTATGATGCTTAGCAAGCAGCATCGCTGATCTCTAACCACTAGATGCCATTAGCACCCTTTATATTGTTATAACCAAAAATGCCTCCAAACATTGCCAATATCCTGGGGGAGATTAGGGGGGATCACCCCCTGTGGAGAACCATAGATTTATGTTGACTCATTGCCCTTAGAATTTTGTATGAGTCATTTCAAAGGATTCCTCAAAGAGACCGCTTTTTCAGGAAGGAGTTTACATTCCCAGCCTTTTCATCCTTCTTTCTCTGTATTGCCTTAAGGGCTCTTGTCACTCACCCACTTTGGTTCCAATACATTTCTCTTATGCTTTCTGGCATATATTTAGCGTAGGCAGCAGAGACACAATACCTCCAATTAAGGCATTACTCACGACCCACTCAGACTCATAACCGCTCTCTTCAGAGATCACCCTGCATTCCAGGGTAGGGAGGAATGGATGGGCCGCAGCTGTGCTCTCCTCCTTGAACCGCACAATAGCAGCAACTAGTGAAGCAGCTCTGCCTTGTCAGTTCCTTCCCCTCAGGCATCAGTAGTGTTGATTCTATTGTTTTGGATATTACTCTTTAAAGCAATGCAGCTAAAACACTTACCTGAGTTCCCACCTTCCTTTTGGTCAGCTTTCTACTACCTGGAGCAATCTCAGCAGACAGATGTGTAGGCAGAGGATAAAGAAAGCCGCGAACCACCACTGCCTCCCAGGGTGTTTTCCTTTGACCCAGAGCTGACAGCTGCAGCCTCAGAGCCCTTGAGTTATAAGAATGTGGCCTGAGTAGCCGACAAACAGGTTACCTGGAGATACCATGCAGGTTTCTTAACACCTTTAATAGCTTGCATTCGTGTTGAAAAAGTAAACTCAATACATATTGTTCAAGTATTCATTTTACTAGTTGTACAGTTCCTGGTTTTCTTTTATAGTCTTCATCCCCTTTTGTTGTAATATTGATTTGGTCTTTTGGGAAAAAAAAAAAAAAGCAGGCACAGCAGGTCCTCCCAATGCTGAGCACTTCAAATGCTATCAGATCTCCCAGCAAATTAGTGTCTCTGAATGGGGCATTGACATTTCCCTATTTAAACCTCTCTCCCTTAGGGAAGGCTCTGTCACCCGGGTCATTAATTGGGATCTAGATCTAACCACTGCATGGTACCATCTATATCCAGATGGCATAAAAATGGAAATTTCCATATTTTTCAGATGACCTTTAGGATGAAAACCAATTTCTTTCTTTCCTTTCTTCTTCTTCTTTTTTTTTTTTAACCCACTTGAAGCCTCCTGTTCTGCAAGGTGATACTTTCTAAGCATAAAAAGTTATGCAATGATTTATGATAGCATAATAAAAATGTTGACCCCAATATATTTGTCAGAATAGATCTTTTCCCATTTGCTCATAATTTGCCTCTTCATTGTGACTTTCCCATAATTGCAAATGTAACATTCCAGAAGACTCTTGATTATTTTTACTTATTTCTTGTCCTTCACTCTTTGATTTTCATAGGTTTTTTTCTTTTGAATATAAATCATTTCATAGATCTAAAAAATTCTTAGTATATATCAGTTTTTATTAAGTTGGTCAATTACAAGTACAAATCAAGAGTTACGTTTAAGAGACTAGCTAGTGCTGAGAGTTAAGTGTACAGATTTTGGAGTCAGAAGTGGGGGTGTTAATCCAGTTTCACCACTTTGTCTTTGTTTGATTTCAGACAAGTTCACTGCTGTCTCAGAGCTCCATTTTTTAATAGGCTGAGTCACCATTGCACTACATAACTTTAAGTACCGCTTTAAGTTTCATGAGACTTAATCATGGAACATTAATTACATGAGAATGTCCAGCCATGTTTTCCCTAAAGTCCAGCCTCTCTCTAATATTCTGATTCTATGTTTCTACATATTTCAATTTTTCCGTTATCCAACTATAGGAAACATGTTGAATGGTAATGACATTTTTTTTCCTTATTACCTGTGGGGACCTGGAATTGGCCACCCCAAGATATGTCTCTTTGGCATCAGGATTATTTGAGGTTGATTGCTTTTGATAAACTGGGACAGGGAAGGAGGAATGGAACTTGCCCTTTGTTAGGACACGTTTACATTTGTAAGGTAAATCTCTATCTGTAAAAGGTGCCTCCCTCTCTGTACCAGGAACAAGAAAGGCGATGACCTTCTCTCTAGAAACTCTTAATCAATACCAAAAGCAAGGACTTAAATCTGCATTTTATTGTGCTAGTCTGGTAACCTCCTGTAACTGACTTCCCTCCCCCTCCCAACGTTGGCATCTCCTTAAAGATTAAGCATCTTTCTTTAGGCTGGGAACCAATTGCGGCACTCATCTGTGACTGCCCCCAGCCCGAGGCAACACACCTGCCACCCCGCGGCGTTCACTGGGACAGCTGATCTATCTGTCGTTTCCATCGAGTTCTGTGCTGACAGAGCAGCCTCGTGACTATTGTAAAAGGGACATTTCAATCACATGTGAAACACCCCGTTTGGGGGTATATAACCACTATGTGCACCCCACTTCTTCGGTGCCCTTTCTTCCTTCGGGAAGAAAGGCCCCGGGCCATGGTTCCTCATAAAGCTTTGTTTAATTTTCTCTTGCTATTCTGTCTCATGTGAATTTAATTCGTTCTCCGGCCAGACGAACCCCCATTTGGGAAGAGGAAATGTCTTCCTCCCCTACATACCCAACCCCTATTTCATAGGAGAATAACTCAGCTTTATCTGTTAAGAATGCATGTATGGAGGCTGGCCCCATGGCACAGCAGTTAAGTTTGCACTTTCCGCTTCTTGGCCCGGGTCCGCCAGTTTGGATCCTGGGTGCCGACATGGCACCACTTGTGGTAGGCATCCCGCATATAAAGTAGAGGAAGATGGGCACGGATGTTAGCTCAGGGCCAGTCTTCCTCAGCAAAAAGAGGAGGATTGGCAGCAGATGTTAGCTCAGGGCTAATCTTCCTCAAAAAAAAAAAAAAGAAAAGAAAAAGAAAAAGAATGCATGTATGTGCACCATGTATGTGAGTGTTTTGTAAAACATTTGTTTAACCAAAAAAAGAAAATCAGCTCTTTGATAAAGTTTGAAAACCACTCTCTTATTATTTCTAGCCTAATGGCAAGATATGATTTTTCCTGCCAGATTTCTTCAAAACAGTTTAATTTTTTTTTAACCTAAATTTCTTAGGGTCATGGACAGTAGTTCTGCATGAGAAATAAACATTTGAATAGCTGGTCAAATCTAGCAAGCTGGAAAACATCCCTGACTGAGTCATCCATGAGGGGGAGCAAGAGTAGCGAGGGTCTGAGCCAGGGAACGGAGACTCTCCGTACAGGCAAAGCCTGAGCCCCACGCTGCTCTTCTGACAGCTCCCATTGTACAGGATATACAAAGTGCGCCTATGAAGACAAAAGCGACAATAGGAGCCTAAACGTAAGAAATATAAAGCTCTAAAGGCAGGTGGGATCATGAGTATGGAAAATTTGTGCCTGGAAAAATCAGAGGACCAGTCATAAACCAGAATTCTGTTATAGTTGTTCTGTTTTTTATTGTTCCATTGCTGATTGAAAAAGAAATACTCCATCTTTGCTCCTGGGTGTCTCCTTTACTCTCCCACTGCTACCACACTCATGGTACTTCTGATACTGGATGTGTGGGGGTTTGCTCCCACCAAGCAATTCTCTGCAACACCCGCAGGGTGTCCTACAATTCAACTCGACTGTGACATTATCTACCTGGAGAAAGCATCAGATCCCACAGGTTAAGGGCTCAGACCCACAAGACTGCTCCTCCCCACTTTAGATGCCAGTGCAAGTCCAGATTGTCACCTGTGCTTCTGCCCAATTGGCTATAAAGCTGAGGTTCCCATGACACTCTCTTCGGATTCAATTAATTTTCTAGAGTGGCTCATGGAACTCAGAGAAACACTTATGTTTACCAATTGATTAAAGGATATGATAAAAACTACCTATAAAGAGCTAGATGAAGAGATACAAAGGGCAAGGTCTGGGAGGGTCCCGAGTGCAGGAGCTTCTGTCCCCGTGGAGTTGCGGAGTGTCAGCCTCCCAGTGTGTGGTTGTGTTCACCCACCTGGAAGCTCCCTGAACCCCATACTATTGGGATTTTGCAGAGGCTTCCTCATGTAGGCATGGTCAATTCTTCACTCCATTTCTGGTCCCTCGCCCTTCTCTAGAGATTGGCAGGTACTGCTGAAATTGGCAGCCTTCGAATCTTGTCTTGGTTTTTCTGGTGACTAGCCCTCATCCAGAAGCCATCCAGGAGCCCACACAGAGTCTCTTCACTAGAAAAAAGATGCTCCTAGTACTCTTATCACTCAGAACTTTATGAGGGTTTTAGGAGCTCTACGTCCAGAAAAGGAATGAAGACTAAATATATATTTCTTTTTATAAATCACAATATGACGGCCCACACCCTGGTCTTTGAACACAGATCCTTTGTAGTAAAACGATCTTAAAAATAAAAAGATACTGACACATTACTAGAATCTCATTCGGTCATTAATAACTATCCAGTCTGTCATTGTGTCATATGAAAATGTCTCCCAGGACAAGGCCACTCACGGCTTGCACTCGATCCTGTCAGGTTCCAAAAGCAGGAGTGGTGTCAGCAAATATGGCTTCACTTTTTCAGGCACCTGGCATACTCCAGCCAAGAGACAGTGTCATCTCATGCTCTGAGCCTTTTTTGAGATGTTAACATAATATTGGATTTCCCTCGTTATATAACCCAGTTATTCATTTCTTTACCCATAGCTACGATTTTCCTCCTCTCTATTTATACCCAGGCTTTTCCACTTTGGGGAAGGACATTAGGTTCGGCTACTGCGCTGCTCTAGATTGCAGGTAGCAATACTAGTCTAGCAACTCCTTCCCATCACTGATCATAGTGATTTTTCTACATAGTGTAAGAGTTATGTATGCTTACAGTACAGCTAACTTCACAAGAAATAGTGAGACATACAAGCAGACAACCATAATACAGTGCATATCAGTCGAAACAGAGAAATGTTACATTTTAGTCAATTAGAAATCAGGCAAAGTAAACACAGCTATCGACTTCATCTAATATCCACACAAAGAATAATTTAAGAACTGAAGCAAATAACTCAGTCTCTCCAAGGTGGTGGTTGTTGCCTCTGGCTTTATCTTAGAATCAACTGGGAGCAGAGAAAGTTGTCAAAAATACTGACACCTGTGCCTCACTCTGAACCAAATTCTCCTGATATCCCAGGTAGTATCTGGACATTGGTGGCTTTTTTTGTTTTGATACTTCAGGGTGACTCTAACGTGTAGCTGGTTTTGAGAATTGCTGATGTAGCAAATTTATATGCTGAATTTCTCTAGTATGAATGAAGACGTACAAATTAAATTTGTTTACACAATTATTTGGTTAATTGCACTTTAATGAATACAGTTGCTATGTTCATTTACTTTGTACTTAAATGTGCAATCTGTTGAAAGTCCCATGATTTCCATGATTTTGTGAGTCTACTCTGTGTATTTTAACAGTACTATTTTGCCATATCTATCTCGGCTCTTACTTATGCAAAGTTGTGTCTACATTCTGTTAAATTTCAGCCATTACAATTTTAAGATGCTCAGACTCTAATGTTCTCCAACTGTACTACTCGCTGTGATCCAAATCAGTTTAACTCTGATATTTTTCTCTTTCCATTTCCTTTCCAATTTGCCATCTTCAGGCTGCAAGAGGAGGATTATTTGGTGCTAAAATGAAATTCCAATTTATCATTGTAGCTAAGAGAAAAGTAAATTAGTGTATAACTCGTTTTTTGACATTTCCACTTTATTGCAGAGAAGCATGTGAATTCAATTAAATGTAGTTATGTCATATATCCAACTAATGTGCTTCTCACGGATCATTTTGTACACATACTAATACACAAGCAGTGCAGCCTGCAGGAGTCATTTTGTTCTATATACAGCAAGATCTCCAGGTCACAGGAAGTAGCTGAGGTTTATGAATTGTTGAAATAGTCTTCAAAAATTTGTAGTGATTTTTCAATTGTAGAACGTAATATTACTGTGTAATTATTGACAGCTTCAGGATGTATTTTTTATGGACTCATTAGAATTGTTCTGTGGCATTAGAACAGCACTAGAGTTTTTTTTTTTAATTTTTGTTAAAACTGATTTAATCAGATCGCAACAGAAACAGATGCAAACTGATAGAAAATATGCAAATAATTTGTTGTATTTAAATTGCGCCCCTTTGCCTAGAAGTACAGAGCAATTTTTATAGGCAGTATTATGTTATAAATCCTCACATCATTCCTTCAAGGCAAGGACTCATTATTTTTCTCATTTGACAAGTAGAGGTTAAATTGAGGTTTTAACTGACTCACCTTTAGGACTGCAATGTCACTGGTGGAATCAGCAAGGTCTATTTGCTTTTTAGAACAATATTCTCTCTTTTTCTGTGTGCTGTGCCACTTGAAGAGCACAGTCATTCATTTAACAAATATCTAATGAGCCCAACACTGTTCTAGCAAAATTCTGGGGTTGAGGACAGGCTGCAGCACAAAACAATACAGCAAAGATACACGTACACAAAGGTTCACAGAAACATTTTCACAGCAACCTTAAGCTGGAGGCAACCCAGTTGGTGAATAGATAAATTTTAGTGTGTCTGTACCATGGAATATTACTCAGCAATAAATGGAAATTAAATATTAATGTGTACAATCATAGATGAATTTCAAAAATATTATGTTAACTGCAATAAATAAAATACAAATGAATACTTCCATATGATTTATAGGAAATCATTTACAAGAAATTCTAGAGGTGCAGAACTGTGACAGAAAGCAGATATGCGGTTACTCGGGGCAGGATGTGGGGGAACGGGACCCACACAAAGGGCATGAGGAAATTTTTAAGGCTGATGGGGCTGTTCGATTTATTGAACGTGGTAGTGCTAGCAGGTGTAAAAGTATAAAAACATTTAAAATTTTTGAATTTTATTGGAGACAATAGAAGTTTAAAACTTAATAAAAATTAATATTTTTAATAAAAATTTAAAATTGTATTGGTATAAAGTTGTTCATAATATCTACTTATTCTATTTTCAACCTATGTAGTGGACATGGTGTTGCCAGATTTAGTCTGTGTCTGACTCCCCTTCCTCCCTCTCTCTGTCTCTGTCTTTCCTTTCCCACTTTTTTCTTTTCTACTTAACCTCATCAGAGGTTTCCAGCTTGATTAGCCTGTTCCAAGAACCAAATTTTACATTTGTGTGCGCTTTCTAGATCATTGCTATCATGATGATTCTTTCCTTCCTTCTTAAATGTTCTCACCACAAAAAAGAAGTGAGAATTGGGGCTGGCCCCATGGCCAAGTGGTTAAGTTTTCGCACTCCACTGCAGGCGGCCCACTGTTTCGTTGGTTCGAATCCTGGGCGCGGACATGGCACTGCTCATCAAACCACGCTGAGGCAGCGTACCACATGCCACAACTAGAAGGACCCACAACAAAGAATATACAACTATGTACTGGGGGGCTTTGGGGAGAAAAAGGAAAAAAAATAAAATAAAATCTTAAAAAAAAAAGAAATGATAATTATGTGTCACAATAGAGGGTTAGCTAATGCTATGATGGTAATCATTTTGCAATACTTAAGTGTATCAAATCAACACCTTGTATACCTTTAACTTACACAATGTTGCATGCAAATTACATCTCAATAAAGCTGGAAAAAATGAGGCAGAAAATAAATAAATAAGACTAATCATCATAGTAATCACACACCACACCCCTAAATTTAAAGGCAGAGATTTTTGGGATGAGCAAAAAGCAAGTCTCAACTCTTTGCTGCCTGTATACCTTAACTAGTATGTGGTAGGTATAACTAGTAGGTAGGTAGCACTAATACAATGCTGACTACATTAAATACAAAGTAAACTAAAAGTAAAAGTCTAGGAAAACATATAGTCTAACTTTAGTCTAAAGGAAGCTAGAGTAGCTCCATTAATATAAGACAAAGTAGATTTCAAAGCAAGTAATATTACCAGTGTAAGAGGGTATTTCATAATGATAAAGAGATCAATTACTTGAAAGTACATAAAAATACTAAACACTTATGCCTTTATAAGCTCCAAAATGCATGAAACAAAGATGATAGATGATAGACAGATAAATAGGTAAATACATAGATAGGTAATTGCATACACAAATATATACATGCATACATACATACATTCATATGGTTCTCAAAATGAAATTGAGAAATCAGCAATTATAATCAGTTTCAATATCTCTCTCTAAATAAATATTATAATAAGCACAATAAGTAGAAAGAAAATCTGTAAAGTTGTAGAATATATGAAAAATACTATCAATCAACTGGAACTGATTGAAATTTATAGAACACTCCACCCAACAATAGAAAGATATCTATTCTTTTCAAGTGCACCCATAACATTTAACAAGATAAACCATATCCTGGTCCATAAAACATTTGTCAATAAGTTTTTTATAATAACAAAGCCATATTTGGAAGATTCCAAAACATTTGGAAACTGAAATATTTCTGAATAACCCATTAGTTAAGGAAGAAATATAAGGTGAAATTACATTGTATTTTGAACTTACTGTCCATGAAAACACAAATTTTCATATACATTTTCAGAATGCCTGTAAATTTAGCAATATTTAGAGGAAATTTTACAGCAACGTATCCAATTAGAAAAGAATAAGGATGTCAAATATATAACTTCAGCTGCAACCTTAAGTAACTACAAAAAGAATAGCAAATGAACTCCAAAGAAATTAGGAAAAATGAAATAATATAGAATTCTACCAAATATTTAAGGAAAAAAATAATATCAATTCTACAAAACTCTTTCAAAAAATGGAAGAGGAAGGATATTTCCTCATTCATTCTGTGAACCTAGCACTGCCCTATTATCAGAAATTACAAGGAAATTACAGGACAAAAGGAGAAGAAGAAGAAGCAAAACAAAAACTTTGATACCAATATCCTAATGAACACAGATGCAAAAATTCTAAACAAAACTTTAAGGAAGTGAATTTAACAATACATAAAATATATAAAATATAAAAAGTTATATATGGTGACCAAGTGGGATTTATCCAGGAATACAAGGTTGGTTTAACATTTCTATCCCCAAATCCAAGAGCCTGGGATTTAAGCAATTGTCAATAAACATTTCTTGAATGAAAAAAATGAATGAAGAGAAAGCTCATCCCCTACTTGAAAAGCCATCCCCCTACTTTTCCTTCTAGACAATTTTTAAAGTAACGTTAAACATCTTTGACTCCAGAGTTGTTTGGTTTGTGTTTTATTTCTCATCCTAATATTTTCTAATTGTGTGACATTAGGCTAGTTGCTTAGACTTACCCTCAGTATTACCAAGTTTAAAATAATGATAAAGTAATAATACCTAACTTACAAGATTATTGTGAGAGTTAAAAAGAGCATGAAAAGGTCCAATAACCATGTCTACTACATAAGTAACATTCAATATGTCTTAACAATTATAGGATCATTTGAAATGTGATATTTTTTTCTGAAAATATTCTAAAACTTTTAACTCCAACATACTTCCCTCTTAACACATCTATTTCCCTAATATATAACATTATTATATTATATTATATTTCTTTAAATATATGATTCCGCCACTGCTAGACGTTTGCATCATAAAATTTGATCTATAGAAACTGACAGTATAAACACAGCAGAATTAGAATAATAAGCCTTTATGGGATTAATTTTGGATGAAAAAAATGTGGGTTTTTTTTTAAATTCTTGTTGCAGTGATGGTAAAACTTGAAGGCAGTCTCATTATTAGTTCAGGAACCTGGAAACTGTTGCAAGAAGGGGAAATGATAGGTTTTAAGTTTTGTTTTTTTCTTTCTTTTTTAATGTGCAAAGTTTCTACTGTCACACAAGCATCCTCCTAAGTGTAACTAAAGGCAGCTATCTAGAGAAGGGAAAACTAAATGGAAGCTCAATGGCAAGAGTTGGAAATGGAACTGTTATAAATGATAAGGGAAATGCAATCAAATCAAGAAAAGAGAGATAACACTAAATAATAATAATTTGTGAAACAGCAAGGGTTGAAATAGGGAAACTTAAAAGGATCCAGTGCAGGAGATGACACAAGATTGGAATAATGTGAAAATAATTACAATTTCCTGGGATCTTGGGGAGGAAATGGTCTCAAATGAAGTTGATCTCCAGGGTAGCCACCTTCAGTAAGGATGAGCGTCGAAGAAACTGCTAAATTATCTGGAACACTTCACTTTACAACATCTGATGACTGCTGGTCTATGATTAAATGTGGAGTTTTAGTAGAACCAGACTGTAGTTATTTTTGAAGATTGTCAGACTCCGTGTCGCCGGTCATCATGGCTGCCTTCTCCCTGGAGTCAGTTTGCTCCACCTGCAGCCTTAGCACAAGTCTACAGGAGGATGTAGAGGTTTGGAAGGGAAGACTTTAAGAAACTCCAGACTAATACTCTGGTACTCAACCTAGTCATGCCTGCACCTCTCTTATGAGTCTGCTTTTGCTTCTGCCTTATGCCAAGTTTTGTTGACTTAGTGTATCTGAATTTCAAAAGGAATTTGCCACATTTTCGCATAAAATTTTTGTGGTCAAGATGGAAATATGAGGGAGGGGGTGAGTGACAGTTTACCTCATTGGATTCTAATCCAAAAATATCATGAGAAAATCTGTGGGATGCCTTTTTACATGCTGATATACTATACCAACAAAGCTGGGCGTGACTTCTTCTTCATGAACCACACAGGAGCCAAATGATTAGCCTTTTTGTTTTTAAATCTTCTTTAAATATGCTTTGAAAATTAGGCTCTAGAGTTTCACTGAGACTCATTCCCAAATTTCTTGAAGTTTAAGAAATCAACTTTGTTTTTTCCTTATAGAAAGACTAAATTTATGCCTAATTTTAGACTTCTGGTATCTCTCTTGTTCTCATGGATTTACCATGTTAATTTAATTATGCACCACAACTTAGGACCCTCAAAAAGCATAAGGGTGATTCATCAGAAGTGCTGTTTGTGGCTATGTTCTTGTGGTAGATTTTATTATGTTCCAAACTTAATCACATGCCATTCCTATGAGTGGTTAATAACACCTCACCTTTTGCCATGGGCCTTCTTGTCTTTTGTATGAGGGTTATAATTCCTACATCATCATCTTGGTCATATTACTTACTTTGTCCAATGTAATATAAGAGGAGGTAACATGTGGCAGTTTTGAGTCATTGCATGTTTCCATCAACTCTCTTGCTCTTTCCTTCTGCCATGAGAATGACACGTCTAACATAGGGGGACTTCCTTTAGCCTAGATTCCAGAATAAGACACATGGAGAAGAGTCATAGCCGTCATCCACAACTGCTCCCGTGTTGTCATGTTGTAATGTAGGTGAGAAATGCACGTTTGTTGCTATAAGCTACTGATATTTGAGCCCTTTTTGCTACAATAGCAAAGTTCTACTACCAAACTTGACTTTTCAAAACTATATGAGTTTCATTTTTGGTCATTGAGGAAACAAACTCTTGGTGATTGTTTTTAAAGCGTTTTACCTTCACTGCTATTGGCAATGTGGCTGTAGTAATTAATTTCATGCTTAGATTTTCAAATACTTTTATAATGTATCTCAAAACCTTAAGTTATTTCCAAGGGTTGCAATTGCATTTAGTATGACTGGGTTCATCTTGAGCAAACAAATGCTGATGATTTTGACTAATGTAACTATATTTTTTGTTCCTCAATCAGTTCTTTCATATAAAATGCCCATGGTTCTTATCATCTGCCTGTCTTATAGGAAACATGGCTCTTGTTGTAAAAGTGTGTAAACTGTGTGTAGCAAAAAATGGAAAGAGGATTATTGTTGGTGGGTCTAACAGCCACACTCAAAAATGTTACACTATACTCTAAGGCCATGCTTAAGCCACATTGATAGACTCCAACTTTGCTCCTTTTGTCATCTCAGCCTCTGTACCCTATTCAATAGGCTCTAATATTCTACACATTGTGTGTATCCTTAAAGTCCCCATCACTCACCATAGATGTGTTTTCTCTCCCTGTCTGCCATCCCTTCTTTCCAGCTGGCCTTTGACAGCAGGAGCATACAATCATACTCATCTAATGCCCATATTATTTTTATAGAACTTTTTGTCTCTGTGAATGTTGGGTAAAGACTTATGGGTGGGAAATAAGGCAAGAATGGTGCCAGGAGGATTCCTGGGCCCTGACATAATTTAAATTGGCAGTGAGAAGTTTACCAATAAGTGAGATTAGTTCCTTATCAATCCTTATCATCAGTAGGCTAATGGGATAACTGAGGTCAATAGTTGGTTTTGAGCTATCCCTCAGAGCATATGAAATACGTAAATTGTTCTTAGTGATATTTTGTTTCCTTTCTTCTTCTCTTACATCTTTTCTTCAGTACATTTTATTTTGTGTGTGCTATGTGTTAAGAAGCACTAGATGCCGGGATTAGAACAATTAACAAGGCAAAATGATCCTCCCATAGGAAAAATTCCATGGGCATTAACACGGGAACCCAAGCTAACCTGGAGGTTTGGTTAAGTTTTCTCTAAAACGACATTTTGTTGAGGGCTGAAGAAGTTATCCAGACAAAAAAAAAAAAAAAAAAAAAAGATTGAAGAAAGATTATAATTAAATAATAATGAAAAGAAAGAAATAATGGTTGAGAAAAGATAATAATGTTCTAGAAGTTGAAAGAGCTCTAAAGAGGAAGGTAAGGATCCACAAAAAATGGTGATTGAGGGAGAGAATGGCCGGGGTCAGGCTGGAGGGACGGTGAGGACCTGCCTGAGCTGGAAAGGATTTGGGATCATGTTCTGAGAGCATTCAGGAGTCTTTGAAAAAATGTAAGCAAGAGAGTAATATGAAAATTTCCAAGAGCTCATGTGGGGAGTAAGTTGAAAGGAAACATGTAGGGGATGCCAGAAAAATGATGATTCTAGAGATGTGCTTAAGAACTCACCTAAGTCAATTTGGTCATGCAAAGCATTTAGGCTCTTTTTGGGAATGAGAAAATTTTATGGTTGACTAAGCTTAGCCACTCCCACAGGAACTTTCTAGAACGTTACCGTCAAATTTCTATTGAAAAAACTTTGATGAACAAACAAACAAAACAACCTGTTTTGAAAAGTCAGTGAAGTCCCAGTGCTTTGTTCTTTGTGGTTCTCCCATCACCACTGATACAAAAGGTTCATAAGGCTGATGAGACAAAATTCCAGAGACAGGATGCTTTTATCCTCATTGTCTTCAAAAGACAATAAGAAGTTCTCTCTCTATGGGTTGGGAAAATGACTTGAGCAGCATTTTCAAAGGTACAGTATATAGGTCTCACCAAATTCACATATCCTGCTCATAAAAAGAAAGGAAAATTTTTTTATGTTTAAAACCCATGTATCATAAGCACTTAAAATTTATCTTCTAATTTCTTGCGTCCATGGTGCTAATTAACAAACTCACTTGTATACTCATCATGGCAATTAATAAAACCACCTCTTATTTCCTAGATATGGCTAACAGCACTCATGGTGGCCTGGTAGCTGTATCTGGGGTGAAGATTTGCTGATATTGCGCCAATTTGCCACCATTGGAGAGTTAACTCCTAATTTCGGAGAACCGCCAGCACCTGAATGGCAGGCTTAACTCACACAAAAAGTTACATTTTTCCCGCTTAAACATTTTAGGGTAAAATATAGATGTTGTATTAGATATATAGCAAAGAAATGATAGAACCTGAACTGGAGTGGTGGTAGTAGAGATAGAGGGATATTGAGATTTGAATATAGAATTTTCTAAGAAAGTCAACTGACCAATTTAGAGAAGTGGATGGTGATAAAGAGAAGTAGATTGTAACGCAAGACTGTGAGTTCAAGTGACTCGAGAGGAAATCCGACTTATTATTTAATTCCTCCTGAGGTTCCTTACAAGGTTAAAATGGTATAATTGATAAAATATGGAGAAGGAAAGGAGATGAGGGTGGATCATAACTCGTCCAAGCTCACTAGTGGGCTTAATCCAAAAATGCATTTGCTCTGCGGATTGCCGGCCCTTGTCTCAGAGCCGCTTCCGTCAATCTACTAAGAGAGATATGTACAGCTATTGAAACATGCTTTCAAAATCTCATACACAAGGAAAATTTCCTCTATAACGTATCGAGTTACAGGTAATCCTCCATTGGAGGATAGTGTTACATATTACTTCATCTCTTGATTTTTTTCAAGTTAAATGCTTTGAAGTGAATCTGTTCTTCTGAGTTCTTGTCAATGACCTCATTGTTTCTATGTTGATTTATGTGGTTTAAGAAGGAAAATGGAAAGAAATCAAGAGCAATAAATAAAATATGTCAGTATGGGGTGCTGTAAAGATTTTATTGCCACTTGTTTGAAAGGGGCCGGCATAAAACAAATTATTATTCCAAATGTACAGAAATAAATATTTATAACAGAGTACATGCATAAACTATCAAGAAATAGAACATGTGTGTGTGTGTGTGTGTGTAATATACATGTTACACATTGGTTGTAATCCTGCAATTTTACTTCTTTAAAGAAATTCTATTTGTTTTATGCTCAGATTTATTATTTTGTTGTATACAGGAAATTAATTTGTTTCCATCACATTTGCCTCAAATTCTCCTTCATTAAAGTAATCTCTCACATTAAGTCAATTAATGTCATTTAATACATGATATACATAACACTACAAAACCTTTCCCAGAATTGTGAAATTTTCATTTACATTTAATACCAAAATACTCAGGGTATTTTTTAAAAATTTTTTTTGTATTCAAAATAACTAAACTCTCCTGACTATGTGATTTGTGATTATATATTGACCTAAGAAGCACGAGAGAGATTATGCAGAGTGGCTGAATAAAGCCTTATTGACTTTTACACACGCAAAAAGCTGCAGAATTACAAGAAATTCCACTCATATTTCATCTTGGGTTGAACATTAACTATGTAAAGCCACAATGCTTAAATGTGGATGGAGTTCATAGGCTACAAATGCTTCTTTTTAATGAGTCGGAGTTTGTGGCTGTGGCTCAGGAGTCCTGGGGAAATGAATGTAAATCTTGCATAGATGAATAAAGCAGGAAATGTCATTGATTTAAAGTAAACCACAGCTAGCCACCATAATCAATTCTCGAAACACTGCATTTTGTTATTTCAGATATGTACTTGGTTGTTTTCTGGATGGGAGAAAATGAACAACTATAAGATGAACATATCAATTGGCTTCTAATAGGATTGCTGTTGCAAACTTTTGAGGCTGTAATTTGATTGATGGAATTGGAAAGAAAAGGGATTTTTCTTTTTTTTTTTTTAATTTTAAGTAGGTGATCCATGGCACTAGAATCCTGGACATTCTCTGAACTCCTTAAGCGCAGAGAGCTTATTTTGTTCATCTTTATTTTTTCCAAGACCTAAAATATAAATGATTATTCAAGTTTAAAAAAAAATGGTTCTGGGGCAGGCCTAGTGGCGTAGTGGTTAAGTTCACGTGCTCCGCTTTGGCAGCCCAGCGTTCGTGGGTTTGGATCCGGGGCACGGACCTAGACACTGCTCTTCAAGCCATGCTGTGGCAGCATCCTGCATACAAAATAGAGGAAGATAGGCACAGATGTTAGCTCAGTGGCAATATTCCTTACCAAAAATAAAAATAAAAAAATTAAAAGTTTCTACAGATCTTTATATTTTTAAAGTATAAAGTACACGTACATTCACATTATAGTATTATCTTTTATTTCCCCATCACTAAGGGAAAGAAAAGATTTCTCTCTTGACCTTTGTTTTTCTATTTATTGCATCTATTATTATTAATTCTATTCTTTGCTATTTTCTCTTTTATTACAAATATTTTCTCTTTTACTACTAATCATTTGGCTTTTTATTTTCTCCTGATTTTTTCCAAAACATAGACTTGATAACTATCCTTAAATACGTCCAATGATTCAGAACACATTGTGTGGTATTTGGTATTCTATTGTGGTAGATTACACTATTAAAAAAATTTTTTCCCACGAATCTGTGGGTTGACTGAGAGAGTCGTCTGTTTCTCGTCCTGTTGGCTGGCTATGGAGATGACTGAAAGGTCCAGAATGCCCTCTCTCACATACGTAGCCATGCTGGTGATAGCCAGCACCTAGGGGTTCACCTGGGCTGTAGGTCTGGTTGTCTTCCACGTCAGCTCTCCAAACAACTGCTCTGGCTTTATTGTAGCATAGATTCCAAGAAGGAGTACTCCAAGAGAACTAACCCCAACAGGTAACTGCTTATCAAGTCTGCATAGATCATACTTGGTAACCTTTCATTGGCCAAAGTTAATAGCATGCCAAGCCCAAGATCAATGTGGGAGTATGAATATTAGATGGTGGTTCATTGGGGAACACAAAATAACATTCGATCACAGTCCAGGATTTGGAAATAAAAGTTGTGTCAAACACAGATTGACAGTTTTTTAAATAGTTTGAAATCAACAACAGAGAAAAAATAATTTAAATAAAGCATACAAATGAAAAGAACTTGGATAACTCTATCTTATGTTATGGTATGAATCCTCTGCTCACTGTGTAATTCATAGGGGAAATACTGTGGAAATGCCAAATTTGAAGTCAAGGCATCTTAGTTCAAATATCCTTCAGAAAGGAAAATAATATTCAAGTTTTAATCATTAATGTACAAATTAAAGAGATAGGGGAATAGAAACAACATTTTTGAGCATCTACTATGGGCCATTTACCTTATTAATGTCTTATTGCTTAATTATAATAGCATTTTCTGAAAGAAATATTAATTTTTAAGGAGAGAAAATTAAGACTCAGAGAACAGTAACCATCCTATAGCCCAAAAAAATAGTAAACGATAGGCTCAGGAGGAGAGCCTGTCAGTCTCTAAAATCCATGCTTTAGCTACTACACCATGTTGCCAGAAAGAAGAAATACATTTAGTTGAACTTTCAAAAGAACAGGAATGTGAAATGTAAGTAAGCTTACATTTCGTTCATTTGAGATGTAAATGAACTATGGGGAGGAGGTTGGCCTGTGCCTGTCAGATCCACCACTGCCTTTACCAGAAATACATTTGCTCAGATTTGCTCTCAACCTTCTGACTTCCTAGATAACCTCAGGTGACAATAGTATAGCTTCTAAACAGACATGAGCTAACTTACAGTCCAACTAATTTCTGTAAGGACGGCTAAAACGTATACTTTTTTCCTCTATACCTTCTTAATTCCTGGTTATGTCTATTTACAGTCTGAGATTGCTGGATGTTGTGTTTTATTGCATAATGGAAGTTTTCAAATACTCGCTATAGCAAATTCAGACTAAGACAAAAAATGAGATAAATAAAATGAAGAAAGAGCAAAAGAATAATCCAAAGGAACAGTATCTTTGGGACTCTCACTCGTGTCCCCAAGGAGTTTCAGAGCTGCAGACACTACTTTTAAATCAACCACACTAACTTCCTTTCTATCGAATGACAATATCTATTCATCTTATGTGTTTTGAGTGGTTGAGAATAAAGAATTTAAATGAATTCTGAAGTGTCTCATCTCTTCCAACCCTTAAAAGCAGCATTTAGTGCTTCAAAAAAGAAATGAAACTTGGTAAAGTAGCTATTCGAGATTTTTAGTTTTTTGACTTTCATGAGGCCATACTTCATTGAAGAGACATCCTCCGACTAAAAGCTCCAGTAAAATAACACCAGAACTTAGAATATAAATGATTTTTAAGGCTTCGTCAAGGAAATCCCAGATAATATGGTACTAGTCTCAAATATGGTCTTCTGATCAGTTTAGTTTGGCAGAATTCCAGCTGAGTAGATAGAAATTCCACTGACTTGAGCATTGAAATTAATATCTCTGAATGTAATTTAAAAAAAAAAAAAACTTTTCTCTAAGATTTGTTAATATGAAAAGAGGTTCTGTTGATTAGTTGCCTGAGTTAAATTCTGTTCCATGCTGGTGGCAATGTTTTGAAAGACAGAGGTGGGTTCCATTCTTATTGTATTGTTTTAATTCCCTCTTGAGCCACTATCCTTAAAGTAGGGAAGAGCAGAGAATGGAAAGTGAGTTATTAAGCAGGAGAGAAATATGGATCTTAGTCATTCCCTGGATTTGTGTCCTGGCTGCATTAATACACTCTAAGGTGATAAAATTTATTTGCATAGGGCTAGCTTTGTACTGCTCTCTGCTGTCTAGATAAAGTAAAAGCAATGCTTTGACTATATAATCCTATTTTAGTAGGTCTGAACCTGCAAGTAGTCGCTCCTTTTTTATTTTTCCCTTGGGAGAAGATAAGATATGAGCACGAGTGCTAGAAATATAATATTAAATGACCTTAAACATGACCGGATATAATATATTTGGATATAGTAGTTGTAAATGGCAAGCTCAGTAAAATTTACTGGAAAAACCAATAGAGATGTCTAAGAAGTAAATCAGAAAAACTTTGCACATTAATAAACATAAGCTTAGTTTATTTACTCTGAGAAAGCATCTGGGAATACTGAAAGAACAGGACGAGAAGGACAGGGAGAGGCAAAGCCCTCCTAATATGTACCAGAAACGGCTCTCAGCTTGTGGGCACGATTGTCCTTGGATTTTCAAAGTATTTACAAGAAGAGGTCTTTTTTCTAGCCCCTAATAATTTACTCTTGTCTAAGTGGCCACACGTAGGATGTTTCATATCCTACGCTAAACTGTGAGGCTTCAAAAATCTTGAAGTTCTTTAAAAATAGAAAAGGAAGCATTTTTTTAAAATGTCAAAAGATACTTGAAAGAGATTTGGAATGTTGAAATGCAAGAAAGCGAGCATCAGTTCTCTTTTTCCTTTTACAGGGTATTTAACCCAATTAGCCATCTTTCTATCAAGAGCAAATCCCAGGTGCAGCAATGAGCTGCTACAACCAGCAGCTTTCCTGAAAACACATCTTGCACTAGCAGGAGAGCTACAATATGAAGTGGTACAGAAGATGACACTATTAATCTTATTCCCTCCATTATAAAAGAAGTGAGCTCTATGATGGCTGATGAAGACAGGCATGCTCCTTGTCGAGTTTCTTCCCTGAGGGGAATAAATAGATGCCATAAGCCTCTTGCCTCTACAAGGGTCCCAGGAGTACATTATGGGCACTTAGAGGCGATAGCAAGTGGTTGGAAGCTAAGTTTCCTTTTAAAGGGGGCTTCAATGGACTCTGAGCCATATGAAATCTAAAACAAAGTTAGAAAGGTTGTTATACAATTTACTACCACTAATAGCAAATAATGGCAAAATTTATTATGCTGTTTACTTACTGCCTTGACACTGAATACCTCTGGAAACAAAGAGAGTGAAAAATTGTTTAGAGTGGTCTTGAGGTTGTAAACTCCTATTTTGTGAATTAACAACCAGGAATTTGCCTCAGGACTACATTGTTCCAAATTTTCTAATTCTGTCTTTAATGTAGAGAAAGTGTGTAGATGGTACCATTCTGGTCCTTGGAAATATACATTGTGATGCAAAAATATATGTGATGCAAAATATAAGAAAAAATATATATGTTTTTTATAACCCATAGTCAATGGGAAAGAAAATCCTCTTGTGCACTTCCAAAGTAGAACTGAGCAGGAGATGTCAAAATAAACAATGAATTGAAAGGAGCCACCAACATAGAGTGTATTGTGTATGTTTACCTATTATTAATATTGGACCCCTGACATCTGAACTTTAACTTGCTCTCATACTCTTATGGATATCCATCCTGGGATGTAATTAAATTCTATTGGGTATTGAGTTTGGAGAACATCTATTCTGTACGTTTATGCACAAATTGTGTAATAGCAATTTAAAAAAATTAGTAAATATCAGATCTAATTCTTATTTTATGAAGCCTTATTCCAAATGATAAATGTAGACAAATTGAATAAAAAGTACCTTCTCAAGTAGGAATGTGCAATGGTTGCAAACTGGAATTGGTAGAAGCAGATGAATACCACTTGAGACAAACGACTTCCAACATGACATTAAACACACTGTTTAATGAGTGTAGATTGAGTTACATAAGATTTTGGTTAAGTGTTTCTTTGAATTGCCACTTGATGTCAACTCTCTTGTTTCTTTTAAATTGTTCAGCATTTTAAAGCAAAACAAGAATGAAAGAATGAGAAGGAAAGTTAGTAGGTGTGTCTGACTATCTCTATATCTGGACTAGATTTATTCGATTGCTACATTTTAGTTGATTGTACACCCATGGATAACATAAGGGATTCATCAAGCCTTGTACGCATTCCGTTCCGATGGCTCCTCTAGGCAGTCTGCTCTTCGGTCGACAATGATAGCTTCCTTATGTGTGGGTTGCCCACAAAGAACAGGCTCAGAAAACAGACTCCTCTAGATAATCTGTGGCCTCAATAAAACCCATTTAACTTTGTGAAAGTATAATTTGTGAAAAGTGAAAGAAAAATGACTCTCCACTCAGTGCCCAAATTTGGATTTCTAATAACGTTCTCTAGTAGAATGAAACGAGTGATTCTTGGGCTGGGGCAGGCAATATATAAGATGAGCCTAGAGTGTCTCATAGTCCCAGAAAGTAAGGAAATGCTCAAACGTGCGCGTGCGCACACACAAGAAAGGTCAAAGGGAAACAGGAGTGAAGTGAAAAGGCTCCCAAGCTGACCAAGCTGGAACAATTTGAGCAAAAAATAAATAATTAAACATTGGATTATAATCCAAGGTATAAAATAAATATCCATGAGACCATAGAAGTATAAATATATCATGGAATAAATAAACAAATGGGGAAGAATAGACAAATCTCCTATGCACAATTTCCAATAATTTTGGTAGATATTTCCTCTGCAAAAGGTGGGGCATAGCTCCTCACTCTTTATGGGTGGGCCGCACATCCTTCCAGAGTGCGGTATGGAAGGGGGCGAGGGGTAAGGATCCAGGGGAGAAAGCTGACAAACACCCCCTCTGCCAGGTGACTGAGGTCGGCAACAACCTGGTGAATTATGCTGGTAGGATGTGCCCTCAGTATGATGTGATGAGAATGTTACTACCTCATGCTCTTCCTCCCGATAAACTACAACTCTGGTGTAATCATGAGGAAAACATCAGACAAATACCAGTTGAGGGACATTCTACAAAAGATCTTACTAAGACTCCTCAAAATTGTCCAGATCTTTGTAAACAAGGAAAGTTGTCACAGTCTAGAGGACCCTAAGAAGACGTAATAATTACATCTAATATATATTCTCTATGAGGAGACAGAACAGGAAAAGAGCATGAGGGGATAAATAAGCAAATCTGAATAAAGTATGAACTTTAGTTAATAATGTTTCAGTAACGGTTCATTGGTTGTGACATATGTACCATACTAATGTAAGATTTTAACAAGGAAAAGTGAGTGAGGGGTATGTGAAAATTTGCTATCCCATCTTTTTTGCAAATCTAAAACTACTATAAAATAAAGTTATTAAAATAAAAAAAGACTCTCTAAAAAGTACAAAGTGAGATTGTGTGATACTTAATTTGCTCATTAATGAGGGATCCACAAGGTGGTAAGGCTGATTCAAAGAGAAAGATGAAAGTATAGTTGCTGAAAGAGGTACGTTTGAACAAGCTTTCTAATTTAGATAAAAACTGGAACATGTCTTACAAAGCAATAAAACTATAAATTTGGGCGGTTAATTCTATAAATCATTTGCATTTTTACCGAGTGAAATTGGACAAGAATTATTTGCAATGCTATCGGTTTCCTACAGGTTAACATCTTTCCTTAGAGAGCTGTGGAATATCCTAATCAGTAGAAAATAACGGGTCAAATAGACCGACATTCCAAGAGATTCACATAAAGGATACGAAGGGATCTCTTTGCCTCTTTCCAAGTTTTGAAAACTGTCCATGACAATTTCTTCGATTTGATTACGTAGACAGAAATGCTGTTATGTAGCCAGTTTCTTGCCTCTGGTCTTATTATGTCTTACGGTACAGTTTTGAAAAGCACTCAGAAATTATTTCACAATTTTATTAGACTTTTTTTTCCCAGAGGATGAGTCATCAGTTTTCTTTTGAAGCCTTTAAAACAAGGTGGTCATCCTAGAAACGAGAAAAGTGTGTTCCACACATGAAATTAGTAATAGCTTACTAAAACCTAAGAAAGAAATAAAGACATGATTCATTAACACAGTCTTCCTTTAACCTTCTCCTTGAAACAAAAGTTGTGACTCAAGAACATATAAATTTCCCATGAAAGCATGTTGTTTAGAAACCCTGTGTTACCTGAGCAAGCACTGGTAATTACTGTTGAATTACGGTTTCTGATGAAGGATAACATGCATAAGTCTGCAGCACACAGATTCTTCAGTGTCACAGTTCCCGGAGGTACAGAGTGAGAGATTATTTCATCTCTGTGTGGTCCACCAAACCAAACAAGTCATATGAGAAAAGAAAGCAGAGAGATAATACAGTACATTATTAAAATGTTGGCAAATAACATTCAAGTATAAGAAAATATTTCAAAGCTGAGTTCTTCAGGGAAGTTCCAAAAGGCCAAGTGCCTTTTCCTGGTCTAAAAACATAAGCCAGTATTTCATGACAGATACATATTGTCCAGGCAAAACTACATGTGTCTAATTGAGCCTGTGGGCGACCAGTTACAGGTGCAATCGAGTGGCTAATTTGTACTCTTGGCATGAAGTTCCAGTGGCTTATTATGCATTTAGTTGCTTGTGGGTGCAATTTAGTTTCTTGTACAATTTTTATGCCTGTTAAGTGATTATAGGCTCAAATCTTAAACTCATTTGTAAGGGTGCTGTGACTGAAAGGTCAGCTTAAAAATCCAAGAAAATTTGGCCATTGGAGTAATAACTGGGCAAACAATTTGCAAATTACTGAATTTCACAAATTTGTCAACACGTAGAAGAAAACATAATTAAAAGAATAAAGAGATTAAAGAAACCACACGGAATGACATAATTTCGTTTATTGGCAGGCATATAATTTCCTTTCATTTTTACAGTTCAAAATACATTAGCTATTGTCTGGGACAATGAATGAATTGGAGTTACCTAAGACTTATGTCACGGCCGAGTTATTTAAGTCAAGCTTAGTGAATGAATTAGAACGTCTAATAGCTCTATTATGAACATTGTAAGTTTTATGGATGTGGCAACACGAAAATTAGTAAAATTATATGGATTTTCTTTTCTTTTTTTTTTTTTGAGGAAGATTAGCCCTGAGCTAACATCTGCTGCCAATCCTCCTCTTTTTGCTAAGGAAGACTGGCCCTGAGCTAACATCCGCACCCATCTCCCTCTACTTTCTATGTGGGACAACCACTACAGCATGGCTTGCCAAGTGGTGCCATGTCTGCACCCGGGATTCGAACCGGTGAATCCCGGGCCACCAAAGCAGAATGTGCAAACCTAACCGCTGCGCCACCGGACCAACCCCTGGATATTCTTATCTTAATGATAAAAACATAGACTGTTATTATCTTTTTCTGTTTGTTAAGGAATTTACCAGTTTGGGGAAATCATTCAGCATTCAACCTCTCTTAGTACCTAGTATAGACTGGGAAATCTCCGGGTGCTCAAGACATATTTCCTGTTTGGGTCTCTAATTATTAAGTAGGTAAATCTATAGCCATTGTGTCACAAGATTCTCTCTTTAACTTGTTCTGGCAACTTTGTACAATGGTCATTTAGAAAAATTTCCTTGGCTGTTCGGGTGGAGGTCCTATTTAAAGCTGTCACTGCTAGGGTCACATGTAAGGAGAAATCAATTTGGGGTCCCAGCAGGTCAGTGTTAAAATGAGTAACTGCCTATATATCTGCAGTGTACTATTTCTTTGCAGTATACTATTCATCTTTAATTTCCTTTATTTAAATTGCGTTTTTCTTATAAGTAATTCAAGGGGAAACTATTTGATTCTGAAATGAGTAAATCAATTAATGGTTACCTCGGAGTATTTATGCATTTTAGACTTACAAGCAAATGCCAGTCAATATCGAGAAACTATCAATTACTTCATTTTGACTACATTAGAAAACAGTAGCTATTCGCTCCATGAGTATGAAATCAATAATCCCCAGGCTTATAGCTACAAATTATAATGATATATCTATTGCAAGGGGCTTTCCAATTGTCTTCCGATGAGGCATGTGATGCAGTTTTAGGGGAACATTCTAAATCATATAATAAAGAAAAGAAAAATATGCTAAAGGTAATTCCTCCTCTAGGATGAGGGAAAAGATGGCTTCCTTTTTTGGTACCCTTTCACCTCAGGGCCCAAGCTGAGAGGCAAAGTAGGGGAAATCATGCAAATGATGAAAATGCAAAGTAATTGTTTAAATTGCAAAGCAGTTTTTTTCTTTTTTTCTTAAGGATTGGCACCTGAGCTAACAACTGTTGCCAATCTTCTTTTTTTTTTTTCTTTTTGCTTTCTCTCTCCACATCCCCCAAGTACACAGTTGTATATTTTAGTTGTGGGTCCTTCTAGTTGTGGTATGTGGGACACCGCCTCAACGTGGCCTAATGAGCAGTGCCATGTCCATGCGCCCAGGATCTGAACTGGCAAAACCCTGGGCCGCCGAAGTGGAGCGTGTGAACTTAACCACTTGGCCACAGGGCCGGCCCCAACAAAACACTTTTTTCTTTGTGAGCATGGTTAGGTTTTGTTTGACTGATTCCTTGTGTTCAAAGTCCCTTCAAAATAAGCATGGCTGCCCGCGTAGTGCACCACTACCCTCTCACTTCTACGCTTCCGTTTCTTAGAGCGTGCACACAAACCTGCCTGAAGCGGTTTAACAAATCTGACTGCCCATGCTTTGTATAGTCTGATATAAAACAACTAATATTTCTCCCTGAAGGGAATGGTTTCCATGCTTCTTTATTTTGAGTTTGGCATTTGGAAATCACTGTCTTAATATCTGTTCCGTGAAGTTCTTTCCCATAAACTTCTGTTGACCTTCCAGCCCTGCAGCTACAATATGGAGTCTGGAATCTGACAACCTCAAGGGTGTGTTGTGAATTTCATAGAACAACATGGTGCCTGGCACATGACAGAGCTCAAACTATTTGTTGAATTTGACTGAGATGTGAAATTTGAAAAAAGTTTACGTTCAAAAATAAAATCGAAGTCTTTGTGAAGCGTGAATTATCTTTCTAAACACAAGCTGTTAGTAAACTTTTGCTTGAGCTCCTCCGATACAAAGAAGTTGTTCTTTTGATCAGCCTTTCATTGGCTTAGCAAGTGCAGTTTCTAATTTCCGAGGCTTCCTCTGATTCCCCATACAGTGGCTTGTCCCTAGAATGCAGCCATGGCCTGTTAATCAGAGGCTTTTTTCTCATCCTGGTTGAGCTTCCACTCACCAACCCCTCCCTTTTTATTTAAAATAAAAATGTCAGGGAAACTGAATAAGGTTTTCTTATTTAGGAAACAAATATTGCACATTTGCTATATACCAGGCAAGCATCATGCCTCTGCCAGAACAGGATAATGTGAATCCTTGAACTCAAGCTTGCAGAATGTAGGTGAAAAAAATAATTACACTGATTATTTTAGCTTGGCACAAGATTGAAAGTGCCACTATAGGGGTTATCATACAATCTAATAAATAAAGTAAATAGAGAAACCAATTCAGGTTCACAAAAGGCTTTGAGAGAGTAGATGTTTGAAGAGAGTCTTAAAGGACCAGAGTTGGTAGCAAGTTGAAAAAGGGAGGGGAATTAAATTGTAAGATGTAGTGGTTATATGGGCAAATCCACAGAACTGTAAAGAGCAGGGCTCATTATTGGGTATGTAATTAATTCTGAATAGCTGGTCCAAAGTAATTAAGGAGGAAGAGAGCTGGGGGAGAAGAGGCTGGAAAAGACGGCTGGGAAAGGATCCTGAAGGATTTATATACTATGCTGGAGATTTGTTTTATTGTAAAACTCATTGTAAAAAAAAAGTAGTAATTCTATACATATATATATATATGTATATATATGGTTTTTTTGGGGGGGCGATGAGGAAGGTTGGCCTTGAGCTAACATCTGTTGCCAATCTTCCCTTTTCGCTTGAGGAGGATTGTGGCTGAGCTAACACCTGTGCCAATCTTCCTCTATTTTGCATGTGGAATGCTGCCACAGCATGGCTTGATGTGCGGTATGTAGGTCTGTGCCTGGAATCCGAACCTGTGAACCCTGGGCTGCCAAAGCAGAGTGCGCGAACTTAACCACTACCCTGCTAGGCCAGTTCCTCTTCCTTATTCTTTATGCAGATTTTATTTATTTATGAGCCCAACTCAGGTCTTATCATGTCTATGTTAGCTCAGAATTTATTTTCACTGTCATATAATGGCTTTGTGTATTTAAATCTCATTTTACCAGCCAAGATTTTAAGCAATAAGGACATTCTTAAATATCTTTGTATCATCTTTAATGACTTATAGGTCTAAACATCTCTAAGTCCCAGGAAATGCTTGTTGATTAAAACAAATACTAGACTGATTGCCTAGAAATTAAAAGTTAATGAATACAGAGGAAGGGGCTCTCTCCCAAGATGAACCACTTTATCTCACAAATTTGATTATAACTTGGGAGTACATGCAAATCTCTATAAAACGATGCAAGGCATTTTGCTAGTCATTTAGAAATCATTACTTTAGGACTTTAAGTTGTTTGCAAGAGAATCCATGTGGCTTCCAGAGAGGCTGACAAAGGGGGAAAAGGAACAAAAGTATACAGGATACCTCAATTTCTCTGTATTCCAAAACTTGTTCTCCTTCAAGAAGAGCACCAAAGAAGATGTGCAATGTGAAAGGTCTAGTGACAGGCTCCGAAGACGAGTGACTGTCCATCTCTTAGATCTCTGTGTCATTCCGCACAGTGTTGATGAGTCAGGCTGGGAAGAGAGGCCACTTTTTCCTTTCTCTACATGGCAAGCTGAATCTTTGTCTGGTTTTCCCAATGTCGCAAAGCACCGAAAGATCAGAAAATGAAAAGTGGTCTTTTGTGCACTTGTCTCCAATAAATGACACTTCCATTTGTGCTTCAAATGGAGGCATATTTAGTAACACAAGGGTAAAAAGCATACCTTTTGTAATTGCATTATCCAAATAATTAACAATACCAAAAAAATTGGCTTTTAAATTATCTATTTTAAAATAAGTGTGTTCCTAAATCTAAAATCATTTTTTGCTCAGGTTATTCCTGAAGTACATCTTTTTATAATGCAAACTATGAAGTACTAAAAAATAAGAAGATACAATGGAAATGCAAACATACATTTAACAGAAATGGTACAGTTTTCAAGAATATAGCACAAGCTTGAAGCTGAGTAACCAGAGATCTCTTAAAATTTATGAAAATATTAATAATCAATATTTCATAATTTGTACATATGAATACTAAACTAGAAAGCTGTAAGTAGAATAAAATGACTGAAAAATTAGGTGTATTGGATTATAATACATATATAATATAAGAAAATAACGGGGCATATATAATATTTTAGGTTCTTGGTTTCTTTATAATTATTGCTTCTGGTATCATCCTAAAGTAAAACATATACCACACGTATTCTTTTAGTATTTGTGTAACAGCCGTAACCAGTAACAGATTGGAAGTGTTGCATGAACCTGTTAAAGTGAAGACAGAATTACCTAAGGAGGGACATCTTTTCCAAAATGCTATTTGAACAGAAGCATAATTAAGAACAATGATAAACGTGACTGTTATTTCTTTATTATGTAGAAACTTTGTCATTGACATTGAACTCAATGTCAAGGACTCACTGTATAAAGTAAAGAATCAAAATGTAATGAACTAGATAAGAAAACAGTCACTTCTTAAAGGATCACATTTTAAGATATTTACATTTGCCTATAGATGTGATGTTTAATCAGAGAAAATCATGGCGTTTATCACAAATGGTGATTAAGTGATATTAAATGAGAAAATCAGTAGTGAAGGTTTATGGAAGATCGGATTCTGTCAGTAATGATTTCAATATGATCTCACATGTCACAGGGTGATTCCGTGAAGATTGCTCCTTATAATTTCTATTTCACATGATTTTACTGATAATCTAATTGATAGCCCAATTTGTCAATTTTTCAAGTGCCATAAGGTAAGGCATGACACAAGAGTCCATTTTATATACCCATCTGTCATAAACTCTGAATTTTTTTTCACTTAACATTTAGCAATTTGTTATGAATTTGTTTGGCAAGTTAGACATCTTCTAAGATATCAAAATGCTGTAAATGGGAAACAGTAATGGGAATTTTTTAAGCCGTCAAAAGATAACATTCCGGGCTTGGTCGTCGCCAAGGGGTTAAATTCGCGCTCTCCGCTGAGGCAGCCCAGGGTTTCACTGGTTCAGATCCTGGGCGCGGACATGGCACTGCTCGTCAGGCCACTTTGAGGTGGCGTCCCATATGCCACAACTAGACGGACCTGCAACTAAGGCATACAACTACGTACCAGGGGGGATTTGGGGAGATAAAGCAGGAAAAAAAAAAAAAAAGATTGGCAACAGTTGTTAGCTCAGGTGCCAATCTTAAAAAAAAAAAAAGATAACATGCAAGTGTAAAGTATTCTCTATAAGAAAGAGCAACCCATGACACTAGACACTTTTGTAAACATAAGCTATTTAACATCATAGAAATACACGTTTATAATAATTTTCTTCTATAATAAGAAAAGGTTTGCAAAAATTTAAAATGGAACACTTTATGCTTCTTAATAATCATATACTGTGTCCATCATTTTTAAAAAATTTTTTGTTGTTTATAAATGTTGGGAATATTTATATTTGTTTTGGTAGATTATTATTTGGGGGGGATGTATGTTCTTTTTTTAAATTATAAATTCTCCTCTATGTCTACTTCAAGTTTCCATAAAACTCTTTGGTGATTGTTGATGAAATTAAAAGAAATATAATAGAGTACTTCTAAATTCCCTCCAATTCACTCGCATTGAAATCATCAAAAATGCTTATAAAATCAATTAATATTTATAAATAAATAATATTTCTATATGATAGATACAGTGAAGGATAGATACAAGTCATCAGGATCTGAATGTTCCAGTCTCGCAAATGACAATTATATAAATATGGTATAATATGTATTTTGGGGCTGTATCTGAAAGGTCAGAGGAGATTTGAATATTTTGAGTGAAGAGAACATTTTTGATAAGGATATTGGTAAAGGAAGGCAATGAAACAAAAAATTTGTAGACAACAAAGGAATGGAGAGTTATATTTGGCTCGTAGTGAGCCGATGTCTGGAACAAATCATTCATGTAGGAGACCCATCAGGAGTAAGATGTTTTGGGGCTGGATTATGGTGGTCCATGAAGATTAAATTATGTATCTTTTACTTTGTCCTGAAGGGTTTGGGGGCCATGGAAAGTGAGGTCTAATATAGGTTGGGATTTTGGTGATTAGCACAATATTGTTTACCTTTGTGAGAGCAGTTAAAAAGGCATAAGAGAAACTAAGGAATTAGGGACAATGTAATATAAGGGCCTTTAAGTAACATTAAGCCTTTGATTGCCACTGCTGAGGCATCCATTTCAAAAGACATCCATCTTGAATAAACACATCGACAACTGGATGACACAGCTACCAGCAAACAACCACATACGGAACAGGGCGGCCCCCAGGGGTGAAGTTCCTTCTTTCAAAACCCTGGATCACTTAGATCACCAACCGCTACAGAAGCTCTTCCCGAGCTCGCCTGAGCTCTGACTCCCTCTCTTGTGCTTTAAATTCACCAAAATAGAGTGACTCCGAAAGCCTAGACACCCCACCCTGGCACCCTAATAAAGGCAGAGCCCCAGGTCTGAGGCAAGCATCTGTGGTGGCTCCCTAGGAGTCCTAAAGCCAGGCATTCCTGCCTCACTGTCAGTGGGCTGGGCCTACAGGACGGGTGGGCAGCGATGAGGGAAACACAGTCTACCGCTCCCACAGTTTAGAAATGAAATGCAGGAAACGGCAGCTAGAGGGACAGTGATATCAAAGCAAAGGTTGTGACTGCTTAGATTAACATTTTAATTTCATAGGGGAGAGGTGTGGCCCTGACTATCCTTTCAATGAGGAAGGTAACAATGTCAGATGGAAGTTGGGATCACTCTGTCCTTTAATATCTAGAGAAGATAAACACAAATCTAATACCATATCCTGCGGAAAATGCAAGGTAAATTCTCTGGAGATTTATGTTCTCCTGTCACCTCTGGCTCTGAGGTCCTGCTTCCGTTAGATTAGTTAAGTGTATGGAAATCTCATTATCTTGTAACTGCTGCTTCTATCCCAGGACATTTTCTGGCTAACACAAAACAAAGTATTTGCTTATGGCCTTTGTGCGCATAGAACGCTGCGCTGTCAGTCTGTTTTGAAACCTATGGCTTGCAGCAATACAAGTAATTTAAAATTGAATATTTCATATCCCAACTTTTAAAAAGACAAAATTTGGTCTCCAGTCTCTTTGTATTTCTCCATCATCTGCCTCATTACTCTTTTTCTCTCCTTCCTACATTATTAGATGAAAAATAAATCGTAAGGAGAAAATCAATGAATTACCAATATTTTTTATTTGTCTGTTTAAACAGAGAGGAACCTGGCCATCTTGTGGTTTTGGTGTCTCTTATGAGGTTCTAGTCTCTGATCTAAAGCCTATCTTTTCATACACAAATACTTTTGTTTTATAAACAAAGATACTTCTTTCTAAGAGGAGACTGATACCAAGGGAAATATCAACTATCAAATTGCTAGAATGATTCTTCTTACTGCTAATTTTAGCCAGCCCTTGATACTAAGTTATCATATTCTCTCTTGGATTTTCAAGTGTCAGATCTCACAACTGGCGGCACCTCAGTTGGGCAAGTGGTCCCTAGTCCCCTGTCCTCAAAGCTGTTCTCACTTTTCCCATTTAAGTGTAATTATTTGTTTCCGTCTTGTATACCCTGAGCAGACTGAAATCTACCTGAGGTCAGGAATCCAGTAGTATTCCTACGTCAACGTGAGGAGCATCGTCAGATCAAACAAGTCAATATTGGATGGATATACAGAGCATATCAAGAAAGAGAGGCGACGGCAGCAGTGATATGGCGGCCCTGTAACCATCCTCTCTTTAGAAGATGGACTGAATGTGTCTCTCTCCTTCTATACATTACATCGCATGTATTGCAGGAAGTGATTTCCATAAACACCCCCATCATCTCTTGAATCTGAGGAATTTTACAGCTTCCCTGACTCAGCAGTTCCCCTTCTCTCTCTGGCTCTAATATTCCATTAGAATGCTAAGCAGTCTCTTCCACTCTTCTCTTATTTTATCTCCTAATCTGTGACTGGTCTTCAAGAAATAGGCTGTAATATATTGTTGTAATACAAACAGTAGGATTTTGGAGGAAAAGGACACCACAGTTACAAGCAGGTAAGTAATGTGAATTCAACCCAATAGTCTTGAAAAAACGGAAAGAGAATAATGTATGCAGTGTTACTGATTCTACCGGGCTCTTCATTCAGTGAGGCGTGTGGGGTGGGATCTCTGGGCCTCCCATTTTACCAGTTGTCATAGTTGCCTTCCACCTCCTTTATGTCAGCATTTCTCCAAATTAAGCGTAATTATGGTGTTAATCCATTGTTTGTAAAAAGCTTTTTTCTCTGGGGCGTATAACTCATGAATCACGGGGTACAGTGCAGGTCCTGTAGAGAAACCTTCTGTGCAGATGGGCATTTATTATATTGATTGTAAATGTTTATATTAATTATTCATGAAATGTTGAAAAATTTAAAATAGATTTTAGGTGACTACTTAAATATAAGACAACTATTACACGGCATTGCCAAATAAAGAAATAGTGATTAGATACAACAATAAAGAAGAAACTGTCTGTGTTGGTAGCAAACATGGATTCCCTGAGAGGTTTTCAAGTATGATTCAAACCAAATGCAGTTTTTACTCCGTATACTGAATTTACAACAGAATCTCTAGGGTAAATATACTCTTCAGTGTAACACTTTATATTTCTCAGTCCTTTTCTAAAGTAAATCACTTTGTAGCTCTATGGTAAAATATTTCTCTATGTTATATATATATATAAATATATATTGTGTGTGTGTGTCCACATATGGGTGGAGATCCATTTAGTAACTACTTCAGTTTAAAAGTTAAAAGCTCATGTGAGTCAAAATCCCAAATGTTTAGAACAAAATATCTAGAGCAAGATCATCTTCCTGTTTTTTCCCATTGGTGATTTGATACCCATGCTTATGAAACACACTGATTTGGCAGATGCTTCAGATTTGGGCGGCAAGAAGCGGGGAAGAGTAGTTATTACTGAATTCTGTTAAAATAAAGTGATGTTTTAAAGGAAAGCCAAGCTATTTGGAAAGTAATAGACCTGAAACCTACAACTCTGTTTATGGTGAGAAAGGAAGTGGTGCCTGGATGCAGCCCCTACCTCGTGACTCTTCTCTAGTTTGCTGTAATATAATTATAAGGGAGAGAGGTATTTTTAGTGAGTTAAGTAAATTATAGGAGTGCCTAAGAGTGCTTAGCACATATCTGATGGCCTATAATGAAAAAACAAAGTGGTTTAAATGGAAGATAAGGGTAATGGAAAGCCAGACTGAGTTTGAATTTGCCTGGAGGTTATGGAGAGGAAGAAAGGCTTCATCCTCCTTTATTTGTATCACCACTGTTTATGTTCTGTCTCAGACATGATGTTAGTTTAATTTTCATGTACTGTTAAACCTTAACATTGACATTGAAAATTGAATCTGTCACATTTCCCATAAGAGATCATTATTCCTGGATATCGCCCTTCTCCCCTTTCCCTGCCACTGACAAGATTCTTCTTTAGCTGCCCAAGCTCAAAACTAAAACCTCTCATTCTCTTTGTCCCCATTGTCATCCACATCTAATCTATCAGTAAGTCCTAAAAATTCTACGTCCCTTTTAAATATGGCCTGACTTTTCCATGTCCTAAATAACCGGCCAATCTCAGTTACATTTCTAAGTACTATATACACACTTTTCTGCACACTTATTGTGCAGAGACTTCCCTCAGATTTCCTCCCAATTCATTTCTCAATTTATGCTTGATGTATCATTCTCGCTTAGTATTTTTCATGTTGTTCTGCTGCTCAAAACCTATACTGATTCTTAATTATTTTATATCAAATGTTCTCTCAAGAACCTTTTCAGTGTAAGTTAGCCTTCCTAATTTTTCATCTCTTCTATGTGTCCTAATTTTTCATCTCTTCTATAAAAGTGTGAAGTGTCTTACTGTCACAGGTCAGTTTCCTAACCTGCAATGCCACATGTGCTGCACCCTAAACTCACCTTTATGCAAGAGAACTTAAGGTAAAGTTTATGGAATGGACCCCTCAAATTATTATTGTATCAAGAAAGAATGAAGAAGAGAATGGTTATTATAATCATATGCTTCACAACTTTTTTTAGAATGAAAGCCATATTAGCTTTTATTTTCCCAGCCTGAAAAATGTTACTCATCTTATTAAAACCTAACATTATTTCCAACATGTTTCAGCATTAATATTTTAGAATATTTAAGCTATTATAATTTTTTTTCTTTTTTTTTTGAGGAAGATTAGCCCTGAGCTAACTACTGCCAGTGCTCCTCTTTTTTTGCTGAGGAAGACTGGTCCTGAGCTAACATTCATGCCCATCTTCCTCTACTGTCCATGTGGGATGCCTACCACAGCATGGCGTGCCAAGCAGTGCCACGTCTGCACCCCGGATCCGAACCAGTGAACCCCAGGCCACCAAGAAGTAGAACGTGTGAACTTAACTGCTGCTCCACTGGCCCCTAAGCTATTATCCTTTATTCTACAAATATATATTGATCAACTGTTATGTGCCAGGGGCTTTACCAGCTATTTTTCTAAATATTGGCAATGCAGACAGATAAAATTACATTCTAAAAGAAGATGAAAGTAGGTAAGTAAATAATCAAGATCATTTCAATAGAAATAAGTCCTGAGAAAGTAGAAGAGACAGATATAATAAAAAGCAGTAATGGTGGGGGAAAAGAAGTGGATATGTTCGATAGAGCGGTCTGTGAATTACTCTTAAGGAGAGGAGACTGAGGCAGGATCTGAATGTTCGACAGGAGTCAACCTTGTGAAGTTCTGAGCAAAGTCGATACCAGACAAAGAGAGTAAACACGAACACTGTGGTGTGAAGTTGGAGCTGCAGGCAGGGTGTGACCACGAGCCTGACAAGGAGTTTGTAAGGTGTTTTTATTTAAGTCCGGTCAAGTATAAAGTTAGTAGGGATTTTGAATAGCAAAATGAACATCCCAGCTCTGTGCAGATAAAAAATTATAAAGGCATAATTTCAAACTTTACTTTCAGGAATGTGTTATCTTACCTCACTGAACTTTTCTATGTTTCTGAACATAATACGGAGATGAAAAGGAATTCCAGAGCGGAGTCTCGAGACTTGCCAATATTTAGAATTTGATCATATGCAAAGAGGCAAACAGTGTGGAAGGAGAAGGAGAGCTAGTGAGAGAGGAAGAAAATCCCAGTACAGTCACGTGGCACTTAGCGACAGGGACCCGTTCTGAGAGACGCATCATTAGGTGATTTTGTTATTGTGTTAATATGATAGTGTGCACTTACACAAACCTAGATGGTGTAGCCTACTACCCACCTGGGCTACAGGCTACACTCTACTGCTCCTAGCTTACAAACTTATACAGCACGTTACTGTACTGACTACTGTAGGCAATTGTAACACAATGGTGTTTATGTATCTAAATGTGTCTAAAGAGAATAGGTACAGTAAAAATATGATATAAGATAAAATATGTTACAGCAGTATAGGGCGCTCACCATGAATGCAGCTTGCAGGACTGGAAGTTGCTCTGGGTCAATCAGTGAGTGAGCGGTGAGTGAAACGTGGAGACCAAGGACATTGCTGGATACTACTGCAGACCTTATAAGCTCTGTACACTTGGGTTGCACTAAGTTTATTAAAAAATTTTCCTTCTTAAAGAATAAATTAACCTTAGCTTATGATAACTTTTTTGCTTTGTAAACATTTTAATTTTTTTAACTTTTTGTCTCTTTTGTAATAAAACTTAGCTTAAAACACAAACATTGTACAGCTGTACAAAAATATTTTCTTTCTTCATATCCTTATTCTATAAGCTTTTCTCTAACTTCAAAATGTTTTACTTATTTATTTCTTTTACTTTTTAAACTTTTTTGTTAAAAACTAAGACAAACACACAGATTAGCCTAGGTGTACACAGGGTCAGGATCATCAATATCACTGTCTTCCACATCCACATCTTGTCCCACTGGAAGGTCTTCAGGGGCAATAACACGCATGGAGCTGTCATCGCCTATGATAACAATGCCTTCTTCTGGAATATCTCCTAACGGACCTGCCTGAGGCTCTCCTTGAGGAGGTGTCGCTCTTTTCAGAAACATGTCCATCGTGGTTGCTTGGTTTGTTTCCCTTTTTTCATCATAGATTTGCTTGTAAGTAGATAAAACACCATGAACATTCCTTTCTATTCATGAAAACCTTTCAGTTGGGGTCCATGTTTTCAAACTTTTTAAGGAGCTTGTTAAGGTCTGCACAGTCTTCTGCTAAACCCTTGACTGTGAATTTTCTTGAGGGTTCTTCTTTTTCTTCTCCTGCAGTTTCCTTTTCTCTTGCCTCTTCTTTAGCTATGTGTTTCTGTTCTAGTTCCAACAACTCCTCATTAGTCCTCAGAACCACCTCTAGAAGCTTCTCAATGTCATCCTCATCCACAGCCAGGTTACAGTTGTTTGCCATCTGGACCACAGCCTTGTTGATTTTTGCAAGCTTTTCATCCTTGACAAATGCTTTGATGCCATGGGTGAACCTCTTGAGTATCTTCTTCCAGATTCCATTCATACACCTCTCAGTGACATCACCCTAAGCCCAAGCAAGGTTCTTGATGCAGACATAGATGTAATCCTTCCAGAATTGCATCAGTGTCTTCTTAGTGTCTCCCTCAGTTGCAGCAATAGCCTGGTCAAAGGTCCTCCTCAGGTAGGACCTTAAAACCTGCTTTATAAGGGCTTAAAAGTAGACCTTAAAACCTGCTATAATTCCTTGGTCCATTGGTTGGATCAAAGAGGTAATGTTTGATATCGGAGTAAAGTTCGTCAATAAAAGGAGTATGTCCAGGAGCATTATCAATAACAAGCAAAATCTTGAAAGGTACGTTATTCTCCAAACAATGCTTCTCCATTTTGCTGGCATACCAATTCATGAGGGTATCTTGGAAGAGGAGTTGGGTCATTCATGACTTCTTATTGCTTCTGTAGTGCACTGGCACTGTGTGTTTATTGATATGCTTGAAGGCCCTGGGGTTCTCACTGTGCCAGATCACAAAAGGTTTCAATTTGTAGCCTGCAACACTGCCCCCAAGCAAGACTGTTATCCTGTCTTTAAAACTTGGCATTGACTTGGCCTCCTTATGTTTCAAAGTTTTTAAGGTGTCTATTTCCAGAATAGGGAGCTTTCATCTATGTTGAATATTTGCTCTGGCGAGTAATTTTTCTCCACATTCAGCTTATCTAGAGGTTCCAAAAATTCTTCAGCTTCCTTTACATCAGCACTTGCAAAATCACAACTCACTTTCGCATCCATAATGAATAATGATTCTTGAATCATTTGAACCACCCAGAGCTAGAAGTAAATTCAACATCTCAGTCAGGTCCAGCCTTTTCTTTCAACATTGCAGACTTTTTGCTTTTCCCTTGATTGTCATGGTGCTTAGAGGGGTACACTTCTGTGTCTGGTCTTCAGTCTAGGCCGTGAGAAGTTTCTCAGTGTCTGATCTGGGCCCTTCTCAAATTTTTTGTTAGTTTCACTCACTTCAGTGAGATAAATTCTTTGAAAGCTTCTATTACATTGTTCTTGTTCTTCAAGACTGCAGCTACAGTGGAATTGGACATGCTGGACTGGCAAGTAGTAACTATTGCTGATTTTCCACCTTTGTAGTCCCTTAATCATTTTTAATTTCATTTCCAGGTCAGTCACTCATGTGGTCTCTTACTGGCAACGTTAGCAGTGGATTTTGTACACTTAGGGGCCATGATGAACAAAACATGAACTTAATCAAGCACAGGAGAAAATGATGCAATCAAGAGATGTGCTAAACAAGAAATGTATGAGGCTTCTGCTGATGTAACACAACATACTGTTTTATAGTAAACTTTTTTTAATAAATAGATAGAGTACATTCTAAAATAATCATAAAAAGTATAGTATAGTAAATACATAAACCAGTAATGTAGTCATTTATTATCGAGTATTACGTACTGCACATAACTGTGTGTGCTATACTTTTATGTGACTGGCAGTGCAGTAGGTTTGTTTACACAAGCATCACCACAAACATTGACTAATGTGTTGTACTATGATGTTACAAGAGCTATGATGTCACTTGGCAGTAGAAAATTTTCACCTCCCTTATAATTTTATGGGACCACTGTTGTATATGCAGTTTTTCATGGACCAAAAAATCTTTATACGGCACACGACTGTAGTGTGTAGTTATGGAAAGCAGGATCCAAAAATACCTCAAGAAAGTAGGGAACGCTCAACTATATTATATGCTGTTTAGACGTGGGGTTAGCTATAAACCGAAAATGAATATTGGATATTACAACATGAATGTCACTGATGAGTGTGACAAAGAGCAGTTTTGTTCAGTTGGAAAAGATGAACTGGGAACATTAGAGACTATAAGTGCGACCGCTTAGACATTGACTGTACACAACTTGATTTCTTTTTTGGATATTTTGTTAGTAAATGAATTTTCAAAGTAAGGAATGTGGTCAAGAGAGACCATTTTAGCTAGTTTGTTTACAGATAGGCAAGACCTAAAATTAAAATATATTATATGCCGACGGGGATGACCCTGAAGACAGGGAAAGATTGATGGAATGGAACAGAAACAATGTCATCACTATAACCAAGGGATTGAGTGTTCTAGAAGAAGTAGAATCCAGAAACCAAGTAAATTGAAACTTGGAGCTGAGGCACTGGAGCAAAGGAAAAATTATTGTGTACAGATGTAGGGTGTCAACTGATTTGATTGTGAGAAGATAAGGACTTTCCTCGATTCCTTTTACTTTTTTCAATGAAATACAAGGCAAAATCATCCTCTGAGAAAATTGATGGGGATTTGGAAAGGAACAGGTTGTATGAAATAGCCTTCCCAGGGATTGGGAAGGAAAGCTCACCAGGCAAATATATATGTGGGCTGCCGACAGTGTGGAGCGCTCATAAGAGATTCACGATTATGAATTCCAAGTGAGACCAGTCAGCACTGTTGTGTCATTTTTCTTTAGAAATATTAACCTACAAGTGGGGAAGTGCAGAGAGTTGAGATTTAAGGCATAGATAACGGAAAAGAGTTATTTTTCTTGAAATATGGTGTCCTGATGAATATAAAATATTTCCACTTCCAGAATCCCACACTTGATGTAGTTTACATTTCAAATCCAGTGGTCTTCTTCATATAGTTGCACTTTTAACCCTTAACAGACATCATTAAAAAAGGATTTGCTAAATTCTACACATAATTATTTAGGTCAGTTATTCAAAACATTTATGCACCAAGAAACAATTAAAAGAAGCAAAAAAAAAAAAAAATCTTACAGAAGACCCTAATATCTAGCAGGTTTCATTTACTATAAAATTATTTCATTTCTAAGTTTTATTCATTCAATTTTGTATGTCTATAATACACACCTTAATCACCAATATAAACAACATGTAATTAAAGTCTAATAAAGTCTGTCTTGTCATGTTTGTAATATTATGTATGCAATGGTTAGCACATAGAACTAATGTGTAAACATATGAGGGTTATAGAGAGGGCTTCAATGCCTATCAGATGAACATGCTGGTACATTATTATACATGATTTCATCACCCCACATCAAAAAAGAAGAAATGAGAAACAAAACAAAAATAAAAATATTTTTTAATGTGTAATCTTGTCAAAGATAATATTTTGCTTTCTATTAAATTTTTTTGAAATATAGAACTTATTTCTGAAGCTACTGTTTCCACCTATCATGAATTTTAGATGTCTAAGTAAGAATTATCATACACCATATTATGAGATTACCTTAGATAATTTACCACTATGTCTTTCTATCTTGAAGTTTTGCTTATCCTGATAATTTTCAAAGTTCCAATTTTTTTTTTTTTAAGTTTAGACCACTGAATTTAGATTATTACTACCTTCCAATTTAGGGGTTCATTGTGGATTTTCTTTTCCAGATAGTTCCACAGGAATGATAACTAAGGTGGCATACTTCATTGTAATTACGGAGAGAAATGACCAATCAATTGTATGCTTTCTTTCTTATAAAAGCAATTCAGAATTGTATTGCTAATTAATAATTACTTGCTCCATTTCTTAGTTATGCCTTCTTGAGGTCACAGAACAGATAATTAACCATTAGGCCTTCCATTTATAATTTGCAATGATGTGGGTCATATGAAGAAGGGTTTGATGTGATTCACCTCTTTGCTTCTTGGATAGACTCCATTCTTCCCACACCTTAGCTTTCTTTCTGGCTTATTCTCTATTAGAAATATTATATATTGAGGGGCCGGCCCAGTGGCGCAGCAGTTAGGTCTGCACATTCCACTTTGGTGGCCCGGGGTTCGCTGGTTCGGATCCTGGATGCAGACATAGCACCGCTTGGCAAGCCATGCTGTGGCAGGCGTCCTACATATAAAGTAGAGGAAGATGGGCACGGATGTTAGCTCAGGGCCAGTCTTCCTCAGCAAAAAGAGGAGGATTGGCAGCAGATGTTAGCTCAGGGCTAATCTTCCTAAAAAATAGAATTATATATTGAAGTCTACAATTTTTGTACAAAAAGCAAAGTTCTAGGCAGATAATGAAAATTCTTAAGTTTCATGAGAAACTTCTGGAAGCTTCTCCTAGTATCTCTCTCACATGATCACGCACACACACATGCATTGTATGACAAGGAATCATTCAAGAGAGACCTGTTACATCTCTAGTGGATATGAATGGGAATACAGTGGTTCCCAGAATTGAAGGGCATAGGTATATTGGTAAATGAGAGTTGTATCACAACTCCGTTCTTTATAGGCTGGTACTACTGTTTGTGCTGTGATGTCATCTTTGTATTATTATATTTTGAATGACTGGTTTTGAAATTTGTTTTAGCACCATATATAAAGAAGTGTTTATATTATGGGGATGTGCCCTGTTTTGTGTGTATTTAATCCCAGCCATAAATGTCCTTTTTAATATAAACACTCAATAATCCTCATCTTCACTCTATTTGATTATCAGGTTCTCTGATATCTCTAACTACAAATCTTCATCCAGCATATTCTAGATCATACCTGAGTTTGATTGCTTTATGTCAATGGGATGGGTAATATTTCAGTGGTGATAAGCCCAGTGTCAGAGTCCACATTTGATTAGTTTTCTTTCTTTAACTTTATATTTAAATTTTTGATTAAAATTACAGGCTTTTGAGGAAGGTAGTAATGTTGGGTTACGCTGTCAGATATGCTTGTATATCCCAATTAAAAATTGATCCAAAGTTTATTGAAAGATCTCTCTCTCAATACTATTTTCAATGATCAGTCAATTGCTTGTCAATGAGACTATTACATGCAAAATCTGGAAGAGGGACTGTTTCCTATTGGAAGACAGTGATGAATGGATTCTTGATCTGTTTTTTTAATTATCAAAGTCAGCTCTGAAACCATTTCTTCGTGTTCAATTTCAGCGTTTGTGTATGGTTTATAAGACTGCCTAATAATGTCTCATCAATTTTTTTTTTTTTTAAAGATTTTATTCTTTCCTTTTTCTCCCAAAAGCCCCCCGGTACATAGTTGTGTATTCTTCGTTGTGGGTTCTTCTAGTTGTAGCATGTGGGACGCTGCCTCAGCGTGGTCTGATGAGCAGTGCCATGTCCGCGCCCAGGATTCGAACTAACGAAACACTGGGCCGCCTGCAGCGGAGCGCGCGAACTTAACCACTCAGCCACGGGGCCAGCCCCTGTCTCATCAATTTTTATCTTTGTTGTGCCAGTAACACATAAAGTAAAGGAAAGAGACAAACGGATTGAACATTTTCACCAGAATTAAACTCCAACTGCTCTCGATAAATAAAATAAAATACAATAAAATAAAATTAGTGTTCAGGTATAATCAGTTTTATTCGTGTAGTAGCAAGATTCTCTCCTCTTGGTAGAGCTATGCTTTATAACTCTTTCGACTATGATGTATGCAACCCTATATCTTAATATCTTAACATACTAAACCTTAATATCTTTCTTCAAGCTGCTATTCCCTTCTTGTAGTGATAAAATCATCTGTTCCTCATTGAAATGCTTTTGGGAAATCTTCATTTATCAAAGAGGGTGACTAGAAGGCTTCGATGACTTTGTTTTATATAGAAAATTAACAAAAAATTTGTTAGAGATAAATAACAATAAATCCAGTTTTCAGATAGTCACTTTCACACCTCCTAATTGTATATTTCCTTTTGTTGCTTATATGAAACCAGAATATTCAGAGATTAACTCATGCTGCCTTCTGCAAATAACCATAATTCAACACAAGAGAAGAAACGTGCATTTCAAATTTCACAAATGTAAACAAACACAAATGACATAAATATGTTTTTACTGAAAGGTACGGACAGTCCTTAAAATTTGTGTACATTATTTAAAAACATAACAATTATAACAAAATAATGGAGCCCTGTGGAAATCACCATTAGCCATTATTTTCAAATGTATGATGAAAATTATTCAATCGTCTTTTAATACTCTTCTCTCTGCATTTATCAAATTGTCAGAGGACTATTTGATACATCACCAGAAACCTCAGTGACTTGCAGAACACATGTTGAAAAACATTATTAAAATATTACAATGTTTTTCAAACTTTAAGAATCACTTGTGCTGCTTATTAATATGTCAACCCCCAGAGATGTGGATTCTTCAGGAGTTCTAAAGTAGGACTAGGAATCTGCCATGTACTTACTGGCGGGACTCTGGGTAATTCTGGCGGAAGTTGTCTAAAATCCATATTGGATAAACACCTGCAAAGCAGTTAAGAAGTGCATACTTTGGGATCAGACAAATCTGGACACACATTTCTACTCGATGTGACTTTAAGTTATTTATTTGTTGTGATTGAAGTCTCCTTGTCCATGGGATGGGAATAATAATTGCATATATTCTTCAGACTTTTGGGAGGTGAATAAAATAATACATTTCAAAAGTTTTTCTCAGTGCCTGACACTCAGAAATTGCTCAAAATATGTTAGCAATCACACTTTTTGTAACTTTTATAGTAATTTAAACCAGGATCTAATGACCCAGCACAGGCAAACGGGTGATTACTAGAGTCCAACCCTACTTCTTGAAAGCTTATCCTTTTGATTTTTCTACGGACTCTATGTTTCCTACTTGTCAGTTTTCTTTGTAGGTTCCTTTTGTTGACCCATCTCATTATGCTGTTTTTTCCATCACTCTTCTCTATAAATTGTCTTCACCTTCTAAGCATTCTTCTTGGGGGATCTCATTCCCATGATCACAGAATCTTCACCTCTGGCCTTAACCTCTTTCCCATATCTATGCCGGCCTAGTTAATAGATTTAGTTAGTAGTCTCCAAATCACTTCAAAACAAATATGTACGATTACATCATCAATTTCTTCCCCTAAACTAATTCTCTTCTTCTTTTCTTTTATTTTACATATAACTTTACAAAGTAAGCTTTTTTTTTCTTCTCAGGGGAAGATTTGCCCTAAGCTAACATCTGTTGCCAACCTTCCTCCTTTTTTCTTCCTCCCAGCCCAAAGTCCCAGTACATAGTTGTGTATAGTTGTAAGTTCTTCTAGTTCTTCTGTATCAGCCACCACCACAACATGGCTGCTGATAGACAAGTGGTGTGGTTCCACACCCGGGAACAAAACTCAGGCTGCTAAAGTGGAGCACACTGAACTTTAACTGCTAGGCCATCAGGGTTGGCTTGTCTCTTTTCTTTCTTTTTTTTCTTTTTTGCTGAGGAAGATTCACCCTGAGCTAACATCTGCTGCCAATCTTCCTCTTTTTGTATGTGAGCAGCCACCACAGCATGGCTACTAACAGACGAGTGGTGTAGGCCCATGCCCGGGAACTGAACCTGGGTGCTGAACATAATCACTAGGCCACTGGGGCTGGCCCTCTTGTCTTCTTTCTAATGAGTATCCCCTGATTTATCCTCCTCTTGCTTATAAAATTCTGATGTAAAAGCATCCACCTTTGGCTTTTTTCTCTCCTGTTTCTTCCCCGTCTTACCCACTTCTCAAATATCTCTCAAATATTTCTACTTCTCTACTGCTCCTAATGGTATAACATAAATTCAGGTAACCACAGTCACCATATTTATATCACTGCCATAGATTCCTAACTGGTCTCCCTGCCTCTGGGCTTGATTCCATTTTATTTATTCTGTGCAATATAGCAGAATCATCTTATTAAAACTCAGATGTGATGCTATCATTTTTTGCTTTACAAGGTTTCTATGTTTTCTTATATTTTCAAACTGCCTGAAATGTCTACTAACGCCTTCTGACCCAAGCTCTAGCTTCAACTACAAGCATAACTCCTTCAAACAACACTCATAATACCATCCTTATCCTCTTTATTTAATTAATTACTATTTGTAATTTCTAGCTCAGTAGCCCTAATTCACAGAGAATGAAAATCCTAAAAATATCCTTTAGATTGAGGCAAAATCTTATTTTATAATCTTCTGCAGGTTTAACAGAGCTTCTCAAATCACTTGCCATGGTGTGCTCAAGTACTGACTGGAATACAGGGTCCTGAGATATTATTCCTGTGGTCTTTGGGATAGTGGGGTGGTGTACAAGGCAGCTGGAACCCCTGAGTTTCTTCTCACTGTGAATGGTCTTGTCCATTTTCCTCGGTGTGCCAGGTTAAAGAGATTGAGAAGCATACTGCTACCATGATTACTCCTTTAATCCTATGTCTTCTCACTATTAAAACAGCTCATGGAGGGGCCAGCCTGCTGGCACAGTGGTGAAGTTTGCACGTTCTGTTTCAGTGTCCCAGGGTTCGCAGACCTACGCATCACTTGTCAAGCCATGCTGTGGCAAGCGTCCCCTATATAAAGTAGAGGAGGATGGGCATGGATGTTAGCTCAGGGCCAGCTTTCCTCTGCAAAAAGAGGAGGATTGGAAGCAGATTTTAGCTCAGGGCTAATCTTCCTCAAAAAAAAAAAAAAAACCAACAAAAAACAGCTCTTAGAGAATTGGATATTACTTTATAAGCAGCTCTAACCTAATATTTGGGAGGATTGGGTTGTAAGTTTGGTTCTTTCATTAACTTGGGTAAGCATGAAAATTTTACAAGTTCCATAAACCTGGTTGTCTTCATCAGGAGCCAAAATGGACTAGAGATGCTAAAACTGCTTAAAGTTCTAAAAGTATATGATCGTATTGCTTATAGCCGTATTGCAGTCCTTACAATTACATTTATTTATTATAAAATGTTGTATGAAAATGACAAAATTATGTACATTATTATTGTGCATAAACTTAAGAAAAATGGTAAACTTTCCAGGAAAGGAAAAAAAAATATGTCGAGTGTTAAGAGTGATAATATAGAAAAGAAAGTGCTTCATTTAATAGAGCTTATACAGACGAAAGATAACAAATCAAATGTCTTCTATGAAACTGAAAAACAAAAACAAAAACAAAGGCAGCATCTTAAGAAGCGAGGGCCTGATAACATTCTCCGTGGCTTGGTACATTTCCAGTCTCTTTTTACCCACATGTTTGGATCTACTGTCATCCCAGTAAAAGTTATGTGGATCCTAAATACGTGTAGCTAATTGACAGGTTATAGAAGGTAAGTAAAGGGTCTGGAAAGGAGCTGTATGTATTTTCCCAAAAGAGTTAGCCTGTAATTCAAAGCTTTAATTTTCATTCTGCAATGGACTTCATCATATGGGAGCCTGTTGAAATAATTTCATCTTTCCCTATCATGAATTTCATGAAAGAAATTGCAAAATAAAATTCTAAGTTAAATCAACAATATTTTAAAAACAAAATAATTATAATACAGGAGAGCAATTTTTTATGGACAGTAGCAATACAATTTTTAAATAAATACCTATAGAAGATACAAATTATTATCACACAATTTTAAACTTGCAATTCCAAAAAAAGAATCCCAAGTAAAACTTTACAGTATTTGAACTAAACAAAAACAAAAGTAAACATATATGAAATTGATAAAAGATATGCCTCATAAAATTATAAGCCTGTCACTGTGATAGTTTATCTTGTTTCTAAAACTGCCTTTTGAATAAGCTTGAACACTGTTGCTAAGTGCATAAACGAATTGTCTGCACTCTTTGCTAATTTTCCCCTAGTGTTATGGTAGAATGCAGTTTAGATACTCGATTTTGAAAGCAGAAGAGTGTGTCAGCCTGTCTCCCACAAAGAATTCAACTAAACAAACCTTAAGGCCATGATTTCTATCTGAAGGTGGGTTTTTATTTGTTCCCTATGTTTATCTTTTATTTATTGATCTAGTCTATGTAAATCCAGTCTTTACCTAGGGGCTCCAGAGCTCATGCACACAGAGGAAATTCAGCATTCAACCTGAAGTCCATTCTCCATTATTCAGTGGCTGATTCCCCAGTCCGGCACAAGGAGAATTCATGCCTCTGGCTGCTTCTCCTTCCTCTCAGTGCTTGCACTTTGGCTGCTTTGCTTGTCATGATGTTTCTCCCTCCAGAGATCAAAAGTGATGGAGCACCGGGTGCATCACTCTGACAACCTCACCTTCAAACTTTCAGTTTCCAGCTTTGAACCAAATCAATATTTTGGTTAAAGATTCTACCTTTGATGTCACATGCTTTCTCTGTCTCAATTATTTCCCAATTTATGGCTTCATGCAAATCAGCCACATGCCTCGATGCAAGAACCAGATTGCTGGGTTTTTTTACTCCTGTACTGGCCTTAGAATAGGTACTTGCTTTCTTCTAGAAACTGCCACTTTTAATAAATATTTCAAGACTATTCTTTACGAACCTTCCTATATATTATTAGTTATTTTGCCAGCATCCAACAATAATTTGGTGGGCTATATAAAGCAGTAGAGAAATAAGAAATTAAAATTCTTATACTATCCCAATCTACTTTCATTAGCAAATATTTATTTATTGGATATTTTTGAAATGCATGAAAGTGGTGATTTTGTGGTAGATATTAAACATATTATTTTCTGCCTTCAAAGAAATATACGATTTTTTTTAAGGACTTGAATTTTTAAAAGATTCCTTGAAATCTAATAGGATGTCAAGCTCTGGAAGAATGAAGAAATCTATAGAAAATCTATTAATCAAGTTTTTCTCAATCATTTTCATCATCTCGGTTCTCCCTTACCATTTTCTTTAGTCTAGAATTATCTGTCCATTCTGCCTCATTTTCCTACATCCTTTGTTTCTATCAAGCTTCACAACCCACATTGTGACACATCCCACCATCTCAACAGATAAAAAAATTCAGATCCAGATTCTGTTTGTATAATGGATAAATGTCGAATAATTTTAACTCATTTCAAGAGGGATTTGACTTGTGTCTTGGATTCTATCCTGACGTTGAAATGTAATTCTTGGTCATTCATAGGAACAATGTCAAAATGACCAGATCAAGCTTGCCTTCAGACAAATCTAAAACCACTTATGGTTATACTTACATGATATACTTGGTGTTTTCAAGACCATGGATACTTTATTCTCCATGACTTTTCAAATGAATTTATGGGCTTGGCATCATGGGTCCCACCCAAAGAAGGAACACCTTCCTGATGGGGAAAAAAAAAGTACCATGCCAAACCCATGCATCCCTCCCCAGGAGGCAGAATCCATGTTTGACTCGTGCTGCATAAAGATGCTTGTTGTTCTTTTGTTCAGTTATTCAACTCCTACCCTTTTCCAGTGGAGAAATCATAATGATTACTCCTTGTAAATGTGTTTCTTATTGGGTCTCTTGTTTATGCAGGCTCTCTAAATAATCTATGCACCTCTAATGGCAGCTGCCACTAAACAAATATGATAATATTCTGTTGTGTACTTAGCCCTATTACTTAAGGGCACAGCATCAAAGGTAATTGGAAAACTGGCATGAATAAAGAGAAATATAAATATGTTCATAATTAAGGGACAAAATCAGAAGAAAGCACTTGGCAGAGCAAAAATGAAACTCAGTCTACTTAGTCAAACTAAAGAAGCTTCTTCTACAGGCATTAAAATGTCAACTGTTTTTACTTTTTGACTAAGTAATTTTGTAACTTCTTCACTTTTAAAAAGTTTGGGTTGACTAAGACTTAACTGGTCTATACAGAGAAACACTCTGATTCACTGAAGAAAGCATCATATTGAATTGTCCAGACCAGTATGGAAACCATGAGTATCTAAGGAATACAATAAAAAATCGTAGTAACATGAATAATATGTTATATGTTATATGTAAAAATTGCTGTGATATTTCATATAGGATTTAGAGTGAGACAAAAAGATAATTTCAGAGGCCAATTTAATTTCATTGACTGAAATGACTGGTTTTATTTGAGTTTTTTTGTATCATTCATTTTTTTAAAAAAAGGTGTAAATTTTTTATGATATAACCTTCTACAGGAGGATTGGGTAAAAGTAGGCTTCAGATTCTACCAGGTTCTAAAGGATGTTAAATTGAGTTAATGCTATTTGGTTTCTGTAGATGGTCTATAGGATTACATGAAAGAAATTTCATCACAATCTTAAGTTGAAAACATTTTTATAAATTGTTCTTTCTAAACCTTAGTTGAAGGTCACAATACATTCTTTTTAACCATAAATGAAATGTAGGGCAAAAATTATAACCAAAGATGTGCCTTTTACTCAAAGTTTTGATAAAGTAATGAAGAGGACTCAGAACAGCATTTCTTTTGAGATCAAATTGCTGAGGACTGCACCATCTTTATATAGCATTAGAACATTTTTAAGTCTTGGAAATGACTGACAAGTGCTCCTGTTTCTTGAAGGATCCAGCTGTATTTTTAGCAATGTTCCCAAGCAGGGAGGCTTATATTTCTAACATATTGATTAATTTCACCATCAGCCTTTAATCTGAACCCACTTAATTGTGAACTCACATTGTCAAGAGGGAATAACAAATTATAATGGATGCCTATAGCAGAACTTGGAATTTCTCCATGAAGAAGGTGATACAGCTGGGTAAGAGAGGGGAGCGATGACTGGTTTATGATTGATTGGATCCACCAGTGGGGAAGAAGATGAAAATACTCAGCCCACGGACTAAATGAAGATCATAGAATATTTTTTCAAGAATAATTTAACACAAATAATGGCGTGTCTATTGACAGAAATTAAACACTTTCTCAATTTCTGATGAGTTTTTTCTATAAATGGGAAATCATAAAACTGCATGAGGTTAACTAGGGAAGTTGTAAACTCTGTACGTGAAAATAAAGTCCAGGGCGGATCTGTGATTTGTTGACTCTGTTTGAGTAAGAATCAAGCAAGCATCCATTGCATACCCAATGTCTATTTAGCATTGTGTAAGAAGATTAGGCATAGAAAATTTTTTAAAGTATTATTTATAGTCCTGAAGATGAGGGAAAAACAGATCAGTTCAATGTTAGATTTGGTCCTGGTGAATGTAATTAGTCACAATGGTTTATCCTATGGTGTGAAATCATCTAGGATTGACAAGTATGAGTTGTTGATCCTGGTGAGGGTTGACAAGGAATACATTCATTTTTTATCACCACTGAAAAATTGTAGAGTAGAGGCTTGAAATAATTATCCGTAACACAGAACATAAATACCTGCTGAATGAATTTTCCTGAAGTTATGACCCTAATCTTGTGCCCTAGAGTTCCCTGGGAAGTTTTTGTTTGTATTCTGGTTTTTGTTTTTTGATCAAAAACCTGTATTCTCCAAGCAAATATTTTAGGGATATTTTTGTTTTGTTTTGTTTTTCACTTTTCTAACATTTGCCCCCAAATCAATTTTCTAATGCTAAATACTAATTTACTAAGTTACTAGTACTAAATGATGTATAATTAAAGCAATACTTTTCTGGGAGATGTTTATAGGGAAAAAAACTCTCTTTTTATTTTACTCTATTTTATTTTCCTTTTGTTTTATTTTTCCTGGGTTAAATAAATTTGAAAGGCTAAAGACTATATTCATTTATTGATTAATACATTGATGGACCTGGAGAGTTCTCTAGTAAAGCATTCATTTTAACTTTTTTCAGTCTAGTATTTTCCTGATTGATATTGGCCTAGAAGATTTTTGTTGATGCACCATGACTGACCACAGATTTAGGCACAACATTTTGAGAAAAGAGTGAATAAAATAATAAGTTGTGCATCATGCAACAGTATCACATAGTTCACGATGCAAACATGATAGAGAAGTTCCTGGCAAAGGTTGTCATGCATCTTAAGAGGTAGGGGGAAAAAAATTCCCACATGCATAAGATCAGAAGAGTTAGTAAGATGAATGAATACAAATGAGACATTAAAACACTAATGAAACAAGCTCCTTCTAATAATAAGGAGAAATTATCAGGAAAGAAGGCCAATTCAACTCAGTTCATCAAATTTCTTGATCATCTTGTATGTACAAAATATTGTTCCAGTTGCCGCCAGCATTCTAAAATGTTTCTAAAGACAGAGTTTCCATCCAAAGAATTTTGAACCTAATGTAATTGAATGGTATGGAAGATAGTACATAAATAAACAATTAAGCATTTGGTACAATGTGAGGGTCATAAAAAATTAGGAAAAATTCTTTGGAGACCCAAGTAATGAAAGAGATTCTAGGAGCACAAAATGCACGATTGATTGGCAAAGGAAATTAACATCTTAATAAAGGAAGGTGAACACTAGAACAATTTCACAGACACCGTTGGGTAGTACATATGACTGGAATAAAAGATATGCACTGTTTTTCAAAAGAAATAAGTTAAATAGGAGAGAGCTATGCAATTTAATATGACCAGTCATCATAACAGAAAAAAAAATAAGGTATAATCCTTGACCAGCAGCTCTCAATACTTAGCACCCAAATGCTTGTTAAAAATTCAAACTTAGGATTCTTTCTCTTGGAGAATTTGATTCAGTAGGCCTAACATCAGTCTGGAATTTTTAATAATTGCTCAAAATATTTTGATTTAGGCAATCTATGCACCAAACATTTCAAACAATATGCTAATTTTTAGGAATGCAACTCAAAAATATTTATGCTTGAAAAAGTAACTAAATAAAATGGTATATCCTTGATTAGACATTTCAAAAGAGAAGTTCAAGAAATATGGTAATGTCTGAAAATACGTTTCTGACAATATAAAGGCAAATTACCTCAGTGAGTTAAAATCTAATAGAATCATTATATTTTCACATGGAGTTAATTGATTTTTGCTGATTTTAAAAGTTCATGTATAAAAATGTTAATATGAATAAATGATATAAACTCTAGAAAGTGACATTTATAAGAAGAATAATGGAAGGACACTAAGATGAAAATAGCTTGAGCAACAAGATTCTAAGAAAAACAAAAAGGAAACTTGGTTTGTTGAGAAAAATGGTATAATAGTAAAAGTATCTCATGTAGAAAGAATAGCTCCAACCTGAATAAGAGTGAAAAAAGCCAAATATATTTGAAGAGCTATTGAGACATTAGAGTTATTTTAAAGCAGGTAGAATCTTCTAACCCTACAAATGATGCATAGGAATGGGCAAGATACAGAGGACTCCAAGATGAACTAGAGGGAGCATCGCCCACAACCTTCACGATTATGAACCGCAAAAGTGCCACTCGACTGCTTCTTGCCTGATTCTGTACAGTTAAAAAAAAAGGAGTTTGGAAACTGCATAATATCTACATTAAATTTGAAACTATATTGGCAAACTCAAATATTTATCTTTAAATGCTTACAAACACTAAGGAAAAAAGATTAAAAGTAGATAAAAAAAGAGAACAGATATCATGAGGAGTGAACATAGATTAGCTATAGGAATAGTTCTGAAAGATATTTCAAAGAACACTCATTTTGCTCTAAATATTAATAAGTATTCTTATAAAAAGTGTTCCTTGGTCAAAAAAAGTTTGTAAAATTCAGCCTAGGCTATATTTTTCTTGCATATGCATTATTCATGTTAACATGAAAATGGTTCAGAGAATGCCTGCAGTTTACAAAAATCATTTCTTTATCATTTTGTAGTCCAGAATATCCCAAATTTACTTAGCCATAGAGACAGAACTTTGATTAACTTTTTATTGGATATTAGAATACACTGTATCAAAAATATGGAAATGCTATAGTAAGCGCAAGTTCTACCACACTAACGCTATTTCCTTTTGATGTGTATGTGCCATGGAATTGTCAAGAGGGCAAATGAACTCGCAGACACGTGTGTGTTGAATTTAGAAAAAGTCTCTAATAAAAATCTTTCCTGAGGTCATTGATATGGGGTAGCAGAGACCCCAGTTAATGAATTCATATGTTGTTCATGGCTTTGATGCCAAAAAGCTAATTAAGACTGACGTCTAACTAGGAGAAGGATTTATTTTTAATGATAGTTTACAATTCTCTGTTCTCACCCTTTTCCATATTTTTTAAATGAATTGGAAAAAGATAAAGAAAGTAATCCTATAAAATTTTTGGATTAGAATGTAATACAGAAATAGTTATAATTTGGGAATAAAATCTAAAACAAATAGGATAGAATAATGGATTTGATTTCAGAAATTAAAAGTTAAATATGAGCCCTTGATTTATATGCTAGTGTAAGCCTGTGGCATACAAATGAATATGTAAGAACTCTACAAATAAGCAAAAGCAGGCAGATTGTAGAGGGGTTTCAAAACTTGGAAATGTGATCCATACAAAGGTGATTTTACCAGATTATGTTTTTCCCTTTTCTTCTCTTAGATCTGCCCAGAGTGCAGGCTGCTGTCCCAGAACTGCCTGGAAGACAGAATTGCAAGACATAAAAATATAATTTATTAGTTTCCCAGTGATGCCATAACCAAGTACACAAACTGAGTGGCTGAAAACAATAGAAATTTGTCTCATGGTTCTGGAGGCCAGAAATCCAAAATTAAAGTGTCTGCAGGTTAAAGCTGTGGGGGAGAATCCTTCTCCTCTTCTAGTTTCTGGTGTTTGCAGGCATTCCTTGGTGTTTCTTGGCTTGTAGATACATCACTCCAAGCTCTGCCTCCACCAGCACATGGCCATCTTCTCTCCATGTGTTTGTCTTCAGAGATTGGCATTCTCATGTGTGTGTGTGTCTATCTCTGTGTCTCTTCTCCTCTTATAAAGATACCAGTCATATCGGATTAAGGGTCCACTCTACTCCAGTAGGATACCATCTAACTTAGATCTTTACTACATCTGCAAAGACTCTATTTCCAAGTAAGATCAATTCACAAGTACACAGGGTTGGGACTTCAACGTATTTTGGGGGGAGGCACAAGACTCAGAAACTCCATCTTTCTCAAGAAAAAAATAGTAAATGGGGTCTATTCAGGCTGAAGACTATGGAGGGAATCCTGGAGTGGAAAGAGAGAAGGCAAGTACCCTTACACTATGTATGAATCAGCACAAGGTTTTGGCTTACTTATGAGCTTCTCATACACAGCACAGAAAGAAAGCAACGTAGCAAAGTCTTTGAGAGCTGCATAGTTATTTAGCCATGACCCAGGTCTCAGATTAATCTCTTAGTGGTGCATGCATGGGACATATCCAAAGAAAGCATAGGCTTTGAAAAATAAACCGAAAATTGTACTGCTAGAACTTTCTCTCTGAACTTAGCTCAGTTGATTGCACAACAAAACAAAAAAAAAAATCAACATTCTCCTGAGGATTCCTGGAGGACAGAGGGTCTACCCAAGATCACATTCAAAATGTCCAGGGTACAATCGAAACACATTCCACATACAAAGAGCTAGAGATATCCGGCCAATTCTTAAGGGAAAAGACAATCAGATGCTGAGTCTGAGAAAACCTAGATCGTGTGATTATCTGACAAAATTTTAAAGCAGCTATTATAAATATGCTTCATTAAATTAATGGAAAGATAGAAGTTCTCCCTATAGAAATAGAGACCATAAAAAAGAAGAAAATGGAAATGTTAGAGTGAAAAATAAATATATACAAAATTTTCAAAATCACTGGCTGGCCTCAATAACAAAGTGGAGGTGAAAGACGAAAGAATCACTGAACTTGAGAATCCATCAATAGAACGCATTCAGTCTGAAGAAGAGAAAGAGAATAGTTTGAAAACAAATGGACTAGAGTCTAGGAACCTACATGAAAACATTGAAAGGACTGCCATTCATGCTGCTGAAGTCCCAGAAAAGAGGAGAAAGATGTTAGAGCAGAAAAAAGCATTTGGAGCAACAACGGCCAAAAATTCCCAAATTGGGTGAAAGACAGACGCTTAGAGATTCAAGAAATTCAGTGAACTCCAAACCGGGGAAACTAAAAAACAAAAACAAAAAATGCACACACGCACACAGACATAGCACAACGAAACTGCTGAATACCGGAATTTAAGGGAAAAGTCTTCAAAACAGCTAGAGGGAACGACAGATTATACACAGGCCAACGATCAGAACACTTCAGATAGCTCCTCAAAACTTGGAGACTAAAGACAGTGGCATGACATATTTAAAGTGTTGAAATAAGAGACTTCCAACCCAGAATTCCATATCCAGACAAAATATCTTTCAGGAATGAAGGCAAAATGAAGACATTCCCAAATGATGAAAAACTGAAAGAATTCATGAACAGCAGACCTGCTGTATAAGTACTTCCAAAGAGAATTCTTTGTCCTACAAAGAAGTAATACCAGAGAGAAACATGGATTTATAGGAATTAGGAAATAACAAGAGAAATAAATGGCCGGGTAAATAGTTTTTCTCTTTAAGTGATACACACACACACACACATATATATAATATCTTTGGTGAAGTTTACAATGTATGGATAGGTAATAGATATCATAACCATAATATTAAAGGTATAGAGAGGAGGAACGAATCTACATGCATGCAAGCCTTCCATATTTTAATAGAAATGGTACAATCTGCATAATAAGCAGACTGTGAAAGTTTTGATATGTATATTGTAATCCCTAGAGCAATTATACCTCATAAACCAATATATAATTTAACATTATTCAAATAATTCAGAAGGTGGCAGGAGAGATGGCACTGAGAAACCAAGTAAGAGAGAACAATCGGAAAAGAAATGGTAAATAAATAAATTTAGTAGACCTAAATTCAACAATATCAATAACTACATTAAATAGTCATTGTCTAAATACTCCAATTAAAAAGCAACATAACATTCAACATGCCCAAGGTAAAATCCAGCATACGTGCTACAGCACAGATTGAATGGAAACTGCTCTCTGCTAAAAGACACAATTTAAATATGAAGACAAAGATTAATCAAATGTAAAGAAATACAAAAAGATATAGAATATGGAGAAGACTTCCAAACAAATTTTACGAGAGAAGAGATAAAGAGGGACGTGTAAGACTGATACAAGGGGAACTACGTCAGGAAGACAATTGAAAATGTATGTGCCTCTAATGACAGAAGCTCACAAGAAGCAAAAATTGACAACATAAAGGGAGAAATGAAAAATTCCGCGGTTCTAATAGAAGAGTGTAATGTGTTGTGGAGCTATACAGAAAAACTTTTATGATTCCGCACAGTTAGGGCTCTGTGAGTGAACTCTACTGAAATTTGGAAACTTGGCTAAAAGAATAAGCCTTGGAAGGTAATTTAAGATGAGTTAGATGGTGAGAGAACTCCAGAGAGATTTATCTCTCTAGATGTACGTGTTTATATTTCAAGTGGGATTAGAGCTGTGACCACAGGAGATATCTCTGAGTTGTAAAGCTGCAGTTTACACGTCTTTAAATAGATGTACTTATTAGCAAAGAGACCCTTACCTTCTCTGCTTAAACTGGTTGCTAAAAACGGAAACGTCTTTATCTTCTCCTGTTTGCAATAAATAGCTTAGCTTAACTTCAGAAGTAATGTAACATATCAATTCTTGGATAAACAACTAGGGATGGTAATTTTCAACAGGGTATGAGATATTAAAATATGGACAAAAGATTTTACAATAGCATAGACGCAGAAAAAAAATTTAATAACAAAAAAACTTAAAAAAGGAATCAAAGGGAATTTTCTGATTTATTTGGTAATTTAAAAAATGCATGTGCTTGGTGTACATACATATGACTACTTGCTTATGAACCAAGACTATTTCCTACGGCCATTAAGACAATGTTATTACAAATGGATTCAACTTGCGTGAGTACTGAAGTGGAAGTCTGAGTAGTTGGAGTTTACAAGAACCACCATAAGGACGGGAGATATTTATAGGAGTCTTAACACCTAGAGAGATTTGAACACTGACCAAAGAGATCGAAGAAATCTTTGAATCATGCTGTATTCTTCCTTAATGCCTGGTAGCCTCCATCTACATCTTATATCGCATTCTAAATACGAAGTCTCACGGGGTTAGATTTGTGGGAAAGCCAGCCATTTAAAATATTGCCACAAATTCACAAACAAGCAGAAGAAACCTCTTAGCAATCGTGAAAATCAAATGTACAAGTGTTGGTATTTTAAACCATAGGAGAAATTTTTTAAAATTCATTGTTACTAATTGTAAACTTGTATATATATATTTAAAGCCAACAGATTGAAAGCAGTATGTACAAGTAAGTTGAAGAAACCAAATCTAGGAATTAGAAGAAATACATAAATGGGCAAATATAGTTTGCCTTCAGAAGACGTCTATAACTAGTATAAAGAGAACTATTACCCAGCAAAAGCCTCTGAAGGTATTAGAGAATTTGCGTTGTGAACAAGAACTCCGAATCAAGAAGAGAGGATTGAAGAATATTCCCTGTTCTATGTTTAAGCGTAAGTAGCGAGGGAGTACATATACTTCAATATGATCAGATAGTATTGTTCTGTTTTGTTCTTGTCTTTCACCGCTTCTCTTAGGAGGCTTTTGGCTGTAAGTAATGGAAAAGTGGAGAGGTCTCCTAGCACAGTGCATTAGAGCTCCAGGTTCCCAGTTTGGCTGTTGGCCATTCTTGTGACCCTCCTGCCTACACTGGCTTGATCTTATAGGTAGAACATTATAGAAAAAGCAGTGACAGAAACAATATTATACACCGAAAGTCCTGTAGAAGAGAGACTGTTTCTTTTCACGTATCTCTTTTATCTAAATTGGGCCTCTTTACTGTCAATCACTGCCAAGAAGAATGGGGCTATCAAATTTGACTATCAGATTTTTACTCATAAGTTGTTAATAAACTCTAATTTGACCAACAGGGAAGAAGGAAGTTTTGGTTATTATGCAGGTTACTAACAAAGGTCAGAACATAAAGTAACATATACAAGTTCCCAAAGTATAACCATAGTTCAAATTTCATGGTGCGATGAGAGTTGGAATCACGACCAAAAGAACCAAAACAAATCTTGGAATGAAAGTGTAGTCCAGGTCAGAGAGTAATTAAATAATTCCAGGTGAATAGAAATTTGGGAATCTAAAAGAGCTGTCAAGGTAATAGGAAGATTAGAACCATAAGGAGTGTGAAAAACAGTAAGCGTTTAGCTTTTCATTTACATCGTTTATTTATCCATTGTTTCTATTATTTAAAAACCGTTTTCTTGAGCACCTACTTTATGAGCAATACTTATCCAAAGCGTTGGGTAGTCAATGCCAACAAGACATATTTGTCCTTACCTCATTTTGGTATAGTGAGAATAGAATTTAAATAAAGATGAAGAAACAAAAAATAACTTATAAAACATAATAAGCAATGCAGACATAGTCTTGCAATACACAGATGAAGAGCTGCTTTAAATAATAATGGCACTGAGAGCCTCTCAGAGGATGTGGCTTATGTGGTATCAGCTATTCAAAGAACCAGTGGGGGAAATGTCAGGAGAGAAAATATATTCAGATGTCAGGGATAGAAAATTCACAGAAGCAAAGAGATGACCAAATTTAGGGGCTACAACGTAGTGAAGAAGGAGACTAGGGATCCAGAAAGAAGTTAAAGAGATGGTAGAATCTAGATCACCGTAGTTATAGACCATGAAAAGCAGTTTGGATTTTATTTTAATCCAATGGGAAGCTTTAAGCTTGTAAACTGGAAAACTAACATAGGATTCCAAAAGATAAGACAATGTAGTATTGTAGTTAATTCTATGCAAAGTAAGGTTTCTTTTCTTTTTTCCTTTGCCTTCTTCTCCTCTTTCTCCTAACCCTTTTCCTTCCGTCTTCTCTCCTTCTCCCACTCTATCTCCTTCTCCTCTCCTTCACCACTGCCTCCTCTGCTCCTTCCCTTTCCTCCTCTTCTCCTCCTGCTTCTGCTCCTCCTTCTCTTCATTTACCTTTTCTTCTTTAGCAGAAGCAAATCTAGGAGCTTTATCAAACTGTGTACAAAAACTTGTTCGTTGATTGTGCCTTATTTGGTTATGGAAGTTGGGATGGTGAAAAGCAGCATAATTGAAGACTATTGATAAAAAGAGTAAATCGATTTTCTGCAGGGAATCTCGTTACCTTATGGGAACGCATGCAGGAGGGGTGACTACACAATTTACACGCAAACTCTTCTCTACCAATGCTCACTTCCTTTTCCCTTTTATAAGAATCTCTAGTAATGAGTTTGGGGATTTAAGCCAACACTGAATTACAGAAAACCTGGCAGCGTTCACTAATCCAACTAAAAGTATTTGTTCTTTACTCAGGTCCTAGAATTCATATCTAGAGTCTCTACCACTGAATCTGTTACTTAATTACCCGCTGCCTGGAATCCCTAGTTATGGCATCTGTGTACAGTTTATCTACCAATGGGACTCATCTATCTAAGATCATTTGTTTTGTAGTTTTTACTACTTTCAATAGCATCATAGATGCTCAATAATTATTTTGTGCTCAATAATTATTTTGGAATCAAATCATTACGCATCATCCATACTCTAAATTCAATATAATTCAGGACTAGGTCACATTCACGTTTGTATAAAACGTATACAAGCTTATTACCAAGAAAAGATTAGGCACTCCATGTATTTGTTGAGTAAACGACCAGATTTATTAAGCTTTAATCGTTACCTTTCATGAAATATTAAAGAAAACACATTGCCATAATCGTCAAATCATGTAGCAAACCCATGGCCACTTTCTTTTTGCATTATTCTTCCCCCAATTTTCAGGAAAACTCCAAAGATTCAAACAAAAATGAATTTGATTGAAGTTTGGAGTTTGCCTAAAAGATGTGTCCAAGAATGAGAAGAATGTCTTCAAAGATTTTCACAAGTATAATGAGGATATCCAGAGAGAGACACAGTTCCAATGGATGCTTGTCATTGGCAAACAGACAATGGTAACCCTCACTCCTCAGCATCCCCAAATTAGAGGATGTGAGGATGTAAGATGAAATGTGGAAGAGTAGCATGGGGGACTCCTTGCATTGCTTCAGAAGCTCACAGAAATTCACAAACAGTCTTACTTACGTGAGCCATTCAAATGGTATGTAAAATTTTGCATGAATGATTTTCTGTCTGTTCTAAAATGCACGATTAATTCTCAATTTAGCACAGGTGCCTGGTAATACAATTCGAATTACAGTTTCAATGTTTTCATCTCACATTTTAATGTGAAAATGAAATAATATATTGCCATCAGTGAGTTAAGTTACGGTAAGCAATTTGTCAGTAATAAATTTGGATAATATATCCAAACGAGAATTCAGTTTTACAATTCACTTTTGCAGCATGACTAAGCCCATAACGAACCACTTGATTCACTTGATCATAGTTTTATTTACTATCCAGACCCAAATTAAGCTGTATACAATTGAGTTGTTCATAATACATAAATATTTAAGGGATCATTCAGTGATGCTGCACTAATTTTCAAAATATTTAATTCATGCATTCAAGATATATACATATATATCAAAATCTGACTAGGTCTCAGGCTCTGGGTAAAGCAAGTGCTAAATGAAGTCTACAAACCTTTTAGAACTCAGAATGCGATACATTAGGGAAATTTTCTGGAAATAGAATTGCATGTTCAATGTCTGGGAAGAGTGAGAAGTGGGAAAAGTTGTCACCATATCAGTCTTCAGTGAACAATTTTACCAAAATTGATGAGCATGGCTACCAAAAGTTTTCAGTAGATCCACCATTTCTAGGACTGCTGATGTCTTTCTCAAAGAAATACCCCACTTATAAGCCTACCATCACTTCTCCATAGGCACCGCCTCTATAGGTATCTTCTGAGAGTAGAAGTTGGTAAATAAGGTCAAGAAAAGAAAACTGTAAGAGATGACCTTCAGTAAGCATCCAACGGAGCTGTGTTTTAACATTATTCAGTTATTCTGCACACTGCCCAAAGTAAAGAGCATTCGGTCATTATAAAGGATATTTTGTAGTTTACAACATACTGTATGGTATTAGAGATTGTTAGAGATTGTGATAATAGAGATAGATAATAGATAGAGGTGTTAGAGATTGTGATAGCGTCTGCCTTACTCTTTCTTAATTTAGTTCTCCATGTACACACATTGCTGTGTACCTTGCGAAACCTTGCTGTGAGCAAACATTCAAACGGACTGTATAGTTACCATGCTCTTAATGGGAAAACTAGAGATTAGTCATTTTGACGTGGAGATGTACTACTGATATTTATATTTTAATTCCTCCTTTTGGTATGACTTGGTTTTCATGCAAAATTTTAAGCTTTATAGAACAACATGTACCGATAATTAGCCTATGTTGGAGATGGACAATGATAGACTGAAATGAGTCATATTCATTGAACACAGTATACCATGCCCAGATTATATTAATGTGCATCACCAATATGTATCCGATGGTAAGTGTATTGCTAGGGCTGCCATAACAAAATACCACAGACTTGGTGGCTTAAACTGAAATTTCTTTTTCTCGCAGTTCTGGAAGCCAGGAACTCAAGATCAAAGTGTGGGCAGACTTGATTTCCTCTGAGAGCCTCTCTCCTTGGCTTGCAGATGGCCATCTTGTCACTGCATACTCACTTGAACTTCCTTCTCTGTGGGCACATCCCTCATGTCTCTCTTCATGTCCACATTTCCTTTTCATAAAAGGACACCAGTCAGATTAGATTAAGGCCCACCATAAAGGTTCATTTTAACTTAATCACCACTTTAAAGTCTCTACCTTCAAATAAGGCACTTTCTGAGGTATTGGGGACTAGGGCTTCAGCATGTGAATTTTGGAGGGACAGCCTGTAGCATTAATGTAGTGACTCCGTATGAAATGGAATTCCTTATGATAGGACAATTGAGTTGATGTCTTTCCTATGCTCTTTAATTTCACAATTATCAAGTCAGCTTTGTATGACATATTCCCCTAAAGCTATTCAGATCCATGAAAAATAATAATGTACTGAGATTCTGCCTATCTTCTCTTTCACAGAAAGGATTCAGACTCAAGCGACAGGTTCTTGTCCTAATTGTTTAATCAAGGCAAAGCGTTATGTTTGAATTAGCAAATTCTTTCCTTCACCATAAAAGTGCAATAGGATGTGATCCCATTATTTGCTGATTTATCTCACTTAAAGCTGATGTTAGATTGTTTCTAGTCTCAACATAGAGATGTGGAGCATCTTACACACATGCTTTTTTTCAGACTAAAGTGTATAATGAAATTTTTCTTTGTATGTTCTACTGGTGTTACTGTTTCTACTCTTTCTACTTCCATTTCCTGAGAAATATGTTTATTCCACATTTTTATAATTGTTCTCTTTACTGGAAATATTTTTAAGTTTTGTATGACTGCTTCCCTTAAAGACAAGCCAGATGTTAACAGACCTCTTAAGATATAGAAGCCTATGTACTTAGGGCACCAGAATCCTGATTCTCATTTTCATTGAGTATCTGAACGAACCATGTAACTAACGTAAAATCATGTGTAAAGCCTCTCTTTTCCTTGGGACTTTATGGAGTTGGCAAAAATTATGATGATATCACTTTATATAGAGAGAATGATCGTTTCATAGATAGATAAATAAATAACCATAACCAGCTTACTCATGTATATAAGGAAAAATTTATGAGAGAAGCACACTAGCCTCTGTTCTCCATTTTCAGATATCTCTCTCGAGTGGGCATTGACCACTGTGGACTTAGTGCCTGTGGGCCACAGACTCTGCTGCCCTGCTCAGGACCCCTTGCTGCATGCCCCACCTCTCTCCTTACCACACCATCTGCTCTGGGATGTTGGCTTCCCGTTTCAGAGGTTCTGATTACTCGTCCCAGAGAAGCATTAAAACTGACCTGTTAATCCCTGGGATGCCTGCTTAATGTTGCATCTCTCCTCTACCTCGAGCACACAGTGTCTGTGCTTTCTGTTATTTGATTCTCTCCTTGGGATCAGCATCGCTTTGAACCATGGCATGAGGGTGAGCTTAAATTCCCTTTCATAGCAGAAATCTCTTTCTGTCATATTTTCTACCTTAAAAATATTTTTTTCTGCTGAAACAAGACACTTCTTCTATACTATTATAAAAAATATCTACAAGTAACAATGGCTCAGGGCATTGTCCCTAAGTTGTTTTCTTCCTAAAGTCCTTATAAAGCAAGCTGACCATGTCATTATATTTTAAAAAAGAAGCTAACCATATAAGCAAGAGCTCACAGCCCATTTGGAACGTTTATTGAAAACTCTGATAGGATAAAAATTAAAAGACTCATCAGCATCTCAGATGTCTCTCTCAAAGACTAAAGATGTGTTGGTGCCAAGCACGGCAACGTCGCTTAACAATAAGCCACAACCTGAAATTAAGGAATAACTATATTTCCAATGGAGACCATTTTTGCTTTGCATACATGAAATACATTAAATTTCAGAGTATGACATGAGAGGGCCATAAAGTATAGAATTATGAGAAAAATATATTTTCCTTAGCAGAATAACAGGGAAAATATTCATTCTTCCCTATGTCAGTGGGCAGAGATGTTGCTTTCAAATGGTTTCTGCTCTCTGTTCTCATCAATACAAGTTATCTATCACTTATTTCAAAGAACCTGAAGCAATGAATTATTTTATGTGCTTTAAAATTTGTAGCAGAGTACATGGGTTAGAGTTTTTGTTTGCAAACAGCAAAAACATCCTTTAAACGGTGCCAAGAGGAAATGAACTTATCAATTGCTATCACAGAGCCCACAGAATCTTAAGGAATGCCTGAGTACCAGGCTTTAAGGACTCAGGGGCATCTAGAAAATGACACCATAAGACTGTTCCAATGGAAACATACTGACCCCAGCTAGTTCCAGGCACAGACACTGCAGCTTGCCTGCATGTCCTGCCACGTGGCACCATTGCTCGAATTACTGCCATCCCAACTCTGAAAGTGGAGCATTGCTGCAGCCACCCATGACATGATACTGGAGTCTATGTGTAGCTTGCTTCCCCACATGACCCGTTTCCAGATTAAAGCTTCGTACATTGATTCTGATTTGTGGAGCCTGGGTCAAATCTGTGCACTCTGGCAGGAAAGACAAATTTCTGTATTTTTCTTTGGAAGAATTCTCAAACATACAAAAAGTATTCAGTCATGACATGTGCCCAAAAAGACTGACAAGTATGGAGACAATGCGGTTGGTCTATTTAATTACTCCTTTCCGGCTGAGCTTTAATGTGGAACAGGGGATCAAAGTAGAACAATCAAACATTCTCACGTAGCCTAAAGAGACAAGAGAAAGGGGCGTTGCAGTTGGTGTTCTCCGTGGGTGCAGCAGGTAGAAAGCGGATTCTTGGAAGGGAAAGGAAAAACAATATAATGTGTTTTTCTTCTAAATGATATAGTAATTCACTAATATTCGGCTGTCTCACTTGCCTGAATTCCTAGAGAATAAATATTTTAATTAAGGATGGAAAAGGTGTATAAAAAAAGTTAGTTCTATTCGAAAGAGTCTTCTAAGAGTTCAGTTATAAAAGTAGGAATAGGGGCTGGCCCGGTGGCGCAGTGGTTAAGTGTGCACGTTCTGTTTCGGCCGCCGGTTTGGATCCCGGGTGCAGACATGGCACCGCTTGGCAAGCCATGCTATGGCAGGTGTCCTACATACCACGTAGAGGAAGATGGGCACGGATGTTAGCTCAGGCCGGTCTTCCTCAGCAAAAAGAGGAGGATTGGCAGCAGTTAGCTCAGGGCTAATCTTCCTCAAAAAAAAAAAAAAAGTAGAAATAGCTATTTGCCCTAACTCACAGAACTCTATTGCATATGTGGTTGAATTTACCAGCTTTAGTATTTTTATCTATTTGGAGTAAGGTTGAATTCAGTTGTACTTAAGTGTACTGTCATGGAAAGGAAGGCAGGCAAAGGGACAGAGTGGGTAAATAAGACAAAGGATTCCCCCAAGGGTGTATAAAAAGGCACTCAAAGCTTGACTGTTTTCTATCTGTTTCTGTTACTCTATGAGTCATTACTGAGCATCTGACTGAGGTTGGCTTGATTTATAGGAATGGGTATGGATAGAAGCTTATAGGTTTATACTTCTTTTTAAGAGTGATTTTCCTGGTTTGAACAAGACCTCAGATGAGTTTCCAGTTGCATTTTTTTCTGTAACAATTATGCTTCCCACTTTCTTTGCTGCTACATTAAAGTTGATATTAATGTGTAATATAATGTATTCACTTGCCTAAATTTCATTTTAAGGTTTATCTTTATTCTTAAGAAGTGCCCTTCTTCATTGAAAGGGCTATGGTTAGATCATTGGTAGTGTAGTTAGGAGAGCATATTCCAATCAAAGCCCAAGAAGAGACCATTTTGTGGAGTCAAGGAGTCCACTAAAATGTCAAGATGACATGTCACATGTTGACTGAGGTGGTATAAACACTCCTGAGAGAATAATTTGAGCAACTTATGTATTTATGCTTAATTTTTGTTCTTGCAGACAGTTTTATTACCATGAAGACATTTTCCCTTTAATAATATCAATCAACTTCTCAAATTCCCTCTGCTAAGGGTCAGCAAATAATGCCTTCTCTTTCAGCATCCCCTTCCAACACGAAAATATGTGCCTGTGCCTGCATGTACACATAGAGTCAGCCATGGCTTTTGGCAAATTATTCTCCTTAATCATATGCTGCAATGCTACCTAAAATACTCACATTATGATGTTTGTCTTTAGTACAATTTCAAGAAGATTTTATATTTCTTTATAGGTGTCCTAAATGTGTGGTTCTAAAAGGTTGTTCCATTATGACGTAAATGATGAACGATATTTACGTGTGTGACAGCCCTACGTGGACTTATTCTAGATTCTGTGGGAGTCCTAGTGGCCTATCTGAATAAACCCTTTGCCATAGTTCTTTACTGTTGTCCCATTTGGAATTTAAAACCATCTTGAGAATTTTGTGAGGATCATTTTTTTTCTTGTTGTACCAAAACAAAAGGAATAAAATCTCTCCATTCTTTGCTTTTGCAATAACTTCCCTATGATTTGCTCTTCCTTCTTTTCTCTTCTAGATAATTTAAGCTTTGATGACCATCTACTGTCTCTAATTCCACTACATAATTCATGTGCTTCCTTCTAGCACTTTGTACATCTCTCTGTTTTGTGTGCTGTAATTTCATTCACGTTACTTCTTCATTTGTGTGTCCATCTTTGGTATTTCTATCTCCCAGAGAGGACATGTAAAATAATTCATCTTTGTCATTCTTGTTACAACATCAATGTATGATTAACAGAAAGCATTCAGTAACTGTCAGCTAAATTGAAATGAAATGTGAAAATAAAAACAATTAACTAATAATGTATAAACAAACTTAAGTGAAAGAAATGTTATAGTTGTCCATTTTAGCTCAGTCTTTTAAGAAGAGCTGCCTGTATATATGCATGTGTATATGTGCATAAATTCACTTCTTTTCTAACTGATAAAAATAACGACAGAGAGAAGTCAGAATCAGAAAAATTCAAATATAAAATTTAAATGCAACTATTGATTTTAGAAAACAATTCATAATACAGTAATAGGCTGCTTCTTTTTCCTTTATAATGTTCCTTATAAACATATAGTTTATATTTTGACCCAGAAAACAATTGCCTGTAGGAAAGACTAGAATATTTTCTAAGATTGGCGCGGACACCCTCTTCCTCATTAGCTTTGAGGCAAGTCTTTAATAGTGTTTGAATGTAAAAGGAAAAATAAAATCAGGAATATTGGTAAGATTTCATCTCATTTACTTAATCTTATTGCAAGGAAGTAAAAAAGATAAAACAGGGAATAGAAGAGAACTACAAAATTTCAGTTAGTATTCTAGGATGATTGAGAAGCTACTGTATTCACAAACAGAAATAGGAGGCTGTGAAATAGTCATAAATGTTTCTGGTAGTGGTATTCCTTTCACTAATTTTAAAGATTTCCTGATTATAGTACCACAATTAATAACATGATTTCTAGGAATTCAGTAGACACTGGAGTGTAGAATGATTATTATTAAACTAACTCAGTCAGATCTGACATTGACTTCTTTACTATATCCTTTTAATTAAAAAAAAGAGAACCTCATTTGCAAGTGGAAGAGATATTTTTAATCTCCATAAGTTCTGTGAAATAAAAACAATGTCACATAAGTCTTGTTGTCTCCATGAAACATCTAATTCAAATCTTTTCAAAAACTGAAATCTCAAATTCAGCATCACCTCTATGATGTCTGTCTGAAACGTCATTGCAGTCTAGTAACTAAAACAATTTTATCCCAATTAGTCCACAATCACAAAGCTTTAGTCCAGTGTAACATGTGGACACTGAAATCTGACCCTGATCCTCTCCTCTGGACCTTTTTCTCTCCAGCTTTTCTTTTACTTGTCCATAGATATTTTGTGAATTTATCTCTTTGCTTGTTTTACCAAGAGGACTCATCTTTTTGTGTCCAGGAGGACGTTCATTCTGTGCTCTGTGAGCTATTGATGTTGGATATAAAATGGAGTGAGTTTTGTTCCTGAACATGCAGTGGGGGAGGACATAAAGATTGAGAACACTTGGGTATTATACACATTTTCTTCTCCTTTTAATGCAGAGAATGCAGTGGTTATGTGTACGGGAAAGATGGGAGGTAGCAAGCGGAATGAGCTTTGAGGGAGTGCAAGATGGGAGGAGAGTTGGAGCAAGATGGGGAGGGATGGATTAGAAATGAATTATGGCTAGAAAGGGCTCTTTTAATCCTTAGTAGGGAAGAAGTAAAGTAGGGGTAAGTCCATCTGTAGATTTGTAGGTGGAAGTTGTTCAAAGTCTGCTCTCATTGCTCCTCTCTCTCTATGAACACCATGCAAAAACAACTGCTAAAAATGAAATTGGATGTATACGGTGTGAAAAATGTTTTGATAAGAATGGAAAAATTTGAAATATCTACTATGTAAAAGGGGAGAAAAAATAAACATGATAAGATTGCCAAGATCCAATTTATGTTGAAGACCACGAATATATAGAAGCACCCATCTGTGAGTGTGGGTAGATTTCTCTCTGGATAGTGGTTAGGCTCAGAGGAGATAGAAAGATTTATCTGGGGTTGGAATTTTCCCTGGTTGTACTGAAAAAGAAACGTAATCAATAAGAGAGTTGATAAATTGGACAGAAAACCTAAGTTGGTAGAACAGAAATGGTTTAGGACTAACCTGGAAAAGAGTAACTAAGGGTTTGAACAGCTTTATGAGTTCAGCGAACAGTGATGTTATGAGTAACTACGTGAGAAAGCCAGAGATACAGGAACACGTCGTGAGCCTGAGCTACCTGAACATATCATTTCCAGGGTGGAGCTGTTTCAGATGATTTAAAATGTCCCAGGGGTGTCCACAGCAATGACTGGTTGAAGTTGTTTGAGAGCCCCATTCAACCACAAGGCCCGGTTCACATTGTATACACCTCTGACTCATTTTGTCAAGATTTCTAATCCAGTTTGCCTAAATAGCCTCTCTCCTTTTAATAAAATTAAATGCTCAGCATCAGAACCAACACCAATTATTAAGTGATTCCCGAGGCATTTGTCCTGTGTGACTTATCAGCCAGTTATTTTTTATCATTGCTACATTTTCTACAAAGAAATACGTTTCCAGACTCAGATTCCACAAGCCTCAAAGCTGAAATGAACTCAAAGGGATGGTCATATTCAAAGCATGACAACCAGTTAGGGTGCAAGAGTTACACGTCACCTGAAGAACTATGCTTCCTCTACACTGAAGATGTGTATGTGTTCAATAGACAATCTCCTACCAGTGGCACCTAAGTCAGGCTAAATAATTGATTAGATGGTGAGTGTCTCCTCTGCTATGATTAATCTTTAACCCTTAAGAAAGAAATTTTTCTACCTTCGAGTTCCTGAAATCTTTAACTTTAGATGCAGGTTACTGCTCACAGCAAGTTCTCTAGGCTTTCTCTGTGTCTCTGATTTGACGACAAAGACCCCGGTCCTCTAACTGCTGCTGTGCTCTCTCCCCACGACTTGCCAGTGCTGGTTCTTTGCCTCGCGTCATTTCCTAAGATTTCAAACTCTTAGGCTTCATCTATAGAACAAAAGAGCTACTGCTCCACCAATTCCCATTCACCATTCTTTGAGGATGACTCAATTTTCTTTTTTTCCACTGTAATAACCAACGTCAGGGTATCAGTTCATCATGAACGATATCTATATTTTGTTGAAATCTATGTGAATGCTACTGTAATATAAACTGTGAACTCTTTACACAAGGTGGAAACAAATATTCTTTTAAATAAACGCTAGCATATTGCCTATGTGTCAAAGAGAAATCTTTTTCTCTAAGGACTAGAATGGTTAAAGAAGACCAACGTACAGGAAATCTCTAAGACTAGAAGTTTTGAAAAATTGTACAGTGTTTCAGAGTCCATCTGGGTATGGAAAGACAAACTTCCACTGAACCACGCATTTAAATATGTTTTTCTTTATGTTTTAATTTTCTTTAATAAAAGTCTCATCATATTTGGAGAGGTAGTCCTGGTTATGGATTGGGATCCTGTTTCCAGGTGGACAAGCCTCAACTCTGCCATAGAGTTGAGTGAAAAGTACTTTTTTTTGCCTGTTTCTTAGCTAACAGTTGCAATGTTGTTTTCATGTATTTTCAGCTTGAATTAAACTGGAGGAAATCTTAAACGTGGAATTAACTAAACTGGCTTCATTGTTTCACGGAAGAAAGATTCTTTTCGGAATCCTTGAAGGCAAATGCACCTTGGCACTAGCGTGCCAATCTCCACTCAGTAGCTTTAGATGGGTGCAGCATGAGGAGACCCCCCATCACACTTGTCTTCTCACATTTCTCCTGAAATAAACTCTTCCTCTTACTGGAGGATGAAAGTGTTCACACTGGGAGGCACAAAAAGTTGCAGATGGGTTGTAGGCTGTGATGTACATATAAGCAATATTACTCAAGTAGAACACATGAAGAAACAGACTCAGAGAGTATAAATTTCGGTAATTATTATAGTAGAACCAGGATATAAATTCAGGCCTATCTACCTTTCTTGAAGTTGCAGTTTTTTTGTAATTTTGCTCAGATCAGTGGTTCGCAACTGGGGGCTATTTTGCCCCTGGGCGACATTGGCAATGTTTGGAAACAATTTTTTGGTTGTTACACCTGGAGGATCCTTCTGGCATCTAGCGAATAGAGGCCAAAATGCTGCTAAACATCCTGCAAAAAAAGTCTCATCAAAGAATTATCTGGCCCCCAAAGTCAATAATGCCAAGTTATTAAATATTAGCGTATTTCAGTATTCATTTCTGTCCTGACAGGGGCACTATGGGAACAGAACAAGTCTCCTGTCCATGCATTTGCACGTAAGCTTTGTTGAAAACGCAAACTTGCTGGCTGAGTTTCCTAGAGCAAATAGGCTGTCTCCGCAGTGCTTCTCAGCACGTGCAGCTGCTTCTCAAGGTCACCGATGTTAGTTGCCCTCACTAGGTCATTAATCAAGTGGGAGAAACTCAAGCTATGGGTTGTAGCTAGGTCATTACTTCCAACAAACTAATTAAGCTTAATGTATTGTATTCACATTCGAGGACAAAAAAGTTTCTTATTTGAGAATAGGTTTCTTCTGGCTTCAACAATATTAAAAGGTCCTCAGTAGAGACAAGCCTGAGCAAAGAAAAGAATACAGGTGTAAACACTACAAATGAAAAGTGTTTTGCAATTTGGACAACACCCCCCTTCTAAGGCCATAAATCAAGATGCCCAAATAGAAGAAATTGAAGAGTCTGAGCTGCACGTGTTGCTCACCAATCAAATGGTCTCAAACACAAAACTTTGTCATTTTAGACAAGATCAGACATCTCTCAGTGGATGTTAAAGTCAAGTCTTTGCAATCAAGAATCTTCTTTCTTCTTTAACACACCCCATGACCAACAGGTACAGTGTTATTTTATGAAGGGGTTCTCCATGGTGTACTACCTAAAGAAAAAAATCATTGTGTTGACCACCAATGTGTTTAGGCAGCATAAAATGACTGTGGCTCACCTTTTCGTCTGACATATACACTTATTTAAGAAATAACTTGGAATACAAGCTACAGAGGAATTGAAATTTATTTTAAATATTTAACATTTTTCAAAAGTGCAAAATAGATAAATGTTCTTCAGAAAATTTAAGAAATAAAGGAAAAGTTAAAAGAGTGTGCAGGCACACACACAAGTTAGCCATTAATTCCCTAACCAGGAAGGAAAATTCTTATCATGTTAACGTATTATATAAGCTTGAGCTCAAAGTACAATTTTGAGACTTTTACTTAACATTATGTCATAAATATTTCCTATGTATGTAAATATTCTTTGAAACTATTTTTAAATGCCTAGCTCGTGTATGATTATTTAATTAATAATTTACAATAACTACTGATACTATTTTAAAATACACTCTAATATTTTATGCATGTATCTTTATTGAATTTTTTATCAAAGAAAGTCATTTGTGCAAACATAATCATTTCTAACTTGCTTTTTCGACTCAAAATAATATAGTTAGCAAGTTTAAACACATATTTAAATATTCTCTAAAATTATTTTAATGACTGCACAGCTTTTTATTGTATGGTCGTAATATTGTTTTTAAAATATATCCCGTCTTGTAACTTATAATTTCATAACATTAAAATTCTAAACAATGCTGCGTAGAACATCCACAGAGAAAAATCCTTGCCCACATGCATATTACTATTTTTAAAATAAATCTCTGGGAATGGTATTGCTCTGATATAGAGAATACGCCTTTAAATAAATTTTTGCTGTATTTTGACATAGCACTCTTCAAAAAACTTGTGCTAATTTATGCTCCCAAATCAGTGAATGGCATTTTAAACGACTGGTGAATGCTTCTCTCTAAGCTCTCTCCAGAGAAATAGCGTTGTGTCTCATTAATTAAACATTCATGCATTTGAGAATTCTAGCTGTGTGCTATATAGGGCTTAAAAATTACTTTCAAGATATAGTCCCTTCTTTCAAAGTGTTTACTACTTAGGAATGTCAAATAACTAGAAAACAGTTGTGAAGCAGCAAATAAAGTTAAGATGGTATTTATCTTCTAATCCCTTAAGAAATGTAGGATGATAACGTAATTGAGAAAAGTATTTCAAAGCTGAAAAATTAAATACATTTTGAAGGCATTATAAAGTCAAATTGACATAAAAAACTGGAAAGGACATTCCAGGTGGTATGAATGGCAAAAGCAAATATTTAGAGACAGCAGTGAACTTGTGCTAGGGTTCCTACCATGGTGGTTCACATAGAAGATTATCATTGCAACCAATAGAGATGGAACTGGAACAGTGGCTTTGCATGTGAATTATGATTTCAGAGGCAGTAAAGGCTGAAGATCTTTGGCAAACTTGGCAGGCCAACCTCGGAGCCTGCCATCAAATCTTCCAGTGAAAGAAGGAAACAGGAAAATTGTAGCTGAAAGGAACAGCAAAGGAAAGCTTGCTTGAGAAAGCAAATTACCAAAGGGCAGGTCTGCACTCCTTTTCTTACTGATGGTGAGAGAGCTGTGTGCACAGATGGAGACATATTGGAAAGTACATTTTTTTAGCATCAGCAGACAGAGGTGATTCTGCCTCTAATTTCTAATTCATAGAATAAATTTTCACTGTCAGCAGATATGTAGTATATATGGAAAGAGCACAAGAATGTTATTGCAGGACAAAAATATTAAGTCTTCATGTCACATTGTAAAATTCTGGCAAAATAACGCCATGGTTGAATATAGGGTTCTGTTGCATTTTTATCTTGGTTCATTTTGATGTGTGACGTCTTTTTTTATATTTTTTTTCCCAGATCATAAAGTAATGAATGTCTAATGGAAAAGTTTGAAAAATATAGAAAAGCATGAAAAAAAATACAAATTACCCATAATAGAACTACTCTAATTGAAGTATAAAATTATGAATACTTCACGTAATTAATTGCTTATTTACTAGTGTACTCAGTACAGAGATTAACTGAATCTTCAAAGTTTGCTTTATTTGCCTGTGGTAATCTGGGTCTTCTGAGAAGGATGTCAAGAAGGGACTAAACCTGCAAGAGATTTATTAGGAAAAACAGTGTTGAGGAAAAATGCGGAGCAAGCAAGAGGAGATTAGGAGTCCCGTAGGATCATGATGCAGTTTGAACCTTGTGCAAGAGAAGGGGAGGGAAGGAGGAAGGAAGAAATGCCACAGACTGCAGGGCAGTGCTAAACTTTGACAAGTCCGACAGTGATTCCTGGAGCCAAAGTCTCCTGTAAGAGAAGTGGCACATCTCCCAAATATAGGTCTGCCTTCCTGTCCTTACTGTATTCAAGCATTGGAGGGAGAAGCCTGTAGGACATGCCATTAGCACAAGCTCATCAAATATTTTATCCCAGTCTGTGCCTTCTTCTCTAATTCTCTTGATGTTTTCTTTCACAGAGCAGATTTTTTTTTTTATTTTAATGAAGTTCTTCTTATCAGTGAATTATTTCATGGATTGTGCCCTAGATATTGTATCAAAAAATTCATCACCATACCTAAGGTCATCTAAATTTTCTTCGAAGTTTTCTGGGAGAGTTATAGTTTTGCATGTTACGTTTAGGTCTCTGATCCATGCTGAGTTAATTTTTGTGAGGGTTGTAAGGTCTCCGTCTAGGTTCATTGTTTTGTGTGTAGATGTCCGATTGTTCTGGCACCATTTATTGAGAAGACCATCTTTGCTGCATTGTATTGCCTTTGCTCCTTCATCAAAGATTAGCTGACTACATTTATGTGGTGTATTTGAGCTTTCTACTCTGTTCCATTGATCGATTTGTTCCATTGATCGATTCTTTCACCAATACCACAATGTCTTGATTACTATATCTTCATAGTCAGTTTTGAAGTTAGGCAGTGTCAGTTGTCTGAATTTGTTCTTATAATGAATTTGCTATTCTGAGTATTTTGTCTCACCGTATAAACTTTAGAAGCCTTTAGTTAATATTCACAAAATAAGTTGCTGGGATTTTTATTGAAATTGCATTGAATCTATCAATCAAGCTGGGAAGAACTCACATCTTGACAGTACTGAGTCTTCGTATCTTTGAGCATGGAATATCTCTCCACTTGTTTAGTTCTTTGATCTCTTTCATCAGAGTTTTTCTCATGTAGATCTTGAACACATTTGTTAGATTTATACTTGAACATTTAATTTGAGGGGTGCTAATATAAATGGTATTACATTTTTAATTTCAAATTCCATTTGTTCGCTGTTTGTGTATAAGAAAATGATTGACTTGTGTATACAATCTTGTATCTGGAAACCTTGCTATAATCACATTAAGTTCAGGAATTTTTAAAATTATTTTCATTATGTTCTACATAGATAATCATGTCATCTGCAAACAAATACATTTTTACTTCTTTCCCAATATGTATACATTTTCTTTCTTTTTCTTTTCCTTCACATTACCTAGAACTTCCAGTATGATGTTGAAAAGCAGTAGTGAGAGGGAACAACCTTGAATTTTTCCTGATCTTTGCGGAAAAGCTTCTAGTTTCTCACCATTAAGTATGATTTTGGCTGTCTTTTTTGGGTAGATGTTCTTTATCAAGTGGTGAAGTTTTCCTCTATTCCTAGTTTTCTGAGAGTTTTTATAATAAATGGATGTTGGATTTTGGCAAATGTTTTTTCTACATTTATTGCTATGATCTTGTGATTTTTATTCTCTAACTTGTCCATGTGATGATTTACATTAGTTGATTTTCGAATGTTGAACTAGCCTTGCATACTTGAGACAAATCCCACTTGGTTGTAGTGTATAATTCTTTTTAGACACTGTTGGATTTGATTTATTAATATTTTGTTAAGAATTTTTGCATTAATGTTTTAAAGGATATATTGGTCTGCAGTTTTCTCTTCTTGCAATGTCTTTTTGAATTGTTTTCACACATACTTCAACCCATTTTCTTTACTTTTAAAGAATAAGTTATGATTTGCAATTATCTCCCATCTGGCATAGCAAATAGCACACACAGTTTATCCATCCTCACCTGTACTTGATAGTACAATGTAGAATATAGTAATATTATGTTGCTCTTTATGTTTCTGATTTAAAAAAAATTGTGAGAGTTTTCTCAGGGAGTTATGTATAGGATAGAGTGGGAAGATAAGAAGATTGAGAGTGATAAATAGGGCTAAGTTTATACAAATGGAAATGAAATGAAACAGTAACCCTAAATAAATAATTGGGCATTGAGGTTAGAGAAGAAAAGAAGCAAAGAAATCCACTGAGTAGGAGATATTGATAAAATAAGGACTGTTGTAAAGGTTGAAATTGTTGGAAATTAGCATAAATAGTTAAGGTTGGACATTGACATATTCAACTTTTCACTGATTTCTTATCTCTCTATTCATTTTATATACTGAACAGTACAGATATAACATTCACAACCAATGACACCAAGGTCAAAGTTACAAACATATTGCAAAATCGTCCTTTTTATAAGAAAGTACAATATTAGTGATATGGACATTGGGTTTCACTGATGTTCTGCACTAGTTTTGGAATGAAAATAAAGGGATTTTCATGATAGGACAGTGTGGGGAAAAAAACCCCAAGACTTTAAGTCCAGAAATTTGCCATGAAAACTGTCAAACATTGAATTATTCTCCTACAATTATGTCCCTGCAATGCATGTGGATCGTTAGACATTCAATGATAGAAGAGACAATGGAGGTCAGCTTCTCCTTGTCTTTTATGGAACAGATAGTTACACCATTATGAATTAAGATGAAAGATTACAGTCATAACTAAATGACCACCTCATAACCATCACAGTCCTGGTCAGGATTATGATGACCATGATGATGATTAATAGAAGATTATTAATCTCATGTCTATCTCTGGACGTGTGTTAGGTTTGCATCTAGTCATTTATTACAGTTGGTTATATCACAATACTAATGGAACTACACTTGCGGATGTAAGTCAGCTTTGTGAAGCATAAATTTCTCAGGTTTCAAGTCAGGGACCGCAGTCCTGATGTCCCAGCTATCTTGTAGTTGAACACAAGGTACATCCACATAGAATGTGTGCATGACTCAGTGCAATCAATCAGCACCACAATAAAGTACAGGAGAGATTTTTGTGAAAAAGTTCTATCAAAGTATTTTTAGGAAAAAAAAAAAGCTGCCACCCAGCCTGCTCCAACCTCAAAGACGTGACTTGCATGAGTGTAATGATCTCTAGGATGGCTGCCCTCGGCAGGCATGCCAGGATTTATTGTTTTGTTCACTTGTTCTATTTATGGGGTCCGATCACTTCCGCTAGGGGAAGATAGAGCAGAACCGCATCGTCGGGAGGCATCGGGGCATTCTTGTATTTATTAAGGGACTGATGGCAGATGAATTTGGGATTTTTCTCTCCTTCCTCAAACTTGCAGAATTGAAATTGCTAATAGTGGAGTGCTTAATGAATAAAATGAAGGAAATAGACTTGGGGAAAAAAAGTGTTTTTACGAATCAGCAGCCCAGTATTTTTACTGTTCTCATAGTCTCATGACGCCATTGGACACATTCAAATGTTTGTTAGAACAGAATTATGTACATTAACAGTACGGTTAAACATTATTGGAATAAATTTCAGATATGGGGCTACATGATCTTGCACTTTAGCTCAAAACTTCTGTCAATGATTTGAACGAAATCATAAAATTCATACTCATAATATGTACGGATAAAACTTGCAGGGCAAATCTATCTGTCCCATTACGAGTGTAAGATTAACAAAACGTGCATGGGTCCTAAAACCAAGCAAAATAGAACTAGAAGTTCAAGGTAAAAGATTTCGTTTAGTCTAAAAAGTCTACATAATTATGGATAAAAGCTACCTAGGTAACATGGGCAACAATGAAATAACAAATAGCCTGAATACATGGATAGGAAGAAATACTTAAACTAGGCACAGGCCCATGGAACGCTGGGATGTCTGCAGAGGATTATATCTTCAAATTAAGCCATATGATGGAGAAAAATTGTAAATATATAGACCATGAGAAGACTTCGGTAAACTGTGATAAATGTCTGAACGGCTCTTGTTTGGAAAAGATAGTTTATAAACTCTAAAACCAATGAGTGGGAATTAAAAAGAAATGACTTCACTTCAGCATAAGAATTTCCTATTAAAAAATGCATTCAAACTTTGGTTTATGCTAAATGTTACTGGGCTTCCCCATGACGTAATGATCATCCCATCCCTGGAGGAATATTTACTCATTCATCAAGTATTGGCTGTTGGCATTGTGTTGTCTCTGAGTAATTTATCAGTGGACATTAAGCTTCCATGTTAGTCAACTAGTCAAGGGGAGTAGCAGAGGAGAGTCCTCTGCTCTGGGAAGGCAGAATTCTATGGTTGACAATGAAAGTTGATGGAATGTTTCTCTGTTTTTCTGGGGTTTGCTGTGTTTCTTTTTTTGTTTTTGTTTTATTTTTCCTCTGAAGTCATAAACGAAAAGAAATGCTGTGCACATAGTGGATGAAAGTGAAACAGCAGCCCACCCCATGAGATGCTTGGTGCTTTAGTCTGTGTATGCTTTTTTGGTCTGCTTTTTGGAAAAGACAGGTGAACAAGAAGGCTAAACTCCTTAGGCTACACTTGGCTTCCAGGTTCTAGGAATAAGATTACACAAACACCACGGGAAAGAACATTGTAGAAAAATAACATTTTGAACCAAATGTTGCTAAAACATCTTCCCTCGAAGAGGCAAGTTTTAATTATTTTTTCTACTTGGAATGAAATTGTCTATTCACAGGCAAAGTAAATAAACGTAATTGAATTTATATGCAAGGAAATGTGTTTTATTGTTCTATGTAGAATGATTTTGTCTGTGATGAAACAATTGACAGCTCCCGGATAGAGCTATGATTTTTCTTTTTGATAAATTTTTTTGTGAAAAAGTGTTTTGAAAGACTAAAATACATTCTAAAACATTTTCTATAAGTAAGCCAGACTTTGTCGGTTCAGAGTGGTTTTTATTTTCTTTATTTTGGCATGTCTTCACCACATGGGAGGAAATGTAGTGAAAATCTTTGCCAAATGACAAACTGTCATCCATCCACGGGGAGCAGCTCTTTATTATCACCCCCACAACAATCCTAAAAAGAGTCATTTGGAAAGGAGGCGAAAGCACAAGTGGGCCTTTTGCTTCTACGTCTCTTTCCACCTCCCATAATCTCTAAGCATCCTTCAGATGGGTGATTTTGGAGGAGGTGGAGGTATCTACCTGTGATCTGCAGGGCTTCCTGTGATTGCTGCACGTCTTAAAACAGGGGAAGCTCGAATGCCTTGCTCCTCAAAGTGTGGTCCCCGCACCAGCATCACCAAGAAGCTTTTAGAAATGAAGAAACTCAGACCCCACCCCAGGCAAAATGGATCAGAACCTGCATTTTAATGAGATCCTCATTAAAGTTTTAGAAGTAGTGCTCTACTCCATGCCTTTGTCCTCTGTCAAGGGAAAATGAGGGTCATATAATTTAAATAGAGTCTGAGAAGTTTAGGTGTGTAGGTGAGTTTTAGTAACTTGCATTTGGAGAGTGTTTAAAATGCCTCTGAAATGTTCCGAATGCTTTACAGACGTTGTTGCCTTTAATCCTCCCCGTGTGTTTTGAGTTGAGGAAGATTATGATGTTCATTTTACTGACGAAGTACCTAACACTTACCAAGTTCAGGCATATCGCCCAAGAGCACCCATGTGATGAGAATCAGAATCAGTCCTTAAACTTCCTTGCTAGTTCCAGTTCTCAAAACACACAGCCTTAAACTCATCATTTGCCTCTTTGTTCCCCATGTTCCCACAGGCCTTTCAATGTAGAACCTATACGCTTAGGCAGAAGCAGTGTCATCTTAGAAGGTAGCAGGTCGTTAACGTTTCTCCTCCTCAGTAGGGTTATCTTTGTGCCAGTAGACTATTGATATAAACGAAATCCTGATAAAAGTAAATTATTAGAAATGTTACCAACAGTGTCATCTCTAGTTAGTCTTAATAGTAATGATGACATGGGTCATTGTCAAAAAATCACTTTATTTAAAATTGTTTCGTGTCTGATTTTTTTCACGTAATTAAATACCAGCTGGAGTTCAACACTGAAATTTTATAGGCAATTAATTAGTCCATGGTATATTTAATGGACTTTGAATGGCATAATCATTAAGATTTGAACAGGAACTATATGGAAAATTACTTTTCCCTCTTTTTAAAAATTTAAACTCTTGCTAACTGTGGTAAATATGGAGAGTAAATAGTGCTTAATTATATTAAAGTACAGGCACATGGATTTTTGTTGTTTGTTCTGCCTGAGTTTTTCCCTTCTGGTGAGTACAGCATACGTTTCGCCACTATGATTCATCACCCAAAAAACAAAATAGAAAAAAATGTATTTGCCTTTCAAATGAAATACAAAGAGCCGGTGGAATTCAAATGTAAATATGTTAACCAAGACCATTGACCAAATTTGCCAAATTCCACATTCTTGCTGACCTTGGTGTGGTGCTTGCCTTATCTACTATTAGATGCTTCACAGCAGATACCCCGAGACATCACCTATACATGCTAATTTTTCCCCCTAAATAACATTTGTTTATGGAAATAAAAATGTGAGAAGGTAGTAAATCTAATCAACCAAGTGCAAAATCCAAAATCAGTATCTCTTATGCCATCAATTCATTCAAGTGCATTATTTGTTCTCAATATTGAATCTAAAATGTACGGAATATGCTCTAATTAAAGGCTGCTGAAGATGACGCCCCTCAGTTATCGTACAGACTTTTCTTTCTTCTAATTTGATTGCTCTTAAACTTCTCTTGAAAATATTTTCATTCCTCTCAAGATTATACATAAATACACACAAATATACACACAATGGTGATGTCATCTCCTCATCTTAATTTTTGTCACTTGTTTGCAGTTTTTGAAATGCAGAAGAAACATGGTGTTATCCATTAATTACTGAGCACCTACATTTTTACACACATTACATGAGATGTTTTAATATGCATACATTCTATTGAATATTCAAAACAATCTTATAATGCCATTTCTATTATTACCTTTTTTTTTTTTTTTTTTGATGAGGAAGATTGGCCCCGAGCTAACATCTGTTGCCAATCTTCCTCTTTTTGCTTCAGGAAGATCATCGCTGAGCTAACATCTGTGCCAGTCTTCCTCTATTTTGTATGTGGGACACTGCCACAGCACTGCTTAATGAGCGATGTGTAGATCCATGCCCGGGATTTGAACTCATAAACCCCAGGCTGCCGAAGCGGAGCATGTGAACTTAACCACTACACCACCAGGCCAGCCCCATATTAGTACCTTTTTTCAAGGTCAGAAATTGAGATTCAAAGAGTTTTTAAATAACTAACTCAAAGTCGCACAGCTAAAAAACATTAACATTTCAGCAATTTCCTCTTAAAAATGTTTCAATATCTATATTAACAAAATCTTTACACTGCCTTAACAGTGATTTCAAGTATTATGGTACGTTTAGTATGATTTTAGTATGAATATGGTACAGTGAGCCTCATAAAATTTGTCATAAAGCACTATAATAGCAATCTAATGCAGTTCTTCAATGCACCAGGAATCTCTGGATGCTTATGGAGATTGCTAAACTGCATAGTGTTTTCCTAAAACAAGAGGGAATTCATACATAAACCAGAAATGGAAGTGACATAATAGAAAATAAGAAGAATAGTAACATACTTTTGGTATTTTTATAGTGAAATTAGTACAGAATAGTTAATGAAGTTTATATAATTCAATCTGTAAACAAAGTCTATTAAGATAAGTAGATAAATTGGCAAAATAATTAAAAATTAGTCACAAAATACGATAGTTTACTCTCAAAAATTTGCGTTAACATTCCTTATCCCACATCTCAAGAAATACAGTGTTTCAGAGGCACAGACAGTCCTATAATCCGGGAATGCTTTAGCTGCATGACTTTTTAGGATTAATTTCTACAATTTCATAGACATGGTAATTAAGGGATAGAAAAATAAATTATTTCCCAATAAAATTAACCTAATTAGAGTTATGCCTTTACTAAAACCTAATCCTACTTCGGCTACCATATTCTTCTGTGCCTGGTCGGTGGGAAGTGATTTGTGTTGGTTTTATAATTTGATGATGATTTGCGTAGCAGTTTGGCTCATGCAGGTTTCCTCACGGCTACAGATTGTAGGCAACTCCATGGATACACCAAAGATTTACCAAATAAGCAGTTCTTTTGCTATCTCCTTTTATGATTGATAGTGTGAATTTGCAAAAACCCAAATTCAATTTTGGCAGTGCAGTATGCGACCATTAAATAGAATCAACCTCACAGTGTGCAAACAATTTCAATCCATATACCCTACTTCTTTAAAGAGAAGTTTTCTAGGGATGGCCTGGTTGCATAGTGGTTAAGGTCACGTGCCCTGCTTCGGTGGCCCTGGGGTTCACGGGCTTGGACCCCGGGGGCAGACCTGTACACCACTCGGGGAGCAGTGTTGTGGGGATGTCCCATATACAAAGCAGAGGGCTGACATAGACGTTGGCTCAGGGACAGTCTTCCTCAAGCGAAAAGAGGAAGATTGGCAATGGATGTTAGCTCAGGGCCAATCTTCCCTGCAAAAATAAATGAATAAATAAAAAGAAGTCTTCCAGAGTGTAGTACTATAAACATTTTAAAGAAAATTACAATAGAAATTTGATGGTTTTCATTAAATATTGATGAATATGTATAAAATAAGATTTCTAACTTTTGTCAAGGGAAAGTATTCCTCAGTACTCAGTTTAAGCGTAAAGCATTACTAATCCCATGCAATCTTTTGTGAATTATTTCCGGACTCTATACTTCTCTCTCATCTTCAGTAGGTACAGATATCCTGAAATTTTTGTCCATTATTTGTTTGTTACTCTTTATTGTTTTTTCTTGTATATTTTTCCTTAACCGTATGATGTTTATTTTATGACATGTTGAACTTTAAATAAGTGCCTTAAACAATATATGTTCCTTTGTAAAATATTTTAATTCAATACTTGAAGAATGATCGAGAATGCGTATGTCAAAACAGCAAGTCAGGGCCGGCCCTGTAGCCGAGTGGTTAAGTTCACACATTCTGCTTCAGCAGCGCAGGGTTTTGCCAGTTCGAATCCCGGGCGCGGACATGGCACCACTCATCAGAGCGTGCTGAGGCGGCATCCCACATGCCACAACTAGAAGGACCCACAACTAAAAATACACAACTGTGTACCGGGAGGCTTTGGGAGAAAAAGGAAAAATAAAATCTTCTAAAAAAAAAACAAAACCAAAAACCAGCAAGTCATGCAGGGAAAAAGCACGTCTTGGTGGCAAAGTAACAGGCAGATTATTGGGAGACAACTCTCCAGGCGTCTCTTAGGCTTCTGCATGTCTTGTGAACACGAACTGACTGTCCTTTTCTCTGGAACATTTTTTTCAAAGATGTTTGTTTAGTGGACAGCCTTGGAAGACAGAGATAACGTCTCTCTCTGGAGCAAAGGGCAGGTTTGCTTATAGGCTTTGAAGGTAGAGATGGTGTCACCTTCTAAAGCAAAGTGCCACCATATCTGCTGTCCAATTTAATAAAGATGACATTTCCACCTGCTGCAAAGAATAGGCGTGCTTACTGCCCATTATGAAAAGTTGCGTTCTCTTAAGGTCAAGCAAGGTTTCTTTGCTAAAACACAACTACTGTGAGTGCAGATACCACCTGGATCTATTTGGCACTGGGGTTCATAAACCCGCATGAAAATGCTGATTCTCTGGATCTTACTACTGATTTGAGCAATAACAAATTGAGAGTATTATGCTAAGCAAAACAGGTCAGACAGAGAAAGACAAATACCATATGATTTCACTCATATGTGGAAGATAAGCAAACACGCAGATGAGAACAAGAGTTTAGTGGTTACCAGAGGGGAATGAGTGTGGAGAGAGGGCAAAAGGGGTAAAGGGGCACATATGTATGGCGACAGATAAAAACTAGACTATCAGTGGTAGACACAATGCATCTATACAGAAGCTGAAATGTAATAATGTGCACTCGAAATTTATATAGTGTTATAAGCCAATATGATCTCAATAAAATAATTTTTTTGAAAAAGATTATAGGACATGACTAAATGGAATTCATCCTAGGAAGGTAAAGTTGGTTTATCATTTGGAAATTAATTAATGTAATGTACCATATTAACAAAGGACAAATGCAGTGGGTCTTCCAGCCAGTGTGATTGGGCAAGAAAAGGAAATAAAATCCATCTGGATTGGAAAGGAAGAAGTGAAACTGACTTTGTCTACAGACAAATTGATCCTATATCTAGAAAATCCTTAGGGCTGGCCCGGTGACGCAGCTGTTAAGTTCACACGCTCCACTTCTCAGCGGCCCGGGGTTCACCGGTTCGGATCCCGGGTGTGGACATGGCACTGCTTGGCACGCCATGCTGTGGTAGGCATCCCACATAAAAAGTAGAGGAAGATGGGCACGGATGTTAGCTCAGGGCCAGGCTTCCTCAGCAAAAAGAGGAGGACTGGCAGTAGTTAGCTCAGGGCTAATCTTTCTCAAAAAAAAAAAAAAAAAAGAAAATCCTAAGGAACACACACACACACACGATTTTAGAACTAGTAAATAGGTATACCAAGGTCATAGGATAAAAAAATTAATATACTTAAGTCAATTATATTCCTATAACTAGCAATGAACAATCCAAAAAGGAAATTAAGAATATAATGCCATTTAAAAAATCATCAAAAATAATAAAATACTCAAGAATAAATTGACTAAAATAAGGGCAAGACTGGTACACTGAAAATCTCAAAACTTTGCTTAAAAGAACAAAACTGAACAACTTTCACTTCCCAATTTCAAAATTTACTATAAAGCTACAGTTATCAAGACATTATGGTACTGACATAATGATAGACACTTAGATCAGTGAGATTGAATGGAGAGAGTCCAGAAGTAAATCCAATTAAGTTTAACAAAGATGCCAAGGAAACGCATTGAGGAAAGGGTAGTCTATTGAATGAATGATGCTAGGGCCATTGGATATCCACATTCAAAAAAGACAGTCTTTGATGCTCACTTTACACCATGCACAAGCATTACCTCAACAAATATCAAATGATTCTCTTTGGAATTAGGAAGAAGAGAAGAATAGTCTTTCTCATCATTTCAACCCACGTTGTATTAAAGGTTATTACAAAATGGGGAATTAAATTGATTAATTTTTGAATTTTAAAATGATCTTACATTCCTGGGATAAATTCCACTTGACCATGGCCATTATATTCTCTTATAGTATTGGATTCAATTTGTTGAGATGTTGCCTTGAGTTTTCTTTTCTTGTAATGTATCTGGTTTTGCTGTCGGGCTAACAAGGATCTCATAAAATGAGTCTGTAAGTGTTTTCTCTTCCTCTATCCTTTGAGTTTGTGAAGAATTTGTATGATTTCTTCCTTAAGTAGTTTGTGGAGTTCATTACTGAAGCCGTGTAGGGATGGACACCTCTTCGTTGGAAGTATTTTAATGAATAATGTATTCTTTATACCTTGCTATAAGATTATTAAGCTTGCCTGATTTTTCTTGGGTTAGATTTGGTAATATTTTTCTTTCAAGAAACTCATACATTTTATAAGAGATATCAAATATTTTGGCATAAAGTTGTCTGCAAATATTCACTTATTAGTCTTTAACGTACAAAGTACAAATGGTGATGTTCCCCTCTTTTATTCTTAATATTGGTCATTTATTTCTCTTTTTTTCTTGGTCAGTCTGTCTAGATTTTTATTAGTTTTATTTATTTTCAAAGACCTACCTTTAGAATTCATTGATTCCTCCAGTTTAGATATTAAGGGAATATTTAAAAAAAAGGACAAATTAAAGGCAAAATAAGTAGAAGAAAAGAAATAATCAATATAGGAGTGGAAGTAAGTGAAATTAAACTATGACTTGGTGGCTAGGGATTGTTTTTGTGCCAGAAACTGTAAAAAACACTTTACGCATACTAGAAATTTTTACTAAATAATAGCATGAGGTAGGTCCTGTCATTATCATTTCCACATAATAGATGAGAGAATGACACAGAGAGAGCTTAAGTAACTTAACCAAGACCACTTAGGTAGGAAATGGTAGGGCTGGCACGTGAACCCCAAAAATCTGCCTCTTAATCGCTGTGCTAATGGTTTTCAAACATTTTAGTCTCAGGGTCCCTTTACAATATCAAAAATATGGCAGACCTCAAGGACCTTTTGTTGTCATTATATGTAATATACCGGAAATTAAATTTGAGAAATTATGCAGTTTTAAATGTATTCAAAACCAACAATAATGCCTTTGCATGTTAATGTAAGTAACCTATTGTTTGTAAAAATTAACTATATTTTCCAAATAAAACATTCATGAGAAGAGTGTTATTGTTTTATGTATTTGAAAACTTCTTTAGTATCTGGCTTAACAGAAGACAGCTGGATGTTCATGTTTGTTTCTGTATTAAATGTGATGTGATATGTCGTTTTCGTCAAAGGATAGACAGAAAATCTGTCATCACAAAGATAGATATTTGGAAAGGGAGTATTTTCCAGCTTTTTCAGATAATTGTGGAATTCTCTTTTGATACTATACCAAAAGTTGGCAAGTGATAGTTTCTTAAAGGTTAGTAGCACTGTAAAACGTGAAATCATATTTACAAAAATTTTATGCACTGAGATATAGTAAAATTCCTTGGTCTATCTTCTACTCAAATGGATATTTCATCCATATATTATTTCTGACATCACTCGGTCATTTGGAAAATATTGGTTTACTTAATTATGCACTGCATGCTTGAAAGAGAAGGAGTGAAAATAAATAAAGTCTTTGGTTTTATTACAAAAAAATTTTAACCCCCCTGTGGCTCGTCCAAAAGAGCTTTGGGTTACCTAGTGCTCCTCTGATGACACCCTGAGAACTACGAAACTATGCAGTGTACTATACATGTGTCTGCCATGCATGCTTTGCATACATGCTGGAATATGCCTAATGCTTGTGTGAATGAATACACAAGGAACTAAGAACACTTGTTATTTCTTGTGGGAAGGACAGGGGAAAAACTAGAGGATTAGATACCAGGTATGGCAGGAAACTTGCCCTATACACTTTGATGCTTTTAAATTTTACAATATATAAAGTATTACCTTCTGAAGTTGCTATATATGCATACATATACATATATGCATACATTTACTTATATATAATTAGTTACTGAAGGAGTCATAAGAAAGAATCTTAACAGAGTAGAAATGTTAAAAGCAATTAAAAATATACCAGATAATTTCAATTCTATAAAAACTAGAGAGTAGGGAAGTAAGAGGAGAAAATCACACCAAACGTCTTGTCTAAATTCTAAGGAGATATTTCTAATACTTATTTTCTACATGCTTTTGTGTTTTTTAAAGATAGAAAAAGGAAAATAAACTATAACTCATAAACAATTATTCTAACAGAGAAAACTACCCTTTATTCCTATGCTGATCCTTATAAAAAGGTTTGTGATATATCTTCTTGCTGATTATTTATTTTTCAAAATCATGTATCCATTTTTGCCCTGTTAAATGCTATTTTTTTCTGTTAAATTCTGCTTTATCTTACTAGTGACACTGGTATATCCTGTGTATTAGAATGTGTCTCATATATTTTTAAATCCCTTTATCTTTTTTAAAACACTTTTTGAGTCATTTTGTTTTTTACTATCTTTGTAAACAGAATGAAATATTTTCATTTTATTCTTTTTTAAAAATTTAAGCTCTTTATATTTGCTTTTACCTGGAGAATTTAACAATTTTGCATTTATCAAGTTCACTAATGTTTGAATTATTTTTTACCTTATTTCTTTTTTTAATATTTTCCTCTCTCTCCCTTGTTCTCACTCTTTCTTCCTTTCTTCCTTCTACAATTTTGATATATTTATTACTTTAATTTTTCTATAGTGATTCAAAAATATTATCTATTAGTTTTACACAAGTAAAAAAATGCAAAAGAAATCCATGTATCAACTTAGAAGTTGCAGTCATCAAAAAACAATTTATTGAATGAAATTAAAGTAATTTAGAACCAGGTAACCTCCTAGATTAAAAAAATAGAAAAATATTTGGGAGATAATATATATTTGATTCACCATATGGTCTCTTTTCAATGTTAATGTCTTTTGTCCTTACCTGTATTTTATCAATAAAAAAATACATATGAAAAGAAATGATATGAATAGCAAAATTGTGGGCCCTCATTCCAGCTGGACATTGGTCTTCAATTGGGAATGTGGGTCTCTTATTTAAAGCAGAAGATGGAGTTGTAGAAGATTCTGTGAAGAGAAATTGTAGCAATCAAGTATGGCCATCATTGCCTCTGATGAGAAACAATATTGAATACTGCAGCAGAATTTTTTTGCTTCTATTACTTTTAAACAATGAAAAGTCAGCTCCTCTGTACATTTGTAAAGTAAACTCTTCTAATTATATCAAGAAGTGTATTAAAGTTGGGAAAAAACTTATGGGAAGATATTATTTGTTTTTTCTCCTTTGATCCTGACTAATCATTATAAAAGATGTATGTATATGCATATTTAATAAGTGGTTTTGGTGATTTGTCCATATGTGTTTACATTAAAACTACCAACAATCTGGGCAAAATAAATCAATGATATCTATTCTTATAATGAAATTAAAAAGAAGACAAAACCAAATAAATCTAATTTTTAATTTTTGTTTTTGTTTTCCAGTTGAACTCAATAAGAAAACTCTATGCTGTTCTGTTGGCTTCATGTTCTGGCTGTGGTTTGGGCAACAGAGTCACCAGAGCCTTGCCTAGAGCAGAGCTGCGGGTCCACTGGTAAGGCCTTCAGGGAAACTTAAAACCAGAGGGGATCCTTACAGATTAACAAGGAAATGAGCTAAAAACTAATCCTCTTGGAAGAAAAACCTGAGAAGTGCGCCACATACAGAAGGCACATAAACCTTGGACCTGAGACTCAGTGGCTTAACACAAATCGTGATGGTTCGATCTTTTCTTCCGAGATTCGCTGGAGTTTAACCTGATGAGTTGACTCAGTGCAGTTATTTAAGACATTGATCTCCAGGTTATACGTGTAGTCACGCTTCTCTATTTAATAAAAGTAATGTATACATCTTGATGTGGTATTCCATAGTACCAATGGAATAAAAAGGAGGATATATCTTCCAAGAAAGTGTCAAAACTTAGCTGAATGTGAAAATTGCAACTTCTGAGAATATGTGTATTTTAATCACTCACAGAGCAAACACAACAACTTGTTATAAAATATTTAAAAACACAAATGAGATTAAATCCCTCAGAAGGGATCCATGAATTACTTAAACTTTGTATGTGAGACGTGAGGAGATTCTGATAAGAAGTTGCTCTGAAAGGTGCAATGCTAATGACATAGGTCAGCAAAGAGATGGAAGTGACTGTTTACTAGTTTTTGAAAAGCTTCACACATATTCAAGACTCCATTTTTGTGTCTTGGCTCATTTTTCCTTGTTTGTTCATTGTTTGTTTTGTTTTTAACCTTTTTTTAAGACTGTTTTTTTCCTCTCCATCCTTACCCCCAAACACATGCACACACACACCACAACACTCACACACAAGGACTCTATTCAGTTATAAGTAACAGAAAAATCTGACCAACATATGTCTTAAACAATTTTGAGATTTATTATCTTCTCTTTCTCATTTCTCACAAGAAAAACAGATGTAGTTACTCTAGGACTGAACTAATGTCTTCACGATGCAATCAATGATTCGATCTTCCTTTAAATTTCTACCTTGACATCTTTAGTGTATAGGCTTCATCCTCATGTTTGTCACCTCAGAATCCCAAGAAATCTTCTTCACCTCCATTGTATATCCATATTTCCAGCAGGGAAAAAGACTAGGACAATGGATAAATTAGTATTCATCACCCAAATTTGTTTTTTTTTGATAAGGATATTTACTGGGAGCCTCATCCAAATCATTTGCTAACATCTCTTTGGTCAGAATTATTGTGTCAGAACTTTATTTTTAGCTACAAATAAAGGTAAGAAATGTAGTGTGTGTTAGTTAATTACTTAGCAGTTAGTTTAAGGCTGAGCACACTGTCCCCAAACTAAGTGTAAATTCACTAGCTACGAAGGAAAGGAGAGCAAATATTGAATAGGAATTTGTAAGTGCACACTTCCATGCATGTGTGTGCACATGCACACACACACACACACAGGGTTTGAGTGGCATATACTCTATTCAGTTCTTTTCGTTTTTTCTTCTTCCTACTCTCTGCTACCAATAGTATAAGTAACAGTAACAATTCTTGGTACTCTATTCTTCACTGTGCATCCCTTTGCCTAACACATTGTCTAGGAAATGGAGACATTTAAGAAATATATGTTTAATGTATGCGACTAAGTGTATATATATGTACCTGTATACATATACATATATGAATAAACACAGCAAATTAGTTTTGCAACTGGCACGTATATGATGCCAGTGGCCTGGCCGACCTCCATAATTATTTGATGGCGACTGTCAACTAGGAACTGTGTTAAATGAGGTTATGTGGAAGTTCTATTGAGAACACAGAGGGAAAAGTAAAATCTGTGCATTTTTTAAGCAAATTTATATAGCATTGTTTTATACTATACATTGTTTTTCAGAAAAGCAATATATGTGAAGGTTACTGCAGCTGTCGGAATCTTTTGTCTGAGATTAAATTCAGTAAAAAAAATTAGAATGCTAAGAATGAGTCAACACATGTGAAACCCACACTAAAAGTCAGCAGCTTTGTTGAATAATAAACGCAGTGCACCAGAGTGAAGAAAAATGAGTATAAATAAAGAACTCATTTCTGAGAATTGGGTATTAATGTGTGTTTTGTGCCTTTTAGGCTTGTTTCATTGAATGGATTGAAGAAATAATAAACTTTCCTGTAAGCTGATTGGAAACAATTGAGAAAGGTTTTTATTTTTGTTTTTAGATCAGTTTATAAGCAATTAACAGAACTACAAAGGCAAAGAGAAATAACAATTATGTTGTGTGTATGTGTGTGTGTGTGTGGAAGCTCCTATAATACAGGCTATATATTTAATGTTCCCAACAAACCAATACGCAGATGCCAGCATCTGGATTGTACAGATAAAGAAACTGAAGCTGCGTTTAATGACCTCCTCAGATACAGCTGGCTAAGGGACTGTCTAGGATGTGCACTCAGTGGCACCTCGCTCCAGAGCCCTTTTGTGATTTATGACCCATTCTACCCACAATTTTCTTACATATGGATATTCCAAGGAATTTTTAGTTGCAGCATATAATTGCCTTTATATGATTTCCTGCTTTGGCTACCCATTAGACAGGCACCTTCTTTAATAACATTGTCTATTGGTTAAAATGCGGCTTTTAAAAAGTATTCCAAATTACTCATACAAAAGTTTTATCTTAGAATTTTATTTGTTGTCTATCTATGTATCTCTTAGTATAATGCAGCCATGACCCTAAAGGTTTGGCAGCTTTTTTCTTTTATGCCACCACTTGGCCTTGGCCCTTCATATTTGAGTCATATTCTTTTCTCTCTCTTCTTATTTGGCAGCTATTTCAATCCCTTCTATCTATCCACTTGTCTGTCTATCTGTGTATCTATCTGTCTATCTCTATGTATGTTTCTACGTTTCTGTGTGTGTGTTTCTCACTGGTCTTTCTCTACGTGTTGTTTCATTTTAACTTTATGAAGTTTCAAGATTCAGAGTTACATACAGCATTCTGTAATTTTAATATTTTTTATTTAAGAAAGTTAAGCACTTGACTTTAATAAAATACTATGCCAGACCTCTTAATATTTTCTCTGTTTCTGTTTGTCTTTATGCAAAACTTTTTTTTGAAGTTACAGCAGTACATTAGTAATCCTTTACTGACTCATTCCCATGGTCATATATTTAGGCAACACGTGTTTTTTTTTAAGTTACTTCGGGATGGACAATGTCCTCAGCACTTGAATTCAAAATTATTATATGTTATAAATATCTTAATAAAAATGACCTCCAAAGAAAGTCCTCATTTTTCAATAAACTTTTAGATATGTAATTGAATGAGACAAATATCTACTTAAAATAATTTATTAATTTTATATGTGTAAATATATATCTTATTATCTATGTAAGATTCATTAACCTTTATAACATATTGTTTACATGTATGATAAAATTAAATCATATATTTAATTTTTAAGCATCTTTTTTCTACAATCAACTTTTATGGAAAAATTTATTCAAATTCTGTGCTGGCATCTCTGATATAAGTTTTGCTTCATTTAGCACAGTATCCCAGAGGGTATCATTTTTACTTCCTTTAAGTAATACCGTAAGTGTCTAAGGAACCCCTTCGCACATCGTTAGGATAGCTGTTTTCGTTTGTTTTTTTACTTTATCTTGTACTTGTGTATTCAGGATTAGCATATTTTAGTAGGGAAGGTTACTTGTTTCTAGTAACTTAAAAGCCTTATTTGTAATTACACCAAATACTTACAATTATGAGTTTTTGTCCCCGAGATTAATGACCACATCTGTGTTGTTTGTTTGCTCCCATGCTTTTATCTAACAATTTTTGAAACAAATAACTTCTTTGAGCATGCATACTAACACTGGTTGGAAACATTTCTGGCGTTTGTATCTTCCCTGAACACTATCTAGGGTTCAAAACGAAGTGTTATATGTTATCCATTTTAAGACATTCATTTATTTTCATATTTTAATATCCTTGAAATTGAGATGTCTCTTTTATTCAATGGCACGCCATGGTTTAATTACAATCATTTTTTCCTTTCTTAGTAGCTTATAAAATACTTTGCTTCTTAAATTGAATGACATTTTAAATTTGGTGAACTAGAAAAATTGAGTAGTTTGTAAGAACCAATATGTATAATAGATCCCTCTTTTCTGGGGAATAATTATATATACTCAAGTCCATATATTCGGGAAGAGATGGAATATGGTTTCTACGTTCAAAGCTCTTGCAGTGGAGGATAATTACACTGTACTTAGCGATGTCCATAATGGAAGCATGAAGGAAGATTCACTGGAGTCCAGTGACGGGGTAGAGAGGGCCAGCACTTCGCACTGTTGAGAGAGTCAGGAAAGGCTTTGAAGAATAGATGATTTTGAGGTGAAATTTGTAAAACTAGGCATGTATTAGGTAGAAAATGTGAAGAATGAAATTTGAACAGAGGAGAAAACCTGTGAATAGACATGGAGACTAAAAAGACATCAACATGATCCAGATACACAGTTATTCTGACTGGATTATAGGGTATGGGAGAAAATCGTGAGTATAATCAGAAAAATTATACAGGATACTTTAATGAAAGTCTATGGCCTTGACAAAGAAATTTGGGCTTTTTCTTATACATAAAAGGGCACCATGGAACAGCTATTATAATCTACTATGTGGCTTAGAATGATCAGTGTGAGGGCACTGTACAGATGAAGAAAAGGCTGGAAGGAGGACAAAGTAGTGGATTAATGAAGATAGGGCTTTAAAATAGATACTGTGTAGCAAAGGAAGATATCTGGAGGAACCTGAAGAATACATCTGGCATATGTGGTGGCGAACTAGATGAAGAGATAAGGAAGGAGAAATTGAGTATGAGCGTTTAGGATTTGGGGGATATTAACTGAGATAATAAGTAAGGGAATAGTTTTGGTGAGAATGTATGTATTGTGCGAGGTGTGTAGATGTCCAGCAGACTGACAGAAATAGAGTGTAAAGTCAGGAATATTAACTTCAGAAATAGCCTCATAAAAATAATGATTAGAACTATAGAGGAGTGTATGTCATAAATAATACCTCACAGCTCTCACTTAAATGTTACTTAAGTTAGTTGTTTCTGGATTGTTTCTGTTTCTGGGGAGAATTAGATAGCACAGGATTATTTAAGAGTTGCTTGAATGGTGGTGGTTGTAGGGGTTGACAAGATTAGTAAAATTTTAGTTTTCTTCACCACACTTCATCAAGAGGAGCTCAGCTTATGTTTAGTTTATTTGTCTATGTTCCTTTGGTATGATTACACTGGAAACGGTCAAGAGAGAGAGAAGGAAGGTATAAAGATTTCCCATGTACCCATTGCCCCTCATACATGCATAGTTTTCCTTATCATCAACATCCCTCACAAATTGTGGATTTGTTACAATTCATGAATCTAAATTGACGCATCGTTATCATTGAAAGTCCATAGTTTACGGTATGGTTCACTCTTAGTATATTTTGTATATTTGTCTTGGTATATTTGTCTATGGATTTCAACAAATTTACCCACCATTATAGTATCATGCAGTTTTCATTACCTTAAATTTCTCTGTGCTTCCTTTATTCATCTCTTCCTCCCCCTAAGACTTTGAGTTTCTCGCCATTAACTATGATATTCTGTGGGCTTTTTATATGTATTCATTGTCAAATTGAGAAAGTTCCCTCTATTCCTAGTTCACTGAGAGTTTTTATCATGAATTAGTGTCAACTTAAATTTGTCAAATATTTTTCTGCATCTATTGATATGTGATATATTTATATATTTCTTTGCTTTTTGATGTGATAGATTATGTTAATTGATTTTCAAATTATGAGCCAGACTTGCATAATGGGGATCAATCCCACTTGATTGTGGTGTACAATTTTTTTTATACATCGTTGGATTTGATTTGATAAGATTTTGTTAAGGATTCTTGCATCTATATTTTTGAGAGGTATTGGGCTATAGTTTTCTTTTCTTGTAATGTCGTTGTCTAGTTTGGGCATTATGTTAATTCTGACCTCATAGAATGAGTTAGGAAGTATTCCCTCTGCTTCTGTCTTCTGAGACAGATTGTAGAAAATTGGTACAATTTCCTCCTTTAATGTTTGACAGAATTCATTTGTGAACCTAGCTAAGTCTGGTGGTTTCTGTTTTGGAAAGTTATTAATTGTAACTTTTTAAAATTGATATGTATCTATTCAGATTTTTTATTTCTTTTTGTTTGAGTTTTGGCAGATTGTATCTTTCAAGGAATTGTTTCATTTCATCTATGTTATCACATTTTGATGCTTAGAGTTGTTCATAGTGCTCCTTGATTATCCTTTTACCATCCTTGGGATCTGTCGTGATGTCCCCTTTGTATTTTTAATATTAGTAATTTAAGTCTTCTCTCATTTTTCGTAGTTATTTTGGCTAGAAGCTTATTGATTTTATTGTTTAGGAAATTTTTACATAGAGTGGTGAAGAAAAATCTCACTGAGAACTTGGCATTTGGGGAAAAAAATACTTTTAAGAGCAAAAGTGAGTCGTGTGTATCTGGGATAAATGTGTTAAAGGCAGAGGAAACAGCAAAAGGAAATCTTTGAGCTTTAAGCTTGCCTGATGTACTCTAGGAATAAGAATGATGCCAATATGACTACAATTGAATGAGCGTGATCAGCAGAGACAGTACAAGAAGTGATCAGAGAAGTTATGGGAAAGTGCCTAGATTTTATAGGGCATTTAATGCAAGTGTAAATATTGGGATATTTAGTTCAAGTGAAGTGGGATTTCACCTAGATTTTATAGGGCATTTAATGCAAAGGTAAATATTGGGATATTTAGTTCAAGTGAAGTGGGATTTCATTGGAGTTGCCGAGACTTTACATAAAAAAATCATTCTAGGTTTTGATGAAAATGGGAAGGACAACGCTGGGAGCATTTAATCGCATAGAAGGCATTTTGCAATGATCCAAGTGCGATATAATAGTGACTGGGACCAGGGGCTTGGCAGTGGAGGCTATGAAAAATGGCTGTAGTATAACCAGTAGAATTGGCTCATTTGTTTTTTGAAAGCCCCACGTAAATTACAATTACCAAGTGTGTATATATGTGTGCTAAATATATGTATATTTATATATGTATAATATATGTATATATATATATGTCTATATATAATATGTATAATATATGTAATATTTGGCTATATATAGAGAAAGAGATGAAGTATTATGAAAATAATAACTAACATTTAATGAGTACTTACCATATGTCAGGCACTGTTCTATGTGCTTGAAATATATATACTCAGTTAATCTTGATACTAACCCATGGGTAAGTACTAGTATACAGAAAATAAACTTTTCAAAGTCCCAAAGCTAATAAATGTCAGAACATTGCTTGCCTCCTGAATCTAACTGTGAAGGGAGAAGACTGAGCACGATACATGTGCTGACTCTTCAGCTTTCTTACGAGAAGGCATAGAAGCTTTTCAACATTTGATGACTCAAACAGTAGAATTATAGAATAATCATCAGAAGCACTAAAATCGAAAATCTTTAATAGGAGTTCCCTCTGGGGAATGATGCTCTAAAGCACGGAAGGGGAAAGCAGAGGTGGTTGTCTTAAAACCAAACGTTGTTAGTTATCCCAGAGTCAATGCTTCCTGTGTTTATTAGGCTTACCTACCTTTTTGAAAACGTATTAATTGTTAGATATAGCATGATCTTTTTAAGGGCCAAGAACGGTATTCTCCTTTATCTATCCCCATTAGAAGGATTTTATGACATTTAGTTAGATCCTAACCATCTGAAAGTTAGGATGTTATGAAAGATATTGCCAATCTGTAATGCAACTCCAGTTCTTTAGCTATTTGAGAGACCTTTAAATAAATAGACTTGGTCTAGTGTCTGTCCAGCTTTTTGAGTTAATATTAGCTGTGGTATTACTGAGTTACAGATCCTTGTGGGAGAACAACATAGGGGACACTCAGTAGTAGGGCCATGTGATGATCAAGAGTGTCAGTTAGCATCCGCCTGGAGAGCCCTGCTAAGAACATCTTCATTTGTGTTCAGAGGCTTGGAAAAGATGAGTTGTCTGAGCTCAGAAAAATCCAGTGTGAATTCTTGGGTGACATATAACTTAGAAAAGTTTTATTTGGGGAGGGTAGTAGAAACACACTAATCTTGTGACTCCATTTGTTCTTCCCTAAATTTATAAGAAAATATGTATAGATAAGTTTAATTTTAATTTTAAAATTATACTGTAGATGGAAGTCTGAAATTTAAAAAAGAAAAAGAAAAAAACAACCCATGAAGAGAAAACCCATTTGCATTTTTTTAATTGATAACCTTTCTCAAACAAGTGACCCATGGCCTGAATATTACTTCTGCCTTTTGTAACTTAGCATTCTTTGCTTCTTCTTTCTGAAACACGTTCTCATCCACTTCTTTTCTATGTCCTGTGCCTACAACCTATCCTGTTAGAACCAGATTAAGGGAAGACAGATGGTCAAAATAACTTTTGAAACTCAATAGTTTCTTAATATAGCTCCAGTCAAAATCATTGACCCGAATACTGTCTTCCTTTTCAACTGAGATGTTAAAAGCTATTTCAAAGATTCTTTTTCCCACTTAATTATGCTTATACTTAATTAAATCTACATAATTCCACTGATTTCCATCATTATAAAGTATTGTTATAGGCATACAGAGAATAAATAGATTTGATTCTATCAGGAAGAAAGAGCAAAAGCTGAGAGTTGCTGATTCTTTAAATTAAAATCTAACTTCTGTTTAGTAAAGAAATTAGCTCCAAAAAATCCTTACGCCTTTGCTTTTCCTCAAGAGCACACTCAAGTCATGAATGGTTGACTAATCTCCAGAGCCTGTCCTGGTTAACTGGTAGCTTTCCCCTTCTCTCTCCCACTACTTTCTTTACTCTTTTTTTCTTGGTCTACCATCCTCTATAGACCAACATTCTGACACGTCCTCCTGATTTCCCAGAGATTCTTCTGTGACACCTGTTCTTCCCCATCCTGAATTCAAACTAATCATTTCTTAGCTGGTGTCTTGTGGTCTTGATGCATTCATCCTTACCCTGCCTCAGCTGTCATCAATGCCATATGATAACTCATATGAGACTCATCTGCTCCTTTGTACTATTACTTCAGAGGAGTAGTTCTCTAACTGGATATTCTGTGTTACTGGGGATACAAAAACCTGTTTGCAGAGATTAGTGAGTTCTGTACAAGAATTTGCAAAATTTTTCATTTTTATTCCAATGAACGTCAATACTAAGAATATTTTATATGCTTATAAAATATAATGATTATTGGGATAAATGTTGACTCACTACGTATCTCTGATAATTACTCACCTCATGATTACCATCATTTCTGCAGAATGTGTAGGGCCAAAGTCCCTGTATGCAACTGCAGTTAGTTCAGTAGTTCAAATAGAGAAAAACAGGGGAAGAATTAAGCCATCAGATCACATCTAAGAGAAGACGTATGTGGGGGAGGGAAAAGTCTGCTTAGACCCTCTTAGGATCCCTGCTGAGCCTGCAAATTCAACTGACAAAGACAGATCAACAGAAGAAAAACATACAAATTTATTTAATACAAATTTTGTGTGACATGAGAGCCTTAATAAAGAAATGAAGACTAGAAAGAACAGTTCAGCCTGAGTGTTTTTATACTAGGTTTGATGAAAAGTGGAAAGTTGTGGAAAAACATGATAGGAAAAAAGAGTATGAATTAGAGGTAGTCAACTGGGGGAAACTTAGCAAGGCCTGTCCCTTCAGATTCCTCTCAGTGTCCCTGCATCTTTGAGGATAAGGATGCTCCTTTCTTCTGGGTATGGGCAGGGCACCTCACATGGGAGCCCTATGACCTGCTTCAAGGGAGAACCGGGAGTTCAGAGTCTTTCTGCACCTTCCATTTCTCAAATTCCTTTAGTTTAAAATGTTCAATATGTGAAAGCACAGAATTTGGGATTAGTGTATTCTGAATCCCAATAGGTACACCAAATTCAGAGGCATCAATTCTATCCTCAACAGTACCGTATTTACATTGCTAGCAAAAGTAATACTGATTATATTTCTTTAATACCAACTTGCAAAAATTTATTGGCAATAAATATTTTGGTCAATACAAAAAGAATAAATGTTATCTCCCTTATTCTAGTAATAATTGGGTTATATAACCATTTAATGTAGATCTCAGTAAAGCCATAACGTTAAATCTATCTTCAGGTAAATGAGACAGTTGTTAGAGATACTTTATAAAAATCAGCCTTTGACAATCACCCACAGGAAGAGTTTTGATTAAATGCAAGTTGAAATTATCCTGAATTAGCAAGTATATTTTCAAGTTATTAATAATGTTGTACTCAGTATACATACTTATGTTAACAGGTATTTTCCGCCTTAATTTTGCTAACATCAAAATGAGGAATCAGAATAAATCTACTTGATGCTACTATTTTTATTTTTAAACTTCAAATTCGAAGTTGTAGAATTTCAGGAAAGATCTATCACATTAAATAGTGTGTGTTAATTGAATTTTATTGATTTTTCAGAATCACTTGTATTTAGTTTGTAATTTGTTTTATTGATGTTAAAAAGTTGTACTCATAAGTGCTTTGTATCTGTTGCTATATTTATTCACATTTAAATAGCATCAAAATAAATATAACATCCATTGACACAGAGTCCGGTAAACCGTTGTATTACATTTCGCTTGGACATCGCTTAAGTTTGAAGGACGATGCCTCATGACTTGCAGGTAACCGGATTGTTAGTCTCTGAGTAAGCTAAATGTCTCAATTAGTAGAATTGACTGATTTTTCTTTTTTTACCCTTTCATTAGTATTAACATTTAAATAATGAACAGTACATTTATGAGGCAAATTTTTATACTATGGCTAGTCAGCTAAGAGATGTCTCTTGCAAAGCTAACAAACACAAAAATATTTTTAATCACTACTTTTGAATCATAATGTCTTGATTGTCTATTATCTCTTTTATTGCTAATTAGGCCTGTCCTCTAACCGAAATTAGTCCTCCAAACCCTCAAAAATGTTACATTTTGATTCCTCTGAAAGCAAGCAATTTATAAAGTTCTGTCCTTGCAATACCTTGATTATTTTTATTCTTGCTGATTGCTTTGCCTTCTGTGCTGTTTCTCACATCAGGGATCAATTCGCTCCACAGCGTTAGGTACTGGGAAGAATAGGATCTATTATCAGGTTTAATGTTACTCATAGAAAATTTTAATTTTTGTCCTTTTTGTGATCTTAGGTTTTAATCATATATATCTTTACAAGACAATTATTTTGATATGGAATAGTATAAGTGTAGCATGGACTTTACAATCCCCAGCTTTCACAGTTGAGGTGTGTTCTTTCTGTGGACATCTGCCTTCACTTACAAAGGAATGTGTGTATGTAATCATAAATAACACTTTAAATATGCTTTAACAGATTTAAATATTTATTATCACCATGGATTGTTGGCACATCAAAAAATAATGAATGATGCATGCAATATTTATTCACTTATACAAAAACATATGTCAGGATTAAATTGAAATAGTAATTTTCTCACAAGACAATTAAATAACAAGCACACAATTGAAAAACTAAAGACAAAATAAGATGAGTAAACTGTTAGGTTTATAAAAATAAAACTGATGTCTGCAGCTAAAAGAACTGGCTTTTGATGTCAGTGCAAATGATTTTCATGTAGGTTTATATGTACCATAATATATCCTGTTCATTACCCAAATGAGATGAGAAAAAATCCTGGAGGTACGTGTTACCAGGAAGAAAATTCCCCCCAGGGCAGTAGAAGATGTGAATTTGTCCCTGAGAGAATATAACATGGAAAGAGGATGGTTGAATTTCGAAAGGTGAAAGAGGAAAACCAGTGTGTGCTTAGCAAATAGCAATGGTTTATAAAGCTGTTTCCAAGATTTGGTATTCAGTCAAAATTGTCCAGAACTAATACGTAAAACTGGCTAAGTTCTTAAAACAAATCTTGTGTTACTTTGTCGGTGGTGTTGGCAGTGGTGGTAGTGTGACAGCCAACCCATTTCAAATTTTGGTGCTTTTGAAATAATTAACATTTTTATACAGTTTATGTATTCACTTACTTTAAATGAAGACATTCTCTAAGCCATTGGGGTGAGAAGGCATTTAAAGTATATGCAAAATTCTAAACCTGCCTTGGCTTGAGAGCATGAAGAACCGTAAAATCCAAAAGCTTCCTGGCAACCCTGTGTGTAAGATATTGAAAGAGCAATCTCTTGAGAATGGAGGCATTTATGTTTATGAGTCAGTGCAACTGGGAGGACAGTATTGTACGATGGATGTGGCATTGTTCAACGAGTTCACTTTTGCCAAGAGAAAAGAGCCTTTCTCTTGCCAGCGGGAACACTCAGGATACAGACACATGAAAATGAAAAATGGAAAACAATAAATGTAAATAAAGCATTACTGTAGGCTTTTTCTTGTTGCTTTCTCACCATTTTTGTAGTCACACATTGATGACAAATGATGGTTTCGCTGCAGCAATAAAGATTGCAATTGTTTTTTAAAGAAGTCAGTCCTCTAGAGAGTAAATTTTTAAAAGTCACAAGTCAAAGAAGAGTCGAAAATAAATGTGTACATACTGCTTCTTTGATATAATAAAGATGTCCAAACTATTACACTGTTCAGGAGATTTTTCAAAACAACTCGTTTTACAGTTATTATAGTTCAGTAAGGTAACTCCTTTTTTTAATGTCAGGAAAAATTGCCAGTGACTTGGAATTGGCAAAGTAGAATTCCGGTGTCTTTTTGATGTGGACTAAGTGAGTTGATGAGTCTAAAGAAAGAGTTCTTGGACTCTCAAGGTCCGGCAGTAGTGCTCTTTTTTTCAGAGAATAGCATGGAGTAGCAAGGGGACAGGACCCATGGGCAGTAAAGAGCTGCAATGGGTTGAGGGTAGGGCTAAATTTATAAGGCATAGGTATGTGGGTTATTTCTTTACAAGACAAAGGACGTCCTGTGCTTCCCAGAGGATGATATAGGTCAGCATGGAGGGTAGGATGCCTTGGAATTCTTTCCCTGGGGCGGCCTTGATCCTCATCATTTTGAGCAGTGTGTTTGCACTGGTGAGTGGACTCACTGGAGATTGATGGATTCCAGAGTGGTATGTAACTGTCTTCGACTAGCAAATGAAGAACTCTGGAGATAGAAGTTAACTTGTAGAAAACAGTAATGCTAACAGCAATGCAAATGATTCTTATCCATATGATGCAAATGAATTTTGTCCTGTAGAGAATACAGATCTCTGTAATTAAACTCTCATTTGAACTGGTTTTAATATCTATTGGCTCACTCATTAATTGTTGAGTTGACTAAAATCTTTGACAAGTGTTCATTTTATATTTGTGTGTGAATCATAAATTTATCCTTTTTGAAAATTATACTTTACTGCATTATTAAGTGAATTAATACCTGGAAGAACCACAAGGTGAGAAGTTAAAGGGAAAATTGGTCTTAACATGCGTTCAGTTGCTTGGGTTGTCATTATTATATTGTTTTTGGCTCATTGCTGCTCCCTTCTCTCTGTCTTAAAGTACTGAATGAGATTTTTGTTTTTGTTTAACTGATATAAGCTAGGCTTTCAAGCTTGAGAATACAGGCATGTTCCCCTTTGAGTTCACTTTGTAAAGATTTAGAACTATTTATTTAGATGCATATGGAGCTGGAGGAATTGGAGACGATGGAGGTGCCAGAAACCTGGAAGAAAATGGGAGGAAGAATGACTTCCTTGGGACAGAATCGTGGCAGTGGTCTCGTTAGTGCCTCCATCCTCTCTGTCATTCTGCTTTGTTTGTGGCTGCCAGGATAATTAAAGGAGTGGGGAAGTAGGTTCTGTTACTATCTTGCTTTTAAGCTTTGCACTCAGGTTGATTAATGCTTTCTTTACACTTGCTCTGGGCTGCTCTGCATTTCCTTTGTAAGTAATGCAAATTAGGTTGAACAAGCAGCAAGTGCTTGTGGAGCTGGTGTTTGAGCCAGATTAACTCCTGGGAGATCATGATGCTTCTGGATGAAACTAAATGGAAAAAAGTAGGATGCAAAGGCATTTTCATTCATTTATCATTTTAGCAAATACCGATCGAGAACCAAAAATGTGCACTGTGACTATCTGAGGAAAGAACATTCCTGCAAAATCCTGGAATTGGCAGCCTTCATTCACATTCAGCAAAGCAGGGAGACAGTGTGACTGGAACTAAGCAATGAGGAGGAGAGTAGCAGGAGATGAGGTCAGGGAAGTAGGAGAGGTACGCGTCATTCAGGGTTTTGAAAGTATATGTTAAAAATCTTTCTTCTTTTTTCCTCCCTTTTATTTAGGTGGATGCCATTGGATGGTTTTGAGCAGAAAACAATGCATGATCTGACATGTTTTTTTTTAAAATATGCTGTTGTATTAAGAAAAGCAGAATGCCAAATACAGAAGTTGAGAGCCTTGTAAATGATAAGGGAAAGTTGACTGTGGCTTGGACCAGGGTATTAGCAGAGGAGGCAGTGAGGAGTGGCCAATGGCTGGACACAGATACGAGAACTAGATAGGAATTCATGTTGTTATTTAATTCTTGGGCTTGAGGAACTGGGGAAATGGAGCTGTCATTTACTGGATGACGTGTAAGTTTGCAAAAGCAATTTTCTTAGGGGTGGGCGTAATTGGGAGTTTGGTTTTGAGTATATTGGGTGTGAGTTGCCTATTAGCATTCAAGTGAAAATGTTGAGTGTGTACTTGGATATGAGAGTCAAGTTCAGGGATGAATGCGCAATATTTAATGAGTTTTCTTTTATTGAGATATAATTAACATACAAGATGCAGAATTTTTAAGTTTGTTGAGTTTTGACAGTTGTACATATCTAGGTAACCAATATCCAAAACAACCTTTAGAAACTTTCTGTCACTCCAAAAAGTTCCTTAATGTCCTACTAGTAAATTATCCCCAACCTCCTTCAAGTCCACCCTCAAGGCAATTACCTTTCTACCACCATGGACTGGTTTTGCCTATTCTATAACTTCATAAAAGTACAATTATGTAGTGAGTATTTTTAATCTTTGATTTATTTGCTCATGTAATTGCTGTAAGATATTTTTATACTATAGCATTTATAAATCATGTTTGTATTTAGAAACCTATTTCATGATCACAGCTCTGCAAGAAATATCTTAGATTTTGATGCAAGAATTCTACATAAACAACAAATCCAGAAGCTCATTATCTTAAAAGGAACATTTATTTTTCACTCCTGGGTCAGTAGGTTGTTTGGGATTCTTCTTGGCTCAGATGAGTTTGACTGGGCTTGGGTTTAGCTCTGCTCCACGTGTCTGTCTTTTGGAGATAGAGGCAAAGAGCAAGTCAGAACCCCTGAGGCAGTCAGAATCCCTTCTTATGGCAGATTGAAGGAGGGCAAGAAAGCCAGCAGAAATTTGGAACTGATGTATTTTCATGTCTTCCCACATTTCCTCGGCAGAAGCAAGTTCCTTGGCCAAGCACAAAGTTAATGGGTAGGGAAGTGTAGTCCTCTCAAGGTGTTGGAGAGAAAGGGGAGTGGATAGTTGTGGACTAATAATACAATGTCACAGGGGAGCAGGGTAAGAACTATTAGTCATTATTCCTATTAAAGGGAAAAATAATACACAGCTCAGAGGATATGAGTGCTCAAGTTAACTTGATGGTACAGATGACAACCAAACACTGCTCTTGTGACATCTAGTCTAACTTTAGACCATGTCACTGCTTTTGTTTTATGAACATTAGGCTTGCACAGTGAAGAGAAGTGAGGGCTTTGGGAATAAAGATAGAAGACAGAAAACTACAGAGATGTAAGTAAGAAATGACAAAACGTCCTTTCAGCCACCCTCCTTCTTAAGGTGCTCCTCAGTTTACCACAAAAGCCAAGATTTATACACCTGCAAAGATAAGCAGTAAGAACAGTCTCGCTCTTCTGTAAGGCCACTTGTTGAAGTCGGCACTGAAGAAAGCTAAGAGTTACTAAAAACCGGGGTCCTGGTTTTCTAACCATATGAGGGAGCCATTTAAATATGGAAGCAGAGACTACCTTTTTTTCCTCCTGGTAACAGTTTTTAAGTCATCAAGATGCCTGAAGGGAGCACAGTTGTGAACACTTAGGGTTGAGAGTATAAAGCTGTTTCATTTAAGAAGCAGATCCTCAGAGCTTTTGAAGCAGCCTTGTTAGTAGGAGCAGTTAAGGAGGCAGCGACTGATAATGAACGACCACTGGAGGTAAGTGATGAGCATCTCCATTTAGGTACTGACAGAACATTACAGTCAATTTTAGGGGAAGGAAGGGAACGTAGAGACCTAAAGAGGTATAATGAGCAAATTTGTGGTAAGAGTTAAAACAGGAGTAAATACATCCTGACAAATCTCACTTGAGGTCAGTGAATCCTCTAGAGAGGAGAATTTATGTTACACAGAGTGGAGGGAAAGTTGAAAAATAGGCTGGGGCCAGATTTTGGAAGGCCATTAAAAGGCCAGGTTATTGAATTTGAACTATATTTTGTAGGTAATAGATTGTTACTCTACTTTTAGAATTTTTTCAGGATGCTAAAATCAGTATTTTAAGATAAGTAATCTGACAGTAATGTTCAGAATTATTAAATGGGTAAAATTTGATATGGATGATAAGAAGAAAACATTGACGAATAAAGATGCAATTCATTAAGTCAGAAGCAGTGGGGAAACAATGGATAATTTTGAGAAACATTATAAATTCACAATTGACCAACAATGGTAACTTATTAAAGATCAATAGTTAGGAAGAAGAAATAAAATCTTTTTTAATAAAAAAAGAAATAATTAAAATTTTTAGCCTTAATCACAAAGAGGATGTTGATGAATATGACTTTGTAAGTGAGGAGAAATATTATAGATGTATAATATTTTTAGTGTGTTTAGTATTGCTTAAAGAGAGTTTCTGCTAGTCCTATTTAAAATTAGCTTCCATGTGCAGATGCAAGTATATATGCTGGAGAGGAGAGTGTGAGCTTTACAAGAAGTGCTAAAGTAAACTAACACTTATTTAGAGGCTATGAAGACACAGCAAGAAATGAAATAGATTTTTTTTTAGTCTATGGATTCCCTCTAAAACACCACAGAGAAAAATTTAATGTACAGTGGACCCATCTTGGAAACCGTTTATGTCAATTTATTCTCTAAATTATTATGCCTAGCACAGTGTCTTGGTCATGATAAGCACATTTTTGCCTGTATAGAGTGGTTTTACTTGCAGCAGCTCCAACAGCATGAAGCTCAAGGATTTCTATACAGTAACACAGAGGGTGGATCCTAAGTCGACTTATTTTTTACCTTGATTGACGTATGTAATAATATATGCGATGGATATCTTACCCAGGTATCTACAGGAGTATTTCTTTTCCTGTTGTTACAGATTTACTTACTTTTGAAGGAGGAATAATTACTTTTCAAAATGCAATCAATGATTTATGGAACACATTCTATTTGAGAAGCCCTAGGTTAGATGCTGGAGATGCAGAGGTTGAAAAGATGTGTAGCTCACAATTTAGCATGGAAGTAAAACGAATGAGCAATTAGGACAGAGTTTGGGAAATGTGTAATGATGGAGTTATGCCCAGAGTGTGTGGCTTCAAACCGAGATTAGAGGGTCACTGTTTGAAGGATGAATAGGAGTTAGATACAGCTGAAGTCGAAGGGAAGGAAGAGCAGAGAACATTCTTAACACAGGAACAGACAGCATGAAGGAATAAGGGATGTGTTGAGAATTCTAAGCAGTTCAATACTCCTGAATTACAGAGAGAATATGATGCAATGGCAGAATACAAAGGGTCCCACAGTACTTTGAACTTTTCTCTTTTTCACTTTGCCTGTGTTGCTTCCCCATAAATTCCCTGTGTCTCAGAAGCTCCAGGGTCTCTGAAGATCTTCTCATTCACTCAGGAAAAATAGAGTTAGTGGAAATTACAAAATATCAAAGCCAGAAAGGAATCTTAAAGCTGATATATTAAACTCTTCAGTTTTCAAATGAACATCTTTAAGTACGTAGAATTGAATTTTCAATTCATAAATTGAAAATAGGAGTTCAAATGTGACTAGAAGCTAAGACTTCCTGCTTTAATTTCAGATTTCTTTTAAAGAACTAGTTGATAATCTTCTGTTTTACAATCAGATTTACAACTGACTGAACACTTTGTTTTATTCAAGCTTAAATGCCAGCTACTAGATGAAACTTCTTTTTAGAGTACAATGTTAAACCCTCATTTGGCTTTACCCAATTGCAATTATTTCATTAGAGAATACTCGTTGATTCTAAACTCATTCACTAGGCAGAGTTGATGGACAGTACTGAGGCCTAATTATTCTTGATGAACATACCACGTATCTAAATCATCCCCTTATGGCTGGGGTGACCATTTACCCCAGTTTTCCCCGGAGAGACCTGTTTTACTACTGTTGTTCTAAACATAATTACTCCTATTTCATTCTCTAACAGCATCCAAATTTGGACAATAAACTATGTGGTCAGATGAGTCCCTTGTACAATCTGCATAAGGGTCTTGTAAAATTTCATCCAACACCATTTTAAGATATAATTATAATTCAACCATTCCATATTCAAGATATAGAAACAACAAGAGAAAGGGCACATATGATATAGGCACTCTTATCTCATCATCAGCCAACAAGGAAATCCCTAAATTTGTAGAGACTGGGACCATATACCCTTACTACATCTATTCTAGAACAAGCTCAGGGAGATGTGACCATAAGTTGTGTCTGGGACACTCTGAGGGAACATTCTGAAAGTCGACATGGTCTTTTAGCTTTCCAAGTGGGTTTTAAAGAATTGACTGATTTTCTATGTCTATAACTGTGAGAAATGTATATCTTCTTTTGTATCTCAGCTAAAATATCTCTTCCTGCCATTTCCCACACAGTGTGAGAGGAACTGAGCAGAGATTGAAGATCTCTAGATAGCAATCTACTGCCACTCTAACAGCTCCCACATAACAGTTATTTTTGCTTTGCCCATGGAGCTGCTCTGTGCTTAATGCCTCCCTGACTGAGAAACCAAATTTAACCTCCTCAGAGCCATGAGAAAACTTTCGTGAGTGTGGGTCATGTCTGAGTGCCCTCATTCAGGTACAAAGTGATTCAGCTGTTTTAAAGCACCATTTTTCCTTTCTGGAAATGTGAGTACCCTGTTATGGAAACGGAAAAGAAAACCCTCTCTGACAGAGGCCAGCCAGTGATACACTCACATGTATGTTTAAAAATGTGGGAATGAGGAAAAATATAAGCAGTGATTGGAAACTTGCCTCCTTAATATCACAGAAAGGCTCTAGACACCCTTTCAAGAAACTTTTAGCTGAGGTTAAAACTCATTGGCGTGAAGAATCATTAAACTCAGCAATACTTCAAACACATTTGTTCAGCAATAAATAATTCCACAGTAAATGAGTCTGGGAGTGAAGTTGTGGTAGGCATATTCATATATTTAGATACTTTACAGTAAGCAATTTTTTAAAAACTACAAATTCCATCCACTTGAAAGGATTAGTAGAGTGACTTCATTGATAATACGTATTTGCCTAAAGGACTTTGTGGGGGTTTGCTATAGATCTCAGAGAAAATTCTGTTAGACCCAGCAACAACTCTTTGATTCCTGAAATCCATCTGCTCAAGTTCATAAAAATTTTTTTCCATTGAAGTATATTAAATGACTATCTATACACATATTTTAACAAACCTTTGCCCAAAATGTTTGTGAAGATAAATCATAGTCCAACACGCAAAGAACCATTTTGCTGAAAGTTGTTAATGTTGATCAGCATAAATCTTCTTCCTCAACTAACGTCTGTCTAGTCTAAATTTAAATACGTTCAGCAATTAGAAATCAAGGCTATTTGATCATTATTGCAGATCTTTAAAAACTTCTCTTTATAGGAACTAAAAGCAGGAAGTGTTCCCATCAGTGTCAGACTACACAGGCTGGAAAGATTATTTGTCAATGAGACTCTACTGTTCAAAGTTTTGTTCTTGACACCAGATACTCCAAGGTCCCCAAACATGCATTGGCTCTACCAACTTGGCCTAATGACCTGACCAGTGAGAGTTGTCTGTCACCCTCACATAGTCACAGGTACATAGTCATTGGCACTCCCAGTCACCTGCCAGCACAACAGGGGAGAGTCAGTTCCAAGTAGGTCGGCACCAGGAGAGCTGAGTTAGCCCCATGATCATCAGACTGTCAGAGAAAGACTCTGGTAAACATCAGCCAGCATGCTTCAGTGCACTGGGACTTACAAAGAGGAGTCCACAGTACATAGCTCCCTGTCCTCTTGTTCTCTTGGAAAAGCAGTCATCTGCCAAGGCAGACCTTCCCCGGTCTCTGACAGTTTATACCATGACTTTGTATAAACTGAGGAGAGACTTTGCCCTTGATACTCTCCCTTTCTGTGGGATGTTTTTGTTTTGATGGGCTGTGTAAGGAGAATGGGAGACTTTGAACCACACAAGGCTTTCACAGATAATGTAGAGAATCTTCAAATCATATAATCCTTCCTCTTTCTCTCTCTCTGTCTCTCGCTGAGTGTGTCTGTCTCTCTCTCCCTCTGTCTCTACACACACACACACACACACACCACACACATTGCATTCCACTTCGCTATAGAGTGGAGTATGCATGACAATGCAAAAAGAACGAGCAACTTTGAGAGAGATTCTTTAACTTCTTTTTCAGAAACACTCCAACAATTAAAAGTAAAAATAATAGTTAAAATAATAAAAACAAATACATGATTTTCAATCAAAATATCACTAGAAATTATTGTAATCTTTATTTTACAGTCCCCATAATACTGTTTTTGTAAATACAACTTTGGGACAACAGCACATATCAACCATATTTCCCCTTCTATGGTCATCCTAATATGACAAAGATGACATGCTTGAACTCGTAACAGTGTCAAAGTGCCTAGAAAATGTAATATGCAAGCTCCATAAGAAATGACTGTGAGAGAAAAGAGAAAATGCCTTCAAGATATTTCAGCTGACGAAAATTCCTTCCCTCCCAAAGCCGCCCACAAAGCAGAAGAAAATGAAAACACAACATTCCGGCTAAATTCAATACACTCAAACAAGCATTCGGACCTATAAAAAAATCTAAAATAAAAATTCCAAAGACTCTGAAAAGAAATAGACAAAACAGAAATACAGTGACAGCTGATCAAACTAAGAAAGTTTAGGGTGGAGGGTGTGCAAAATGAATGAAGGGCGTCAAAAAGTACAAACTTGCAGTTCTAAGATAAATAAGTCCTGGAGGTGTCATATATAGCATGATGGCTAGGAAATTTCATAGAGAAAAATTAACAATGAGAATAGACACTGAAAAGGAAGAGTTATGAAGGTTAACTAGTCTTACCAAAGTTTAAAATATATTGCAAAGCCACTATAATTAAAATAGAAATAGATCAACTAAATATAAAAATAGAATATATGATAAAGGCAGTGTGATGGGTGAATTGTGTCCCCAAAATTCCTATGTGGTAGCCCTAACCTTGGTCCCTCAGAGTGTGATTGTATGTAGAGACAGGACCTTTAGAGAGGTGATTAAATTAAACAAGGCCCTTAGGGTGGGCCCTGATCCAATCTGATTGGTGTCCTGCTGAGAAGAGGAAATTCAGACACATAAAGAGACACCAGCAATGTGCACAGAGAAAAGACTGTGAGAAAACAATGAGAAAGTGGCCATCTGCAATGAGAGAGAGGCCTAAGGGGGAACCAAAGCTGCTGACACCTTGATCTTGGACTTCCAGCCTCCAGAATCGTGAGAAAACTGATTTCCGTTCTTTAAGTCACGTGGTCAGTGATATTTGTTATGGCAGCCCTAGCAAAACAATACAGGTAGTATCTCAAATTCTACTTGGAATTTGAACTTTGAAATAAATAGTGCTTTAACAATTGGAAAACCGTCAGAGTATAAATAAAATTAGATCCCTTCCTCACACTATACACAAGAATAATTTCCATTTAGGTGCAGAGATCTAAATAGAAAAAAGAAGACATGCAAGTATTAAAAGAAAATATGGGTAAATTCTTCTACAAACTTAGTTATTAAAGTCTCTCCATATATGGCTAAAAATTCGTACGTATTGAAAGAAAAGAGTGATAAATTTGATTACAAAATATTAAACATTTTTGCATGACAAAAATAAAAACAACATAAGAAAGTCAAAAGACAACAAATAGAAAGAAAATGTTTGCAATATACACAACAAATAAAAGGCCAATATTACCAATACTAAAAGAACATTTTAAAATTGAAGGGGAAAAATGAATTGTACTCCCTCAGAACATTTTGTAGAAAACATCAAAAGAAAATTCACAAAAGAGAAAAAAAAGATCTTTAAAAATATGAGGGGCCACCCCGTGGCCGAGTGGTTAAGTTCACGTGCTCTCCTGTGGCGGTCCAGGGTTTCGACAGTTCGGATCCTGGGTGCAGACATGGCACCACTCATCAAGTCATGCTGGGGTGGCGTCCCACATACCACAACTAGAAGGACCTACAACTAAAAATATACAGCTATGTCCTGGGGGGATTTGGGGAGAAAAGGGAAAAATAAAATCTTTAAAAATATGAAAAGATGTTTCACTTCACTCATACTAAAGTAAATGAAGGTTAAAACTGTTGAGGTACCATTTATTAGCCATCAGATTACTAAAAATTCAAAACTCTGACCAGTTCTGTTGGTGAGGCTATGAGTCAAAAGGCACTCTAACATTGCCAGTCATAATTCAAAATGGTACCAATTTTAGAAGGCAATGTGTCAATAAAGTGACATGATGTATGCCACCTAACCTCAAATGGGTCAGAATTTTTTTTTAAGTGTGTTATGTGTATATGTTTATGTGTGTGAGAGAGAGAGAGGGAGAGAAAGAAAGAGAGAGAGAGAGAGAGACGGACTGATCAAGAAATGAATCTTGGTGAAAGGCATATGAAAGTTTCTCTGAATTATTTTTGTTACTGTCTTTAATTTTACAATTATTTTAATGAAAAAATAAAACAATTTATGTAGAATGTAGGGAGGAATATTTTTATGACATTGGGTCGGGTAAATTTGGGTTAGAAAAATATTTCTTAAGTAAGAAACAAAAAGCATACACTCCCCCAAAACTGTTCACAACCCAGGAGAAGATAACTAGAATGTATTTAATTAACTAAAGATTAATATTCATAATAAATAAATAAATAATATTTGAAAGTCAATAAGAAGAGTATCTAGCAGAAAAATAGGCTACTCATGAGAACTTAATTCAGAGAACATGAAGGCTAAATATTCAATAAAATATAATATTTAAAAAATCTATATTAATCAAATAAATTTAAAAAGCAATATTAGAGTAGTTTACATAAATTTTTAATAAGATGATACCAATTGTTTTTGATGTTGCCCTATATATATAGAATATGTAGGTACATAAATTAATCTCAAAAACATAATTTGACAGGAAATATATTTAGAATGATATAGAGTAGTATATAAATTACATCAAATTTAACATTTAGAAATACATGGAACGATACTGTATGTGGTTAATATACTCAGGCGCATGTAGAAATAGCATAACAGAGGGAAGTATATATAGGAAACCCAGGAGATTCCACTCAGGAGAATGAATGTGTAAGGGGTAGAGAGAGTTCTTCAAAAGGATTTTCAGTATTGATTTAGGAAATCCCCTTGTTAAATATGCTTAATAGGATTATGAGTGCATCCTATATTATTTATACATTTTTCTAAGTATTTAAAATATTTCTGATACTGAACTACGTCAGTAAATACAATGTAAGTGTAGTTGACATGTTTGTTTTAACCCTGTTGAACCACGAGCCTGCCTCTGACCTGTCATTTCCCCGGCCTCCTTCCTCCCTTCCTTGTCCAAACTCAAGCCTCCTCTGCTCTTCCTAAAAGGCTTGGGATCTGCATTGTCGTTTCCCAGGGAATAAGAGCACAATGTGAGGAATTTGATGGAAGGACTCTAAGTTTCAGTGTCACCCTTTACTAGCTGAATAAGCTTACCAAGCTACTAAAATTTGCTTCATTTTCTTCATCTTTTGTGAGCTACAGCTAGTAACTAGCTATAACTAGTTACATCCAACTAACTTGCTGCTGTGTACTTTCTCAAAGTATGTGCCTTAGGTGAATCTCAAAAACATTATTTGAGAGAAAAAGCATGTTTTAAAATTACATATACAGGCCTTTTTCTCTTTATACCATGTCCATTTGGAGGTTTTGGAGATGTTTGACTGAAGGTAGAGTCTTTTTAGTGGGCAGAGTCTCCTTTGCTTCCATTCTTCCCTTTTTCACACTTTCCTTCCTTCCTTCACTCTTCCTTCCTGCTTTTCTTCCCCACCACAGTGTCAGTGGAGAACAAGTAGGAGCTGGAACTCCCACCCCTGCCTGGTAATGAGGAGCCTTCCCTCAGGCGTCAAGAGATGCTGACTTGAAACCTGGACTTCTGCCTTTATCTGAAAGAACCAAGGCAGCTCACCTCTTTCATGAGGGAGCAGTGTCAGGAAAAGCCAGCAAAATCGGAAGGTTTAAATAAGATTTCTCACCACATAATATGAAAATGTCCAGGTTTCAAACAAAAATCACTCACCATACCAACACCCAGGCATGTCTCAAACTGAGTTAAAAAGTCAGTCAATAGGTGCTAGCCCTGAGATGACTGAGATATTAGACTTACCATATGAGGATTTTCAAACAGCCATGCAAATGTTGCAATAAGTAGTTAACCATATATGGGAAAGAAAAAATAGAAAAGTAAAGCAAAGAAATAGAAATTCTCAAAAAAGTAATAGAAGATATAAAGAATCAAATGGAAATTATTTTTGGTATGCTTTTTAGTAAGGAAGATTGGCCCTCAGCTAATATCCGTTGCCAATCTTCCTCTTTTTTTTTCTTTTTGTCTCCCTAAGGCCCCAGTGCGTAGTTGTATATCCTAGTTGTAGGTCATTCTAGTTCTTCTATGTGGGATGCCACCACAGCATGGCGTGATGAGTGGTGTTTAAGTCCGCACCCAGGATCTGAACCTGTAAACCCCAGGCCACCAATGCAGAGTGCATGAACTTAACTACTCGGCTACGGGGCTGGCCCCTCAAATGGAAATTTTTAAACTGAAAAATAAAATAATGAATATAAAAAGCTCAGTGTATGTGCTCAACAACAGAATGGATATAGCAGAGTAAAGGATCAGTGAGCTGGATCATAGAACAATAGAAATCCTATATAGTAACAACAGCGATAAAATAGATTAAACAACAACAAAACAAAACTAAACAAAAGGCATGACCAAAACCTCAGGAACTTGTGGGACTGTGACAAAATATCTGCCACCTGAAAACTTCACAAACTCAATAAGAGCCATAAACCTACAGATTCAAGAAGTGGAGAAAAACTCAAATCGGATAAATGAAAAGAAGTATATGGAAAGATATATCATAATTAAACTTTTGAAAATTAAAGACAGGAAAATCTTGAAAGCAACCAAAGAAAAAAAACACCTTATCTATGAGGGGAAAATAATTCTAAGGATAGCTATTTTGTAACAGAAACAAAGGAGGGCAGAAGGAAGTGGCGCCATGTTTTTAAGCACTGAAAGAAAAGAATTATCAGCTGTGAAATCTATGTCTCGAGAAACTCTGCTTGGGAATGAAAGAGAATTCAAGACATTCTCAGATGAAGGAAGACGAAGAAAATTTGTTGTGAGAAGAGCTACCCTAAAAGAATGGTTAAAAGATGTTATCTAAGGAGAAAAAGAAATAATAAAAGAAAAATTGTTAGAGTATCAAGAGAAATAACATGATAAGCCAAAATATAAGAAAATAAAATAGGCTTTCCTTCTCCTGTTGAGTTTTCTAAATTATGTTTGATGGTTGAAACAAAAATTCTATCATTGTCTGAGGTGATTCTAAATATATGTACAAGAAATATTTAAGACAGGACATCCATAGACTAAACAAATGATCAAACCTCAGCCTAAGTTTTACACCTTATAAAAAATTAACTCAAAATGGATGAGAGATTTAAGTGTCATATAAACTACAGACTTTTAGGAAAAAATAAGCAAAATTGTTGGTGTCTAAGACTAAGCAAAGACTTTTTAGACCTGACACCAAAATCACAACCCATGCAAGTAAAAATCAATAAATTGGACTTCATGAATATTAAAAATTTTTCACTACAAAAGATCCTGTGAAAAGGAAGAACCGACAAGTTACAGATCAAGAGAAAATATTTGTAAGCCACATGTTCAAAAGAGATCTAGCATGCAGAATAAATAATGCACTCTAATCTAAACAGTAAAAACAAAACATGAAAATCCAATAGAAAATGGATAAAAGACATGAAGAGACATTTCGCTGAAGAAGATATGCTGATGGCAAACAAGTGTATGAAATGATCTTTGACATCATGAACCATTAGGGAAATGCAAATTAAAAGAGCAAAGAGATATCACTGTACACCTATAAGAAGGGCTAAAAGAAAAATTATTCACAGCATCAAATGCCGGTGAGCATGTGGAGAAACTAGATCACTCGTATATCGCTGCTAGGAGTGTTAAGTGGTACAGTCACTCTAAAAAACAGTTGCACAGCTTCTTAAACAATATAAATATGAACCTAACACATGACCCAGCAATTTACCCTAGTGGGTATTTATCCCAGAGAAATTAAGATTTCAGTTCACACAAAAACCTGTACACAGTGTTTTAGCAGCTTTATCCATAATAGCCAAACGCTGGAAAAACTCCATGTGTTTTTTAGTGCACGAATGGGTAAACAAAATATGGTACACCCATATCATGAGATACTACTTAGCAATCAAAAAGAATGGACTGCTGATATACGTGAAACAACCTGGTAAATCTCCAGAAATTTATGCTGAGTGAAAAAAAGCCAATCCAAAAAGTTTCATGGTATGTGATTCCATTTATACAACATTACTGTAGTGACAAACTTATAGAAATGAGAACAGAATAGTGGTAGATAATTTATAACGAGGAGGTGGTGTGGAAGCAGCTTGAGTGGCTATAAAAGAAGAATATAGAACATGGAGGATTCTTGTGGTGATGGAAACGTCTGTACCTGTCTGTATCAAAAAGTCAATACCTTGGTTGTGATATTGTACTCGACAGTTGAAGATGCTAACATTGGGAGAAACTGGATCACGAGTATGGAGGATCTCTCTATTTTATTTACGTGGATTTACAATAATTTCAAAATAAAGTTTCATTATAAAACAAGACGTTATCTTAAACTTTCATAATAGAATGCCTAGGAATGTTGGAATAGTGGACCAATCTAAAGCAATTAGATAGAAGAATGGTAGGAATAAAGAAAAGGCATAAATATCTGACCAGTTAGATTAATCTTGAGAATTTGCACTGATTAGGGAAAATGGTGTCACAAATTTAGAAATTTATCTGTAGTTTAGTTTACATTTTTACTTTAATTTCAGACTCTATATTATTTTGTAAAAGGCACTACATGATTATAAAATAACGAAAATAATTAAAGGCTGCCATAATTGAGCACTGTGCTGTAAATACACGATACTGCTCTGCACTGCTCTGCGGCTGGCAGTACAACCATTGTCTCACTCAACCCCTCACCTCTCTGTAACAACGGCACCATAATTATTTTGAAATGATTGGGACACACAGAGGTTAAATTCATTATCTAAGACCAAATAGTTGATAAATACTGTATTGAACTCAAGGATTTGTGACATGACAACCCAAAGTTTTTAAAGTCCTATGTATGTATCAGACAGATGACCAGAGATTTGTATCCCTTGTCGCACATGTGTGCACTCATTTAACTGCAGCCACTTTATGTCTGGCACTGAATGAGATGCTAGAAATAAAAGATTGTATGTACGGATAATTCAAAGATCAGAACAGTATAGTGTTCATCTTTGAAATAACGCTCCATTGCTCATAACGCACAAGACAAAATTTTGAAAGAGCAACAGTTGACCCCTGCCCCTTAATAAAACTTCTCTCAATCCTTCATGTCTCAGAAAAAAAGCAAAGTTTAACATATATATATATATATATATATATATGAACTTCTGTAACATATATATATATATACATATATATGTATTTTAGTGCTGGTCCTTTGCCGTCTTTCTCCCCATGACCACTATGAAGAGGCTCGTCCTGGCTGGCAGGGCTCTTTCATCTGCCATGGAAAGGAGGGTGATTAGCTGGCAATCAGGAGTTTAGAGGTGATTCCTATGAATCTGTCATTCTTCTAAATCCAGGACCAAAAGGAAAACATCTTTTTGTTGCCTCAAAGTCCAAAATATATTCCACAATAAGGAGATACAGCAATTTCTGTCAAGATCAAAATTTATAGATATGAAAATTTGAATAATGAACTTTAAAATGGCTTTAGAAAAGAATTTAGATAATCTCACCAAACTTCCTCCCAGATAAGAAGCCATGTAATTTTGCTTATTTAATAAGTTAGCTGCTGCATTTTGAGCATAAAAATATAATACCTAAGAATTCAATAATGACGATGTCATGGTTCTTTCTGTCTGTCCTATAAAATTGATTATTGTGTCAATTACAATAATTTACAGTCTTGGATTCTTTTTACCATGCTTTTATATAATTTTCTTTAAAATTATATAATGATATATCCCTTGATTTTATGAGCTACCTCAAATTTGCCATTTCAAGATTTGTTGTTAAAATGAAAGGCAAACATCGCTTTCTCAAAATGCATATTTTTCACTTCTTCATTTAGAAAATTATTTTCATTTACATTTGCACATTTAAGCAAGCAAAGCCACACAAGCAGAGAGTAAAACTTTCTCCTCAGAAGGGGACCCCTGTCAGATACCCTGAAGCTCATGGGTAGCCACAGGCTACGATTTAGTCAGATGAGAAATGGAAAGAAATCAGTTCGTAGCAAAGTCATCTGTGAAAATGCTGCAGTGCCACGTAGCTGGGTATCCCATTCAGAACCCCATAACTCGGCAGACATTGTGAGCATACTGCCTGATAACCCAATATCGCTATAGTTCTTGAACAGGCTTCCAGTGAGACATATATACATGGGGATCTTTTATATTGAAATAAGAAACCCAGTTTTTCTCTAATAAGCTATGATGTAACATCCTTTTTCAGAATAAACGAAAAAGAAGATAGAGGAGGCAAGAGCCATTGTGTGGCGCCAAGCATGTTCTTCCTGCCGGCCCTGCATTATTGACGTACTATGTAAAAATGGTTTAAACCTCAGCATAAGTCTTCACCTATTGCGTCAGTTGCACCAGAGCAACCTGGTGGCTTGTTAACATTCAGATTGTTCGTCCCCCAAACAGAGTTCCTCATACTAAAACAGAATCTGCATCATTTTCACTCATTCTACAGTGTGAGAACTGCTTCTCTAAACACCTCCAGCCCCCTGAGTGGTTAGCATCTTGAATCACACCTGGAAATGACTATGTAGCTGGTCCAGAAGCCATCCATAGCAGATGTCCTGCACTGTGTGCAGATGAAGCTCTCGCCAACACCTAAATCTGGGACTAAGAAGTGTGTTTCTTTCATTTATTATTCTTCCTCTCCACGGTGCCAGGAACAGTATGTTAATCAGCAGATGGAGAGCTAGCTCACCCCTGCCTTCTTATTCATTATCAACAGTTTGCTATATCCTTAGATGAATATACAACTGTTGCATTGCTTAGAACAGCAGCAAAAAATTGTATGATAAAAGTAGTGTTAAAATCAAAGATCTCTTCCTTTTGCTCCTACATAGGGCGTGTTCAATGAAGGATTTATAGGCACTTATATAATGTACTTTATGACTGTTTGTAGAATTGGCTATTCAAAGCATAATTCTCCTGGTCATGTATTGTACATCATAGGGTTTAATTAAAAGTGTATCTGCTTCACTATGTAGTAAATGATGCATGCACGTTACTCCACAGTACATACATATTTCATGTTATAATTATGCATTTCACAATCTAAAGTACGCATTTAATTACACAGAAAAGTTATACAATTTTCAAACTTGGTAAACACAGATTGAAATGGTAAACACAACTTTTTTAGAAAGGAATGAGGGGCTGTGAAAAACACTGGTTCTCTTAAAGAATTCATATTTGAAAATTAAATCTCTCTAACCTCAACTGCTTTTATGTTTAGAATCTTATATTTTTATCCAAAATATTGCATCTACCTTAGAGAATGTTTTAGCTGATGGCCAGGGTGATGATGTTGGGGATCATGATTCTTGGTTATTACAAAAGGCATTTTGTGTGAAGAGGCAAATATTTTGTTTGTGAAATTTGACTAAGATACTTTCAGACGTACCTGTCGTTAGCCCTTTTTCTTGGGAATTTTGGATGTTCAGTTAGTACTGTTGCCAACATTGTCAAAACCGTATCTCTGGGATGAACCTGGAACTTGCCATTTACAAGCAGTGTGCTCTGAAGTCGACTCTTTACTTCTCCCCGGCTGAGGCACATTTAAATGTCCTCTCTGTATGAGCGCATCTTGCAGAAGATGTCCCTGTTAACATTTTCCTGGTAGAACACCTACTTTTCTTTTGCTTGTACCAAAATTTTATAAGTCAACTTCTAGTCTAATTGTTGCACTATTGGAGATGACTTTTTTCCTGTTACTACTTTTAATATTTCTTTTGTTTTGGTTTTTAGTAGTTTAGTCATGATTTGCTTATGTATGAGTTCCTTTATCCAGTTTTGAGTTCATAGAGCATTTAGAATTGTGGCTTGTTGTGTCGCCTCAGTTTGGAAAAGGAGCCATGATGTTCAAAGAAATTTTTTAAAAATGAAAATTATGGAAAAGAACTAGATGTTATATAAAGAAACAGATAGAAGCTCTAGAAATAAATTAACTTTAATGACTATATTAAGTAACAGAAACGACAAATTTAAGAGAAGATCAGATTAGTTGAAGAGATAATTAGTAAAGTGCGTAGTGGTTCAGAAGAAAGCATTCAGAATGATGAAAGGGACAGAAAAATTTAAAAAATTCAGTAAAGAGATAAACAGACACAAGTGGGACAGTTAACATATATCCATTTGGAATCTCAGAGAAAGAAGAGAAAGCTTGGGAACAGAGACCTTATTTCCACCAGTGCAGGTGCATCCGGGCACTCCTGAGTCCTCGGGCTTTCAGCCGGCTCATAGAGCCTTTGGGAAGAGTGACCTCCATAAGCCATTAACAGAACCCCATTTTATAGGGTTTTTTCATATTAAAAATAACTTTGGGAGCTGTCAGGGAAGCCAGGCCTCCAGGATCAAAGTTTCCCAACAAGTTGATCTGTAGAAGAGCGAGCCTGGCATTCTGTTAGGTTTTACCCTTGAGACATTTAACAATTATTTAAGCTATCCAAGGCAATGGGCCAATCAGGGCAGCAGAAAACAGGCAGAATGCTCATCAGAGAAGGTCGTGAAATCTCTCGGTCCTGGCAAGACAGCCATTAGAAGTAAGGCTTGCCAAGTAGGAAGAATCTCTTTTGGAACCAAAACAGGTAGACCAAACCTGACAAAGCTTGCAACCTCTCTAATCTGGAATTAGCTTAGAATCTATGTGTAGATGCGAAGTGTGCCCCTGCTATCGCTCCTTGGAAAAGGACATTGTGAATCATCTATAGAGAAAAATAGAAACCAAAGCCTCAACAATTTTTATAAAAAAGACCAACATTCACTAAACAATTATGCAGCATAAAAAGGAAAGAAGGAAGGAAAAAAGGAAAGATGAGGGAGAGGAAGGAAGGAAGGAAGAAAAGAGAAAGAAGAAAGAAAGAGAAGAAAAGAAAGAAAACAGACAGCGAAAAGAGACCCAAGAAGTGATCCACATATTGGAGTTACTAGACATGGGCATTAAAATAACTCTGATTAATGTTTTCAAAATGGAAAATATCACCAGAGAACTAGAATCTATAAAAAACCAAATCCAATAGTTGAAGTCTCCATATGCCAGCTGCCTAAAAGCAAATCACTTTAAATATAAAGACACACATAAGTTAAATGTAAAATGATGGATGAAGATATCCTATGGTAATACAACTAAAAAGAACGCTGGAGTGGCTATGTTTACCTCAGAGGGGAAAATGTTACCAGACATAAAGAGGGTCAATTCATAATTATAAAGAAGCCAATTCATGAAAGCATAACACTTCTAAACATTCATGCATTGAATAATATAAGTTAAAAATACATGAGGCAAAAACTGCTAGAACTGCAGGGAGAAATGGACAAATCCATAATTATAGGCAGAGATTTCAGAAACCTATATTCAAAAATTAATTTAAAATGTAGGCAGAAAATCAGTAAAGATATAGATGACCTGAGGAATACTATGAAACAATCTGACCGAATTAATATTCATAAACAGTTCACCCAACAACATACATTGTCTGCAAGTGCAGTAATGTGTTCCAAGAAAGATCCATTTTCTGGGCCATAAAACAAGTCTCAATACATTTCTAAGAATTCTGATCATGAAAAGTATATTCTTTTCCCACAGCAGATTTAGATTAGATACCAATAGCAAAAAGGTACATAGAATATCCTCAAATGTTTGCAGTCTGATAGCATATTTGTAAATAATGCAGGGGACAGTGAAGAAATACAACTGAAGTCAGAAATAATTTTAAACTGAATGGCAATGAAAACATGGCACAAAAAAATTGTAGTATGCTGCTAAGGCAGTACTTAGAGGGAAATTATGACACCAAATTCCTAAATTAGAAAATATGCAAGATCTCAAATCAATGACCTCAGCTTCCATCTTCAAAAACGAGAAAAAAATTAGTGCAAAAGCCAGAAGATAGGCAATAATAGGAGGAAGATATCAATGAAATAGAAAAGAGCCAAACAAGACAGAAAAATCAGTGAAACCAGAAGCTAGTTCATTGAGAAGAGCAGTAAAATAGACAGTCGTCTGGCCAGACGGATCAGAAAAATGAGAGAAGTGGCAAACCACAGGAAATAGGATGAGGAAGATGACATTGCTACAGATTCCACAGATATTTAAAGTACAACAGGGAATAACGTGAAAAACTTTATGGCAATACAATTGCTTGGATAAAATGGAAAAACTCCTTTAAAGAGAAAATCTATCAAAGTTCGCTAAAGAAGAAACATATAATCTAAACGACTGTATATGTCTTAAATAAATTAAAATTTTATTTAAAAACTTCTCACAAAAACAAAAACAAAAAACAAAACGTCAGGCCCACATGTCTTTACTGGGAAATTCTGTGTAACATTTAAGTAAGAAATAATACCAATTTTATATTATTCTTCCAGAAAATTGGATGAGAAGCACTTCCCAACTCATTCTATGAAGCCAAAATTAGTATCACACCAAAGACATTACAAGTAAGGAAACCTACCGAACGATAGCTCTCCTGAACACAGATGCAAATAAGCTTGTCAAAATGACAGCAAATTCGATTCAATGACATGTAAAAATGGTAATATAACTTGGCAAAATGGTGTTTATCTGAGGAATGCAATGTTGGTTTAACGTTTGAGAATCAAGTCACGTTATTCATCATATCCACAAACTAAAAAATAAAAGCCATGTCATCATCTCAATAGACACTGAAAGAACAACTGACAAAATTCAATTTCCATTCTTGATAAAAATTTCCCAGGAAACTAAGCTTACAGCCAAACTTTCTCAGTCTCATGAAGGGCATGCACAAAAAGTCCTACAGCTTACCGCACGTTTAATAAATGAAAGACTGAGTGCTGTAAACTTAAGATCAGAAAGAAGACAAAGAAATTCCTCTTACTACTTCCATTCAGCATTTGACGGAAAGTTCTAGGCAGTCCTAGCATGTAAGACAAGGAAACTTGATTCTTAAAAATCAGGCTGAAAATAATGAATAGAACTGCTTGGCCTTGCAGATGAAGGGATTGTTCATGCAAAAAATAAAAAATGTGATGAAATCTACAAAAGAGCTACTCTAACTGCTTTGACACTAGATCAATATGCAAAAATCAACTTTAATTCTATAGTCTATCACAAATTTAATTTTATATTATAGTAACAATTTGAAATTGAAATAAAAAGAAGCATAGCATTTACAATAACATCCAAAATTTGAAATATTGGGATCTAAATTGATCTGAAAATGTACATAACCTGAACACTGAAAACTATAAAACATTGCTGAAAGAAGTTAAAGAAGATCTAAATAAATGGAGAGATATAGTATGTATTTAGTATAGAATACTATATACATAATGTAGTACTTATGTATTAGAAAACCAACTATCGTTAAAATATTAATTCTCATTAATATTAATTGAATAATTAATTCAATAATTATTTGCATAATCGAATAATTAATATTCAATGTAATCTCACTGAAAATCCAAGTAGCTTTCTGTAGAAATTAATGATTCTAAACTTCATATTGAACTATGAATATTCAAATCACTTTGTAAAAGAACAAGGTTAGAGAATTTATCCTATCTGACATTAAGACTTATTGTAAAGCTATGTTAGAGAGTGTGGTATTGGCATCAAGACAGACAAACAGATCAATGGCATAAAGTAGGGAATCAAGAAATAGACCTACACATAAAAGGAAAAAGGATATTAGAGAAAGGTCTAAAGGCAGACCAGCTGAGAAATGATAGTCTTTTCAATAAATCGTCCTGTTAAAATCAGATATGCATGTGCAAAAAGTCAACTTTAATTCAGACCTTATACCTAAAATAATTAAGGTATGATATATATAAAACATATAGAGAAAACTCCAAACTCAGTAATACGGAAGCAAACAACTCTGTAAGACAGCAATAGAAAGGTACTTCCTTAACCTAATAAAGGACCACAGTACACAGCCTACAGCTATGCTTAGCCTTAATTGTGACACACTAAATGCTTTCCCCTAAGAGCAGGAAAAAGAAAAAGGTGTCCTTTCTTCCCTTTGCTACTCAACATTGTATTGAAGTCACTAGTGCCTACAATATGTCAAGAAGATAAAGTGACACAGATTGAAAAGGAACAGATAAAATACTCTACATTCACAGATGACGTAATTGTCTGTGCAGAACACTCTAAAGAATTTACAGAAAAAAAGAGCTCTGAAGGTGTGAATTAGGAGGATTCCAAGAATTTAGATCAATATACAAAACTCAGTCATATTCCTATATGCCAGCAGTAAACAATTGAAGCACAGAATTAAAGAAAAATATAGCATTTACAGAAAAGTCCTCAGGTATAAATCTAACACTATCTCTGCAAAATGTGTGTGCTGACAAGTACAAAACATTAATAAGAGAAATCAAAGAAAATCTAAATAAATGGAGAGTTATATCGTACCCGTGGATTGGAAGACTCAATATTGTCAAACTATTAATTCTCCCCCATTTAATCCATAGACTCAACGTATTCCCAATCAAAATCTCAGCAAAATCTCCCTTTCTTGGAGACATCCAGGAACTGATTTTAAAAGCCACACAGAAGACAAAGAACCTAGATATAAAAAATTATCCTGAAAAAGAAGAAAAAATTGGAGGACAACACTACTCAATTTCAGGATATTATAAATCTGCAATAATAAGACAGTGCGGTATTGGGAAAGGATATGCAAATATCTCAATGGTACAGATGAGAAGGCTCAGAAATAGACCCAGTCAAGCTGCGTTACCTGAATATTTTTTTAATGTGCAAAGTAATTCAATGGAGGAAGAGTAGTTTTTTCAGTGAAGAGTCCTGGGACAGCTGGGCATCCATACATAATAAAGAAAAATGAACCTAAACACATGTCACTCCTGCAAACATTAATACAAATTGGTTCATCAACCCAACTGTAAAACATAAAACTATGAAAATTCTAAAAGTAAACATAGAAGAAAATATGATGACCTTGGGTTAACCAAACACTTATTTATAACACCAAAACTATGATCCATAAAGAAAAAAATAGGACTTTAGCAAAATTAAGAACTTCTGGTCTTTGAAGAACACTGTTAGAAGAATGAAAGGACAAACCATAAACTGGGAAAAGATATTTGAAACGATGTATCTGATAAAGAACTTGTATCTATAATACATAAGGAAATCTCAAAACTCGATAATAAGAAAACAAACAATAAAATTAGGCAACAATTGGGGCCCGGTCCATGGCACAGCAGTTAAGTTCTCATGTTCCACTTTGCTGGCCCGGGGTTCACCAGTTCAGATCACGGGTGTGGACATGGCACCACTTGCAAAGCGTGGATGTTAGCTCAGGGCCAGTCTTCCTCAGCAAAAAGAGGAGGACTGGCAGCAGATGTTAGCACAGGGCTAATCTTCCTCAAAAAAAAAAAAAAATTATCAGGCAAAAATTTTGAATAGATGTTTGACCAAAGAAAATGTATGAATGTTGCTAGCATATGAAATGATATTCAACATTTTTAGTCAATAGGGAAATGCAAAATGAAATCATAATGGATCTCTCTATATATCTATTAGAATGGATAAAGTTAAAATGACAGACTATGTCAAGTATTAGTGAGGAGGCAGCAGAACTATAACTCTTTCTTTCTTTCTTTTTTGAGGAAGATTAGCCCTGAGCTAACATCTGCTGCCAATCCTCCTCTTTTTGCTGAGGAAGCCTGGCCCTGAGCTAACATCTGTGCCCATCTTCCTCTACTTTATATGTGGGACTCCTACCACGGCATGGCTTGCCAATCCGTGCCATGTCTGCACTCGGGATCCAAACCGGCGAATCCTGGGCCCCCGAAGCAGACCTCACACACTTAACCACTGTGCCACCGGGCTGGCCCCGAAATGACTATTGATACACACAAAAACATGGATGAATCTCAAAATAACTATGGTGAGTTAAAGAGGCTAGACAAAAAGATTAATATTGTATGACTCAATTTATATAAAATTTCAGAAAATAACCTGTAGTGAAAGAAAGAGGACCTGAAGTGAGGACAAGAAAAAGGGTAAAAAAAGGGAACTATTTATATAGTCATATTTAGACAGTGATGTATATGTTCGTTATCCTGACTGTGGTCATGATTTCATGGCTTATGCATGCAACATAACTTGAACACTTTAAAGACATGAAGTTTATTGTATATCAATTATAGTGTTATATGCAGTATAATTATTATTGCACTTGCAATAACTGCAATTATTATTTTTGTTAAAAAATAATAAAAGTATGCAAAATGGTAGTAGCTGGAGGAAAATGTGTTTGTCAATGAGAACGAGCCAATAGAGAATCCGATATTGATTAGGGGGCATGGGGTTCAATTTAAGGAGAGAAATGTTAAAGAAGGCAAAATAACATTTAATTCAGAGCACAAGTAGAAGAATTATCATCAGAGTAAGAAAAATTATTTCATTGTGAAGGAAGTAATGACAGAGAAACGTACATATAAGCAGACAACACTTAGACGTGACAAACGAGAACATTCCACTCTGCAGAGAAAGGAACTTGTGAAGGAAAGGAGAATTTGAGAGAAGAGGAAAGCTATAACAATTTTCTTAGAGAGCTGGAAGGGAAATTACTACACACTAATTGAGATGTTAACAGAGATTTATACAACATGATGTGGGAGGAGAACACTGGAGGAAATGCAGACGACTTCAGGATAGAGGAGAAATGTATTCTATAATGTGAAAGGGTTCTGAAGCTGGCAGCACATAATGAAAAAAACCATATACCTTTAAATATTATTTAAAATGCAGTAGTAGTTTGGCCAAGCTTAGACTGTAGGTTTCTTTTCCTTATATTATTGGGTAGACTTGGATGAACAGAAATAAATATACTGATTCATAAAATGGAGCTCATTATGCTTTGTTTTCATCATTATTTTTAATGAATATGACATACTTATCATTATACCAGTGCCAATTCTGCTCTGAGAACATAGACTGGAATAAGATAGGCAAGCATGTAAGACATTTCTCTGAATGGTTAAGGCTACAAATTTTAAGTGTGCATATTGTAACGGAAGTTAATATTCATAACAGATGCCATAGGTAGCATGGCAGTAAAGTCACAACATTAATGACGATCCTAAGGCTGTGACTACTACAGAAGGGAGAATACTAAAATCTATAAACCAGAGTTTATTTTTAGAGAATAATGGGAAAAAAAATAAGAAAATAGAACCAGGAAGAATCCACGCGTGGCAGAGTGCTAATTATCTGCCAATATCCATTCTTCTTTCTTAGTAACAGAGTTTGGATGGGCCTGCCGCCACCCAGCTAAATGCTAGTCTCTTGTTCTTTCTTGTTGCTAGGTGTGGTCATGTCAATCAATTTCGGCCAATTTGATATGTATGATAGAACGGTTTCAGATTCTACATCTTGTTCGTTCAAGGTATTTCCTGCCCTAGTCCTTTTTCCGGTCCACCAGTATAAAGACGACAGAAACTGGAATAGCACATTTGACCCAGGGAATGGCAAAAATGTCAGAGCAGCCGAAACAGCCCTAATGGGCTTACTTTTATAGTTACTTGCTTCTACCTTATTTAAGACATTACGTTTTGTGGTCTTCTTCTTAGAGCAATTTGTCAAAGTCCTCCCAGAGAACTCCTTAATACGTTTAGTTATAATGGCTGGTGTTTATCAAGAACTTAGAATAAGCCCCTATTTTCTTAGACTATTTATATCGTAAACAACCATGTAGGCCACAGAGAGAACAATGAGACCAGGAGAAGATGAGCATCATGCACAAGTTCACACATCCAATTGGTTGTGTATATGGAATGGAATTTGAACTCAGCTCTCAGGGGTCCTAAAGTCCTTGTATCTTCCATTAAGGTACGGAATCTTTTCAAGTTAAGAAAAGTTAACCCCGCAGAAGCAGTAAACACCCAATCTGGAAGATGTGAAAATGAAGCTGGGGTCACGGATTGCCTATCTCTGCACTTCCGGAATTTCTCAGACATTCAAGAAATGCTTTAAGCTGCTTTAAGTTATTCAGTAGAAAGAAATTTCCCTTTCTCTGTCTGTGGCAGACAAGAAAAGTAGCCATGTGAACTTGCAGGACTTTTCCATGACAACATTAAAAACCAATTCAAAGATATTTATCAAAGAGGAAATAAAATTTGTGGAACACAGTCCAAATAATAAGCTTCTTTTCGGAACAGAAATAGCAGACTCAGGATAGAAGTCTATTTCTTGTAGGGCTTGTTGCTGTTGTTTATTTAATAAAGTTCACTGATAATTTATAATCATTAACAACTACTGAATCAATCATGTAACACAATTATAAAGTGCCTCAGAAGCATGTGCCCTTCAGGGAGTATCTGATGGCAGAGCGGATTGTTAAATCTGTGAGAGACTTTTAACACAGCCAGCTAAGGCAGCCATGTGCAAAGACTTCGTGTTTTAGCCGCCATGAAGCAAGAGAAGCACATCCAGCGAGCTCCCAGAGAAGGATTGTGGCTCCTCCTTGATGAAATCGGTGTGGCCTACCCAGAGCTAGTTAGGAGCATTGGGTATAGTGGGACTTCCAAGGGGCCACACCCACAATAGAAGTGGCACACAAATGAGAAAATTGCATTTGTCAGGTTATTGCTTGTGACCAACTGGTGGCTTACCAATTGCTGCCAGGACTCAGGAGAGTGATGCAGCAGCTGCTTCTAAACGCCAGGCCACGCTTCTGGAAAGGACAGATCCAGTGTCGCAAAATAGGCCGATTCCGAGAATGCCTGTAAAACTCTGATAAGCCTAACTTCTTTCCTGACAGCCTAAGGACACGAAGTGGAGCAGACACAGGTTGCTTTCTTTTTAAATTTTATTTCATTTTGTTTTGTTTTGTTTTTCGGTGAGAGTGTGTGGGATCAAGGAAGCCATTGACTGAAGCAAATAATGACTTAGAGAAATGACATTTCAGAATAAGTTATCGAAACCAGGCTTAATTATTTTGTTAAAATATTGCTTCGAGAAAGAAAGATTGTTAAAATGTTCCACTATTGCATTTGCTCCATAGTAACATAATTTGCTTCTCAGCTAGTTGTCTTTCCCATAAACTATATCTTCCATTTGCCATCTGAAAATGGCTTTTTCCCACATAAATTTGGTGCTATCTCGTGTCAGAAATTGTATCCATCAAAAACACTGAATGAAAAAATAGCAATTATTAAAAAATAATGGGAGGCACGTGGGTCACTGGGTGTGTTAGACATCAGATTATTGCAGCAGAATTCCCCATGACCTCCCCTCTCCCACATGCACACAGACGCTCATCCATACCTCCTCCTGGGAGTGTCCTAGTCGGGCAAACTGAGAACCACAGCTCACTGACAAGCCCATATATCCAGCATGAGCACCTTCCCTGTGAGCAAGGTGAATATGCACCTCGGGAATTTTGCTCTTTGCACACACATGTAATACTCTCTCAAGTATTTTGAAATATGTTGATCTTTATACACTTACATAAAACTCACAGGAGAGAAAAAGAGGTTCCAGAATACAAACGCTACTGAAGCTGGCCCATATTTTCAAAAGATTTGATGGACATCAACAAAGCTCGGCAGCTATTTATTGAGCAACCTCTTACGTGGTTAGTAAGGCAAACGTCATCTCTTTTACGGGAGCTTAGATTCTTGCCAAAGGACACACCCTGAATATTCACCAGGACATGAGCTACTTGAGTTCAGAGATAGTTTGTGTGCTGTGTACACAACAGCCTGGAGCAGTGTTGGGCATGCGTTGAACACGCAGTCAATACCTAGGAATGACTCCTACCTGCTTGAGTTCTGTGAAGCTCTGAAGTTCAGTGTAACTTAATCTGTGCTGTCGGGAAAGACTTCCCTGCAGAAAGAACATTAAAATTCAAATCTAGAAGTTATGAAGAAAGATGAGAGATCACCCAAGCAGACATTACGGGAAAGTTCCAAAGGTATTAGCAGGATGTTGTGTTTAAAGAAATGTAAGAATTCTAATAAGAGAGGCAAAGTAGAGAATGAGGTGAGATCATAAGTGGGAAGGTACAAGGCAAAAGGTGTTAAAGGGCACCGTAAAGATGGGGCATTTCATGCAAGGGACAAGGGAGAGTCATTAGGGTATTTTAAGCAGCAAAGTATGTTTTGTTCATTCATTTATTAATTTTTCATTTATTCATTCATTTATTTATTCATTTATTATTTTATTTATTTCTCAAAACTGTTTCAATGTTAAGAGAAATAATATCGACTCACAGATCCAATCTTCTTTACCTAATTCTGTCATCTTAGAGGAATCACTTAACTTTCTCTTGTCTCAGTGTTACCATTCATAAAATGATTTTTTTAAAGCTTAAATAGGTAATCACCAGTCTTCCTCTATCTAAAAGCCCATCCCTCGGTAATAGCCATGAGTGCTTTCTTATAGAGCCTTACTTTAAGCCTTGGCCAGCAATAGATACCCTCCCTTAGTGAGCAGCATGCTCGCAGAGGAGGAGGAAGTGCCTACTCACTGATGTTGTGCCAAGGAAAGTAAACTGCTGCTTTTTAGTTTCAATGCTCTCAAAAGCAGAACTTATATGTCGATACAGAGTCTGTATATCAATGCAGACAGAGGGAGGAGGTGGGCAGAGAGTTTATCTGTGGAGAAGATGGGGAAGAGAGAACAGGATGAAGAGGGAAGAAAAGTCAAAAGGACCACTGTTGAGCTGCTTATGCAGCAGGCTGCGGGAGTTCACTTCCACCTGGAACCCTCTGGGGATTTGTGTAGAATGCACCTTAGAATCGCCCCTTCAGATTACAGAGCTGGGGACCGAATGTTGATCCCCTTCTGCTCTCACTAAGTGAACACCAACTCTGAGAGCACTAACTTCCCACACTTCAAGGCGGCACCAACACTGGGGCTGAGGAGACTTCTGTTATCCAGAAACATCTCTGGAGCAGAAATGCCTCAATTTGTGCCTGAAGGGGAACAAAATGTGGCTACCCAGCTGTCATTACGAGGACACAAGGAATCAGTAAAGGTGTAGAGAATGAGTCTGAGCAAGATAGGTGTCATTCTGCTGTGGAACAAGGAGACATTAAAAGGATCTATGGTGATAAGAGATTGCCCTATCTGTATTTTAGACTGAACATCTGGATGAGCTGTGGAAGTCAGTTTAAAAGGGGGAGACATGAGTGACTGGACATCTCTCAAGTGCATCTCCACTTCCTATATAGAAAAGTCCACACTCCCCAATGTTCTGCATACTCTAGTTAGTTACTGGGAGAAAAACTATAAAAGTGAAACAGATAACAGGTTGATAAGATGACAGAATGAATGAAATGGTAGGGGTAGAATTATGAAACATTTTAGAAATGAAATTAATTGTATTTGAGAACTGAATATGAAGAGGGGAGAATTACCTCGAATGAATTGCAAGTGTCTGGCGTGAATGATTGGCTATAAGTTAGTAACGTCAATTAATACTGGGAATACAGAAAACAAAATATTTGTTATTGTGTATGTTGTAGTTATAATTTCATAGAGATAAGATCAATTCGCTTTTGGACATGCTGAGTTTGAAATACATGTGGGGCATACGTCAATATAAATTTTTAACTGTAGTACTAGGAGTCGAAGTTTCTAGCTTAGATTAGCATAGCGATTTGGAAGTCATTATATTTCCTACTTAACTAGTACTCATTAGAGAAATGTTTGATTCCAACTCTGGGACATTAAATATATAGCATAAACCTAGAACATGTTAATTCAGACGGGAAAGAACTGTCTGAGTCCACTCAGTTCATGTCACAAGGACTCACGAGCTAGGCAGAAGAGGTACCAAAGGCCCCAAATGGGACATTTTTAGCATTAATAAATTAATTGAAATTGATTCAACACATATTTTACATTTTTGAGGTCATAATTGGACAAAAATCTAATTTGCTATAATTGGAGCATGTGAGGGAACAACTTACTATTTTGAAAATTACTGTGGGGCCAGCTCCATGCACGGGTGGTTAAGTTCGCTCCCTCCGCTACACAGCGGCCCAGGGTTTTGCTGGTTTGGATCCTGGGCACGGACAAGGCACCGCTCATCAGGCCGTGTTGAGGCGGCGTCCCACGTACTACAACTAGAAGGACCCACAACTAAAATATACAACTATATACTGGGGGGATTTGGGGAGAAAAAGCAGAAAGAAAAAAAAAAGAATATTGGCAACAGTTGTTCGCTCAGGTGCCAATCTTTAAAAAAAAAAACAAGAAAATTAGTAATTAATGGGAAAGAATCAATCATTTATGCCTGCTTTTCCTATACAAATTGTACCACTCTGTAACTAAATAGTAAGCAAAAAAGGTTCTGATTATAGAAATACACAAATAAACAAATGTAAAAGGAATGGATAAATTAAAGAACATTGTTTTCTAACTCCCACAAACTGGTTGCAAGGCATCGATTATCAGTAGTTCCAACAGAAACAAGAGAGTCAAGCAGACGTTATGCGTTTCCTGGCAGAAGAACATAATACCACGTCTAATTTTCTTTAAAAAGAATTGAAACCAAAATCTGTTCAAAGCTCTAGAGCTAATGCCACTTTACAGGAAATATTGAGGACAAAGAAATACATTTAAACTACAACATGAGAAACATTCAGCAAGATCCAGACTAAAGGAAACTCTACAGAACAAGTGATTAGAGTCTTCAACAATGTGATTTGTAGGGGAAAAGAGAACATAGAGGTTGAACATATGGATTAAAAGAGAGCTAAAAAATATCAACTGTCATAATGTATGGAACCTCTTTAGATCCTGGATCAAAGTAATTAAAATTAGACATTTATGAAACAATTAGGAATTTGTCTACTCATTGGATGTTTGAAATTATGATATTGATATATTGTTCTGATGATATGATTTTGTTTAAAATGTGCATTTAGGTTTTTTAGACATATATACTGAATTACTTAGGGGAAAAATGATACATCTGAAATTTGCTTCAAAATAATCTGGGAGTAGCAAAGAAGGATGTGGTTATGATTTGATACTTGTCAAGGTTGGGTGAAGGTAGATGGAAGTTCATTATGCTGTTTTTCTTTCTTTGATATGTGTTTGAAGTTTCTATATTAAAAAATAAATAAATAAAAATCATTGTTAGAATACAAAACACCATACAGGAAGAGTTATACAATTGCTAGCTCAAGTACAAAGAAAAGAACAGGGGTATTTAAGAGGTAGTGAAACTGGGAAATCTTTTTAACATGAGTAAGTGCCAATTTTTACATCCATAAAATGAGAGATAATAATATTTACCCATATAGTTTTTATGAGAAATAAATGAAATAAGAGATATAAAGCACATACAAGCAAAGAGGACCTCAATAAGTGTCAGTTCCCTTCTTAGCAAATGTGAATGACAATCCTGTCTGTCCATACATCTGTGTTTTTTTGTCTCCTGCAGTCAAAGAAATGAGATTAAGCATTGGAAGCAATAGCGATTATGTAAAAATATAAAAATGAATATCTAGGAGTAAGAAATTAAGAAAAAGGTAACAATGTGAAAATGGCACCCTTCTGAAAATCAGATGGAAAGACTTTAAACCCTCTCTTGCTTCCTGCCTCCTTGCTGTGAAGACCACTATTCATCATGGGGCTGACTCCTATTCCTCTCCCACAATTTACAGCTTATTTAAAACTCATTTCAAGCTGCCTCTCCAAGACATAAAACTAGACATCGTTTGGCTTTTGACAAGTTCTGGAGGGAGAGGGAGGAGGAGATGGGGAGAGGCGATAGGTGACTATGCCCAGAATGAAAAGGGAATTGCCATAGAATCAGGGGTTAATTTGAAAGGCTAATGGGATACTTAATACCAATACCCCAAACCTCTATTGTCTTTTGAGGAATTGATATTTTGGCATCTTCCCAAAAGTTATGTTGGAGGAGTTGATATTTTGGCTTATCACCATAGAGGTATAAACACACTGATCATAAACTCTAAAATGCAAGCCAATATATTTCGCTCTCTTATAAAATCCCTGTCTAACCATCGTCTGTGTTAAAGATGTTTAAAGCTGGTGAGGTTGGTAAATGCAAGTGATACTAACAGGATAAGACACCTGACCCAGTCATCTCACTTGGTGATCACTGCTGTTCAAAGAGACAATATTCTTATATTTACTCATCCACAGTTATAAACAGCAGCGAAGTTTCCCTCAGAGGGAAACACCTTGCAGCAGGAGACTGTAAAACAGTCTTTCTTGTTTTTAAAGTGTTAATTTCTATAACAAAACGTAATTGAAAAAGAAAAATTTAAAAACAAAGAAAATGAACGTAGTTAAATAAAAACTAGACAGCACCATATGGATATGTATGAGAAATTGAGCAGCTAGATATCACACACGCACATACACACGTACACATCCAAATTAAAGACTATCTTTATCCTGTGGTCTGGATTCAAAAGTCCTGTCTTTATCCTGTAACTGTCAAATAAAACCCTTTAGAGTCAGAATTTGCTTCCTAAATCTTCACGTTTCTGGAAAAATACAAGCCTCTACCTATATTTTTACCATTAGTCAAAGAATAAGAGTTGTTTCAGTGAAATTTAAGATTAACTAGCGATGTATGTCAGCCAACTATTTTATAGCCAATTGCCAACAGAACTGAGCCATCAAATAGCATATTTACAATGGCAGAGCATCCATGGATCACTCCTGAACTGGAACGGGTTACTGTGGAAATGGCCTTTAATATGGCGAGTCAATAACCACTATACACTCATAATGCAAAACAGTGTTATGTAGTACAGAGCAAAAATCATGATATTTAGCTGCTTGACATTTTAAAGATATAGTCAGATTACTAATGTGACATTTCAAAAACAGGATGGTTATCATAAAAAGTAAATTATCAGATAGGGAGATAGGGAACTCAAGGAATGTTGGTGCCTGCTGGAATGTAGAGAAAATGGCTGTGTACACCACATGAATTTGCTTCAAATGACATGCTTGTGATAAAGAACAGTGAGGCTTCTAAAGCAGGAAAAGAAATGATCTACCAGTGGTAGCCATATTTTCAGACTCCATTATTTTCTTTCTTTCTCCTGGAGACAAACTTTGATTTCAGTTGCTGCTTGTAACTGTGGATTAGTAAATATAAGAATATTGAATATTTGAATGGCGTTAATCATCAGAGAGATTACTGGATCTGTTTTCTTACCATGTTAGTATCACTTGCATTTACCAATTATAGTTCGGAAGTTCCCCCAGGGCATAAAAATTAGGTCAGATAGCTCATCAACAGTGTATCACATGGATTAGGGTATCTAGAACTTTCTATAATACCTGATAGGAATCAGGGATTTCAATTTATTCTGACAAAGAAGAATTATAGATGCTAGATGCTCATCTTCACCTGGAAGATATCCACAAGAGAACTATAAACTCTCAATTTAAAAGGATGTATTTCTTTTCCCCTTGTATTTATAGGTGCTATGACATCATAATGCTGGGAACTATCATATTTATATGTTTTCTGTAAAGGAATCGCTTACAGTAAGACTATTATACTGACTGAAGTACGGTCACTAAAACTAAGACAATCGGGAGAGGGCCTCCCATATGACTAATTTTTTATATGCTGAGGAAATTTCATTGAGGCATTGAAGATTTGTGTAGATTAGTTAATATAAGTGAGTAGGAAATCAGGAGGAATATTTTCCTAAAGACGTGATCTGGGTATGCCTACCTGAGAAATTATCTGACCTGCCTTCTGTTCTGATGCTTTCATTCATGACAGCATCTTGCAGAATGGCCTGAACACATTAATAGTTGTGATATCAAATGTGGGTCTGCTCTAGTCTCCCTGCTTATAAATATCTGTAATTTGAAAAATGTTTGTTTTTCCATGCATGTAATAAACTACATGCCACATATTGCAATTTTGAATGATGCTGTGCATATTCAACAGGAAACAGCAGCTTCATATTGCAGAAATAATTGAAAGAATAATCCACTTGTGCAGGAAATCAGATTTTAATGAAATTGTCATTAATATTTATGTTAAATGTCATCTAAATCCAAAGAGACATGTTAACATCAGTGTCTGAATACTCTAGGATTGCTTGAAACTACATTCCAAGGAAATATTTTGTTTTCTTTCAAAAGCTCTCTGATTTCTTCTTAAATGTTTATTGTTTTATTTGAAAATGCTTTCTCATTTTTGTTCCAGATGTTCACAGAGCAAACACAGAGATGGTGGATTAATGAGAGTATACAGCTGTAAGCATAAATTGACTGTTTCATTCACTAACCAGTTGCTGTGATAAGGTCTTCTGATGACTGAACAGCAACATCCTCTTTCCACATGGCTCCCATGGCTCCATGTCATATGCTGGCTATGTAACGCTTCACTTCAAATTTCTTCTTCTTTACCAATAAACACAGGCTTATCCTTTTACTCGTAAGAGGTTATTTTGGTATTCACTATCTACTATTTTAAGAAATTATGTTTCAGGAAAATATTATTAAAGTTTAAAATAAGTGTTGGAAGTGTTAGAATAAAATCGTTAAAATATGTAATCTTTCAAAAATGAGGGGATATGATAAAATGCTTATGAGGAATTGTGATCAGCATGTCAAATGCAGTTCACATGCACAATATTTGGGTACAATTATATGCACCTATCACATATAATTGCCCACATGCTTTTATATTAATAATCTCTTTCCCTAAAATGATAATTCATTTGCATATCTTCAGGGAAATCAAATAAATGTTTGTTTTAGGGGTTTTCTTCTAATTCCCTACTCTTTCAATATACTTTCCATCAGATGTCAATAATTTTTTGGGTTTTTAGGAGTGCCATTATGGAAACTTGCCCAGAATGCCGAGAAGTGGCTGTCTTGTCAAATGTGGAGTATAAATAAAAACTAATTTGGCTTATTTGTAAATTAAGAGAAGAGAAACCGCTAAATTGTTTTTTGAAGTATTCACTTTCAGTGTTCATGCATTTATTTTAATAGTAATGCTATTTCTCAAAATAATTTTAGAACTCCCTTTAGTACCTGTCTTCCAGACAAAGCTCCTGGACCCAGCGGGAAGCAGTTACTCTTTACACTCACCATTCTCTCGCCCAGTCCCCTGAAAGATTGCTTATGACTTTTAAGGAACCCAAACTTTGTAGCAATTTGTTAAAAAGCAATCATAAGAAAGTTGTTCTGTCAATGACCACACTGGTGTGAGGAAATTCAGGCAGGGCAGGTGCCTGGAATCCACTCTCAACAATTCCGCAGGCAGCTGATGTTCTAAATGCTTCCTCAGCACCACGAGTGTGGAATACAAACCGTATGCCAAGTATGGCTTATATGCTCCACAGACTTCTCAAAAGCTTTAGACTAGAAATAAGGAGATGTGTGTTCCAATTCCCACTCTAATCTGAAAATGTAAGAAGTATACTTGTTTCACTCTATTTCACAGGAATATTAAAATTATTACATAAACTCATGTCAAAGTCAGCCCTTAGTACCTATCATAGAATAGAAAGGGTACGTTTTCTCTGGGGCACTTGCATTTCCATATCACACAGCTTGTTTATTTATTCATTTTTTGTCCACCGTGAGGCAATGCAGGGTTGTCATGCTGTACAGGCCTTTATCTCAAAATGAATAAAGCATAACATGCCACTAACATTTTGTCTGACTTTACAATCCCCTTTAATTGTTGAGCACTCTCTGAGATTTCTGATATCTTGGAAAATAGATGAGGGAAATATTTTAAGGTAGATTGACTTCCGTGTAATGTGTCTTCAAAATGACAGTGATAACCACCATATTTACCTTGTGTTCTCCCCTCCAGAAGGAGTCATTTACATATCAGTTAAGGTGATAGGAACTGAAATTGTGGGAAGAATATAAACAGTGATTTGTCCTATTTCATAGTGGAGGGAGGATAGCTTGCTATGCAATTTTTTTCTCTGTCCTCTTTTTTCTGTTTCTCTTCCTCATTCTTCTCCTACTCCTTTATTATTTTTTTCCCTTAAAGTTTTTAGATGAAGGAAATTTGCAATCTTAGATAGCTAGCCCTGGAAATGATGTAAAATTAATTAAGGATAAGCTATAACCTTAATCGATAAATCTTTCTTTGAGCCAAATATAGGTACGGCTGTGAAAAAAAAATCTAAGATAGACCGGGGACACAGAAAGAAGGTCTGATCTGCACTGAACAGAAATTGGTGTAGAGAAAGAACATTAATCCCCCTCTTCTCAGAGAAAGATTAATCCTATTATTCTCCTTTAATACCCTAAAGACAAAGTTATCTTAATATATACATAGAGAGAGAAATATATACATGTATGTATATATGTGCATCTATCAACCATCTATATAATTTGCCCAAGAGAATGACCTTTATATGTTTATATTCATGCCTTTTATTCATGTCAAACGCTGTATTTATAGATTTAAGGAAACTCTATTTGATTTTGATTTGATATGATTTGATTTGATTTGAAGAGGTGATTTTGTGAAGCACGTGACTTCAAATTTATTATATAAAGACAACAGTAGATAATGGGTGGGTCAACCCCATTTTTTTTGTCTTAAACATGCAAAAGTGATATTTAGTTTTCTAAAGAGAAAACTGGTTTGATCTCTACGAGGATTCTAATGCCTGAAGCAGTATAAGCAAGCCTTTCAGACACGTTTTGTTTTTCTCCAGTTTGGTCTTCTATCTGAGAATCTCTTTCCTGGTTAAGAGATGTGAGCTGCTTCTTCTTTTGCTTAACTTTTACTGAACAAAACTCACAGAAGATATTATTCTGTAAGCCTGAAAAATACGTTAGATAGGATTAGGTATCTGATCGAAGATTTAGAAAATCAATACCACACACTTTTTATGAGAGTTGCAATTACTAATTACATATGCTAAATAACCTAGTCAATTATACACCTCTGATAATCTGAAATAATTTTCTTTTCAATATAATGATATCTCCCTGTGTATTACTATCTGCATATTATTATTAAGACGATATTTGTAATCATACACTTACATAGCAGGTGATAATAACATCTAATTCTTCAATTCATTTTTATATGATAAAGCCTCTATTTTATTCATATAGCACAAATAGAAATATATATTTCCAATTATCATGCAATTTTATTTATTTTTTATTTATTTTTTTAAATTTTATTGAGTTAATGATAAGTTACAATCTTGTGAAATTTCAGTTGTACATTATTGTTTGTCAGTCGTGTTGTAGGTGCACCCCTTCACCCTTTGTGCCCTTCCCTCACCACAGCTTTCCCCTGGTAGCCACTAATCCGTTCTCTTTGTCTACATTTTTAAATTCCTCATATGAGTGGAGTCACCTGAGCTAACAACTGTTGCCAGTCTTCTTTTTTTTTCCTGCTTTTTTCTCCCCTAATCCCCCCAATACATAGTTGTATATTTTTTTAGTTGTGGGTCCTTCTAGTTGTGGCATGTAGGAGCCGCCTCAATACGGCCTGACGCAGGGTGCCATGTCCGCGCCCAGGATCTGAATCAGCGAAACCCTGGGCCGCGGAAGCAGAGTGCGAGAACTTAACCACTCAGCCATGGGGCCGGCCCCTGTCACGCAATTTTAACGAACAATTGTGTACAGTATCGTAACTTTTATACACTAACAGTTTCCCAGAAAGCCTGTATATTGATTGCTTTTTTTTGTCATATGTGTATTTTTCAAGGTGCATTCTTCTGTAAAGGCTTTGAAGGAGCTTAAAAACAACTACAATTCACTTCCCTTTCTTATATATAATTTCCTTGTCCTCCAACTTATATTTATTTGACTCACCACAATAGTTGCAGTGTTTACGGTTGGGGCCTATCAGTTATACTTGCACAAGTCTTTAGGAGTATGGATATCAGTAATATTGAGAAGAAAGGGAACCCGTCAATGATAAAGAAGAAGAAGAATGAGGGAGAGAAGAAAAGAAGGAAAGGAAGGAAGCAAGGAAGGAAAGAAGGAGAGTAAGGAAGAAAGGAAGGAAGGAAGGAAAGTAGGAAAGAAGGAAGGGAAGCCAACATCTGCCTGTTAGAGGGGAAGTTCATTTCAGCCTTTAGTTTCTAGACCTCAAGAACAATGCTTCCCCTACCGTTAGATTTATACAATGAGGTCATCATGACTGATATAGAAGCTACCAATGTTGTAAGTGTACAAAATTATAAAATGATGACACCCTCTCCTCCAAAAATCAAAATAGTGACATTTTCAATAAAAAATCTTTTACTACCTCCTCAGCTATACTGAATTTACTACGCTTTATTTTCTGCACTTTGTTAATATCCTGAGGTTAATGTTCCTGAATGAAATGGATAGTAGCCACCTTGCTGCAGGCCGCACTTTATGAAAAAGTGGATAAAGAAGAGGCACAATTTATATTCTTTTTGAGTAGTGCAGAATGTTCCCTTCGTAGAGAATCAATTTAATCAATCATTAGTAATACTAACTTAAAGACTGACGATATCCTCACAAAGTAAAAACTAAAGGGTAGCCAGTCAGGGGTGGACACACTAAGTAGTTCTGTAGCCTTTTCCAGAGAGCTGCTCCCTTCCCAGACAATGAAACATTCGTCTTTTGTGCAAGTATTTGTGAGTGTCCCAGACAGTGCGTTGTTTTAACGCAAGGTGAGTCCACTTCACTCCCAGCTGCATCCTCATTCAGGCTGCCAAGCTAGTGCTTTTTACATGAGTGCAGTCTATGGAGTCATCTATTTAAAATATTTATGGATGGAGGATTATTTATTTATTTTTTATAAACGTTCCAACACACAGAACCACAACCGTTATCTGGTACCAACTGTAGGTATAACCTTCTAATTCTCAGTTTTCCTGAGAATACAAAATGATGCAACCCCTAAACGTTATGCACTGACCAGAGGAAATAAGATTCATTTCCATTCTGTGGTCCAAGGATGAATCTTATTGTTCGTATTAGACATCTCTAAGTTTATTTGGTTGTCTGAGGGCTAGAGCCTCAGCACAAAATATTTCACAACTAATTTCATTACTGTCTTGTAAGAGAGAAATGGGAAAGAAAAGTCAGGCCAAAAGGAATAATTTGAGTATTTCTCCAATTGTCATTAGAACTAAATGCCTGCAAATCATTTTAGGTCTCTTATTTACATTCAATACTTTCCTATGCAAATACATATCATTTTACATAAAATTGTAAATGAATTTGGCTCTTTGTGGCTCAAAATACTAAAGTAGAGCCAAATCCCTTACCACCATTAATTCTAGTAAAATTAATTCTAGTAAAATTAAGTTTACTAGAATAATAATATTAATTTTAAATTTACTAGAATATTTTATTAATTCTAGTAAAAGTATTCGGTACATGACCAATCTATCAAAATGCATTTTTTTGGACATGTGGGTCAAAACCCAATTTCCTGAGGGAAAGTCTCTGACTTCAAATAGAATTGCAAACAGAAGCTCATAACAATGTGAGCCCCTCTAACCAAATATTTTGCCATACTTTGGTCAAGGTTAAAGAGCAAGGGTGAAATGGCCAATGGCTTGCAGTACCGAACGCCTACAGTCGATAACAGTTTATATATGTAGCAGGCCTCTAGTTATGCAAGTATCATACAAACCACTACAGGTGGCACATCAGGGACATTTTTCCTTTTTGCTTTTTTGGTCCACATTATTCATTATTAATGAAAGGAAGAAGGAAAACCAACGTTCCATAAATCATTAATTTTTAGCACATGATCAGAAAAGAGTTAGAAATCATAGCTGTTTTTAGAAATTTGATGCATAGAAATATGGTGGAATACTTTGTCATTGAAGAAGATTCACAATTTCTTTTTATCTGAGATGAGGAGAGGGTAAAATTCAGTAATCATCATTAGAATTATGAATCATTTGTAAAAGTGTGAATTTTGATGACCGCAGACACCACATTCATCGCTTAGGTTGAAAATATTTTACTGTTCAATTATTAAACATGTTATGCAGTATTGCATTCAAAATGAGAAATTTTCCTGTGGGAAAGGATATTAGTCTATATACGTTTATTTATGCTAGATTATGCTCAGTCTTATATTTTCTCAAAATATAAAAATTAATAGAAAATGCTTCATATTATGAAAATTCCTGCTGGTTATCCAACACACGCAGAGTTCTTATCAACATATCCTTTTACAAGGATATGATTTCCTGATTTTTTTTAACTTAAAGAAAGAATTGTTTGTCATTTCAGATTGATATGCTTCATAATGGAGACTCCAAAATGGGATGGTCATGATACCAAATGAGCAGAATTATGGAGATGCACTTTTAAGTTGAAATTTTTCATAGTGGTGACTCAGTGATGACCTGGCCTTGAATTTGTATATCAAAATGTGACATTTTATTGAGTATCAATTCACATATGTGGTAGACAGATTAATCACCCCTCAAAGATGTCCACATCCGAAGTCTAGAAACCGTGAATATGTTACTTAAGTGGCAAAAGACACTTTGCAGATTTGATTAAGAATTTTGAGATAGGAAGACTACCCTGGACTATCTAGATGGGCCCAGTGTAAACACGGGGGGCCTTGTAAAAGAGAAGCAGGAGACTCAGAGTCAAAGAAGGAGGTGTGACGACAGAAGCAGGGGTTGCAGTGATGCCATTTCCAGAAGGCGCCATGAGCCCAGGAATGCAGAAAACCTTTATAAGCTAGAAAAGGCAACGAATGGTTTGTTTCTTCCTCAGAACCTCCAAAACACAGCCCTCCCAACCACTGATTTTAGCCAGTAGGACCCATTTCCAGCTACCAGAAGTATACGATAATAAATTTGTGTTGTTGAAGCCACTATATTTGTGGTAATTTGTCGCAGCAGCAATAGCAAATGAATATACCCAGATACCATAGTTAATTTTCTCTCTTTCCATTTTAAATTAGACGTAATTCTTAACAATTAAAACATTTCTGGTTTTATGCCAATCTTGAAAAGAAAAAAAGTACAAGTGGGGCGGCATTACAGTAACTCTGCCCATGGTATTCAGTGTTATACTTCCATATTCTAAGAAATTTATGCATAGGAAAGGATACTTGCTGGCTCAACTTTCTCCTGTAGCCCCACTATGCCTTTGTTTCCTTAGCTATTGCACTTTTATAATATTGTTTATGTATTTTCAGTTACTTATAGGGATTCATAAAAATAACATCAGTTCGGGAAAATAAGTAGGAATAATGAGAATTGTTTTTAACTATATATCATTATTTACCTTGAGCCATTTCCACTGTGAAGGGAAAAGAGTTTCAGGGTAGAAGTGATGAAATGTGGGTTCCATTTCTTCCTCCATCCCTCAGCAGTCTTGCAAAAGTTGACAAAACTATTTCCTTTATATTTTAACTTTTAATTTTAGTGTAATCATAGACTCACTTGTGCCTGTAAGAAATAATACAAAATAACCAGATATAGCCATCCTCCAATTATAACATCTTGTCAGAGAATTGACATTGGTACAGTCCTTCAATCTTACTAAGATTTTGCAAGTTTTACATGCACTAATTTGTGTGTATATTTAGTTCTGCATAATTTTATCACATTTTTAGATTTGTGTGACCACCATCAATGTCAAGATGCAGAAAAATTCTGTTACAAAGATCCTTCTTGCTACACTTTTATAGCCACTGCCACCTTCCTCCCCTTCTCCTTCATAAACACCTGGCAACCACTACCTCTTCTCCATGTCTATAATTTAATCATTTCAAGAATGTTCTATAAATGGAATCATACAGAATGTAACCTTTTGAGATTAGTTTTTTCACTTAACCTAATATTGAATTTACAAGTTCAATGTTTTTTGTTGTTGTTGAATTCACTTATTATTTCTAGCAATTATTTTGTAGATATCTTGGGATTTTTTACATCACCAATCATGTTATCTGCAAAGAGAATTTCTTTATTTCTTCTTTCACATTCTGTATGTATTTTTTTTTTCTCGACTTATTGCTTTGGCTAGAACTTCCAGTATTATATGGAAGAAGAAGGATAAGAGTAGACATCCTTGTCTTGCTTCCAGTTTTAAGGGGAAAGCATTCCGTTTTTCATTATTAGGTATGATGTCAACTGTAGGGTTTTTGTAGATGCTTTTTATAAAAGTACGGAAGTTCCTCTCTATTCCTAATTTCTTGATATTTTCTGTGTTGAATTTGTGTTGGATTTTGTAAAATGCTTTTTTGCACCAACTCATAGGAAAATATTATTTTTCTCTTTAGCTTGTTGATATGTTGTTACATTGATTGATTTTGTTTTATGTGTTGAACCATCTTGCATACTCAGAATAAATCCCACCAAGTCATGTAGTATATTTCTTTTTATTCTTTGCTGGATTTGATTAGCTATATTTCGTTGGTGATTTTTGTATCTTACTTCATGAGATAGTAATTTTTATTTTTTGTTATTGTCTTTGTCTGATTTTGGTGTCAGAGTGTATTAGTACCACAATATGAGTTGAGAAGTATTCCATCTCTTGTGTTTTCTGGAAGAGATTGTATAAAATTAGTTTCAATTTACTTTAAATGTTGAGCAGAAATATTCAATGGAATCATTTGATCTTGAATATTTGTTTTTCAGGAGTTTTTAATTACAAATTAAATGTCTTTAGTGGTGACAGAACTATTTGGATTGTCTGTTTCACCTTGATTGATCTTTGGTAGTTTGTGGTTTTTGAAGAATCAGTCCATTTCTTTTAAGTTGTCACATTTATGAGCGTAAAGTTGTTTGTGTTATTACATTATACTTTATTGGCTTCAGAATCTATGGTGATATCTCTTATTTCATTCTTAATATTGGTGGTCTGTATCTTTTCTCTTTCTATTTTGGTAATTCTTGCTTTACCAATTTTATTGATATTTTTGGAAGAATCAGCATTTTGTTTTATTGATTTTTTCTCAATTGTTTTCAGTCATTTCAAGAATATTATATAAACAAAATAACGTATAATGGAATTATTTCTGCTCTTGTCTTTATTTTTTTTTTCTGTTTACTTTGGGTTTATTTTCTCTTCTAGTTTCTTGAGGTAGGAATTTAGATTATTGAATTGAGATTTTTTCCTATTTTTAAGGATAAATGTTTAGTGCTGTATATTTTCCTCTTCATACTCTTTTAGTTGGATCTCACATATTTTGGTATGCTGTATTTTCATTTCATTCAGTTCCATGTATTTTATAATTTATTATAAATTTTATGAGACTTCTAATTTAACCTATGGATTATTGAGGAGTGTATCATTCAGTTTCCAAGTTTTTGCAGATTGTTTGTAGCCTTTCTGTTATTGATTTCTCATGCCATTCAGTTATGATCAGAGGCTATACCCAGCCTGTTTTCAATTCTTTTAAGTTTCTTGAGGTTTATTTTATGGCCCAGGATATCCTTGATCTTGGTGACTATTCCAAGAGGACTTGAAAAACATATGTATTCTGCTGTTGTTTGATGGAGTGTTATTCTATGTCAACTTGTTGGCTGATTGTTTTGTTCAACCATTTCCTTTTGAGCCTCCTCAGTTTCACCATTTACTTAGTGCTGACTTCTCTCTCTATAAAATGGAAAGAAATAGTTTGCTATATTGCAAGATTTTTATGAGGATCACATGGAATAACATATATAAAAGTTCTCTGTTATTATTAAAGTACCAGACATACAGATGCCATTATCCTCTCTGCAGTGAGTGTATTTCTTCCATGAACCCAAGACCTGTCCCTTTAGATGATTGGAGTTGAATGTTATGAAAGATTTTGGCAGAGCAATCAACCAAGATAAGGATTTTAGAAAATAAATAATATATGCTTAGCTTCAGATCATCCATAATAATAATACAGGGTATTTGTGGCTCATCTGCTTCTCCTCTTCAGTAAGTTCCACATACAAGCAAGACAAAACAAACAAGACTGCACTCTATTCTGAATGAACTATACAGATAAAGTTTCAAGAAATATTTAATAACACTTGGCATATTATTTCATAGCACATTAAAGTATTAACAACTCTTCAAAAATACCTATTGAGGTCAACCATTTCTATCTGTATTTTATACCTCATATCTATACTTGGCTTACCCTCTCCCCAACATCTTCTCATGCTACATTTTTCACTTTTTCTATTAATTTTCTATTTGGAAATAGAATTGAAAGATTTAGACATGAAATAGCATGTGGCATCCGTAAATTGAGCCACTGTAATCAAAGACAGTGCTTCTCGAACTATCTGTGGGGAGACCAGTATTTTATTTTTCTGTTTATTTGTCAACAGATATGTGTCCCTATTGCCCATGACTAGTAACTTGCACCCCATCTAACTCACCGCACAAATTTTAGAACACCTAAACTGCTCTGCAACCTGTTTAACACATGCCAAATATAGCTATGACTTTTCCTATACCTCTGTACTGTGGGCTGCTAATAAACAGTTAGCAAATAGTTTTTGAATAGCTTTAGTCTCAGTGGATTTTATCTAACCTAACTAAGTCCTTTCAAGCCCTTGGCAAAGCAACAGCTAAAGATATGTGATATTCTTAAATGATGTACATATGTTAAACCTAAGAACCCTCCAAACATCACGGAAATTTAACAGAAATTCTAGTGTTCACACGTTCCTGATCACTAGCATTCCCGAAATGGTTTCAGTTCTTCTTTTGTGATCTGAGCTATATAAAAGGTGATAGGTTACTAGGCACGTGAGATTACACTGATTTCGCTAGAAATGTAGAACAGATTTGGGAAGACTCAAGGCCATGGTGAGGCTGTAGACTTACAGAGTGGATATGCAATAATTTTCTATGATCGTGGAATAAATAGATATCTTTGAAATTGCATGATAAAAAGGTGCCTCCCTGGGCATGAAGATACAGAAAATCTGAATACATGAGGAGTATCCTAAATCTCTTACTAAGTAAAAAAGACACCTAGTCAAAAACCTTCCACCAAGAAAGCTGCCAGAAACTTGCTTAAGAATATCCAGATGGGCCAGTTGTCCCAACATTTCAGCAGAGCTTGCTCTCAGTGACTGCTTCAATGATATTAACTGGGGAGTGCGTTTCTCAGCAGTGTCCAATTTATGATAGTCAAAATAAACACATCTAGATAGATTAAATCTATTATTCCTCCTTGAGTGTCTCAGGCTTTTTGCTGTATCACAGAAGATTAAATTGCTAAAACAGGGTTTATTTTTATAAAGATGGTGTGTTTTACTTCTAATTTTCTGGTCATAGAAACTTACATGGAATTCTTTTTTGTGTTTTATTTTTCAGTATAAAAGCTATATAGGTTCTGAATAACTATTATTATGATTTTGAGTGGGAAGTGTAAATACCCATTGTCATTTCTAGTAATGATCTCAGAATAGCTACAGAAGTAAAAATGAGTCTGACGCATTCCTCAAATGTGATGTTTAATGCGCCGACAAATGTAAACACTTGGGCAGACCAGTCAAGTTGCTGCTTATTCCCCCCTGCAGGGGACAAAATCACATAGCAGATAAGCAGAGGGGTTTAATCCTAAGAGAGAGTGGACATAAACTGAAAATATCTGATTCTATTTCTTGGAGACATTTAATATTGCATTAAGGAAAATTATATTGATAGACACATTTGATGCCATCCTCATTTCTCTAACTTAGATATTTTTTAAATATATGTATGTATACAAATGTGGGGCTTGCTTGATGCACAGAATTGTTTTAGAAGGCAACAAAATTTATTTTAACCCGTTAATTCACCAGAATCTGATGAACTGTAACTTTATATCCTAACTGTAAATCAAGAAGGCTTTAAATAGTAGAAACTGTATAAGATATTTCATCCTTTTAATACTACTTTTTCTGTCTACATTTTGTCAAAATTTTTGTTATTTTGGACTTAACAATTTTCTATCTACTATCTGGTGAATTTAGTGATATGATACACACACACATATATAATATATAGTTGCAAAACTAATTTTTACTTTTATTATCATTTTCTTATATCTTTAGTAAATATCCTAAAGTTGTATAGTAAAATGAAGATAAAATATGCAAGATTATAGAAATTTATTCTTTTCCAATAACTCAATTGTTCTTATATATTTATATACTAACTTATTTCTAACTTCATTAAGAGATTTTTAAACTTTATATAAAATATTTTCTGAGTTATTTTCACATCTTTCATCATTCTGTCCTTTAATTATTTTTCTCCCTTTATAGTTGATGCTTGATAAGTAGCTTCCATTTCTTGACTAGTGAACTTTCTTGTTAGCCTGTAAAGGTGTTTTCCTGACTGTGTTTCCCTCTTTAAGTAATATGCTAAAGATGTTCCGGACTCACCTGTCTTTATTATCTACCAAAGTAAAAACAATTCCTGACTCCCCAAACATGACATGTAGGAATTCTCTGTCTAAATCCTAAATTTTAGTAGACATTTAAATTCAATTCACCTAAAAATGATCTTAAATTCTAGGTCTGAAGATAATATCAACAGAACTGTGAAACAGAAGAATAGGAAAGATGTTAAAAGTTTGGATGGAGAACAGAGAGCTCTTCTCCAGTCTCAGAAAGCATTTAAACTAGGGATCATTTTAAACACAAACAAAAAGAAGCAAGTGCTCAAACGCACTGGAAACCTTAACAGAACAGGAGTAATGCAAAAGAATGTTTAATTCAGCTTATCTGATGATTTTAGTTCTAACTATTAGAGGAGATTAATTTTTAAGAGGATTTTAAAAATTATTATTACTTTCGAAACAACTAATTATCCCTGCTTGATAACAGATGTAACAGTAGATATACAACACAACTTTATTTTAGTCATTTGCATAGTAGAACCAATCACGGAGAATTGCACAATACTTACGCTGGCTCCTGCTGATGGGCTAGGAATTTAAAATGACTGTACAAAGTGCATTATAATCACATTCAATTTGGGAGTTTATCCTTTTCATTCCTTTAGATTCCAATTTATGCTTTATTCAGCTCATATTTAAAACTTCCACATCTCTAAAGCACATTTCTGAATCACTTTACATATGCCTGATATGACCCTAATTGTAGATATAAAATTGGACACTTCTAAATAAATAGATTGCAAGATTTTTTAATATTTCACCAAATATAGGAACATTTTTTAATGTTTTTTAATATATAATATTTTGTGAGGAAAATAACCAAGAAGTCTGCCCTTAATGAGGCCTGAGGGACCCTCAGAATTGGTTCCAATAGTGTTTCTCAGTGGAGGTACACTTAACCTTTTGGTCAGGACGAATTTTCATTTTGTTGGTCTGTAACAAATTTGGGAGGGTGTTCAACATTGCCTGCTTCAGAAAACAGATGCCAATATCATTCCCCAGTCAAATGACAACTGTGAGTTGCCCTTGCATGTATCTGAATTTTTCTGGGGAGATAGGGTTGCAACTTGATGGAAAACCACCAGATATGGGAGAGCCCACATGTCCTCTACTCCTCAAGTTATCAAAGATGAATACTTCCCTCTCCCCATTTCATTCCGTCCCTTCTCATTCAGAAGGGTTTGGAGAACCCTGCCTGTGCTACTCAGTCTCTTCTGATATCTTTCTTTTGGAATGTCTTGTCTTCATGGTACCACCTTCTCCACTCCTCTTAGTGGTACTCCTGTAGGGGTGGGCTTGCGGCCAGCAAAAGTTCTGTAGTTGTCTAAATCCATCTGAGACTGGGAGAATAAGGTTAATTCTGGGGACAAATACCAGGACAAAGGGCCACACATTTATGTTATTTTAATCTTCATTTCTTTTCTGTTATTTCTGATTTGGATATTTTTTGATATTTCTGATTTGGTGTCAAATTTGGGAGAGGAAGAGAAATAAGTCAGTGATTTGGCCCGTCCAATCTCAGCGAGGCTTAGAACTTGGCTGTCAGAGATTCACTTGTCTTGAGCACCACGTGTTCATTCTCTAGGAGGATGGGAGTTTATGCCACCTCTTTAGCTGTGCTGCCAGCAGGTGGATACACAGCTTTCATGGTCAATCTCAATCTCTATGTGTCTCTTCTTTGGTGCTTAAATTCCTAAAGGCACTTATTGCTTTTGGGTTCTTTTCAGTGGCTGGAAATGTGACTTCTGAATAAACACATTATTTTCTGGTAACAGTCGATTCATAATTATGTGAAGTGAATGGAGGTTAACTAAAGTAAGAAATAATATTAATAACATATCTAAGAACAATGTAAAGTTTATAAAGAATCAAGAAAAACTGACAAGTTGCCTATGCTTTACTATAAATGTCACATTTAGAGGGAAAAAACGTAATCTCATTTTTGCTTAATTTTTATTTTTGAAGCGATGAATAAAATTGGCCTCTTCTATGTTTATAGACAAAACATGTTGCAATATTTGTCCTTTTCTCTCAGTGTCTTCTTGCATTTATTTATACACAGTTCTTGCAACTTGATCATCTGGCTTCATTGGCTCCTCTTTGTTCCAGCTTCTATCAACTCCTGTCTGAACACTCTGTGTTCAACAACCACTGCCCTCCTTCTACCACATGTACTTCCCCTTGAGTTATCTTCTAGAATACAAAGCTAATAATGTTGCTCTATACTTAAAAAATGTTCATAGCTCCTCATCACCTAATATAATGTTAAAACTCTGGTTCCTTTATGACCTGGCCCATTACCATCTGTGGGACTTATTCTCCCCTTATTTCAGAGCTGCTGCCTTTAGTTCTAGAATTCAGAACTGCTATAGTCATTGAATGTCCCCCCCTTTCCTCCCATTGCACACGCTGTTGAGTCTACATGGAGTATCCGCTCTTCTGGAACTTTCTGGGAAGTCCCTAATCATGATACGGCTTGAACACTCCTTTCTCTCAGAAGCATTCCTGGCCTTCCCAAGTGACCTTTAATATCTCCGTGCTCTGAACTACTGCTCTTTGTTGCGGGTTCCATGCCGTATTTCAACTGCATACAAGAACTATGACATCTTTGAAGTCACTTGCATCATTTTAATGATTTTTTTATGTCACAAAGTTGCTAAGAGAAGGAACAGAGGAAGAAGAGAAAGCCAGGAAATTCTACATAAGCAGAGTAATACAAAGTAAATGAACATCCACTTCTAGAGAATAAATTGGAGCTTTTGGAGAAAGAAGTGTTATCACATGAGCTTCACATCTTCTCATTTATTCACTTCATTCCACTTCATTCATTCATTTCTTTATTCAACAATACTCTGTGCCAGTGACAGCAAAAGAGATGTTAACAGAATAGAACCATGTTGCTGTTCCCTGTGGAAAGAATTATTGTTAATGACACCATTTTATACATAGAATGATTTAATAATGACCAGGACCGGGACCTACAATTGGACAGTATTTATTTCATTTCTTCTGTGGTATTTAGGAAGACCAATAGGAATACATCCTAAAAAAAAAAATATAAAGCAATACTTGAGATCCTGACATTACTTATCAAATATTCAAGGACCACAGAATTTTAAAAGTAATTAGTTTGTTCTAAGTGAGAGGGAAATTCAGTTTAGGCTAAGGCATGATTTATGATTGCAAAAATACAGTCTAAGTAAACTGTTAAAGAAAAAATTTAAAGCATAAAATGAGAGCAAAATGAGATAGATGTATGGAGGGCTTTGTGGTCATATGCACATCTTTGCAATCACTGGCTTAATCAGACTTCTGTTTTAGAAAGATAGGTCTAGTAATAACGTGGAGAGTAGACATCGGAAACACTTGGCTAAAGAGCCGGAGGCTCACCACACTTATGGAACGTGATCAGTGCTTTGCTGATTTGTGTGGGAATAAATGTCGAGCCAAGCTTTGAAGTCTTGTTTATGGATCGAAAGACTTTGAAACTCATGTTGTATTTTCATCTCTTCTCTGGTTGATGTTTTTAGAAAAGAAAATGCATGAATAGTGCAGTAGGTGGTATCATAAATAAGATTGGATTCCATGGATTCTGATATCAAAGAGTGAGCTTCTGCTAAAATATGGATTATGTAGTGTGAAGATTGGAAACATGTATTTGAGGAGAAAAGTGATATTCAGATCAAAAAAATTTAATGGATACTACAAACACATGGCTGAAGAAGAAGCACAATAACTTTTAGTAGTAGAAAACAGAGAAGAGGGGCTAGGAATATTAATAGTGAGTGATAAGAAGAAGGGTAAATTTTAAAATAAGGTGAGTAAAATTTTACAGGTATCACCAAGACCTAGGGTAATGGTGTTTGTGACTAGAATAGCGCACTAAAGGACGTGTTGCTCAAAGAAAGCAATCTTGTTTAAGACATGTGCTTGAATGTGACATGCTTAATATGGGTACATGGTGGAAAGCATATGGATCAGTGTAAAATAAAGATTTAGCAGAATTATTTTGAAAGAGGACTACAACACCTGTTCTGAGTTAATATTCCAAATTTGATTCTAGACGACTCGCTAGAAAAATACAAGGAGAGAAGCCAAGAGAACACCTTTATGCTTTCAAAGAAGTTTGGAAAAAACTAGGAGCCTAAATGGGAAAAAACCCAAGGAGATTTCACAAAGGTTTTAAAGAAATTTTGATAATGAAAACAAAGGACTGGTAGTTTTATATGATTTTTGGCTCAAGTAGTTAATTGATTAACTTAATATTTTGCTAGAATCCACGATTAAAAAGAATTATCTATTCTATTGATAGTATATCTAGTGAGGTAATCATATCCTGCTTTGAAAATATAATAAAAGCAAGTCATCATATTGGTAAGAAATATATTCTGAATCACCAAAAAAGTAGCTTTTACTTTTGTACTGCAGTTTGTAAAGTGGTGAGTAGGGACAAGATGTCATGCAAATATTTGGACCCGAGAAGAAGAAATCCATGGTCTTAATTTAAAACAAAAAAAAAAGACCAGCTACTCAGAAAAAGGATACAAAGAGTTTGGAATTTATAAAAAAAGAAAATATATTCCTAGGATTATTCAAAATAAAAATATAAATTCATAGATAGAATATAATTTGGGAATCTTTATATGTCTCTATTAGACTACATTAAGGAGTGTCCTAATTTATTTATGAAGATTTTGAAAAAGTAGTCTGTAGGAACATGCATTGTGTGATGCATTGTGTACACACGATGTGTGTGCCGAAGAAGACTAAACTTTAATTGGATATCTCATTTCTTATTGGAAGATACACCATGTCATCAATTTTTATATATTGTCTGTCTCTCTCTTTAGGATATAATTTAAATGATTTATCATAAATATTCTTTCTCAAAGTTTATGAATGTAAGCCCTAGTGTGACTAATTTGAAAATTATCCCAGGTTTTATTTATCTCTACTGATACTTGAAGTTGAAATTCAATAAAGACTTAAATTTAAAAATCTAAAAGAAAACAGAAAAGAGAATTTAATAACGTTAACTATGTGTACTCAAGGAGACTGAAAAAACTCAGAGAGAGGAGAAAATTGAAATGAAATCATAGGGAAATGACAAGAAACGTATATGTGTCAGAGTTGCAAATGAAGTCAATTGGAAATATAATTAAAAAGGAGATAAAGAAATTAGAGAAAACATTTAAAAATATGTAAAAATCAAAACTTCAGTATGAAAAATGTAAAACAAATGCTTATGGAGAGGAAAACACATAAAATATAAAATTTGAGAATACTTTTTGAATTTATGTAGAAATTCAACTTGACTTTCTCCTTATTTTCCTTCAATACAATCTTATCTTTTCTCTCACTGGAAGAAACCATTATCATCAATTGCAGTTATTTAATCTGTTTGATACTTTTTTTGATGGAGATATATATGCAAAATTTATAAAATATTATAAATCAAAATTTACAAAAATGATGTTATATGCATTATCCTTCAATTTACTTCTCTCATTCAAGATTTAAAAGTTTATCTTCTTTGATACATAAAAATGAAATCTATTTAAATATAGTACATTCATTTTAACTGTCATGTAGTAAATATTCCAACATATCGATAAACATACTGAGTTTTATATTCTAATATTGATTCAGACATTAACACACATGTATGTGTTTCCTGAGTGCATATGAAAATGTCTTCCCAGAAAAGAATTGCTGGGCAAGCTTGTTTGTTTGTGATTTTTTTTGGTTCTTTTATTCTTTTTTTTATTTCGGTAACAGCGGTTTATAACATTATATAAATTTCAGGTGTACATCGTTAGATACTTCGATTTCTGTGTAGATTACATCATGTTCACCACCCAAAGATTAATTACCATCTGCCACCACAGGCATGTGCCTAATCACCCCTTTCATCCTCTTCCCTCCTCCCTTCTCCTCTGGTAACCACCAATCCAATCTCTGTGTCTATGTGTTTGTTTGTCATCGTATATGGTATTTGACTTTCTCCCTCTGACTTATTTCACTTCCCATAATGCTCTCAAAGTCCATCCATGCTGTCACAAATGGCCGGATTTCATTGTTTCTTTTGACTGAGTAGTATTCCATTATGTATATATGCCACACATTCTTTAGCCATTTGTCCCTTGGAGGGCACCTAGGTTGTTTCCAAGTCTCGGCTATTGTCAATAATACTTGGGCAAGTGCGTTTTAAATGTTTTCTAAATTTGGCAAATTGTTTTCCAAAATAATTCTAAAAGTTTATAATACCACTTGAAGGGTATGTGAGGTCCAATTTCCTCCAATCTTCCTAGATAATTGCAACGAAAAATTCAGTTTTTGCCTCTCTTGTTGGATGTGCAATAATAACTCATTGTTTTAATTTTCATTTTTGTGATTATTAATCAGGTCAAACATGTTTTTATACGGGCATAAGTTGTTTAATGAGCATTGCAACACTGTGCTTTGCAGATATTAACATTTTTTATAAGACCTTCCACCAGCACAAAGATTATGACTCACTGAAAGCTCAGTGATGGTTGGCAGTTTTTAGCAATAAAATATTTTTTAATTAAGGCACGCACCTTTTCTTTTTAGACATAATGCTATTGCACACTTAATAGACTACAGTATAATATAAATGCAACTTTTACATGCATTAGGGAACCAAAAAATTTTTGTGACTCACTTTATACAATATGTATATTTATTGGCCCAAAATAGGTTCCCTTCAATGAGATATTTATTTACTCTTTTCTCTTGATTTTGGGAAGCTATTTACATATTCTGGATCTTACCATTTTTCTTTGTTTTGTGCACTGCAAATATCTTCAGTTATTTGTCTCTTAACTATGTTTATATATGTTTTTAAAATTTTGATTTTAAATGTATTTTGGGTTTTGATATAGTCCTACTCATCAATCATTTTTCAATCATATCTAAGTAATTTCTTTTCTCATATTCTAAGAATATTCTACTATATAATCACGGAACGGATTAAAACTTTTTACTATGTTCAGCATTTAATACAAATGTATATTACTTGTGTGTGTGACGTGAGGTAACACAACTGGCTCAATGTCATGCATGAATAATGTTTTTTGCTAATGTTTTGCATCGCCACTTTTATCATATAGACACTCCTAGAAATGTTTATGCCTATTTCTAGGCATTCTGTTCTGCTCCATTGATCTATATGGCTCACTTTGTACAAGTGACCATGATATTTCTGTCATAAAGTTTTACAAATATGTGACATGTGATAGGGAAAGTTTGCCTGTCTTGTTCCTCCTTTTTTTAGAATTATTCTTTTCTCTTCCATCTGAATTTGAAATAATTTCTTGATTTCTGTGAAAAATAGCGACGATGATAATTGAAATTGCATTGGTTTTATCAATGGCTATAAGGATCTATTACATTTTATAATATTGTACTTTCTTATTTCCATGGTATAGTATCTCTCTCAGTATTTAGGTTCTTTTTTATGTCTATGGACAATAATTTTTAACATGTGCCATAGATTCTTGTACATTTCTTCAGTTTACTTCACGGAACCCTGAAAGGTACGCTGGAAGTTTTGGTTTCTGCCTATTATGAATGGTATTCTTTAAAAATATCACATTTTCCGGGGCTGGCCTGGTGGCGTAGTGGTTGGGTTCGTGTGCTCCACTTTGATGGCCCGGGGTTTGCCGGTTCTAACCCTGGGTGAACCTACACACTACTAATTAAGCCATGCTGTGGCAGGCATCCCATATATAAAGTAGAAGGAGATGGGCACGGATGTTAGCTCAGGGCCAATCTTCCTCAGCAAAAAGAGAAGGATTGGCAGCAAATGTTGGCTCAGGGCTAGTCTTCCGCCATCCCCTCAAAAAAATAACATTTTACACATTTATTGATGTAAATAATATTAACTTTTGTGCATTAAACTTGCACTCAGCAATCTTGCTTAATGTTTTAATTAATGCTACAAGTAGAGTCTCCTAGATTTTCTGAGAAGGCAATGTGAGAGACAATTTGTCTTCTCAAAAAAAAACATGTTGTTTGTGGCTGGCCCTGTGGCCTAGTGGTTAAGTTCACATGATCCACCTTGGTGGGCAGGATTTGCGGGTTCCAATCCTGGGTGTGGACCTCCACACCATTCATCAAGCCATGCTGTGGTGGATCCCACAAACAAATAGAGGAAGACTGGCCAGATGTTAGCTCAGGGCCAATCTTCCTCACACACCCACAAACATATATTGTTTTCAAATAAGACAACTCTGGAGTTTCCCTCAATCTACACATCTTTTACTTCTTTTGTAGACACCTTGCATTGTCCACAGCATCCAGTTGAATAACAGTGATGTCAACAGTTTCTTGGTTTGTTCCTAGCATTATTGGCAATGTGTTTAAAGCTTCACTTTAAGTGTTATGTTTGCAACAGTGGATATGAGTTATGAGGTTAACAAATATCTCTCTTAGTCTTATTTTGCCAAATAATTCGCTTTTTCCAATCATGAATAAATATCGAATTTTTTAAAATTCTTCTTCCACATTTATTGAGATAACCATTGCAATTTTTGTCCCTCAATCTGCCATATTGTCCCTCAATTTGTCATAGACAATATTTATTTATATCTTTTTGCCTTGTTTTCATTTGCTCATGAAGTTTTGAAATATATAATTAATGTAATTGGCTAATACTTCAAAAAAAAGATCCTAAAATCTGGGATCATAGGTAAGACTGGCTTAAAATTTTCTCACCATCTTGGTTCAGAATCAGAGCTATGGTAACCTCATGTATTCGTTTCCTGTGGCTGCCAGAAAAAATGACCACAAACTGGGTGGCTTAAAACGGAAATTTATTCCTTCACAGTTCTGGAGGCTACAAGTCTGCAAGGAAGGTGTCAGCAGATCCGTGTTGCCTCTGAAGGATCGGGGGGAAAGTCCTTCTTTCCTCTTCCCAGCTTCTGGACTTGAGTGATTTTTTCAGGTTTATTTTTCTCGCACATTGGTGTTTGGACTTTTTGCTCTACAGGCTGTTTCACTCTGTATCTGTCTTTTGGTGGATGTGTCAAACAATTCATCTTGTAAAAAAAGGACCCTAGCTTTTAATTATGTCGATCTGTGCTCACTATAGCATAAGTTATTAACATTGCTTGCTTATTATAGAATTATCACTTACGATTTCCGTATATATCAAATTCATTTCAAAATTTTGTCTTCTTGAAGCACAAATGCTTCTGAGACAAGTGTATTAACAGCTTCGACTGTGCTTATGAATTTTAATTTTTTTCTGTATAATTATGTCATTTCTGCTTTGTATCCATCAAGTTTATGTTGCTAAGTGCCTTTTGGTTAGTGATTCTTACACATGTTTATGAATTTAGAATCTTACTAGCATGCTTATCTCTCCTTTATTATTTTTTGTTGTCTTTTGTGTTGCATTCTATTTTTCATACATTAATATAACTATATCAGCTTTATTTTACACAATATTTGCCTGATACATCATTTTTTGCTTTGATATATATGATTTTTCTGGCTTCTTGTTTCCATTTAATCTTGGAAATTTCTGGTGGCATAGATGAGTCAGAACCAACCTAAAGATTATTCACATGGTCTTAGCTATTACCAAACTTCTACACAAAGGTCGTTGTTACTTCCACTTGGGCTCAGCTGTACCGTAGGAATTCAGCTAAATTATGAAGAAGCTCTTTTGTAATTTAAAGTAGCACAAGTAAAAGAAAAATGTTAAATGTCTTTGGGAATTATAAGGGTGGCTATTTCTAGCAACTAGACAAATGGGCCAAGCCAATTTGATTACAAATGATAAGATCTGAAACAAATGTGACAAAATGTTAACATTTACTAATTCAAAGTGGCATTTAAAAGGATATTTGTTATATTACTGTCCGTACTTTTTTGCATGTATGAAAAGTTTTATTATTAAAAAGAAGTGTAAACTTGTCCAGGCAGATTTACAAAATCTTCTTTCTGGTGCATATCAATTTGTACTAAAATTATTTACATGATTTCATGCCTGTAACTTCCAGCATACAGCAGAAATCATGACTTATTCATCTTCGTATTCACATTTTTAATAAAATATGAAATCATAAATAATGATTGCATAAATAAGTAAAAGATTGAATTAATGAACTAGACAAATACATGCAGAGCCAAAAGAATAAGACACGTTTGTTGGACTATGAGTAGAAATATTCATCTAAGTGAAGTGTTTTGGGTAGATATATAGGGAAAACATAAATCAGTAGCTATTGTCTTGAATTTCTTCTTATCTATTTTCACAGTTTCCCTAGAAAAATATGTTTATATAGTGATTTCTAAAAAGAATATCTCAAATCCAAATTGTCTTTTAAACTTGAGACAAGTTTATTCCATTGATTTTTTTGACATCTGTACTTGGATGTCTCAAAACAATTATTTTAAAATATCAAAACTCCAATCTCCCAGCCTGGATCCTTTATTCATTGTTTGATCTTTCAGAAAATTGAATAAACGAACCCACTAACGTACTCATGACAAACGCAGCAATCATCAATGCCTTGTGTAAGTTTGATTGATGGGCTCATAATTGAGTGAAGATTTGAAATAGCAAATGTTTGAAATTATGTACTTTCACTTAATTGTTCTGGCAATTTTAACCATTATCAATTCTAGTTTATATACTTTTCTATTGGATTGATCATTCTATCCCCTTCTCTAACCCTAAAGCTATTTAATGTACATCAATTTTTTAATCTACTAAATGCATAGTAGCATATCTTAAATGCACATCTTAATCTAGGATCACTTGGTTATAGAAAAAGGTATCAATTACTTATAAATATTGGTTTGGTTACAAGTAATAAATGTCCTCAAATCTACCATAATTATTGAGGAGAATTTGAGAGGATTATTGATATCCAAAGTGTTAATATGATTCCAAATATTCCCCAGGGGACTAAAACCAGAATGAGTTAAGCTACCAGGAGTCAAAGCTCATGGATTCCCTTGGTATTTCTTCCTCCACGTGATCATCTTTTTTTGAGGTGGGGGGGCACATGGTAAAACATAGTTGCTTGGCACTGTATTGCCTTTATGTTCATATGCTTAGTGGGGGGCTGAATGCAACCACAGTGTGGTCTTTTTATGGGAAACAGAATCTCAATATTCTCACTTGGACAAGTATACACCTATAATTCTATCAGTGATGGCCAGAAGGTGGTGGCAGAGCTTCCTTGGGAAGCCTTTTTAGAGCTGACTGAAAAGAGCATAAGGATGTTCTCTAAGAAAGAGACGTGGGAGTGGGAAGGAAATGATAAGCAAAGGAAATGATTACCATCTCTCATAGACTAGATGGATACATACGTTAATAGTATGATTTGCATTCCTTATCGAAACCTAAAGGCACATCAGAAGAAAAGCAACACTATTCATCACTGAATTTATTTTAGCCAATTTCTACCATGTGCAACCTATAATGATTCTTTTTTAGAGAAGAAAGACTATTATACAAGCTAGAGATGATTTTCTAGAATCTCCTTTTTATGTCAATCTATAAGAATTCCCCTATCTAGCAATGAACCTTCATGGAGAGTGAGTAGTAAACATAAGGAGTACCTGATATAACATAGACTGCATCTTGTTTGAGAATGGCCAAACTGTGCCATATATTTCTATTACACTGTAATCCAAACAAAGACTGAGAAATTTAACGTTTGAATCCTCACTTATACTTTAGATTAACTGACTTCAGAAGTCAATATAAATGTACAAATAGAGCAGGAAAAGAACTAAAATTGTTTCAAATTTAAGATAACTATAAATTTGAAAGATGTAAAAGTTAAGATAATTAAAATTATTTTTTATTCCCAAAGAATGTCTTTGGTTGAGTGGCCCACAATCGAAAAGCCTGTTAGTACCATTATCTGGATCTTGGTATTTACTAGGTTCCCTGTGATCTTTCACTATGTTACCCAGGAAATAAAATGTTGTGTTGCTTGTAAAGTACTTCTTTTCCAGTCCCAAATGGCACAGAACATAAACTAAAATTTATTAATAAAACTCTATCCAGGTAAAATTATATGTGTGCATTTTATTTATATGAATTGTATGTGTACCTGTGTGTGTGTGTGTGTGTTCATCTGGGACAAAGACAATGTCTGGAGAATTAAATAGCTGTGGTGCTCTCTCTTTTATATATAAGTAATGCATCATTTGCACATAAATGACCCAAATGATTCTTATTAATAAGGGCAGAATTACTTACATTTCACAAAGATAATCAGTATAATATATATTCAGTTGTGTTTATTATGAATAATCAGTAGTTCATCACCCTTAATCATATTAATTTTGTAACGTTATTTCAGGTACTTTCAATAATTATAATATATGAATATCAAGGATAAAACATCTTCATTTAAACTGGATGATGCTTGAATATATATTATGCTTCTTTATGTGAAAAGGAAATCTGTGGAATGACCACTGGAACTGATAGGAGCTAATATCAGGCTTACCATTTGAAATGAGAAGCTCTTCCCACTTGAAAAATAGTTTTAATAAATAATAATTACAACCATAATGAAAATAATGATTTCTAAGTTTGTAGAGCATTAATATGTGCCTCACATATATTAATTCACTTAACCTACATAACTATCTTTTTATCTCCATTTTATGGAAATAGTAACTGAGAAACAAAAGTATTAGGCAACGTGTCAAAGAAAATAATTGGCAAAGTCAAGATTCTAATCCAGGCAACTTGTCCCCCAGTTTTTATTATTTTCAGAAAAACAGAAAAGGATGGTTTACATACTTTACATACTGTGACTATCAGCTCTTTTATTTATCAGTCCATCTCTAAACATCACTGAGAGTTCATTATCTTGCGTCACTCCTTTGAAAGAGCAAGTGAATCACAGAGATATCAATGAAAACCTCACGTTCCATGCAAAACGCTGCGTTTGCAAATCCTACAACTTTCATCCCTTCATGTTCTTAGTGTCCTGCAGGTCCAGGCACTCTCCTCAGGTGTCACTATTGTTTTCCGCTCATGCTTCACTCTATCATCCAGGATCCACAGCTGCTGCTGCTCTGTGACCTTGGCCTCATCCCATAACTGCTGATGCCTCTGTAGAAGTTCGCACCCCTGCTTCCTCAGTTGCCAGTTCTGTGTTGATGGGAGAGGAGTCTCTATCCAGAAATGTAATACTCAATTTACGTGTCTCTCCCCAAAGCAGTATTACTTCATTAGTTTTCTGTCAATCTTGCAAAGCTTTATTGTTCTTTCTACCACAACCTTTTATAAAATTGTCAAAACTCCCTTTATACTTATTCTGGTAACGTTTGCTTGGCAGAACCAGGGCTATATAGAAAAGCACTTCTCTAGGTAAAATTAACCAATTTTCCAGGCTACTCAGCTTTCCGAATTGTCTGCTGTCCACCCAGGATACTTCCTTAAAGATCGGGGCCTCCTTCTGTCCTTTTTCGGAGTTTTAATTCTTGGATTTCCTCAGTATTGCAGACTTTATTCCTCATTCTTCCTAGGAGACCAGAGGATTCTTCTATGAATTCAGTAGAAAAAAGAAATTAACATGTACTGAGTTCTTAGTACTTGCTAAGCACTGAGTGCTTGTTATTAAGTGCTCATTACTCACCCAGTGCTTTACGTACATTTATGTCATTTCATTCTTGCAATAATACTATAAGAAAGGGATTATCATACCAGTTTACAGATGAGGCCTAGAAAATTAAACCTACTCACTCTTTACTGCACCATAACAGGAGCACAAACCATTTTTGCCCACCTCCAAAGAACACCTGCCTTCTTTTGTTTGCTGCTCACTGTAAACATAGGGGGCCTCACATGCTTCTTGTAGAGGAAACACTGAATCACCTAGTTAGCTTCCTTAGCCCAGCATCACTAAGGAGATAGCATCAAATGTGACAGATGAATTCTTCATCCCCTCTCCAATTGCACAGAGCTATGGTTTTAATTCCATGCAGAAAATTCCCAGTAGAAACCAAGAAGGCAATACCCTCAGACACAAGCATTAACACTGTCCACACTTCAGTAGCAAATGGGAACATATTTCTGAGGCTCACCAAAAAGTATTTGACTCAGTTTTCTTGATCTGTGCTGAAAGTGAGTTGCAAAATCAATTCTTAAGTCCTGTCCCCCGCTTTACCTCTCTTCTCTACTCCCAGTGTACAATTACAACTATATCTAATTACATCGCAAACTTTGCACTTCCTGCAGCTTAGTCAGTCTACTGAAATTTCTATGGAAAAGACAAGGAAAGTATAATTTACAGGATGTGAACTCAAGTTTGAATTACCTAGGACACTAGGAAGAAAGTATCAGAAAAGCAAGAAACTGCAATTTCACTATTTTTCTTTCCTATTCACACCTCATACATATATATGAAACTTATTATCATTTTATGTTAGGCTACAGATAGATGACTATTTTAAATATTTAAGTACATATATGAATATACATAAAAAGGGAAAGGAATACGTTACAATGTTAAGAAATTTGTGTCTTGGTCACATATTTATGTTTTAGGTCATATATTTTCATGCTCTTTCCAAAATATCTCTGTATCAGCAGTCATTAAGATACACACACACACACACATTTACTTGTGTGTATTTATTTATAGCCATATCTTATTTTGACCAAGTGGAGTTGTATACAACTTCCCTGCCAACTTCACTTTTCCCTAAATTCTTACATCATCTTTACAAACCCAGAATGACCATGGTTTCCAGTTTTACTAAGATATAATTTACATACAGCACTGTATTTCTTTATGGTTTAGAACATAATGATTTGATATGTGCATATATTGTGAAATGATCACTGTAACAAGTTTAGTCAACAACCATCACCTCACATCATTACAATTTTTTTCTTGTCATGAGAACTTTTAAGATGTACTCTCCTAGTAACTTTCAAATATACAAAACGGTATTGCTAACTATAGTCATGATGCTGTACATTACACGACCATTTTAAAAGTAAAATTTAATCATGTCATGACCTTTTTAAAAACAACCTCATAGATCCTTGTCAGGTATTAAAAGAAAACCCAAACTCTTTAACACAATTGTAAGACACAGCCTCTTCTGAACACGTTTGTGTCCATACTCAGGCATGTGAACTGGGCAAATGTCCCCGACCATGCCTGGCCCTTAGCAAATTCCCATGGTTGAGTTCATCTCATTTCCCACTTTATTCCCCTCGCTTCTCAATTCCACTTCCAAAGAGAGATCCCTTATTTCTCATTGCTCTTTAATCAATTGTAGCCTCTAATATTTAATGGTGAACTTCACTGTTCCATCTTCAAATCCTTAATTATTTTTATCTCAACACATGTGAAAAGATTGTTGAGCAAAAATGGATTCTAATAACATTGGATGCAATTTTTTATTTTAAGTAAATGTTTTACATATAACTATACTATTGAAATAAAATTTATAAAGTTTGAAATGCAACAGGGTGTCAAATAAAAAGAAAAACATTATTAGGGGCCGGCTCTGTGGCTGAGTGGTTAAGTTCACACGCTCCGCCGCGGTGGCCCAGGGTTCGGATCCTGGGTGCATACATGGCACCACTCATCAGGCCATGTTGAGGCGGCGTCCCACATCCCACAACTAGAAGGACGTGCAACTAAGATATACAACTGTGTGCAGGAGGGGTTTGGGGAGATAAAGCAGAAAAAAAAAAAGATTGGCAACAGTTGTTAGCCCAGGTGCCAATCTTTAAAAATAAAGAAAGAAAGAAAGAAAAAAGAAAAGCTTTATCAAGTCACTATCATTGGTGAAACAATCATACTAGCTTGGTAAATCAAGTGATATGTTTCCTGGCATAAACAACATGGCCATAGTTCATAATGTGAAACTATAGAGGCAAAAACCCTCTAAGGAATATCTTACTCCCCATTGTAAAATATTTTCTTTTTTATTTAATAACTTGTACAATGTTCTTACGGAAAATAATTGCAAAATTTTTATTCTTAATTGCTAAATAAGTTGTTCATTAGAAAATTACTATAAAAACCTTACTTATAGGTGAAATTTCTATTTATGATATGAGTAAAATTTTTTTTTTAAGGAAGATTAGCCCTGAGCTAACTGTTGCCAATCCTCCTCTTTTTGCTGAGGAAGACTGGCCCTGAGCTAACATCTGTGTCCATCTTCCTCTATTTTATATATGGGATGCCTACCACAGCATGCCAAGTGGTGCCATGTCTGCACCTGGGATCCGAACCAACGAACCCTGGGTCCCCGAAGTGGAATGTGTGCACTTAACTGCTGCGCCATGCGGCCAGCCCTGATATATGAGTAAAATTTAAATAAGAGTAGATTTTGTGTCCATTAAACATTAGAGCCAAGAGGATTTTCAGAAAGCAAACTTTCATTAAGCTAGAAAGAATTATGCAAAGAACCACAGTTGCTATCAGAATAGCCAATATACAATATACAAACTGTCGACAGAAGGTGGTAAGCTATTTTTTTTGTTTTTATAAAAACAAGATAATATTTCTAATATAAAGGTAAATATATTGACTCTGTAGTAATGCCTTCCAAAGGGAATAATGCTGTTGTGGCTGATTTAAATCTTAGTGACTGAAACAAATCATTTTTCTTGCCTCAGATGCAAGTCAATGGGGCCATTTTCATTAACCGATCTATGACTTCATAGTATTTCATTTGAATGAAATGGCCTAATAGCATCAGAACTGAATATGAAAAGAAAAATAGCATTTTACGGAGCTATTTTATTAAGGATGCTTCTTTGCTTTTCTGTTTCAAAAGAAACCCTATGAATAATATGAGATTTATGTAATTTGTAATTTGAAAATTTAGTAACTGGTTATAATTTTATTTATATTTTATTTAACAACACTCCTAATCAAAATTGGTGCTTTTTTCCTTTGAAAACCCCCTTTTTTAATTAACACATTTCATGGATTGTAAAATGAACAAATACATACATATGAAGCAATTGGAAAGATACATGCCACTTATATTTTCTACAATAACAATAAAGTTTCCTAAGGAGCAAATATTATGTATATTTAGAAGAAATACTTCAAAGCTCTTAGTTTGTAAATTTCAAATTCAAATAGTTTATAAATAAGTTAAGAGCAATACAAGGACAATTAGATTTCATAATATTGGCGCACAAATATTGGCCAAGAAATAATTATTTCTGGATTTTGACCATTACCCATAACAAACGTGGTCACATACAGTCTCATGAATATTTCACATGTATGCGTGTGTTTCTTGTTACCAACCCTGTATTCTCACTTTGGTTCAAATTCAAATCTATGATAGTATTGGAGAAAAAAGTAAATTCACATTTTTAGTGGAGAAGTAAAATGAGACGTCTTCCTCTACAAGAGTGGTTTTCACAGTTCAACAAATACAGAAGTATGCTTTTTGTATGTAAATTCAATTATAGAATGTTAATATAAAAAATCCATAAAAGTGAAGTTATGTCCTTCCTGATTCCACCACTGCACTCTCTGATCTCTGAGAAACCCGGGGTTCTACACAACTTGAAAATCACTGTTTCTGGGGCTGGCTCTGTGGCCGAGTGGTTAAGTTCACATGCTCTGCTGCAGCAGCCCAGGGTTTGGATCCTGGGCACCGACGTGGCACCGCTCGTCAGGCCACGTTGAGGCTGTGTCCCACATCCCACAACTAGAAGGACCTGCAACTAAGATATAAAGCTGTGTACTGGGGCGGGGGGGGGGGGGGGGGGGGGTTTGGGAAATAAAGCAGAAAGAAAAAAAGATTGGCAACAGTTGTTAGCCCAGGTGCCAATCCTTAAAAAAAAAAAAAAAAATCACTGTTTCAAAAAAGTATTTGCTTTTTCTGCTTGTTATAGTAGAATCAAAATTGTTTTCTGCTTATTCTTCAAAACTAAAATGGTCTAAAGGCACATGCTATGTTGTAATAATTGGTAAAAGGAGGTTTACCTCTGGTTTCCCTAAAAGCATCATTTCAATTCCCCAAAAAGTTTCCATCTTGCCCATCTTTTTATCTTCTTCTAATATTTTTTCTCTTTCATTTTCTTTGCGGTAAGATCATTTTTATAGAAAAAATTAACAAGAAATACCTTTGTATTTCTTGTATGTACCATGACATTAGTCTGAAGTCTAGTGACAATTCAAGGCAGTTGTTTTTCATCCAAATCATATTATTCTGAAAAACTTATGGGAATTTGAGAGATTCTGATGGGGTTGCTCCAACCACAGTTTTCCCTATCTGTGCAAAAGGCAATTTCATCCTTCCAATCACTCAGGGAAAAATTTGGTATAATTCTTGACCACTCTCTTTCTCTCACATCTTGTATGCATTGCATCAGGAAGTTCATCTGTGACATATCAAGAAACCATCCACTTCTCACTATCTCTGCTCGTATCTCTTTGTACCAAGCTACTGTCATCTCTAATATCGATTGTTACTAGAGATACTTTATTATCTATTCCTTCTCTATAATCTATTTTCAAAAAAAATAACCACAGTTTAAGATTTATGACTGGGTATAAATCTGCAGTGGCTTTCCATTTTCCTGAGACTAAAAGCCAAAGTCTTTACAATGCCTGTATTATCAGGGTTCTCCAAGAAACTGAACCTGTAGGAGATTTTATATATATTATATAAATCTTGTATATATCTTACTGTAAAGAATTGGTTCTCGTGATTATGGGGGCTGAGAAGTCTCACAACCTGCCATCTGCAAGCTGGAGATGCAGGAAAACTGGTTGTAACTCCTTGTAATTCTAGTCCAAGTTAGAAGACCTGAGAGCCGGAGAGCCAATGGTGTAAGTTCCAGTCGGAAGGCAAAAGACTGCTTTGCCACTTGGGCAGAGAGAGCGAATTCTCCCTCCCTCTCCTTTTTTTTCTACTCACACCCTCAATGGATTGGATGATATCCACTCACGTAGGGGAGGGCAATCTGTTTTACTCAGTCTACTAATTCAAATGTCAGTCTCATCTGGAAACAGCTTCACAGACATACCCAGGAACAACGTTAACCAAACATCTGGGCACCCCATGACCCAGTCAAATTGACGCATAAAATTAACTCTCACACTGCCTTACCGGGTGCTCAGGGAGTGGCCCCCTTACCTGAGAACCTCATCTCCTGTCCTCCCCTGCTCCAGCTGCATGGGTTTCTGTGTTGCACCCTGACCTCAGCAGGTGTGCTCTGACTCTAGGATTTTTCGTGCTGGCCGTTTCCTTTTACAAGAACATTTCTCCCCCATGTATCTGCAGTGCTAACTCCTCTGCTAGATGGAGTCTGCTCAAAGACACATCTCCCTGAGACAGCTTTGGCAACCCTGTTCAAAACTGCAGCCTTCCCCTCTAACCTGGATCACTGCACTCCCAATTCCTCTTTCCTTTCCTTAACTTTTTTTTTTAGTAACATTTATCAACAGCTAATGTACTTTATAATTTCCTTATTATGTTATTTATTTTATGTCTCCTTTCACTAGGAAGTAAAATGTAAAGGGAAGGATATTTGTCTAATTTTTTGGCTTATAATTCTAAGCACCAAAAACAGAGGGGGCTGGCATGTTGTAAGTGCTTAGTGAATGCTTGTTGACAATAAATGAGGGAATCAATGAATCCATATATGGGCGAAAAGATTCGCTCTCAATTGTCCCTTGAAATTTCTTTTATGCCTTCCTACATTCTAATCAATCACTTTTTAATCAAAGGTAATGGAATATGCTGCAGCAGCTAATAATTCATCAGTGCCATAGACTGCTCTTCCTTTCAGTATTACAACAGACTGAAAGCATGGACCGGTGGACAGCTGGATCCTACACAGCTGCTTCAGGCCAATGGGATCTGCACATGGCCCCCTGGTGTTTGACTAATAAGACTAAGCCCTGGGAATAATGAACAGAGTATAAGGAGTTGTTTTTTCCCCATTATGTAGTAAAAGCTGTTTTTAATAACCTTGGCTATGGATAGTAAGAGAAAATAACAGTCACTAACGAAAGATATTTATTCAATTATTGATCTTTAAAAGAAACATTGAATAAGATTAATGTCTTAATACGTCACAAGTGAATGTAAAATCTGAATTGGTCTGAGTTGAACTCATTACGAAAATCCACTAGGATGATGGCTGTTACTCAAACAAGTGTTTTCCACTGACTTTTATACCATTCAATACGTGTTCTTCCTATCATTTCTAAGTTGGTTATTAGTACTATTGAGCTAATTGCATAGTGATAAAATCATGTAAGAAAGATTAAATGGTCTATCCAAGGACAAATGGTATGCTTCAAGAATAATATAAAAGAAAGGGTTTTTTTCTTTAATATTTTCATCTGTGAGACTGTAAGTCCTTCTCCTCCTCTCAAATCTCTTAATATTGTGTATAGTTTTTTAAACCTTTATAAATATTTATTTTGCTATTCTCTTTTTTGTTAAAACTGCTTTAGCATATAAAAGGTGAACTAAAATTAATAAGGGAGAATAAAACAATTCAGGATTTGAAATATGAAAAATAGCTTTTGTTTTTTAAGTATTTTGGCATTTTTGACATGGCAATATTATTGCCCAACTGTGAGGTTGTTTGTCATCAAGTTTGAAAAGGTTACTGCATGACCACTCAAAGGAAGTATAAAACATTTAAACCTCTGCTTGCATTAGCACGAGAAAGCTATTCATTACATTTCACACTCTCCCTTTCCACTTGTCTTCCAACACAATAGTCTTGTTGGATCTAACATCAATTCTATTCTGTGAATATTTCTGGAAAGCAAGTGTTGCAACTGCTGCTTAAGGGCGACTTCAGTGCATCTTTCTTCCTATTACTTTCTCTTGTTTTGAGACATAGGTATTATTTTTCTAGCAGATCTTGATTTAAAATATTACTGCATCGGTATTGAAAGCAAAAAGCTCAATATCGCTGTTTCACTTGGGATTTTGCTGTACAATACGTGAGGCAACCCATGAGTCAGAATTTCCTATTGCTTGTTAGCTGCAGAAATCACTCAGTGTGCGCACCCGAAGGCTGATATTTGCCTACACACTGGTATGATTCCCCTTTTGTTTCATTTTCATTTGGGTTTGATTGACTGTAAATATTCTGATTCCCCGGCCCTACACAATAACCCACCGTTGTTTTCAGTTGATTTAACTGGATCAATGCTTGGCTTCAAATCACCACTACATGCCCCTGGTAATCCTCAGCAATTCACTGAATGCTTTTCTTTTGTCTGGCCTTTGGGAGGGTTCTGATCCGTATTTAATCAATAATATTCTTTCTTTCATAATAGTTCCAATATTTACTATCACATAAGAATATACATTATTAGAAAGAAAGTATTTTCCATGTTTCAATATTATCAGTAAAGGGACATTCTTTACTTAAAATTATTAAATGATAATTAGGAAAATTTTGCCATCAATTATTTTTACATAAATAAATTTCCTCTGGAAACATATACAATCAGTGTGTTAAAATTAATGATACAAAAGATAATCCTTTAATTAACCTTAATTCTATAACTAAACTTAATCCTAATATTTCAATGACAGTAAAGTAGGCAATAGATTGTCACCTTCACTCTAGGGAAACTTCTCCTTTTCTTAGTCAAATGTTTAAAGATAACTTTTACTCCAATTTCAGCAAATCAAAACTAAAGTAATAAGAATATAGAATTCTAAAGTTGAAAGAGAAATTCAAAAGAAGTTACTATAGAAATCATTAATTTAAGGGAAAGAAATCAGAGGTTCAGTGAATTTAGAAGATTTGTTCAAGGTCATAAACCTAGTTAAGAGCCAGAGCTGGAACACAAAATAGTTCATCAAGATTTCAGTTTGGGGGGCCAGCCCAGTGGTGTAGTGGTTAAGTTTACATGCTCCACTTCAGCAGTCTGGGGTTCGTAGGTTCGGATCCCAGGCATGGACATACATCCACTCATCAAGTCATGCTGTGGTGGCATCCCACATACAAAATAGAGGAAGGCTGGCACAGATGTTAGCTCAGGGACAATCTTCCTCAAGCAAAAAGAGGGAGATTGGCAACAGATGTTAGCTCAGGGTCAGTCTTCCTCACCAAAAAAAACAGATTTCAGTTTGGTGATGTTTGCTGAATCATCACCATAGTCTTCCCTAAAATCTTGCAAAATAGTGTGTCTTGATATTAAAGCCAACATCAGTGGTTTCAGTCAGCCAGCGGATTCATTCGTTCTTTTTAAATATCTTATAGTATAAAATGCGTTCAGTAATGTGCAGGATTCTTAAGTGAGCAGCCTAATGTGTTTCCACAAACTGGACACGCCCACATTAAAATGACAACAAAAGATCAGGATGTCATCAGCACCTCTGAAATCCCCTGGTGCTCCCTCCAGTCACCACCACTAAGCGTATTTCCCATCCTGACTCCTAACGTCATGGAGTCGTTTTCCCTGTTGTTGTACTTTCATAAGTGAAATCGTACAGTGTGTGCTCCTTGACGTTTTCCCCCTTCTGTTCCGTGTGTGAGATCCATCCACATGCTCTCGTGCTGTATGACAGTCCATCGTGTAAGTATATCAGAATTAACTTACTGATTCTGTTTGTTATGCTCCTTCGGGGAGGTCATATTTTGGAGATATAATTATGAGTCGTACTACGATAAACATTATCGCGCAGGATTTTTCGTAAATATATATAGGCATTTCTGTTGAGCATCATTACGGCCTGAATTATGTCCCCATCCACCAAAATTCATGTGTTGAAGTCCTAATGTCTGGTACCTCAGAATGTGCCTATTTGGAGATAGCCTCGTTAAAGAGGTAATTAGGTTAAAATGAGGTCATATGAGTGAGTCCTAATCCAAAGTAACTCGTGTTTTTGTAGGAAAAGGAAATGTGAACCCAGACAGGCAGAGAGAAAAGAGAGTGAAAACACAGGGAGAAGACGACCATCAACAAGCCAAGCTGAGAGGCCTGGACAGATCCTTCCTCAAGGCTCTCAGAAGAAATCATCTCCACCGAAACCACGACCTTGGACTTCTGCCCTCTAGAATGGTGAGAAGAAAATAAAATTTTCCGTTATTTAAGCCTAGTCTGTGGTACTTGTTTTGGCAGCCCTACCTAGCAAACTCCTCTAAGTATATTCCTAAGAAAGGAACTGCTGTGCAAAATGTGAGCGTGTGTCCAACTTCAGGGACAAAGTTTTCTGAAGTGATCATACAAATTTGCACTCCTTCTGGCCCTGTATGGGCATTCCAGGGATCCAAAACTTCTCAACACTTTGTCTTTCCATCTTCGTTTATCCTTTCTGGTTGATACGAAGTGCTAGCTCACGGTTGCATTTTGAATTTCCATGATTACTAACGTTGAGCACGTTGTTGCGTGTGTATCAGCCGTTTGGATGTCTGCTTTCGTGTTAAGCCTCTCTCCATGGTACTCATCTGCATGTCAAATGTAACGAACATTGACTTTAGCGTCTTTGCTTGTTTGACCTGTTATCTCTCTATAGCCAACGTGCTGTCAACTGTACAGCTTATTCTTTGCCAAAGTCCCTCCTGTGGGAAAGGCAAGAAAGTCCATGTTAATTTTTTTTTAATGTTATTTTTTCATTTTTTGCTGAGGAAGAGTCATCCTGAGCTAACATCTGTTGCCAATCTTCCTCTGTTTTGTATGTGAGCTGCCACCAGGACATGGACACCAGAGGAGTGGTGTAGGTCCGTGCCTGGGAACCAAACCCAGGCCACCCAAGGGGAACAGGCTGAACTTAACCACTTGGCCACTGGGGCTGGCCCCATGTTAATCATTTTTGGTTATGTTTTATCTTTGACATCAACCTTTCACTCTATTATATTTTCTTCCTAAACCAGAGTGTTACTATTGATCTTTTTTTCCATTTTCCATTGAATTCTACCATTCTCTATACTATAATCATGTATTGCACTCTCATTAAACTATTCATAATTCTTTGCGTAAAATATGTTTCTCTCCAGCATTGCAGTCTGCTAAGGCTTTCTTTGAACTATGGCCACCAATCTTCTCCTGGTTACAGAAGACTTACAGGATATTTTTTTAATCCTGCTGCATTCAGACTTTTAAAGAATTCAATCATCATTATGATTTGAGCTAAGTCAACTAAATAGCTTCCAGATTAGAGATGATCGTAGTCTGAAACGATTTTTTTTGAGAGATGCTGGCTTTAATGTTTGTAAATAAACAAATAATCTTTTGAAGATTTTGATATGGATATAATGAGTTAAAAATAAGGTGCAAATGCAAAGATTCATCACTCATCCTCTATTCAATAGTTTATAAATGATAGCTTTTATAATTTATTGAGACCATTTTTTTTTGTGCCATGGCAAGCTTTTAACAAGGGCAGTCTTACTCTTGAAGGCGTCCAATCAAAATTAGACAACACACTCTAGGCACAAAATGCCTGGGTAAAGAAGAGTATAATTTCAGAGCAGGACACGGAGTTTTAAAATTACATTTACATGCTCATAACATATAATTTACCATTATTGCCCTAGTATTCAAAAACATATCAGGTGATATCAACGCATTGCTTACCCTTTTTTGAACTCTAAAAGGCATCCTAGGAGATTATCCAAATAGTTTATAAAATTTTACTTCCTTTTTCCACTTTGTTGTTTCCTCTAAAGAGTGTTTTGATATAAACTTGCTGCCTTTTATGAAATACTTAACTAAATTGCTTTCTAAAATCTTATTCTAACTGGAGAAATGTTTAGAAAGCCAGGAAATATGTGTATTTCTCTTTATTGCACAGATGCTGCTTCAAAAACAGGAACTGAAATTTGCTTACGGATATTTTTAAAGATGAACAAATAGCATTCCATGTACATGTGGCTACAATTCTGTCACCATCCTATGATGTCCTTTTCTTAACTATTTCATTGTATTGATGACCATGTAAAAAAGTTATTATGATGAACAATTTAATGAAAACAAAAAGTATACAATGAGCTTTGTAAATGGCCTGTGCAATCTTTCTCTCAATATCTAATATTATCTGTAGGTGTACAGGGAAAGAAGTTTCTTATGAGACTCTTTCACACACCCGCTCTACCTCCTAATTCCCAGCTCTTTCTCAAGGAAAACTAAATTTATTGTCCAGATTCCGGGACTGGGTAGAAATGCTGGGCTTTCGGGAGTCAAAATAGTGTGCGGTGATTTCTCGTATGCTTCTTCTTTCAGCTCTGCTGAAACAGCAGGTAGCTTGTATGGAGTTCTGAAAAGTCCCAATGACAGAATTACAGCAGAACACCTAAGTATGTTGAAGTAAATGCATGTCTTCTTTTGCAATTAATTATAATTCTTTAAGAATAGTTCTTATTTTGCTATTGAGTATTGGTAGAAACTGCTTGTTTACCACGGGTTACCAAGTGACCAGGGTGCTTGATTTGCTCTTTATCAACTGGATCTTATGTAATCCACGAAATGATAAATTTCAGTGAAAATAGCAGTGCCCAATCTTAAAGAGGAAGTGGTATATTTGGTACCAGACATGAGTAGTTATGAAAACTCAAGTAAACTGGATGAGCAAGTTTCTCATATTTCCATAGTAACTATTCCCGCCTCACTACCATTCCTCCTTCAATGGATTCCTGTATCCTCATGGGAAGTTTGCTATGATTAGTTAGAAAGGAAAAAGAAAAAGATGCTGTATTAGTTTTCCATTGCTTGGTGGCATGAAACAACATACATTTGATATCCTACCGTTTTGGAGGTCAAAAGACCCAAATGGTTCTCCCTAGGCCAGATATCAAGGTGTCAGCAGGGCTGCATTCCTTCTGAAGGATTCAGGCAAGAACGCTTTTCTTCGCCTCTTCCAGGTGCTAGTGGCCTCCTGCATTCCTTGGCTCATGGCACCTTGCTCTTTCTTCAAAGCCAGAAGAGCAGCATAGTATCTTCAGACCTCTCTTTGACTCTGACCCTCCACCTCGCTCTTTCTCTTAAAAGGACTCTGATGATTACATTGGGTCCACCCGGACAACCCAAGGTACTTTCCTCACCTCAAGGTCAGGTGATTAGCAAACATAATTCCATCTGCAACTTTAATTCTTCCTTGCCATGTAACATAATGTATTCCAAGATTCCAGGTATTAGCATGTGGACATTTTTAAGAGCCATTATTTTGCCTAATGTATATGTCATTACTCAATATTCTGCTGTCAATCATAAGTATATTGCCAAAATAAACTAATCACTTTCTGGTATGGTCCTTAAAGATAGTGGGAAAGACCATCCACCCAATAATCAGAATTTCAAGTAGTATATTTGGTTGTCACTTTGTATGGATACTGAAAGGGCAAGATGTAGCTATATATGTATACTTGTGGACAGTGGCTAATAATTTTGCCACATCATCATGGATTTAAAAATTACAAGATTGGAGAATCGGTAATAAGTTGGTCAGAGGAAGAGATCTGTGGATGAATCTTTCAAAATTGGCAGAGAGTGAGGATGCTTGTGTCTAAAGTAAATTATAAATTATTGTATTCTATGCAGAAGATGCCATTATTAATTATGCAATCAGCCATTTTTTTCCAGACATGTTGGTACTTTCTCAATGGACTCCTGTACAAGGCAGTCACGGTAACAGAGGTGGAACTTACTCGTGAGCTCAACAACATGGATTATGTCTCACCAGCTCTGACTGGTCTAAAGCATTGCGAAATATCCACCTGTGTAGAGTGGAGGCTAACACTGAACTCTGAGATAATTCTGTCCCTCATTGGTGGAATTAATCTGGTAATTTATATCAGGTTGATTACAGTGGATTTGTTGAAAAACAGAAAAGGCAGCAGAATCTCAGGTCCATCCCAGACCTACTGATCCCGTATTTGCCTTCTACCAAACTCCCCATGTCCTCTGTACCTTAAGCTAGAGAAGAAGTAATCTGGGGAATGGGTAATCTCTACTTGCAAAACAATGAAATAATTGATATTTTTGAGTAAAATGCCATTTTATCATATAGGTGACACACATCAATTATCTGGCCCTTGGAGCACATCAAATGATATTGTGGATAAAAAAGAAAAATAAATAAATGAAACACTTTTAAAAGCGCATAGAAACTCTAAGGTATCAATTTGAGGGATGTTGATGATGATGATGAAGATGATGATAATGAATGAGATCTTTTCAAAATTTAAAGTAAATGCAGAACATCCAGAGAGTTTGTTAAAATTCAGAAGGCTGGGGTAGGAACTGAGGTTAGTAATTTTTAAAGAAGCTTCCAAGTAGTACTGCTGTTGCTGGTCCAAAGACCATGTTTCACATAGCAAGGAGGATGAGTGAAATAAAGACGCCCTTGCTGCTGCCGCTGCTGCTGATGTCAGTTACGAAAACACAGGAATCTAACTTTCCACAATGATGAAAATTTTTGTACTTATTAATATATTTATCCTGATTCAAACAACTATTTGCTCCTGATTCAAAAGTAACTCATGATAACATATTTTAAAATTATTATCAATGATTGTTAAAAACCATTTGTGGAAATGTTACTGTAATCAGCATATATCAAACTCAAGTCAGAAAATCACCCTTCTAACTGAGTTTATTCAAGGAAACAATGATGAGCTTATCCGCACATTAATTAAGCACAATAGTCTACATAGTTCAATATTGACAAGAATTAACCATGCAAAACTAGGAAAAGGGCAAAGCTGTAAATTTAGTCTATCAATCCAAGCCTTGTCCTCATAGAAATGCTGTTACACCGTTGAACTTTTTACCTTTGATATTTCACCCCAGAGATGTGGACCTTTTATCCTAATTTGCCCATTTAATTGAGTAAATATCTTCTTCTTCTGGGACTGAGGGACAAAAAAGTTGTCGTATTGTGTTGTCAGTTTTACTGAAAATAATTCCTTACTTGGGGTGTCTTCTGTGAAAACAGTACACTAACAAGGACAAGGGTATCAGGGGCTGCTTGGGAAATGGCATCTCAGAGTAATGCTTCTTCACACTGTTAAAGCCTGACTGAAAATATAATGGCCATGATATTCTTGGTCCTGAATTAGAGCAGAGGTTCAGTGAACCCATAAATAGGCCATTTCAATGGGTTTGTTACAAAATATAATAAATAATTCCCAGGCACTTGCTGCATTACAGAGACAAATATCAGAGAGATGTTTCTTCAATCGATGAGTCAATTAATTAACCAATTAAAAATTAAACATCTTAATCTAATTCTAAATCACAATCCATATATCTCTATATATCAAAAATTAATTGGTTCATAGTATTTATCTAAGAACCAGGAGAAAACAGACTTATAAACAATACTTTCCAACCATTCCTTTTTAAGAGAAGTAATATGGAAATAAACATCTAAATAGTAACATCGATCAGCTTGTAATTAACGTCACAATGAGAGTAAGAGTTTGGAGAAATGAGAAACAACTGTAGGGCAGAACCATTAGGGAAGAAGACCAAATTCAATTGAGTTGTTAAAAAAATAGATTTTGCTGGTAAAGAATACGGAGTGTGTGTGCGCGTGTGTGTGTGTGTGTGTGTGTACTTCAAACAGAGAAATGCATCGTCAAACGTTCAGAAGTTGTAGTGTTTCTATTCATTTAATTAGCATTGAAAACCTAGCATATTCCATATTTTGGGGTAAATGCTTGGCATATAATCATTAATAAGATCTGATCCCAGCTATAAGGAGTAGGAAAACTAATTCAGACACAATGATTTAGAATATCTTATGGTAAGAAAAATGTTTTAATAGAGGCATGAACAAGATATAGTTGAGTTGAGAGTCATTATGTCTATTAAAGTTGAAGGAATTCAGTGTGGTTATGTATTAATGTACAAAATATTGGCTAAAATGAATTGTTAATTCATAAATATTGGGAGATAAAGTAGGCAAGGTTGATTGGGACCAGATTCTAGAGGTTATTTCACGGCTTTTCTTTTTCTTTTGTTTCCTTTTTATTTTTCTTTTCCATTTTTGCATAACAAAGGTTATACAAATTTTTTTCTGAGATGAGTTTAGCTTTTTTTAATCGTGGTAAAAAATACATAACATAAAATTTACCATCTTAACCACTTTTAAGTGTGCAGCTCAGTAGTATCAAGTATATTAGCATTGTTGTGAAACACATCTCCAGAACTTGTTTGTCTTGTGTAGCTTAAAACACTGCTTGAACAGCAAGTCCCCCTTTCCCCCCTTTCATAGCCACTGGCAACCACCATGCTACTCTCTGTTTCTATGAGTTTGACTATTTTAGATACTCTTTTAAGTGGAATCATTCAGTATTTGTCCTTCTGTGACTGGCTTATTTGACTTAGCATAATGTCCTCCAGATTCATCCATATTGTCACATACGACAGGATTTCCTTCTTTTGCTTTAAGGCTGAGTCATGTTTTGTTGTATGTGTATATCACATTTTCTTTATCTATTCATCTATTGATGGATATTTAGGTTGTTTCCATGTCTTGGCTGTTGTAAATAATGTAGCAATGAACATGGGAATGAAAACATGTCTTTGAAATCCTGTTTTGAATTCTTCTGGATGTATACCCAGAGGTGGGATTGCTTGATCATATGGTAGTTCTATTTTAAAGTTCTTAGGGAAACTCCATATTGTTTTCCACAGCTGCTGCACCATTTTACAATCCTACCAACAGTGTACGAAGGTTCCGATTTCTCCACATCTTCATCAACATTTGCTATTTTCTGTTTTCATTTTTTGTTTTTGTTATTGTTTATAGTAGCCATCCTAACGAGTGTGAGGTGATAGTTCATCATTCTTTTGATTTCCCTAATGGCTAATAATGGTGAGCATCTTTTCATGTGCTTGACCACTTGTATATCATCTATGGAGAAATGTCTGTTCAAGTCCTTTGACTAGTTTTTAATCAGGTCATTTGCATCTTTGTTGTTGAGTTGTAGGTGCTCTTTATATATTCTAGATATTAACTGCTTATCAGATATATGATATGCAAATGTTTCCTCCCATTATGTAGGTCGCCCTTTCATTCTCTTGTGTCTTTTCATGTACAAGGCTTTGGCATTTATAAGGTAGCTCAACTCCCATATACAAAGGAAAGAACGCTGTGCATATTCACATGATTTTGTAACCATATCACGCAATTACTTTAGAGTAATAGGTATGGATAGATACAGCTATCCATTACTCTAAAGGTGTGATGCTCAAAAGTTAATGTACAGAGAGGGATCTTGTAAAATGAAGATTTTGATAAAGTAGTTTAGGGCTGAGTTTCTGCATTTATGGCAAACTCTCAGGTGATGCCAATGAGGCCAATCCTAAGACCATATTTGAACAACAAAGCTCTATAAAATATTTGACTTAAACTTTTCATTCATGTGAATTTTAACATTCAATGTGAATGGAGATTGTGATTTCAAGCATAATTTTAAGTTCTATAGCCTTCTTCTGCGTATGTGTCAGTTCATGAGTTAGAAAATGTTCAAATTTGGACTTGGATCTGAAGATAAGAGCCAGTATTGAACTCCTTAGTGCAGCTGGTGTCTTGGTGAATGATGTCTTCATTCAATATAATTCCATGCAGTTTCATCCACGTTGTGTATATCACTAGCCCACTCCTTTTTGTTGCTGAGTGGTATTCCACAGTATGTATGTACCACAGTTTCTTTAATATTCAACTGTTGTAGTCCATCCAAGCTGATTACAGTTTTTGGCTATTCCAAATAAAGCTACTAAAAACCTTCAGGTACACATTATTGTGTGAACATAAGTTTTAATTTTTCTGGGATAAATGTCCAAGAGTGCAATTGCTAGGTCACGTGGTAATTTCATAGTTAGTTTTGTCAGAAACTGCCAAACTGTTTTCCAGAGTGTAACATTTCCAGGCTGTAATATTTTATATTACCACCAGTAATGTTGGAATGATCCAGTTTCTCTGCATCCTGGGCAACATTTGATGTTGCTATTATTTTTTATTTAGTTGGTTAGCTTTTTATTTTTTTGCTGATGAAGATTCACCCTGAGCTAACATCTGCTGTTGATCTTCTTCTTTTTTTTTTTTTGTATGTGAGCCACCATCAGAGCATGGCCACGGACAGACAAGTGGTATAGGTCCATGCCTGGGAAACTGAACCTGGGCCACTGAAGCAGAGAGCACAGATCTAAACTAGTAGGCCACTGGGTCGGGCCCCCTTATTTTTTATTTGGCCATTCTAATAAGTGTGTGGCGATATCCTCTGTAGTTTTAATTTGCGCTTCCCAAATGGCTAATGATGTTGAATACCTTTTCATGTGCTTATTTGCCATCTGTTTAACTTGTTCAGTGAAATGTGTTCTTGTATTTTGCTCATTTTCTTATTGGAATTTTTTTAGCTGTTGAGTTTTGAGAGTTCTTTATGTATTCTAGATACTAGTTCTTTGCCAGATATGTAATTTGCAAATATTTTCTTTCAGTCTTTTTATCCTCTTCACAGGGCTTTCCATACAGTAAAAGTTTGTAATTTTCATGAGGTCTAATTTCTCTATTTTGTATTTGGGGATCATGCTTTTGATGTGAAGTCTAAGAACGCTTATCACAGATGCCAATGATTTTTCACCAATTTTTGTTCTCAAAGTTTTATAGTTTTACATTTTATATTTAAGCCCATGACCCATTTTGAGTACATTTTTGTGTCAGGTGCAAGATTTAGGTTGAGATTTATTTATTTTTTGCCTATGAACATCCCATTGCTCTGCTACTGTTGGTTGGAATGGTCATCCTTCCTTCTTTGAATTACTTTTGCTCGTTTGTAAAAAAATCAGCTGAGTATACATGTTTGGGTCTATTTTTCTGTTATTTATTCTTTTCCATTGATTTACGTACCTAACCCTTCACCAATATGATACTGTTTTAAATCATGTAGATTTCAAAAGAAGCCTTAATATCAGACAGTGTCATTCTTTGCACTTTATTCTTTCTTACTTTATTCTAGATTCTGTGCCTTTCCATATAAATTGTAAGATAAGCTTGTATATGGGTACAAAAATCTTGTGGGATTTTGTTGGGGATTGCATTAAATCTGTAGTCAATTTGTAAAGAACAGACATCTGTACAATGCTGAATATTTCAATACACGGACATGATTTACTCTCCTTTTATTTAGACCTTTCTGATTTTTTTAATCAACATTCTATAATTTACACATACAGACCCTATGCATGTTTCACTAAGTATATACCTAAGTATTTCTTTTCTTGGGAGTAATTATAAATAACATTTTGTTTTTAATTTCAGTTTCTGCATGTTCATTATCAGGATGTAGAAGTGTGATTGATTTTGCTGTGTTCCTTTTATATTCTGCAATTTAGCTGAACTCGCTTATTATTTCTAGGAGCTTTTTGTTTAATTTTTTTAATGTTCTATGTAGACAATCATGCCATCTGCAAATAGAGAGTCTTATTTTTACTTTCCTATCAGTATGGCTTTTATTTATTTATTTAGCCTTATTTATGTGGCTAGAATTTCCAGTACTGTGTAGAATAAGATTGATGAGAGCAGGCATCCTTGCTTTGTTCTCAATCTTGAGAAGATATCATTTAGTCACTCACCATTAAATGTGATATCAGCTGTAGGTTTTCTGTAGATATTCTTTATCAAGTTGAGGAAGTTGCCCTTAATTCTTAATTTTCTGAACATTTTTATCATCAATGTGTGTTGGATTTTGTTAGAAGCTTTTTCTGTGTTGATTGATATGGTTGTTGATATGGTTGATTACATTGATTTCTTTTTAAATGTTAAACCAGCCATCCATACCTATAATAAATCCCACTTTGTCATGTTGTATAATTATTTTTATACATTTTGAATTTGGTTTGCTTATATTTTGTTGAGGATTTTTGTGTCTAAGTTTATGAGAGCTAGTGACCTTGCGTTCTTCTTTTTGAGGGGTACAATCTTTGTCTGGCTTTGGTATTTTGGTATCAGAGAAATACTAGCATTACAAAATTACTTGGAAAGAGTTTTTCATCTTCTATATTCTGGAAGAGATTTGTAAAAATTAGTGTTAATTCTTTTTGCATTTCAGTTTGGAAAGTTTCTCTTGGCCATCTTTAAGCTCACTGGTTCTTTCTTCGGCCTTGTTGAGTCTGCTGATGACTCCATCAAGGCAATCTCCATTTGTGTTACAGTGTCTTGGGTTTTTAGCATTTCCTTATCGCACTTTCTTAAAGTTTCCATTTGTCTGCTTACATTATCCATCTGTTCTTATCTGCTGTCTACTTTCTTCATTATAGTCCTTAACATGTTTATTATAATTATTTCAAATTCCTTATCTGCTGCTTCCAAAATCCATGTCATTATTAGAATCTGGCTCTGATGATTGTGTTGTCTCTCAGACTATGTTTTTCTTGCCTTTTGGGATTTTTATTGTTGTTGTGAATGTCAGATATGTTACATCAGGTAACAGGAACTGAAGTAAACAGGCTTTTAGTGTGAGGGTTCATTTTAATCTGGCCAGGAGTGGTCTATGTTTAATGTTAGCTGTAGCTGGAGATGCCAGAAACTTCAAATTCCTTTAGTGTTCTTACTTTTGTCTCCCTTCTTGACTTTGGGCTTCTCTAAGAACGCCTCCTCAGAAGCTCATATTAAACGGGAGTCTTGTTGCTGTAGGAGTAAGGTGTAAGCAAAGAGGAGTGTTTTATAATCCTTTAATTAAAATCCCCATTTTCTAATGGGCCTTCAGCCTTCTCAAATGTTTCTCAAGGGCTATAGCTGTTTTCCCCAGCCCGCTTCTCTTTTCCCTGGTGGCAGCGTTTCCCAATCTATTTCCTTGCAGTGCTGACCTTGGCTGGCTACTTTTCCCTCATGTGAGACAGAAAGGTCCAAGGGGGCTGGAATGGCAGGAGCCTTCTTCCCTCAAGATGAGGCGCTGGTGAAGTCTTGCCCTGGAGAATAGGCCTTTTTTATGGAGAATGTTGTGGGCATATTTAATGATGATTACTCATCCCTTCCTCTCTCAGAAGCAAGAGAGCATCGTTATCAGATCATCACCCTGAAATCTTGGTGGGGTTCCTAGAAGGAAAGCCCACTAAAGTGTGGGGATCTGCTCAGACTGCAGCACCCAGGAATTTTTTACTCTAAGACTAGTCCACATTCAGCCTCCAGCAATTTCTCAAAATTATCATTTAAGTGTTCCTACCAGTTTGTGTCTCCAGCAGTTTCTGTTCCCATAAGTGTACGTTGGCTGTGTCCCTCTGGATGTGCCTGTCTCTCTAGGTTTCCAGGTAGCAGTTTTCCATGAAACCTCGGTTCTCTGATGTATCCAAGAGGGATGCCTTCCAAGCCCTTTGTAGGATGAAACCAAAACTGGAAATCTTTCTTTTTCTGTAAAATTTAAGCATAAAATGTTTAGTAGTAAAAAATACTAATTTATTCGTTTTTATGTCTCCTATAATTATCTTTAAGTAGATACAAGGTAGACAGTTTAATGCAAACGGACAAACAAAAAGCTTGGTAATCATGTTCTAGGAAACACAGCATGAATAAATAGTCATTATAAGACTTCCAAATAATTCAATCAGTCAGATGCACAGAACTACTCCAAAAATTGTTTTTGGAAATTTTAAAAACTAATCAGCTATACAATCTGTATAACCTACCTCAGCCTTTAATTAAATTCTGTATAATACTATCTGCTTCATGTGTATACTAATTTATAAATCCTCAAAGGTAAGATCCATAAATACATTTTGTATATCACTCAAAGGATCTAAAATATTACTGAACACATCATACGCTCCATGAAATGTTGTCAAAATAGATTAGGAGATGATAAACCCAAGTGTGTGTCTGTTGAATATTAGGGAAGACAGTTGTATCCACTCTATATTGCCTTTGAACCCTTTTCTCAAACATATAGTTGATTCTAACTTGGTTATTAGAATGCTTTTCAGTAAAAAAATCACAGTTTTAACAATTTTAAGAGTCTCAGTGGGTTCTATACATGATAGATTTCAATGATGTGTTTCCTTATATATTACTTACTTGTTATATATTGACATCATCTGTCATACTTGTATATTGATCTCTTATATGTATTCTGTGTAGGAAAGAGTGTTGGTCACTCATTGATTTCTTCATTTGATTGCATATGCCTTTGAAGGAATAATTTTATACGCTGCGTTAATGATTGCAATTCATTTATAGTTGTATGCAAGGCTAATTGGTTCATACAAGATAAATCTATAGACTATAAACATGAAAGATCTGCTGCCTGCTAAGAATAAAATAAAAGACAGTATCTATCATCAGGTACTTGTGACACTTTCAGCTTTTAAAAGGAAGAGAATGCGGCTAATTTCTTCTTGGAAAATATTTATTTATTCTAATTACCAAAGATAATTAAATAATTATGAATATTTGAAATGATTCTTTAAGCTTGGAGAGTGAAGGTATTACCGATTGTTTATTATAGTGTACCAGGTTTATGTCCATGGTAATGGACATTTTGGTAAAATAAACCATTATAAAACAGCATTTGGTAGGATTCATGTGACAGTTTTTAAAGAAATGGAAAAGAGCTAAAAAGAAGATCATCAGCTGGTTCCACAAATATTTATTGAGCATTCTTATGTAGAAGATAATGGATTAGATGCTGTGAAAATTTATGGTAATAAACCAGTCACAGTAAGGAAAGAAGAGGAAGAGGAAGAGGATACTCTTGACTGAGTACCTAATAAAATAGGAGGTATTCTGCTAGATGCTTTACGTAAATGTTTTTGTTTTTGTTTTTGTCTACATGTAAAAAAATGGCTCAAGTAAATACACATTCTCATGGTTGTTACTTGATAAATATTTGTTGACTAAATGGATTTTAAGGATGAAAGCGCTTTTATCAAATACTGGCAGGGAGAGCTCTGGCTCTATGTTGCAGGAGGGAAGGTTTGCTTCCAGAGAGATGTGAATTCTAGGAACACTTAAGAGGTAAATTGGCACTTGAAATATGCCCTAAGTGACAAGTAGGATTTGCACGTCTTGATGGAGAGAAAGCCATTCCAGTAGTGAGTGGAAGGGTGATGATTTTATAGTGATTGGTTTGGTTTTCCTGAAAAGTAAGGTCCTTGCAATGTTGGGTAATATCAATGAACAAGTAAGTTTGTATCAGGACATTGAAACACTTGATTCAACCTAAGGATTTCAATTCTTAAGTTGTAGTAAGGTGAAGCCCCTGAAGTTTTTGAGGTGAGATGAGTCACAAACACAAACGTGTTTCAGGATGTTGAATCTAGCAGTGTGTGAGCAATGAATTGAGTCAGGAAGTGACTGGAAGTGAGGAGATGAGTTGAAAAGCTATGAAAACATCCCAGGTAATAGTAATAATGGTCTGAAGTCTGAATAGGAATAGAGAGGTGGGCCAAGGTAAGGTAAATTCTCAGACACTATGTCTCATACCCCAGTCCCATTTCTACCTATCCTGCTAAAATGCATATTGGCTCTTTTTCATACAACCTTGTGTGAGGCAAATTTGAAGTTAATAGTATCCCACTGGTTTTTCTTTCACTTCACTGTGTGGAAATTGTCTCCCATTTCTCCATTTTCCTACATGTTAGCAGTTGTAAAACATAAATTGAATGATAACATTTTACAGCAATGTAATTCTATGCCACAAGCCAAGCAGCAGAGTTTGCAATGAGAGCGATAAAATGCAGTCTCATTTTAAATCTCCTAATATGGTGGATAGGGGAGCCTGAATTTACCCATGAGTTTTTGTGGGAAGGCTTGTCATTTCTAAATTCATTATATATTTAATGAGATTTATCAGTACAGATAATTTACTTTTTTTTTCTAGTGTTCTTATTCAAAATGTCTATGGTTAGCTTCATAAAACTTCGCTGAAAGATAATACTTGGAATCAAACAAGCTAAGGGGTTATCGTGAATATATCACTCAGACAAATAAAGCAAATAAACACAATTTGTCAAATCGATAGAATGCATTACTCAGACAGGAGAGGAAGAGTGTCAGATGGCACCACTCATTAAAAATGGTCATGAGAAGATGTGTTGCCTCTAACTTGATTAATGCAAATGACATATTTGCCCCATCACAGTTTCCTGGATTTTTTAATGTTCCTAATATAGGCTTTAAAAGTGACAAAAAAAGTAGGAACTTGAAAAGTGATGTCCCTATGAGTGTTTTTGATGCGATTCAGGCATATTTAGAAATCTATTAAAATGTGGATGCCAGGCCTCTTCAGGATGTCTCAGCTAGTTTCATTCAACATTTTTATTCTACACTTGAACTAGTGATGGGTGTCATGAAGAGGGTTTGAGAGGAAAAGAGGAATAATGGGGTGTGCAGACGTAATTCACATCTTTCTTGCATTTCATATTTCCAATTTTTTTAACATTTCACAAAATTTTTTTTAGAAATGCCTCATCCCAAGAGAGTGAATGAAATGGTTAAGCTTCTTTCAGGGATAAGTCAGTATAATTTTTTAAAATATCAGTATTCCCTGAATTTTTGAACCACTGGAATAGCAAGTAATTGCATGAGCAAGAATTAGAAAGCTTCTGCCACTTTTACTTCTTTATATAACGACTGTATTTTGCAGCCTTCTCATGCTATTTACGTAGCCAAAGGATGAAGCGGTATTTTCTATATGTGTATATATTAAAATGAGAGACGTAACCAGTCTCTGTGCAGGAAAGTTCTCGAAAAGATCTCTGTTTCAACAAAAATTGCTTCTGAGCACCTCAGTAACTATGAGGAAAATATACAAGTATATTGAGAAGTAAAGCACTATGTGGAAATATATAAATGTTTTAGTGAATTATGTTTTTTCAAAGACGAAGCTGTGTAGAACATATGTCCTTAAACTATAAAATTCATATCGAAACAACATTAAATATTAAATGAAAGGATTTATACAAAAGAAGGCAAGGCTTTTGGAGTGCTTCTTTTCAGCTCTATGACTGAATTCTCTGGAAATCTTATAATGACTAGACTTACTGTGTTTCCTAGAACATGTTTACTGAGCTTTTTATGTTTATTTATTTGAATAGAAATATCTACTCTATATTTCTTCAAAGTCAATTTAAAGACACTTACAATTAATTACTTTTTATTACCCAATTTTTTTCTACCCAGTAAAGCCTGACAATCAATTCTTGAACTCCCATTAGTCTTACTGATGGGCAGACGTAATACAGCCAAATGACTGAAAGAGCCAGGCCATAGGTAAGGTGAAGGAGGTCAGATGGGCCTGCAGAGAAAGTAAAACACGGACACAAAAAGGGAAAGTCCACAAGCCAGCCCGGTGGCATAGCGGGCAAGTTTGCATGCTCTGCTTCAGTGGCCCAGGGTTCACAGGTTCAGATCCCAGGCATGGACCTAACACTGCTCATCAAGCCATGTTGTGGTGGCATCCCACATAAAACAGAGGAAGATGAGCACAGATGTTAGCTCAGTGACAATCTTCCTCACAAAAAAAAGGGGGAGGAGAATCCAAAATCCACGTCTGAGTGACTGTCACTGTGTTATCATGCAGGACTGGCATTACTGGATAGGCTGTTTGTTTGTTGTTTTCCACCAAAGAATTTAGAAATCTAGATCTTTAAAAGTGAAATCTCAAGATTCTAATTTTTTTTTTTTGAGTTCAAACAAAACTTGCTGAATGTCATATTCGTCTTCTTTTGTGTAGGCAGCCAGTTCCCCCAGAATATCTGGGGGGTTGCTAAAATTGCTGAGTATAAAATTCATGAGTAATTAAGTAATGAAGGCTAACACTGGAATTCCAAAGTGGCAGATACCTCTGTCACAGCGTGACATCCAAGGCCATTTATTATTAGGAAGCCTCCTTACTTGAAAAAAATAAACAATTCAGTATGGGTGAATTTTTTAAAGTATTAAATTAAATTTTTCTTAATAATTAGCTCATCTCTGAGGTGTTAAGGAACTTTTATTTTTTAAATAATATTTTATTATTTAATTAAAAGTATTATGTTATATATCCAAATCTAGAATCTAGTTAATTGCAACATCAGCTAGTTAATAATTTCATTTCCCTGAATGCTTTCCTTGGTTAATAAAAGAATCTTACAAATTTCTGCTTAAGATATGCCATTTGATAGTTGTAAGTAGTATTTTTGATGTTTTAATTGGCATTTCTTTGATATTAATAACATTCACTGTAGTTTCCCACAGTTAGTGGTCATCATTAGTTCTACTAAATTTTTTTATATACTGAAGTATGATTGCCCTACATCCTATTCTATTCATTTCTTTGGTTGTTTTCTTTTTAATTGAAGTGTAGTTGACTTAAAACACACTATTAGTTTCCAGTGTACATCACAGTGATTTGATATTTATGTATGTCAGGAAGTGATCACTGTGGAAAGTCTGTAACCTGTCCTATACAAAGTTATTAGGATATTATTGACTATATTCCCTATGGTGTACATTACATCCTCACGGCTTACCTATTTTATAACTGGAACTTGGATTATTTTTAAAGGAAGCAGAGAAAGAAAGAAAGTTGTGAGCACAGAGCAAAGTATAAAGATTCGGTCCTGCCATGGTGGTGATGACAATGTGAGACATTAGCAAATTGTGGAATAGAGGACAGGGGCAGGTCTCTGTCTGTCAGGGGACTTAATGGGGGAAGACTGCTTGTGATTTTCTTTTGCTTTATTCTTCCTTATTTCAATTTTGCAACCCTCCAACAAGCAGGCATTTCCCACTCGACGTCAAGGACTAAAACTACAGCAGTGAATCCACAAGGACATAGCTTGGTGTTTTTAGAGAAGCTGGACACTAAACAAGTAAGTAAAATCATGGTAAGGGGTAGGAACAGAGACCTATAAGGTTCTACCACCCTCCCCATTGTGTACCATGGGCTATTGTTTACTGTAAAATGTATGGTTCATTATAATTCTTGGAAATCTATTATTTTTATGTGTATGAAATTAAAGTTAAATGAAGCATAGGCCTTGCCTATCTTAGTTCTCAACATAATACTATTCAAAAAGATCCAGAAGTCATTTAAATGCAGTTTGGCATCCTAATAGCTAATGAGAAGTCTACAAATTCTGGAAAACTTCATCTTAATGCTGGAGTCATATTTGAATTATAAAATATTTGCTTGGAAGATAGAGACACTTTTCTTTCCAGTAATTTTGGGGGAGTAAGATAATTCCCAGACTGCTTTTATTGTGTGGTCCTGAACCTTTAACACACAATGTTAGATTGCCTCTCCTTTCCTTTCATTTTAAGGTGTGTGAACAACATAGTCCTCCGCAAAAGTCTGTGGGGAATATTTGATTTGTTTGAAATCAATCTATGCCCCCAAGAAGCAGCTCAGCTAGGGAGGAGGTGGGGTGGGCAATTAGTTTTATTTGATTCTCTTTTCTAATACTTCACAAACCTCGCTAAGGTCTGAAAAGAGCATCTGCTTCTCAAAACAGTTCTTTGCTGCTCTAAAATGTTTACTTCCAACAGGAACTTAATGGATGCTTAGAATTTCTCCACGTTGTGTTACCTTTGCTCGTGCAGTTAAAATCCCCACAAGCCCAGGCTCAATGTTGAACAGGAGGTGCGATCACAGCTTCCCGCTCCCCTTCTGAAACGTGAGCAGCTCACTGTGCTTGTCCAAAATGCTCTGTGCCAGTGCTCTCCTCTTTAACATTGTGCCTTATTGGTGACTTTGTAACACAGTTTGAACTGCTTCAAGCAGTCCTTCCCAAGGATGCCCAAGAGGAAAAAGAACTTGCACATCCTTAGGTCAGTTCTCTCATTTTGGAGGGTGCATGGTTCTTTCCCTAGGGGAACAAGCAAGCAAGCAAACAAATGAACCCTGAAGAGATCCCCAACACAAAGAAGGGGTGAGTTTGCAGTTATAGGCCACTAGCTGTTTGGGCTAAATTCTCTAATTCATCTAAATCTTACTTTTCTTCTCTGTAAAATGAAGTCAATAAAATATGTTGGGTTATTGAAGTTGATGCCAGTTTAAACTGTGTGAAAATATTTTTACAAAAATACCTAGTATCAAGGAATATTGAACTATTGCTATGGATTTTGATTATCCCCTTTACTGTCTGATAATGAAGTCTTGCCAGCCCTGGCAGTCAGGCGGTTAAGATTTGGCACTTTCATCACCACATCCCAGGGTCGTTTCCAGTCAGGGAACCACACCACTGTCTGTTGGTGGTCACACTGTGGTGGCTGAGTGTTACTGTGATGCTGAAAGCTCTGCCACCAGGACTTCAAATACCAGCAAGCTCACCCATGGAGGACAGGCTTCAGCGGAGCTTCCAGACCCAAACTAGGAAAAAGAACCTGGCCACCCACTTCTGAAAAATTCTCCATGAAAACCCTGTGAATAGCAGCGGAGCATTACAAGGTGAGAGGATGGTGCAAAAAGAGCAGGCAGGGTTCTGCTCTCTGCTTGGCTGTCCACAGGGTCACTAAGAGTCGAAGTCACTTGACGACACTAAATAACAACAATGATGGCTTGAGTATTGGGCAACAGAAGAGTCGAGTTGAACATATATATGCCAATAAAAGAGCTAATAGAGATTCTTAAAGAGATCACAGGGATAAGGGGATTAAATATAATTTGCTTTCCCATCTCACAGATTCAGTCATGTCTTTAAGGGATCTTCTGACATAGCTAGTTTAGTGTGAAAATTTGGGTGACTTTTCTTTTTGACTTTGACTCATAGGGCATTGAGAAATATAATTCCAATGGCATTTAGAAGAAGCCCTATAGACATTGAGCATCATTTAAGATGATAGCACAGCTCTTCTGCCTGAATTTTAAAATGTCAACCCACATATTCCTCATCAGTATATATTCAGGACCACTTGCTGCCCTTTAAAAAAAAATAGACTGGAGTTAGAAATATTGGCAGGTCTTGGTATCACATCCAACAGCAGAACGCCTCTTAGATAACACACATGCACTTGACTGACTCTTGCTCTCTGAGGACATTGTGGAGACCTTCAAGCTTTCAGATCCGCACTGCAGAAAGGCAGTCAGGGGTCCACCAATGCTAAGAAATTTTGTTCTCTCACGGTAACTCACTTCTTTTTCGATGCGTGCTGAACGAGCTTACTAGGAACTATCTTTACAGCTTGGAAGTCTATGATTCCATTCTTCCACAGGGTTAGCCATTTCTGAATTAGTTATTGATGTGTTGTCTGAGAGATATTTTTCCTCATTTGTTTATATGAAGCAGTTCTATCCTAAACAGGACAGCCTCATTTGGACACAGACCACAACAGGGGAAATGTCAGAAGAATTTATTTTTCTACTGTGATGTCATGTCCAGCCTTGTCAGTTCAACATTTTAGAAAGTAGTACAGGTTCAATTTTCAGAGTACAAATAAAAACTAAGAGAAAAAAAGGAATTACTATAATATCTGAGAATTATTTGACTGTTTTTTGTTGTTGTTGTTTTGTTTTGTTGTGTGAAATATTCTTTCCCTTTTTAATCTGTGCCCAATCCAGGACTCAGTGCTGTGGTAGGTCCAGAAAAAGAGAGAGAGAGAAAAAGCTTACCATTTAGTACAGGAATCCACCTTGTAAACAAATAAAACAACTTAAGAAAAACCCGATATTAACAGATTCTGATTTTTTTTTCTGCTCATATTGTTTGTTTCATTTTCCTATTGCATCACTCAAAATTAGACTTTTTGAATTTTCATGCTTGGGGGTGGAGTAAAAGTAAAAGAACAAAAAAGTGACATCTTGGAAGTAATTCTGGCAATAGCAAACAGGCTAAGTGGAGGCAAGTGTTTCCGGTATGATGTTAATACTTCGTTAATGTACTTTTCAAAGACTGACGTGCTATTATGGTGCAAGCTGTTTATAGTCATACAGTGTTCAGGTATGTGTGTGTGTGTGTGTGTGTATGCATATGTGCATACATTGACCTTCGATGATAAGAAATATCACAGCGCTAAGTTCCACTCTTTCAATGACTGGAGTTTTCCCGCCTTTGCATGTGTCCAGCAGCTCAGAATTAACCCAAAGTTTCAGCAGCTTGAATGCCCCCGATGTCTCCTCTTCAGCAGAGAGGGTCAGGCTGTAGAGCGAGCTTGCTGCTCTCCAAATTTCAGTGGCCTGCACCTCCTCCTCCCTCTTTCATTTCTGGTGTAGGACCTGACTAACAAACTTTATTATTGAGACAAGGAAGAACCAATTAACTAAACATATAGACAGTTGCCCAAATGCTGTGGAAAAGATAATCATGATCATCTCAGGAACTTAAAGAGTCATTATTTGGACAAGTGCAGCGCTGAGTGGGGGCGGTTTTGCAAAATCCAGTGCAAATAATCAGACCACGGATCAGTCAGGGACCAAGCCTAAATCCAAGTCCATTGTAAATATTTTTAGCTAGATTGCCATTGATGAGTTCCTGATCCCATCTTCCGTGGCCTTGGAAACCTTCCTGTTATTCAGTTGGTTGAATGGAGTTGAAATAACCAGCCAAAGAGAACAAGGATTTTTAACAGCTTAAAAGTCTATAGAAATAAACTAGCCCATTCCCAGAGTGAATCCAAACCAATTTTTTTTTCTTTCCTATTGTTTCGATCTCTTGTTTGTAGAAATTATCCTGTATTTCCTTTACCCTTTCCTATGGCTCAGGTGGGTACGGATCAAGCAGGATACAAATGCAAGGAAGGTGGGTGGGATTTGTTGCTCTTTTCTTACTATTATATCTTGCCTCAGCACTTGAAGAGGAAAATGGGGTTGTAGCACTCACCGCTGGGGGCTGCAGATAGAGCCCACATTATGGTGATCGTAGAAGACGTGGAAACGTCTCCATGGGACGATGGTAGAAGTCTAGGCAGGTGGAAGGGAGTGAGTGAGATAACACGGTGTGGTAGCTCAACTGTGGGAAAAGGCATGGGTCTGAAAGACGGAAAACTTGACTTGTAGTCCTTGGATGTTTTTTACTTAGGAATTAAGTGACCTTGGGCAAAACTTTTGACCAATTAGAGACTTACTTTCTCTTGGATGCTAGAATGTGCCAACCAGTGTCACTGACGATTGGTGACAAGCGGATGAGATAACATGTGCTCCGCAGCACTATCTTCCACACCTGCACTTGCTCTCATTACAGATGAGGCCAGCGTGGCATTGCGTAGGTAGGAGTAAAGAAGTTTCGCAGAGATAGATTTGACTTTTTTTTTAAGTAATGTCACTTCTTTCACTTGAGTGATATGGGGAGAGGAAGCTCTAGCTCTTTTAAACCAAGAAAAGTATTGTGGTCATTTCTGCCCTGCTGTCTAATTTCTTATGGTTTCCGCCTAAATTATTAGTAGAGAAGAAAAATTCCCTGAGGCATTAAAAAGTCAATGAGAAAAGACATGGCTATAATTTAATTTAACAAAATGTTTGTGAAATTTTGGTTTGTTCTTAAAATTTAATCTGAGAATTCACATGAACTTTTTTCTCCTCCTTTCCTAGAACACCCTCATGTAGCATTGTTCATGTGGTCAGGGCTACTTCCCGCCGGATGTAGAGGCCATGTATGACGAGCCTCGCAGCCTTCTGAGGCGGAGCTTGAGTCCACGCACTGTTTACGGGGGACTCTCCTGTCACCCCTTCCCGCCAGGCACCTGTGCTCTGCATCACCCCATAGAATCCCAGTCTTAGCTTGTTACCCTCCCTGTGTGCTTTCAGATGTTACGCTGGACTTCCTTGTAGTGTAATGGATCATTCTCGGAGATCAACAATCTATTGAGACCCTGAAGAATTCCCAAAAGTGAAATGTGAAGGTCAGCTATAGTAGTTTGAAAAATATTTGGGGAGCAGAAAGTCCCCTCTTAGACAAAACCTCCAAACTATATCATTCATGTGTCCTAAGCCTGTGACAGCTAGCCTGTCATTCCTCACAAACAGCAAGGTTTTCCATCAAGAAAATGAATATTCTTGAGATGGTTCCTCACATCACACTAGATATTTATTGCTAACAATGATATAAATGATAAAGGGATGTTGGTGTTTATGAAATAGTATTATTTAATGCAAATTAAATTTAATGTCAGACTAATATTACATATCAAAAATGCATTTCGGCTGAGATTTAATCTTGTTATTTATAACACCTAGGATTTGTTCTTGCCTGGTTGCTTATTTTTATTTTATAATATGGCCTCTTCCTGCCCTGAGCAAATGTGGGACCCAGGTAGAAGCTAAATATCCTGATCGGACTCAGGGAATGTTTTTGTGCAGCAAATTCTAGAGGGCACATCCATATTAAAGATGCCCTGACTAGCAATGTGAGCCGCTCAATAGAAAGTCAGCTGGCCATTCCCCTTCCACAGAAAGTAGAGGTCTATCTGTGACCTTGAATTCCCAACTCAGGGTATAATTATTTCTATTTAATTTGCTCATTTCCTTTTTATTCTTTTTATTCTTTTTGGTAATTGGATGCATGAGGTGGTAGAGACTGCTTTATTTACTTGACAAAAGCTGTTTCTCTTTCATGACTTAAATATGTATTTAGGATGTTCCATCAAATAACATTTCCTCAGGCTATGATACACATTGCAATATATGAAAAGCTTATTTAAAATCACATCATGGTTTCTAATTTATCACATGCTTCTGGCTAAAGAAAACCTTTGGGTGCTCACTTCCTTTGAAAATGAACACAGTTTCATAATTTCTGACAAGTCATGAACGATTCAGAATTTTTATGTTATTTTTAGAGGTAGAAATCCGGTTGGAGCAAAGGGGTGAGGGTTTTACCTTGAAGCTCTGTTTACATGAGAAAACGCATTATTTTTACCTGGAACATATATACAGATCACTTTAAAAATAACATTCCCTAAAGATGTTTTTATTATCACTTTACAAAAGACAGAGAAAAATTTACTATTCTTAAAGTACATCATTTTATTTTGGGTAACTTTGGCAAAAATAATGAAAATTGGGGAAGAGATATCTGGAGTTCTCTCCCACTCGCCTCCCCCAACTGCTAATGGATATCACTTCCCTGAAATGTCTAACCGATGACGCATCTAACACAAATTGCAGTTCAGATCACTCTGTACTCCCCCACTGTACCTTAGTAATTGGGGGGTTTGACTCCGAAGGTATGTTGAGAAAGATGTCTTGAGAGAAAAGTCATTTTGTTTTTTTTTAAAGATTGGCACCTGGGCTAACAACTGTTGCCAATCTTTTTTTTTTCCTGCTTTATCTCCTCAAACCCCCCCTGTACATAGTTGTATATCCTAGTTGCAGGTCCTTCTAGTTGTGGGATGTGGGACGCTGCCTCAACGTGGCCTGATGAGCGGTGCCATGTCCCACCCAGGATCTGAACCCTGGGCCACCGCAGTGGAGCGTGCGAACTTAACCACTCGGCCACGGAGCCGGCCCCAAGAAGTCATTTTTAAAAAGATATTTGCATGTGTATGTATATTAAATTCTTAATTTTTATTAAATAGTTCTTTATAGGGGACATTGCACATAGTACAATTATTTTTTTAGTCATCTGGACTATTAAGAGTGTTTTTAATCATTTAATAAGTAACCCGAAGAGAGAGTTTACAAAATCTACACATTTAAAACAGACACTTTAAAGCCAATCAGGTAAATTTTGGGTTTCTTTAAATAAGAGATACAGTTTAATTTAAATAACAACTTAATTTGAAATTAGTATTGGTTTTAGAATGAAAATAAAAGCGAGGCTGGGCCTTTTGAATAACTTCTTTTCTTTACCATTGAGTTCTTCTTTCCTAATAAACCTATGAATTAGAATACTGTTGATTCTCATATTTCCCAGATTCCATATTTGTGAATTTGCCCACTTGCTAAAATTTATTTGTAACTTCAAAATCAATACCCATGGACGGTGCTTCTGAGATCATTTGAAGACATGCGCAGATGTAGGGTGGAAAGGATCCGAGTTGCCCAGGCAAGTCTGAGGGCACAGGCAAAGCCCTGCCTTCCTGTGCCAGCTCCCTCACTATACTTAGTATTGAACTTTCTATATTTTTGAGCATTTTATTGGTGATTTCGCTGTTTACAATGCCTTCCAAGTGTAGTGCTGAAGTGCTAATTTCCGAAGCTCAAGAAGACTGAGATGTGCCTTATAGAGAAATTACACCTGTAAGACATGCTTTCTTCAGGCCTGAGCCATAGTGCTATTGGTTGTGACTTCAATGATAATGGATCAGCCATGTATTTAAAATAAGGTGTCTTTAAGTAGAAACACACATAAAATAAGGTTTTGTATTGATCAGTTGAAGAAAATGTGACTAGAGTTTGACAAATACCTAACCCTCTATTTTCTCTAGCAGCGATGACTCAGTATTCGCTAATTCAGCCTTCCAGGCAACTTTACAGCCACAACTACGAGAATGAGGAGAATCCTCTGTGCACGGCTTAAGAGTCTAACACCAGTGACTTGCGTTGGCATCAGTTGGCTTTATGTGTGTCCTGCCCTGTACAAGGCCTTCTGTGGGAGCATGTTCAGCTTAATATAGCTGATATGACTGAGGCATGTGGCGTTTCCATTTCTAGAATTGGAATAAATAAAGGGTTTTAGTCTGTTTTATGTTTCACATCCTTTACATTGATCTTCTCTTGTCTTTAAATATTTCATCACAGACCAGAATGTAGATACATCCTGGGAGAATGGTCTGAATCCTATGAAAAAAAAAAAAAACCCTGTAGTTTCACCTGCTGGAATGAGTTTTATATCTTTGAGTATGAACTAATCACCACCTGGGGTGAAAGCTGTTTCCTTCTGCTCCATTTCCTGATGCACTTTGAACGGTTATATGTGCATGCGCGTTTTCTACTTTCTTGGAGGAGTTTTTATCAGGTCGTGATTGTGATAAAATAAAAGAACTTATCTCCACCGTGGTAAACACAAAGATTATCCTTACTGTCTTTTTTTTTTTCCTTCCCTGCATAGCATCTCCTATACCAAAAGTCTCTCTGACGGCTGCCTTTACCATGAAAAAGGAATGAAAGATACCATCAGAATGCATGCGTCTCTCATAAGACTCAGCAATGAAGAGCTCATGAAATCCTCACTCTAGAATCTCTTCATTAGCTTTGCTTTGGTGACTGAATCCATCCAACCATCAGAGAAATCGTTTGCTGTTGCTACAAATGATTCATAACTTTAGCTCTGAAGGCAGATTTGTATTTGTGGAGCTATAGATGCAGTCAGATTTTATGCTTCCTTTATTGGTACCCAAAGATTGGTTTGTAATTTACTGCTACCTCTGCTCTCTTGCGGTAGATGTCTGGAGAGAGGAAATAAGGAGCTGGAGTCATGATTTCTTCTCTAAGATTTTGGAAGCTGTTTACTTATCCAATATCCTTTTGTTTGACTATAGCACTATAAAACACTGAAAAAAAGTTTATGGAAAAACTGCTGATTGCAAAACTGGCCTTGACTTAAGCAGCATGAACAGTAACACCATGGTAACTTCTATGTAGCTGGTAAACCAGTCTTATTCTAACAAGCACAAGAAATACTCTGACGAAACAGAAGTTCGCTAAGGTCTTTCAACTGGCTGAGGTCTCTTTGACAATGAATAGTGTTTTCTCAGTTGTTTCTAGATAAAAATTCAATGAGTTAATAATTATTTATAATTTCAAGTTCAATAGTGCATTGTTCTATATTACATGATTTTAAAGATCCTTTCTACTGATTAGAGGTTAAGATTATATATCTTAAACCTTTGATTTTTCATTACAAAAATACTTACTAGGGCAAGAGAGGACTGAGGTGGGAGTGCAACAGCATATTTCCTTTTATGATTTCTTCCCCAGAATGCCAATATATACAATAGAAATGCTGACAGTTTTCAAAATTTTTCTTGTAACTCTATCTATAACCATTTTAAAAGGAAATATTCTGCTTTCTAGTTGTCTTTGGCATTCACAGATCCCAGTGAAATACAGCCTTTTGCTGTATGCCTTTTCGAGACAGATATGCACAGTCATCACAATTCACAGTTATGTCCAGAATCTTACCAGTGTGTTCAGGTAATTAGCACAAGAGTTGTTTATGAAAACAGAAGACTATGGAGACCGTTTGAAAAACTACAAATGTTTTAACAGAGATTGCTGTTATTTGCACTTCTTTAGGACACTAGTGGAGAAATTTAACATGGCTACTGTCTGTCTTTCAAACACATGCCCCGTGGACTGTCATGAACAGGAAGTAGAGCCTTGGCCGAAGCTCTCAGCCCCTGAGACCGCCCGCTCCCTGACAATGGGACTTGATTACAAAACTCCAAGGAGACCTGGCAAGTGAACCCCCAGGGGCAGAGTCTGTAAGTGAAGACTTTTAAGCTCCTACTCAAGACTGCAGCCTTTCACACCAGCAATTTTTTTAAGTTCCACCTCTTCAGAGCAGAGGCTTTTCTGTTCCCCGCTCTAGACTTTTGTTTGACATGTGATTAAAATCTGAAGAGTTATCATGCCCCATAAGCCCCACTGTAGCACACATATGTAGCTCCTGGCTGCTTCTTTATCAGAAGGTTCTATCAGTCTACTCTGTCTTCCCTCTGCCAAGTGTCCTTCTTACTATTCGTTATCCCTTTATACCTACTCTTCCCTCTGTCAAGAAACTCTACAGGCATTTTTGTGACTTGCTTCCCCACTTCACTCAACACCTCTCAGAAAGTCTTCCTCTGGGGCGGGCCCGGTGGCACAGTGTTTAAGTTCCCACGTTCATCTTCTCAGAGGCCCGGGGTTCGCAGGCCCAAATCCCGGGTGCGGACATGGCACTGCTTGGCACCCCATGCTGTGGTAGGCGTCCCACATATAAAGTGGAGGAAGATGGGCACGGATGTTAGCTCAGGGCCAGGCTTCCTCAGCAAAAAGAGGGGGACTGGCAGTAGTTAGCTCAGGGTTAATCTTCCTCAAAAAAAAAAAAAAAAAAAGAAGGAAAGGCTTCCTCTGACCACCTGTTATTTTCAATATCATTATAGTGGGTTTTTATAATTTATAGCACTTTTCACTACCTGAAAAATATTATTTATCTCTTTACTTGTTTTGATCGCAGAATCATATCTCTTACAAATAGAGACCTGTTTTTTTTTTTTTTATTTCTTTGTTTTGTGTGTTTCCCCACTGTATCCCAAGCACCAAAAATGCCCCTAGCACAACGTGGTAGGCACACAATAAATATTTGTTGAATAAATTAAACAATTTTACTGTTATATTTTCCTTTTATCTTTTCTCTTCACTTTCATCAGCATCAGGGAGGATAAAGACATTGAAAACTAAAGTAAAATAAAAAGTAAGCAGAGAGTTAAAATAAAAAAACCAGCATGTATGTGTAGTCTCTTGGCAACAGACTTTTGAAAGCAGATAAGAGCCTGGCCAGTTCGTTCAAACCCTGCCTCTTCTTCTTGCTAACTGTGCAAACTTGAGTAAATTATGCAACCTCTCTGTACCTCAAATTCTTCATCTATAAAATGGGCTAATCATAGGATATGTGCCTGTCTCACGGAATCATTTTAAAGATTAAGTGGATTAATTCAGATAAAGTCTTTGGACAAGTGCCAAGTATACAAGTATTTACTTAATGTTGACTACTATCGTTAGTGTCTGCATTAAAATATTTGGAAAAGGAAATAGAGCTCATTGTATGTACTCTGGGATAAGGTGGAGTGGGATGATGTGGATTGGGAGGATTTTGATTAGAATATATAATTAGCTCTCTGCAATTGCTATTCAGTGAGTGAACAAAGGCAGTGAATTTTGCTCCAAATCTGCCAAATGCCTCTTCTTGTTGAGGTGAACCAGTACTCCAGAAATCTTTGCATGTCAAAATTTATCAGCATAAACTTAGTATTTTCTAATTCACCATTAGCCACTTATAATACTCTGTCTAGGGGAAATTTACTCCTCTACTTTAGCTTTGGAAGCTAGAATAAGCGTAACATGTTTGGAAGTCGGAGACAGAGGGGAGGAGAATATTCACAACTTGTTACCTCTCCACGTCAATAAGTAAGTGCCAATCAACATCTCTACATCAGGCCCACCTCCCAGCAAACATACACACGGTACACACACAGAAATGCAGACACATGGGCACGCTTTCTATGAGTGGCTGATGTTGCTAAGCAATCACGGCTTGTCCCCTCTGAAGAGCTGTTTTCAGGATTCTTCCTAACACGGTGCAAGTACTCACTCCAACCAATCAGAACTGAATGTAAGTTCTCCAAGAGCATGTTTTTTTCCTCCCTGATTTATTGCTATGGCACCAAAGCCCAAGAACAGTCCTAGGTGCTCAGTAAATGCTTGTGGACTAAGTGAATAAGTGATTTTCCATCCTTGACTTAAGTCTTCTGAATTTCAGATAATGAAATCATATTTTTTAGGGCAAGTCATGATGCCTCCATACATGCAAGAAATAGGAGTGAGCACATAATGCCTCACTTTGCTCCCATTGTACTCAAGCTTTTATAATTGAGACAAAGAATATTACTTACAGGACTTCTGTCAATTCACCTGTTACCCTAATCTGCTCACTCCTCTGCTTGGTTACAGACTTTAGGTATGCCTAGCTTACAGCAACAGAAATCAATGAAAAAATCTTCTCAAAAGATTAGCCCAAGGATTTTTCCGTGACTCACATCCCCACTCTGACATTCGACCTCGTGTTTATTCAGCCTTTCCTCTTAGTCTCATTCACATCCTGACTTCCCTCTTGTTGCCTCCTTCCTATAGATCTGCAGAATCATCCTGCACCATCTACATGGCTCTGATCTAGGACTATTTTCCTTCTTCCTCCAGTTCTGTTCTCTCTGCTTCTGGGAACCCTTGGCCACTTGGCCCAAAGTTAGGTGATCTGTGTATGGGCCAGGCCTCTGGGACATTCTGCCCAAGAAGTGTCTCAGCTCTCATCTCCCACTTGACTGGATGACGGAGTGAATAAAGTCACCCTCGTAGGACAAAGACACACACAAACATAGACATACCATGTTTTTCACCACCTTAACCACCTAATAACGCTCAATAATGACAGCAACATAAGTGTTAAGCTCATGGATCTGATGTAATTTATATCCCATCTGATGTTTTGAGAATTGTCCCTTATTAGGGGTATTAGCATATCTAAAGGACCACACATTGCAGACGTTTCACTCTTTAGTTCCCATACGGCCTTTTATTTCAAACAGCCATTGACTGTTACAACCCATGTTGAGGAATAATGGCCCACAGTGCACGTTTATTCAATAACTATTAAAAAATATTAGCATATGCTGCTTAGATCTTGGTACTTAGATCTTCTACATGTTGCTACTTTGGGAATTTATATGTAAGGCCAAAAGCGTGTAAACAAGTAGGTAGTTTTATTGATTAAAATGAGAAGGGAGGTGTTTGAAAATTTCTATTTGTATTCTACTTAATCTTACAGTACAGTGTCTGCTCTGCACAGTGAATAACTCTAGCTGCCAGGACTAATGGCCACGCTTCTTTGTGACTCGCTTTTATCAACCAAGATGTCTGATGATGCCTAACTCATACAGTTTTAATGAAGAGCAAAGGAATTGATATATGTAAAGCACGTAGAAAAATGCCTGGCACACAATGAATGCAAATATATATTAGATATTCCTGTAGTTGTAATTTTCATTGCTACGTACACACTTTAATCCATTTTTAAGCCTTAATCGGTTTTCTGGAATTAAATTTATAGACTATGGATTTGCAGGAGGTAATTTTCTCTAAGTTATAATATATAATTCTGTTTCTTTGAGTATAACAAATGTAAAGTGAGAGGGGAACAAAAGAGGATCGAAGACTCTTTTAAGAGCTCCTCTGATTATTCTCTAAACACATCATTTGGAAAAGATAAAAATCTTATTTTCCATAATTATACTTAATATAGAAAGGAAAACAAAGGATAAAAGAAGTTTTGTAGCTTCAACTGTATGAGTGAGGCTCCTAATGTGGTTTTCTTAGTATTTTTAAATTATGAGAAACGAGCTGGGCCATAAACCTGTGGTTGAAGAGTCTAAATAGTCGACAAGTAAAGGTAGAGAAAGAGGGGCTTGCCAGACTCACCTGATGGTTTTTAAAACTGTATCTCCCCCAGGAATTCTTATATGTCTTTGTATGTGATAGAGAATACTGGTATTATGTGAAAAACACACAAAAATGGTGAGTATAACTCTTCAGCTACATTTTCCCTGTCATTAGTGACAGTGGAACATTGAGAGTGACTCCTATTGTAGGGTTTTTTATTCAACTCTGGCAGTTTTTGAGGGTGAAAACATAAATGAAACCCAAGGGAAGTGTAGAAATCTGTCTAATAAGTCATAAACGTGCTTTGGTATCCAGAACCAGCTGCATATTTTTCAGGGCCCACTGCAAAAGGAAAATGTGGGCTCCTTGTTACAAAATTATTAAGAACTTCAAGATGGCCATGGCAGAGCTTTAAACCAAGGATGCAACCCTCCTAAGTGCAGAATACTTACCGGTGCCACCGGCCATATTTGTATCATAGTGATGAGCAGCCTGTACGTAAACTGCACAGAAATCCCAGCAAGAAAGACATGACACAGTGATTGATCTTAAACTAGACTTGCGTAATTAACCAGTAGAATGTATCAATTTATTAAATGAATCACACTAGGTCATCATATAATCATGAAGAAAAGCATCTGGAACACTGTGCATTTATGATTTTAAAGGAAGAGTACAAAGATGATCCTACACTTCCAACTCTCCTCTACATCGGATGATATCTGCATGCATGGTTTCCCTAGATGAGCATGTTCTCTACCCACACCCATGGAAGTGGATCTCAGAGAGCTTGTTCTTAGCACTCCAACGTCAGAAGCATGCTGAGTGCTTGTAAACTTTCAGATTTCTGGGCTTCGCCTAAAACTGTAGACACAGGATTTCCGGGGCAGGGTCTAGGAAACTGAGCTTCCTGCAAGTTTCTCTGAGGATATTTATCTACATAAAGGAAACCACAGGGGCCGGCCGGTGGTGCAGCGGTTAAGCGCGCACGTTCTGCTTTGGGGGCCCGGATTCGCCGGTTGGGATCCCGGGTGCGGACATGACACCACTTGGCACCCCATGCCATGGTCGGCATCCCACATATAAAGTAGAGGAAGATGGGCATGGATGTTAGCTCAGGGCCAGTCTTCCTCAGCAAAAAGAGGAGGATTGGCAGCAGTTAGCTCAGGGCTAATCTTCCTCAAAAAAAAAAAAAAAGAAAGAAAGAAAGAAAGAAAGAAACCACAGAGCCGAGGATTCAGGAAAATAACAATGAGAAAATAAAATTCAAGGAGTCTTAGTGCTGGTGCAGTATCTGAGTTACCCACTATATTAGTTTGCTAGGGCTGCCCTAACGAAGAAAATTTCTTAATCTCCCTGTTTTCTCTTTAAAATAATAAGAGTGTTGAGTGTTAAGATCTTGCTACAGCCAATTTTCTTGATAAACCTAAGATCACAGAAGGTACTTTTCACAGACTTCCCCTCAGGCTATCTTTTCCAAGAACTGAAATTGCTTAACAAATCTTGTAAATACTCTTTCCTGGACATAGACCATCTTTTCAAAGAACTGATAACAGTTAACTAATAATCATGGAATATCTCTCTCTCCCCACATACATTTTCTATTTCGTTTTCTAGCTTCCTAATTGCTTTACTATATAAAATTTCTGTTAAATGCCAGAAATCCAGAGCAGTATGATTTTCCTAATGTCTTTCATGCTATAATAGATACAAAACTTTCTATTTTCTCACCTGCTGTCTAGTTCTCTTATTCTAGGATCTCCAAAAAATATAGAGATCCCCCATGCACCCCAGGATAGTCTAGACTCTTTCACTGCTGGGACCAAGGGACTTTGACAAGATCAGTGAATGCCAGAGGTCCATTGTCACCTCCTCTTCTTAAGATTCTTCCATCCAGAGTCTGAAGTAAATCCTGCTCTATGTCTGCGTTTTGACTTGTTTTGTTTGAGCACTGAGAAAGACTAATCAAGTAATTAATCAATTAATTAATTAATGCCATTTGTCCCTGGTGATATTATTTATGATTTCCTCTGCCTTTCTTCCATCTCCTAGAACTCTTTAACTCAGCGTGAGGTGAGATGTAGCATTAAGAGAGATTTGCTTCTTTACTTCTCAGCTTCTTCAGAAACTATGAGAAGCACACAATTTTCTGATATGTCTCCTGGCTAATATCTGGCTAATATCTTCTTTCATGCATGCTTGTCTATCATGGAACTAATAGCATCAAATATTTGAACTTGGGTACAATTTCACCAAGGAAAATCAAGACCTACTGTGGCTACTTTGGCAAATTTTTGGCATAAACAAGATTCATGCCTTAGACAAAAAAAAAATAGGTATATATATATATATATATATATATATATATTTCCTCATAGATATATGTATCTATGAGGAAATTTTGTCTGCCTAAAAGACTTGTTTAATATGAGAACCCTCTCCTATTACCTTGTTCTACAATCTTTCTAGATTAATAAATAATGGTTTTTTACTCTTGCGGCTTGATGAAATCGTCAAGGCTGTAGGACATTGTTTAACCTGGTTGTAATTGACTGTGTCCCTCCCTCTGTGTCTCTCCCGCCAACTCCACATCTGTCTACATCTCTATCTCTCCATCTCTCCTTATTCTTCATCTCTATTTTGTTTTCCCATTTTCTTGGAAAACTTTGAAAATAAACCAGATGAAGTGCCACCAATGTTTTTGCATGCTAGACACTGTAGAAATAGTTTGTTAAGAATTTCTAAAAGGAATAAAAACAAATAGTTTTTTTGTTTCTTGAGGTTTAAAAATGTCAACTGTGTAAGAAATTTTTCCTGCTAAAATTTCAACTAAGAAATATAATTAATATTCTTCTTCACTAGTTAAAGTAAGAAGACCTCTAGTTCCAAGATAAGAAGATATTTTAAACATTACTTTAAAGGTTGGAAAAAAAAAAGGGGGCTGGCCCAGTGGCAGAGTGGTTAAGTTAGCATGCTCCACTTCAGCGGCCCAGGGTTTGTGGGTTCAGATCCTGGACAAGGACTTTCACACTGCTCATTAAACCATGCTGTGGCGGCATCCCACATACAAAAATAGAGGAAGACTGGCACAGATGTTAGCTCAGCAACAATCTTCCTCGAGCAAAGACAAGAAAACTGGTAACAGATGTCAGCTCATGATCAAGATTCCTCACCAAAAGAAACCTTGAACACATGGGTTTATAAATTAGAACATTTTTATATAATAGCCAAATAGATGAATCTTTGAAAATTTAAAGTTTGTTAGTGATCTTGATTTAAAGTTTATTCTTTGTCTTTTTCACTCATTTAATTGCATAAAACTAAAGCCAACACAGAGTTCTAGGTTGTGAAAGACTAGGGTTAAACTTCTCTTGATTTAAACTTTCTACATTCTTATACTAGTTTCAGGAGTCATTTAAGTTATCATTGTTTTCACAAGTTAAGATTACAAAAATATAAAAGTGTGTTTAGGGCAGGGGACATGAACGGACATTTCTCCAAAGAAGATATAAGAATGGCCAATAGACACATGAAAAGATGCTCATCATCACTAATCATCAAGGAAATGCAAATCAAAACTACACTAAGATATCACCTTACACCTGTTAGAATGGCAAAAATATCCAAAACCAAGAGTGACAAATGTTGGAGAGGTCGTGGAGAAAAAGGAACCCTCATACACTGTTGGTGGGAATGCAAACTGGTGCAGACACTATGGAAAACAGTATGGAGATTTCTCAAAAAGTTAAAAATAGAAATACTTTATGACCCAGCCATCCCACTACTGGGTATCTATCCTAAGAACTTGAAATCAGCAATTCCAAAAGTCCCATGCACCCCTATGCTCATCGCAGCATTATTTACAATAGCCAAGATGTGGAAGCAACCTAAGTGCCCAGCAACTGATGATTGGATAAAGAAGATATGGTATATGTATACAATAAAATACTACTCATCCATTAAAACGGACAAAATTGTCCCATTCACAACAACATGGATGGACCTTGAGGTTAGTATGTTGAGTGAAATAAGCCAGACAGAGAAAGACGAACTCTGTATGACTCCACTCGTAGGTGGAAGTTAACATATAGACAAAGAGAACTGATCAGTGGTTACCAGGGGAAAGGGGGGGTGGGGGGAGGGCGCAAAGGGTGAAGTTATGACTAACAATGATATACAACTGAAATTTCACAAGGTTGTAAACTATCATAATCTTAATCTTAAAAAAGTGTGTTTAACTGAATGAATTTGTAATTTAAAGATCTTTAGTTAGCTTGAAGACCATGACAAATTTTAAATTTAACAAATTAATAAAGAATATTTGGGTAAAGTTTTTGATACAAAACTTTGGTCACTAAAATAGTTCCTATGCATTTTTAAATGGCTAGAGATAAGCAGGTGTGCAAATGACTTTCAGTAATGTTGATCATGAAGGAATTTTTGCCATTTTAAAATTTTTAAAGGTGATAATGAAATGTGTGGTCATGAATAAAAACAGCTACATAATTCTTGATTTCCTGTCTTTCACTTTCTTTGTATCAGGAAGAAACAAAAGTTGGTTGATTTTTTAAGGATAATGTTAATATAATTGAGAATATATTAGGTATAATAACTACAGAAATATAAATATTCATGCACATTAATGAATGTGGTATGGAAGTTTATTTAGAGAATTGTTATACTTAAGATTGCAAATTCAAATATAAAATATACATTGTTTTATTTACCATGTTGATAAAATTAATTACATTTACAGCTAAATGTAAAAACTCTATTTATGTAACTATTTGCTTGTATATGTCCAGATATATGCATAAAGATATATTAGGATTACTTTTAAAGCTTATAAATAGTAAAAATAAAATTTTAAAAATGAAATATCTTAAAATGCTTAACAAAATTAGCTGAATATTAATGAATATATTCTTAAGGAAAAAAATTAATAATTTTCCCTCAAGTTTTTACATGGATGACATAAGAACTGGGACAAAAATTAATTTGTATTTTTCTTCTGTGAGGCAACCAAGTTATTCTGCACCCAGACCACAAAAGTTCTTATTATCAAAATGTTTTGTCAACTCTATTTCTGATAGTCTCATATCATTTTAATATTTCTTATTTTTGAAAAAATGCAAATGCCTAATAATCAGTTTTATTTATTGTTTGCTTTTTAAATATTGCCTGTAACTATTTCCTAACTTTGAAAACTTACGAGTTTTTTTGAAGTATTTTCTCTTCTGTTTATTCTTGATATTTCCTTTCTCAAACTCAAACCTCAAATTTAAAATCATACAAAATGTTTCAAACTATCTTTGAGTTGCCTAGAATGTCCATCAGGTAAGCCCAGTATATGCTTCTTTGCCTTTAAAAGGATGACAAACAAAAATAATAAAGGTGATCTTGGCATTCTCTAAATTTTAATTAACTAAAAGCTATTGTAGGGGAGGAAGAACATTTCCTCTACCTACTCTAGGTCCTTCTCGCTGGACTACGAATTAAATTGACATGAGACAGAATAACAGGAGAAAATTAAACAAAGCTTTATAACATGTATACCTGGGAGAGGCTCAGGAAAACTGAGCAACTCACCAAATGACTGAGGCTCTCATCTTAAATACCCTCCTCAGCTAAAGACAAAGGAAGATTTTGAGGGTGGGAGGAGTCAGTTACTGGACTTTACCAGAAAAGCACAGTAAACAAGGGCAAGGTTATTATACAGATTTAAGTGCTTGCCTTCTGCATTGATAAGAGTTTCTAGAGATAAGATCATCCCCCCTTCTTCCTGGCACAGAGAGGGAGAATCCTTTACAGGTGGAGATTCCCCTTACAAATGTAAATGTCTCTTACAGAGATTAAATTCTACTTTTCAGAGCTTTTCCCATGTCTGAAGTTTTTAAAAGTAACCAGCCCAAAATGATCCTTATGCCAAAGAGACACACTTTGGGGTGGCCAATTCTGATCCCCCACACTATCATGAAAGATCTTTTATTTACCAAATTTGGGATAAGAGATAAAAAATCTGACATATCAAAGAGAGGTTCAGTCTTTATAGATTTCTGTGTAACTTACATTTTACGTATTATGAGTCAAAGGCTGTGTGCCTTTCAGGTTAAAAGAAATATTTGCAAGAGTAATCCCAAAGACTGTCTACCATTTGATTTTCTTTCTAGCTTTCAACAACTTGTCAATCAGGGAAGTCAGGGACCCATCACTACATGAGTTTGGCCCTGGAGGTTGGCCACTAGCCTCACTGTTCATGAATGTTTTTATTCCTATTGTAGTCGTGGACTACACACTTGATGTGATTATGAAGCAGAAGAGGGGTTCATACTCTTCCATTCTTTATTTTATTTTATTGTTTTGAGGAAGATTAGCCCTGAGCTAACATCTGTGCCCATCTTCTTCTATTTTGTATGTGGGACGCCTGCCACAGCATGGCTTGATTAGCAGTGTGTAGATCTGCACCTAGGATCCAAACCGGCCAACCCCGGGCTGCCCAAATGGAGTGTGCAAAATTAACCCTTACCCCCCCAGGCAGGCCCCATACTCTTCCATTCTGTTAACGCTCTTCATAAAATACATCAGCACTAATCATTGTAGGTAGGCCTCATGACCCTGGTTCTTTCTCCATTTTGTAGTCCTTTGACATCAAGTGGCTACTGGTGGTTGCTTCATGGAGACATTGCTATTGAAAATGAACCATGAATTCAAAAGTGCTTCTTCAGTCACTGTGATGGGGTTCCCCAGATGCACATATTGTATTCATTTAATTCCACTGTTTCCCTTTTTAACAATTGTTAAAAGCTGCTTGGGAATGGTTACGGTCAAAGATAAATAAACCTTTTTTGTCTGTAAAAAGCTTAATGCTTTCTACACAGTATTACCAACCACGCCAAACCCTTTATAAGACGCCTATCGAGCAGGTAGATAAAAGTCAATTTTGCCTTTTTATTTATTAATTGCAAATGATTGCTCAATTCAGATACCCGCAATATTTTTGAAAACGTATTACTAATCTTTTTAAGCCCATTGTGCTGGGATAAACCACTGCTCGTTCAATCACTAGAGATTTAAAGGTCAGAGCTGCTGTTTGTCCTCGGTTCCCGAGAGCTGTGCACTTCACTATTTTCTCTGTAATTCTAGCTGTTGTAATTATGTCTTCCTGCTGAGGAGAGGACAGAGTGGACCTGTCAACAGACCAGCTACCCATCGTTACTAGCGCAGCCCTCTAACTACAGTGGTTTTTCTTGTTTGTTTATTTTATTATTTACTGTGTGCACACGTGTGTGTGTTTTCCCTGAGGGATCATTCAGCCATTCAGTGTATCTGTGTCTGTTTCTAATTATTTTGCTCTTCAGTTTCCTCCTCCATTCCTATTCCATTAACTCGGATATGAATTAATATATGCAATACATTTGGCTGTTATTTCATCAATGGAAAATTTCCACTATGTGATTGAACTTTTCAGGGAAGTTAAAGGTATTTGTTTTGTTTCTTGGAGAAAATCATATCGGAAAACCCATTTGATCTGGATGGGAGAGATTTTTCTGAAGATTTGAAAGCTTATACCAATCTGAGAAAGCACATAACACCAAAGAAAAGCCCAATTTGAGTGAAGGATGAGATACAGTGAGAAAATCAGAAATGTAAATGCTTGTGCTCTGCATTTAACACAAGACTACAGTAAAGCCTTTGACTTGTTTCAGACAGCATCAGTCTGCGATGTCCAGCTTCTTGAAATCATCTTCCCTTCGGAAGACAGAAAGTAATCAGCAAGCCTTACAAAAGATGAGAGAAAGGTATCATCTATTTAAAATAGCAGAAGAGAAAATTCAAAAAACAAATTAAATCTATGCTTAGGTAGTGCCAGCTTCAAATCCTGAATTTTTCCCCCCTAAGCACATAGTATCTATTTTTGACTCTTTCAAAGGCCCTCACACTGCACAGGCTCTGATCTAGTCAAATGAAACTTCATGACAATAGTACTTTGCACCTTTTCCTGCTGTCCCATAGGCAGACAGCCCCAGATGGACATATAAGGTGTGCACTAAGAGTTTATAAGTTGGTTATTTTGAACTTGAAACACATTTTCCCACTGAAGGGGGCAGGGAAGAAAAGTTCAGTAGAGTGCTTCGATCTCCAGGCTAGCTTATCAGAGCAAAATGTAACTGAAGATGAAGATGCTTTGTTATTTTAGCTTGGTGCCTCCTAAAACTGCCTGAGCATCAGAATTTACCTTTAGAGCTTACCGAAATAGATTTCTGAACTACCATTTCCTCCCTCTTACTCAAAATCTAACTCAGCATATCTAGAGAATGGTTTGGTATAACTTGGAGTTTATAAAGAACTTCTGAAAGGACTTAATATTTTAATGTGAAACATATTGTGCATTATAAAGAGTATACACTGTTGTGTATAGAGTTCAAAGCAGGATAAAATGAACTCCCTTACATTCACCACTTGGTTTAAGAAAGACAGCATTATTATTTGCTTAGAAACTCCATTTATGACTGTCTTCATCCTGTCCTTTTCTGTCACACCCCATAAAGTGACATTGGCCTGAAGTTTGGCATAATTTTTCCCTTACTTTTCTTGATAGTATTACTGACCATATATGAATCCGTTTAGATAAGTGGATAGATATGTATTTTTGTCTTTTTCGAAAGTTCTGCAAAGTGAAACATACTGCAAGTGCTTTTCTATGACTCAAGTCTTTCAAACAAGATTGTATTTTTGAGATGTAGAGACACTTATGTGCTGCAATTCCTTCCTGTTCAATGCTATAAAGTATTCCACTCTATATGTCAAAATGGATTCATCTTATTACTAATAGCTATCTGGGTATATTGTATTTATATCTAGAAACCATTGCTAAACTCTTTTCAAATCTAATAGTTAATCTGCAGATCCTTTTAGGTTATTTATATAGACCATTTTATCAACAAGTAATGATGGTTTGACTTCTATTTTTCAATCATTTCCCGCTTAATTTCTTTCCCTTGTCTTATTGCAATTTGTTTAATGGAGGTTTTCTAGAAAGCAGAGACAGAGGCAATAAGTATAAGCCGATGCTTTATTGAAGGGAGACGTAATCCTAAAAATGAAGGAAAAGAGAAATCAGGCAGGAAAGATGGGAAGGTAATTACAAGATAGTATGCTACCTAGCTGTTAACAAAATTAAAATGAACCAACAAGAAAACTTCAGACTGCAGTGGCATATAGAAAGTCTCAGGAGACACTACAGGCAACTGCTGTGTCTTAGGGCCCTCTGTCCACAAAAGGAAGGGAGGAGCACTTATCTGCCATCTCTGTCATGTTGTCCCACAGGGCATTAACTCTCCTAAATTTTGAGTTGTGTTACCAGACATTTCTAGGAAGCCTTTGGGAAAGCCAGATTCTCTGCCTTGCACTTGGTATTTCATGACCCCAGATACAGCAGGGGGAGCTGCGTCTGCCATGAATCCAGCTAGTTTAATCCCAGGTGTGAAAGTTTCTGTAGCTCCTGTCACCGCGGGCACCAGAGAAGTCTAATCCTGGGAAAGGCGGTGGCAGCCAATGGAGTTACAAGACAAGAAGATGACAGTGATCCATTGAGCAGGTGGAGAAGGGAGGAAAGTGACGTGGAGAGGTGGGGGTGGGAAGAAGATGAGACTGAATTATTTTTGTACAATTTATAGGAAAACATATTTCTGGTACAAGTTTCAAACAGGAATCATGGTGATTCTAGACATCCTTTTTATTTCCTCTGATCTTTGGGGAAGGGTTTGAACTCTGCTGTAAAGGTTTTTGTTTGTTTTTTCCTTTCTTCAGGTTAAGGAAATTCCCATTTATTTTTATTTTACTATAGTTTTTGAAATCATGAAAGAATGTTAAATCATATCAAATGTATTTTTAAAATCTATATAAATATATGCTCTTCTCCCTTTAACAAAAGTGATAAATTTAAAAAGCAGTGTCTTTTTGTTTATTATTTTTTCTGTAGATTAATTGTATTTACTAATATTTTGTTTAGAATATTTCAGCCTTTCCTTCATATTTTGCCTGCACTTTGTCTGGTTTGGCTGGTTTCACTGGTGGGATCCAGATCATCATTCATCAGGTGTCTGAGCTCTGAGTTTTCTTGCCTTTCTTGGGTTCTGCCCAACTTAACAGGTCCTCTCAATGAGGTCTGAGCCATTTATATTCCACAAGTTTACTATTTCCTACAGAGAATTATATCGTAACAGCTCCAGCGTGTTCTTTTACTTCTTTGTTCACATGACTGGTTTCTTTGACAAGATTACAAACTCATGGAATGAGCAGAATGTGGCTCAAAAAGAAGTTACCTCATTTATTTAAATAAGAGAATAAACAAATGTTTGGTGTGAAACGAAGTATAAAAGTAGATTTGAGTGCCCTCGAAAGCCTGAGGAAAGAATTACCTAAGTATTAGACGAAAGCACTAATTTGACCAGTTCCTTAAAGGAATGGGATGGTGGCTTTTGTGTTTAAAATACAAGGATAAAATGATAATAAGATGCTGCCTATGGCATACTTCTCAGGTTGGCAAAAGCTTAACGTTAAGGGTTGCAACCATAAAGGTTGGAATTACTTTGCCTATTTCTCATATTACTTTGTTCTTATACTCTGTCACTATCCACGCAGTAGTCACACGAGGTGTAATAATACATAGGTATCAGCATTGGGAAGGTGAAGCAGACAAGTGTGTCGAATGCTATCAATTGAAAGAAACCAGATCAGAGAGAAGGAGAGCTCCTCTGATGCTGAGCAGTGGGAGCAAACCCTCTCTCATGGCCTTTACCCACAGAGAATCCATGAAGGGAGAGGCAAACATAGCTTGGTTATACTTGTCTCTCACTCCTACTGCATCTTCTTTTTCTTCATTAAGTATTGCACGTGTGTGTGTGTGTGTCTGTGTGTGTGTGTTGATGTAAACAAAGAAATTTCTCATCAGCAACCAAAATTATAATTTCAAAAATATTTGAAAAAAAAGTTATTGGCACATCTAAACATCCAAGGGTTTTAACTCCTCGCCAGCAAGTGTTAGACACAGTTACCTTTGATTGGGCTGTGATTAAGTAAAGAAACATGTCAGGGACTACACTTCTGTCATGATTTGACTCTTTCTAGAATGGAAAAAATAATCAAGAGAAAAGATGTAATGTGGAAACGTTAATACATAAAACTCTCAATGAACAAAGAAGTCGTCTGGCAAAAACTACAACTGAATGATAATGAAACAGGAAGAAGAAGAAGAAATACAAAATCAGCTTTTTCAGATTACATTAATATTAACAGAGAGCTATCAGAGAGAAACCATTTAAAAAATCATATCACAAATTATATTGACCAGTTTTGCAACCTCTCTTATTTGGTATAGGTAAATCTTTTAAAGTTCAGAGAAATGGCCTTATTTTACAGCAATTTCTTTTTTTGTCTTCCATATTTGGCTTTTAAATAAAAGAATTGGTATTATTTATATTGTACTGACATCTGGTGGACCTTGGCCTTGATACAGCTAGAAAAAAGCAATGATTGGAAACATCCATCAAGGTCCATTGAACAATTCCATAGCAGCCTTCAAGTCACACCCTAAATCAAACCAGGGTGAGAACATTATTTTAGGTTCTATCAACATCCCCTCACTTCATTTAAAGGGAAAAATTGAACAGCTCTTGGCCACACAGTGAAGCTGCTTTAACACCTAGCACTTCTCCAATAATGCCTATCTTTATGAAATCCAGAAGTTATGGTATTTAGGATATGACCACACAAAAAGCCTGATACTCTCTTATTTCTTGAATCTCAGGGACTTTTTATGATGGCATCTCTTCTGCTCTGGACATACTTAAAAATATACATATTATAGCTTGTGTATATACAATGCAGTAACATATATATTATGTACATGTATACTTATATACATGAAACTCTTGCCAAACTGCTTGAAAGCATTTCAAGTGTGTCGGAAATGAAAGGGTATTTACAGGCTTCAAAATGAGCTGATTGTCTTTGACCCAGTTTGGTTTTGTTCACTTGACAAAATGTAGCCGGAGTTCGTGGTCTCTATCCCCTTGGAAATAGGGCAAAAGTGCAACCTGATAGAATGCGGAAATAAGGGTAAAAGAACATTTTTTAGTTAGCCAAAAACTACATAACAAAATGACTTTCCTGTAACCAAAAGTTTTCACCCTACTTTTCTTTTAGTCAGACTCCTGAGACCTGCGTCACACATCCATTAGAACTAGGAGACTAAATCTGGGAGATTTACCCCAAAAGCTATTATATTAAAAATGCCTTTTATCCTTTTATGCTATTTAATCCCAAAGGGATTTCTTCTGCTGTTTACAAGTCATACAGGAAGAAAAGAGCATAATTTTTACATTGTAATGAAGAGTAAAATTATAATCATTTTCTATGTTTTTTCAATGCCATTAGTCCTCCATTATAATCACATTACTAGTCCAAGGTACTATTGTTGAAATTATGTATGAGAATCCTGTCTGTGCATTTTATTCTGACTCTGACTCTGGTCCCATCCTCTCTACTTGTGTGGAATGGATCTAATAACCTCACTGTACACTAAGCTCCCACCCACGCATAGGGACTCGGAACGAGAGTGAATTAGGTACGAGAGTGTTCATAGGTACAAAGAACAAGTTAATTATGATTAACTCCATCCCAGAAAATACAAAATTACAGAATTAAAAGTTGTTTAGTAAAATATCTATCACAAAACTGACAAAATACATGTTGCAATATCTTCTAATCTTAAGAATTATGAATAATTTTGAAAAAATTTCTGGGTACTTATCTAACAGTTCTTTAATGGAGCCCAGATATAATCCACAATAATGAGAAAAATGATATCAATAGGTCCATGTCCGCAGGAGACGTATGGGGAAATTTGTTAATTCAATCAAGGGAACAGATTTAAGTGGGGATTTAGCCAATGAAATGCTTGTAAAGTGTTATAGACTTAAGCATTTATGTATACATGCATATATACATTAGTACCTGAGCTACATGTGAATATCAATGTAAGATAGCTCATGCAGAAACTCTGCATTGGAAATTGCTTAGTTAAATTCATTAATTGAAAAAGCTACTTTGGGCTAAATAATAGAGTTTAAGACTACAGAGGTTGATTGCATTAATCAGGAAAATGAAAATTTGTTCCATCGTTATATTTTTTGTGGCTACAACTTTGTGTGTTAATATACTGATATAAACTCTACAGTTTTCTTTTATTTCATCAGTTCAAAACTACAATGCTATTTGTCTTTCCTGAAATGGCCACTTTATTGTTTTATTGCTTTCCATTCCAATGCTTCTAGATATAATTGTGATGATTCTTTACCTTTTCATTTATATTATACAATTTTTATGAAAAAATTCTATTATTATCCTACTTTTTCTGCCCTTTATGCTCAAATATAAAATATTGAGATATTATGAACATTGTTGGTCTTAGGAAAAGAAAATCTGGTGAATACTTTTCAAAAGCATCTCAGGGCACTAACAGGTGTTAATGAGAGATAAAAGGCACCCCTAGCCATATTTAGATCTTCTTAAATAAACAAACAAGCTGCATATGTAAGAATATGTATATACATAGATACACATATATTCTTTTGTCAGATTGTTGTGGTTGTTAAGATTGAAGGCATGAGCTTATGTTAGTATATGTGAAGAAGAAAAATGATCATTTATTTCTTCACAAAGATTTTACTTAGGGAGAAATCTTGAGTGCTAACTGCATTGTTGTCCTCCTGAATAGTCACATTTATTACCCACGTTATACTAGTCGCCTAAGTCAAGGCATTCCTTTTTGGGGGAGGAAGATTGGCCATGAGCTGAAATCTGTTGCCAATCTTCTTTTTGCTTGAGGAGGATTGTCCCTGGGCCAACATCTGTTCCAATCTTCCTCTGTTTTGTATGTGGGATGCCATCACAGCGTGGCTTGATGAGTGGTGTGTAGGTTCACGCCTGAGATCTGAACCTGTGAACCCCGGGCTGCCAAAGTAGAGTGTGCGAACCTAACCAATGCATCACTGGGCCAGCCCTCAAAGCGTCCATTTCAGTTGAAAACAATGACTATCCCCACAACCTGCCTAAAATCTATGTAAATTGGTCAGACTAGGAAGGGCTATCTACTGTTGAAAGAAATATTTTTCAGAGGCTCATAGCACAGTAAGTTCTATTTTACAATAGAGGAATTTGAAACAGTGAAATGAGTTATGTCATGGCAAACAGATAGTGAAAGAGTGACTTCAAGAACACAGTTGTAGTATCTTGAATGTTTTAACTACAGGTGTCTTCATAGCACTAACTGCCCCTTAAACCTGCATGTCGGGGGGCCAGTATCAGGAGTATAGGAGATTCACTGAAAAAATAGGGTCAGGCGCAACCATGAACAAGCACTTTAGCAAACCAAAGAAGCAGGTGTCGGTAATTATAGATTGCTTCTGGTTGTACTAAGAATTCAAGGAGCCTTATGTCCCTGCCCTTTTGTAAGGAAGTATTGGTGGAGGAGAGACATATCCCATCTTTACAGGCAGAAGCAGACTAAGACGGGGCATCAATGGCTTTTGATCACTGGCTTTTGATCACACTCTCATCACAGTGGGCATAAACTAAGCTGTGTGAAAATTGAAAATGTAAAGAATATAATACATATCAGATAACCATCAAGATTTTTCTCAATCTACTATGTTTCGTATGGTAGCATGTACAGTATTGAACATCAATAAAATAAATCCTAATAAATTCTCAACAAGAAAAATAAGTTTCCAAGAACTGCATTTTATTTAATGTTTGACCACCATAGCTAGAACATGATCTCACAATGACATCAGCCAGTGAACTATACAGGTGGCTGTCCAGACACTTGATCCAACTAATGGCTAATCCAGATAGACTGGACTGCAAGGTTATGCTGTTCAGTGTGAATTATCCAGTTTTGCTTTACTAGGAGAGATTTCTTCCTTCTACCACTTAGCTAGAGCTTGTTTCCTAAAAGAAAATGTATATGAAATAATCACTTTCACTTCTATTTATAGCCAACACAAATACAGCATTCAGACTGCCATCATTTGAACTTTGTAGACTCATGTATACCCACTTTCTGTTAGCGCATGATCTGGATTTTTTAAATAATGAGACTAAATCCATTATATTGAGGCTAGCTAGCTACCTGAGGTGTTGAGGTAGAAGAATGCAGTGAGAGGAGTCAGGACTCTTTGTAAAATCCATTTTTAAACCTTGCAGCTGTGTTTATGTGAAATGTCTGATCACTGAGATTGGACATCAAAATAAGTGACTATGATGAACCAATTTAAAGCCAAGATCAGATATTCAAATCAAACCATTTGCATTTATTTTTTAGATCATACAAACAAAAGTTGTTTTCCTCCATAGGCATTTTTCTAAGGCATCCAAGGCCAGTGCAAGCCATCACTTAACTGACAGGAGTGGGAGTGAATATTAAAAATAACCCTGGATTTAGTTACAGCCTTCTCTTTGACACCTTGGACAATTTATATACCTTTTCTGAAACTTGGTTTTCTCCTTTGTTAAATAGAAATGAAAGTATTTATTGACTTACCTCCCAGGTTTTGCTAATAATCAAATATGTTAAAGGTATTAGTTATCTATTGTTACCTAAAAATTTACCACAAACTTAGTGGCTTAAAGCAACACATCCATATATTGTCTCCTCATTTCTGTGGGTCAGGAATCCAGGCATGACTAAGGCAGATCCTCTGCTTCAGGGTCTTTCACAAGGCTGCAATCAAAGTGCCACTCAGGGCTGAGATCTCATTTGAAGAGTCAAGTGGGGAAGGATCTGCATCCAGACTGATGTGGTTGTTGGAAGGATTCAATTCCTCATGGATTGTTGGACTGAAGGCCCAAATTCCTTGCCGCTTATGGACTGGAAGCCACCCTCAGTTTCTTAACAGATGGTGTCTCCCTGTGGCAGCTTGCTCCATCAAAGCCAACCAGGGAGAGAGTCTGTTAGCAAGGCAGAAGTCATAACTCTTGCAGCCTAATCACAGAAGTAATGTCCCATCACCTTTGCTATAACATTACTTAGAAGCAAATTGCTAGTCAAGCCAACACAGGAGGCCGGATCCCTGGGGCTGTCTTATAGTCTGCCCACAGCGGAAATCTGGGTATACGTGCTGGGTGAGGTCATAGGGACTCAAAACACAAAATCTTTATATTGTACCACTGAGAGGTAAAATTCTCTTCACTCAAGCATGAATATCGTGTTCAGTAGCAAGAAAAGCTCTAAATACGCAAATTTCTATAGTTCCACTAATGAAATTGTGTTTTCATTAATATTTGGTTGTTTTAACCTTCATAACCAAAGAATGAGATATCTACATTTTTTAGCATAACAGTTCAATATGTTGTCCTGAAGTCAGACAAATATGGGTTAAAACTTTGAATCTACCACTTACTGAAGATGCAGTCCCTGAGAAGTTCCTAAGTTCTCTCTGTCTCCTCATCTGTAATATTTCACCACGGATGTCTTCATTAGTAAATAAGACTTGTTAAGCGTTGAGAACTATTTTAAAATGTCATAGTTTAGTGGTAGTGGTATTAATGTTAATACTGTTGCTATTACCTTACAAGCTTGTCACCATAGACTAGGATTTATGCCAGCAAATATATATATCTATAATTATATTTTATATATATATAACCATTTTCATTTTCTCCACTTCTAAACCTTGATTTTCTTTCTGCTTTCATGTTTGATGACACTTTGACATTTAATACAAAGGTGAAAAATAACATACATTTCATGTTTTTAAATTTGGACTGGTAATGAATGTGGAAGTAATGCTCTTTGTTAGTGGAGCCTGTCACAAACGATTTTACTATTAGCCAGAATTGCTAAGTGAAAGTAAACTAGAATGAGTTTGTCTGCCTCCCACCAAGGCATGCCGTCCTTCAAGGCTGCGTCAAGCCCTGCTTTCATCTGTAGATCTTCATGAACACTCCCACCTTCAGTGACTTCCTCTCTTTATGGGTTTGAAATGGACTCATAGCCTGTTCTGTACAGTTTAATATCTAAATAGTTAATATATTTTTCTTGTACAGATAAAGGGCAACTCTTTGAAGGTACATCCGTGCCTATTTTACATTTATAATTTTAAGGACCACTTAGCACAATGATAGTAGAATTAAGTACTAGATAAGTACCTGTAGACTATACTGCTAAACTATATAAATGCAGCAAGTAATTAAAAACAAGTCAATATTCAAACTTGGCTTATTAGGAATTAATAGTCTTCCATCTGGAAAGTGCAGAGGTTGGGCAGGCTTCAGAAATTGTTGCTCCAGAAGGCTCAATGATATTATCAAGGACTTAGTTTTGCTTTTCCAGCATTTCTAGCAAGAATTCAAAAGTTCACCTTGACAAAATGTAAATGGAATACACTTCACACTAATGCGTGAATAATTTAATTCAATCTAGCTTTTCCTTGGAGCCAGCATTACGATCTAAATTCAGCAGTGTCAGTAGAACTTCCTGCAATGATGGAAGTGTCGTGTATCCGTTCTGTTCAATACGCTGGCTAATAGCCACACGTGGCTATTGAGCATAGGAAATGTGCCCAGGATCTTTTATTTTCATTTAATTTTGATCAATTTAAATGTAAAAGCCATGTGCAGCTGCTGGCTATGATATTGCATTGCACAGTTCTAAAGCTTATAGGCTACCTAGGGGAGGGGTAAACACACTCAGTTAAAAATCAGACTGTTTAGGAAGGACTATGGGGAAAATGCATCATGGATAGGCAACCAATAATACTCAGTAAATTGACTAAAAATGGGTTGTCTTCAATAACGTTAAAGTTAATTAATGACCAAGTAGAAAGAACTAAGATATCAATCACCCTGTAGCCTCAATATTCTGTAGCTAATGCTTTCAAAAATAGAGTAAATATTATATAAATCATCTCCATTTTCATGTAAAAACTGCATCTTACTACCCTACCTAGTCAAATGTAAATGAACCCAAACATGGGGTACTTAACCTCTGCCACTGTGGCTAAGTAATTCTGGCATAGTAAAACAAAAAAGAAAATGTTATTAATTATTTGGTAAATTTAAGAAATGAGATCAGGTCCTCGTAAGTCTGCTTTCTAGATTTATCTATGTTTATCAAATGAGCTTGATAAATGTGAAATTGTCCTTTTGCTTTGTACTATATTTGAAAAGCCCTGGTAATTACATGCTTCTTGAGGAGAAAAACTGTTTTGGTTTGTGTGCATATGTTCAAGTTTTGTGCTGAATTTATTAGAAAAATAAGTGAGGTATAAATTTGCCTTAGTGACAGGGGCTGTGAAAGGTAACTCTGCATTATTTGGCTTAGAACTATTAATGATTAAAAACGTCAATCTTAATGTTGCATTAATGTGGTATTTAAATTGAACTCTTTATAAAATTTAATCATGGCATCATGTGGATTGGCAAGTTCAGGAGCAAAGGAGTCACCTGGAACTTAAACGGATCTGCGTTTGACGGCTGCACAATGCTTTTGCAATGTATGTTGAATTTCTCCTTTAATCTCCAAATTGACACATATTCTACTGAAAATTGAGCTGGAATCCCATAGTTTTGTTGAAATAAGCACTGTTTTAGTTTTGTATCTTATGAGGACTCTAAGGCACACATGGGAGAAAGACAATAACACAGCACGCAGCCGTCCACTGGGTTTCTCCTGTGGCAGAATTGACTCATGGCCCTAGAGGCTCGGGGTGCAGCTTCCACCTCCACACTCAGCTTCCTGCGCTCCAAAGGTAATTGCACGAGAGGGTTTTACTCTCTAGACATCGTGATCAGAAATACAAGCTGATAACAGTGAATCTGGCTTGTTGAGTGAATCAACTAACACATTTTCTGGTTATATGAGCTTGAAAAGATTGTAAAGTTAAGATTGCATCAGTTCCAGATAAACCCTACCAACCAGGTCCTCACAAACAAACAATAATAGCGAGTACAAGATATGGCTTAGATTTGCTACTTAGCAAAAACTCAATTTTGAAACATATTAAAAACTCTGGTGGAAGTATTTCCAACTGTTGAGTGAAGAAAAAGGATATCATAGTGACAGTCTTCTTGCACATTAGAGACAGGCAGTGGGCGTTTATTAAAAAAAATATATTTCATTAAGAGTTCAACCTCTGCTCCTTTATTAGCGTGATCTTTAATAGTTGTTAATGTTATGAAATAGCTCACACTCTCCTAAGATTTGATTACTTCCATTAGCGTGCTCATCACTATGGAGAATAAAAGCAAGCGAAAGCCGGGGGCCCGACCTCTAGCTGCTTATTGTATTATTGGTGAGTCCAGACACTCAATCATTTATTTTTTAAAAAATGTTCCTTGCATTCTCTTCACCCTTTTCAAACATCCTTGATTTTCTCATCTTACCCAACAGCGACGTGGGAAGAGCAGTCTCAGAATGCCTCAGCTCTGTCCTCAATTCCAACACTTACTGGTCTCTGTAAGCATAAAAGGACGACTATGTTAGATTAGCAAAGGCTACAAACACTTGAAGAGTTCCTAAATGAGGACAACATTGAGATTTCGAATAGTATGGAAGGTTTATGGAACGTTTGAGCAGAAGATATAGCAATTCCCTCATCATTTCACAGTAGGGAACCCTGAGTTCACAGAGTAAATATATTGCTCCAAATCACCCCCTGGGTCAAAGCAGCCCGAGGACTAGACATCGGGTCCCCGGTCACCCTGCCCAATATTCATTCTAACGCATTGTATTGCTTCAATGCCAGAAGTGAATTTTTAACCAGGTCTAGAAAATCATGATTGGTTTTCAGATTCTTGTATGTCAAAGTTAATAAAGAATTTGTCTTTCACTGCTATGTGAATATATTTTTCTCTGCCATTTTATTGAAAATTGCCTTTACTAAACTGAACCAATGGCGCTCTAACTTAGGTGCCACTTTGTGACTGATAGAATTTTTTTTATTTCTAGTGGGTCAGCTGAGGCATGGAGCACACACAGCACATGTGTAGTCTGCAGCTTGTGCAGCCTGAGCCTGTGCCAGCTCACTGCTTTGACATCATGTCTTTACTAACTGGATTGTAAGCTCATTGAGTTAGCGGCCTGCTTCACTTGCCCTCAACATCTTTACATCAGGCACAGTGCTGGCAAATGTTAGGTGCTCACCGAATACAGGTTGAAAGCAATTTAGTAAATCATCTATTTCATCGCCACAGTGATTTCAGATGCATTGGTTTGCCTTTGTGCTATTTTCTTTGATACTCAATGTCATCAGCTGGGATGTGTCCTAAAGTCCGTTTTCAGAATAGGAGTCTCCTGGATTTTTTCTTGGGCAGGATAAAAGCACAACCTGCCATCTCTGGGGTTGAGGATGGAACTGCTTATCTTTTATTACAAATGAAAAATCTGAGTTGAAGAGACTGTTTGAATTTACAGAAATTATGAAATAGCCGAAGATAAAGGGAGGATTCCTCTGATATACTTTGCCTTCGTATTTTTTTCCTCAGGCCTTGTTAGCCTTGTGGGCAGACACACTGCCATGCCGATCCTGACCAGGCTCCAGGGAGAAAATCCTCAGCAAGTGCACATTAAGGGTGATTGAAAATGTAGTGCAGCATTATTTACCATGATAAACATTTCTCAGGGCAAGCATACCGCAAAAATCAAGTTGTTACTTCTCATTTTTCACCTTTTCTTATTCTTCTCTTCATTGTTTTTATAACCACCAAATTCTCTGGATTGTCTACCCCTTTGTTAGCTTGTGAAAGTGTATATAACTTTCCATTAAACCTGATGGTTCTTTCTCCACTGGGCCTTTCTCATTCGGCACAGTGAAGCCTTTTCTGGGTCCTTTCATACAGAACTAAGTGGCTCACTCTACACTTTCAGTGCCTACTATTACGGCCCCAGATTATTAAGTAACTTTTCTATTTGTATATGGCAAGTTCCCCTCAACAACCTATAAGGCAATTGTCTCAATTCTGCTTAAGCCTAAGGCCAGTGAAGTGATTGTTGATTATAGCTAGCATTCAAATTTTTTTAAGACACAAACTATGATTACATAAGATTTCATTCTTTATGCAAATTATTTAGATTCTCTTAAGAAGTTATTTACTCTTATTTTATAGGATTCAGACGATACGATACAGTAGAGTGAGAAGTAAACCAGATTGAAAGTGAGAAGATCTAGGTTTTAATCTCTAATATCCTGTGGCTCTGAAATCTGAACATCTACTATTTCTCTGAGAACACCTGGATAAAAGAAAATAGTGGGGAAAATGAGTTATCATAAACCGGCTACAGTATGTAAGAGACATCCAACCTGCTGCCTAGAAACAGAGAACCGGGAGAAATGCCTGAAGCGCGTCCTGAAGAGCAGACGGAAAGGAAGTGGGAGAATGATGGGAGGTCAGAGCGCTTAGGCCGAAGGTGTGTATATTACCAAAGGCTTGGTGGCATGGAAAATAAGGAAAATTTGCAAAGAATTGCACATATTTGCATAACCAGAGTGGGCTAAGCGTTGTGGTAAAGAAAAGGAGTATGATGAGATGAATGTGGAGTGGTTCACAGTATACTTGGGTAAAACACCGGAGAAATTTGATTTCATCTTATAGGCTATGAGAAGTACTTAAAGAATTTACAGTCTATTTAAATATGCTATTCTAAAATCTATTTAAACTATTCTAACACTAATACCAACATAGATGGGCAGATTTCGGGAAGATGCGGTTGGAAATGAGTGGGACATAGAAAGGAGAGACTGGCTTCAAAATCCTCTCACGACTGCGAATAGTAAAGCTTCTTACTAAACTGTGGGACAAGTGTCTCTTTTAGTCCACAGCCTGGATCTTCCTCCAGGACATCTTTTTTTTCCCAGAATTTCTCTCTTATCTAAAAGGAAGATGATACTCAGAAAATTTGTAAGCTCATCAAACTCTCCAGATTTGTTTTCTCACTTGTGAGGCTGGGAGTCTGGATTAGATTTCGGATACCTAAGAAGGCTTTGATTTGCACAGGTTGTTTTATTCCTTTGCAGGTCTGGGACAATATTTCAAGGAATAAATGTGCTGATAGCATTTATGACTTATTTTACTCTCAATCGTCGGCAGTGGTTAAACACTCAGTTGTTTCTCTGTTGGAGTGTGATTTGCTTTGCAATACTCTCCTCTATAACAGGCTTTACAGAACTCCATCATGAAGAAAAGCAAGGATATTTGGTAAAATATGCAATTGAATTTTAATTTCTAATTGTATGCCCTCCTGTTTAATTTCTAGACAACTTAGAAGGAGCTATTCTGAGCGCAGAAGAATGAGTAATAATAGAGTTATATTACAAATGAGATTATATTGTCCCAATATTTATTTTGTATTTCTCACAATGCCTAATATAATAATGAGCTCTTAATATCATTTTCCTTGAATATTTCAGTGAATGCCTGTTATGTTCCAGTTGACATGACAAAGCTACTTTGGCTCCACAACAACCCTATGTGGCAATAATACCCCTGTGTTATAGAAGAATAAACTAAATCTTAGAGACCACTCAAATGATAAAGTTTAACTGCTAAATCAAGACTTGGAAAGAATTGTAGCTTAAATAAGAGACGTGTGATGTAACTTTCCTGAAATCAGAATCCAACCATGGCTAGAGGATGGCTCCAATGCACTAGCCAGAGGGGCTACTTAGATCTTGTTGTTCCACTATCCTCTAGGACATTGCTTTTCTCCATCCACACGGTCAAAGGTGGATCACCACCACATCCACTGAGTCCAGATTCAAACTAGCAGGAAAGAGGAAAAGGGAAGCAGAGGACACACCATTTCCCTTTAAGAAAACCCCATGTAAGTTGTAGACTTCCCTTCTACACACCCCACTGGCTAGGACTTAGCCACAGAGCTGTTCCCCAGTACCGGGAATGTTGGAAAATGTCATTGTTAGCTGACAGTAGGAGAGAATAGATATTTGGTGTTACCAAGCAGTCTGAGCTATGAACTTGTGGAACAAAGATTTAATATTTTCCACCTGATTCCAAAGCCTACACGTTTAATCAGGGGCCAGCAAACTAGGGTCCATGGGCCAAATCTGTCCAGTCTTCTATTTTTTTAAATAAAGTTGTTATGGAATTCAGGCATACCTCTTTGTCTATGTATTATCTAGAGCTACTTTTTCCCTACAGAAGCATAGTTGAGTAGTTGTGACAGAGACTTTGTGGTCCATAAGCCTAAATTATTCACTATCTGACTATTTATAGAATAGTTTGCCATCCTGTCCTAAATTACTGTGCCAACTAATCTTGTTTCCTTTAGTCCACCACTCTCACACATACCTAGTCTCTATCCTTTACTGTACTGTACTGTGCCTTGGGTAGAGGAGTTTCTGACAGTTATAGGTCCTTTCACCATGCCTTCTTTATTTCTATTTCTCTGTAGGATCTGGCTAAAGGATAAATTGGTAAGATCAGAGCGCTAGAAGAGAGAAATGTGGAGATATTTCTTTCCCTCACTCCCAGAATGTGCTCTTCTTGTAACTCTGAGTGTAGTTATATTTGACCTCAACCAGAGCTCAGGTTAATCAGCCCTTCTTCCGTGTCTCCAGCTCACCCAAGGCTCCAGTAACATGATTATTCTCCCCCTTCTTGTCAGGCCTGGAGTTCTAACATGTTCCCATTGTTGCCAAACCTTGGTGCATCACATCTTGATTTCCTTCAACAGTTTTTCTTCAAAAATCCCATTTCTTCTTTCTGAGATCCTGGCTGACACAATCATGACTCTTTTGAGCCTGACAATTCTTATAAGCCTTTGGGTATGATTACACACATTTTCTTGAATAAAAATTATGATGAAAGTAAGCAGAGCAGAGAACCTGAGATATCTGAAGGAAAGCTATCAAGTCTTCAAGCCATCACGCACCATCTAGCTTGGCCCAGTTTGATCACATGAGCCCTTAAAAGTGGAAGAGGAAGGTGGAAGTTTAGGTCAAAGAGAAGCAACAATGGAGAGGAGTGGCAGAAAAGATTTGGGGTGTGAGAGGGATTTGAACCATCACTGCTAGCTTTCAAGATGGAGGAAGGGGACCATGTGGAAAGGAATGTGGGTAACCCCCAGAAGCTGGGAACACCAGCAAGAAGAGGGGACCTCAAGTCTACAACTGCAAGAAACTGAATTCTGTCAATGACCTGAATGAACAAGGAAATGGATTCTCAGTTGGGGCCTCCAGAAGGAATGCAGCCTGCTGATACCTAGATTTTAACCTGATAAGACCAATGTCAGACTTCTGACTTAAAGAACTGTGAGATAATAAATTTTGTGTTGTTTTAAGTTGCTAACTTTATGGAAATGTGTTACAGCAGCAATAGAATAATACCGAATGAATTCATTTAAATTGAATTTTCATGAAACCACCGTTGTGAAATTGCACATAGAGAAAAAAGAACCATCAGGTTTATTTACTATTTATTTAATGTGAGACTGAAAAATACACTTATGAAAGCAGATGAATATAGGCATTAAAGTTAAGTCCAAATCAAAGTGCTACTGGGTTCAGGCCATGTTTGTGAAGAGCTACCCTCGAAGGCCAGGGACTGGATGGGTAACAGGCAAAGGCAGGCCAAGCCATAGAGTCAGTGACTCACAGACTCTGGTTGGTGGAAAGTAGAGAATGGAACTAATGCAAAATTAGGACAAGGCGAAAGTAATAAAAATGATGAGAGAAAGCAAATAAATTAAGATGGAAATTTTAAAAAGAACAAAGGAATAGAAAGAGGATAAAAAAAGAGAAGAAAGAAGAAAGGAAGGAAACATGAATAAAAGGGCAGACATAAAGTGAGAAGATCAAAGATTGAAAGTGGAAGAAGCAGAACTTCTTAAAGTTAATAAATAAATGAAAATGTTTTGTGAGAACCCACCTACAAAACAACCTTTAATTCCAAACATCCTCGTCTAATAAGTCTCATGCAGCATCTGTAATCTTTCTTTCTTTTTTGTGAGGAAAATTGTTGCCGAGCTAACATCTGTGCCAATCTTCCTCTCTTTTGTATATGGGATGCTGCCACCGTATGGTTTAATGAGTGATGTGTATGTCGGTGCCCGGGATTTGAACCCGCAAACCCCGGGCTGCTGAAGTGGAGCACGGGAACTTAACCACTACACCACCAGGCTGGCCCCCTAATCTTTCTTTCTTAAACTTACTCCTTTGTCAGGAATGCAAGCAGCCAGCTGCCTTTGACTCCATACTCCTTCATTCTGGCGCAGCGTTCGTGCTCGAACTCCAAATTCTCCTTGCTCATTCTTCTCCAAACTACCACTTTAAATTTACACCTTCTTTTGGAGGATTTACCCTTTCCTTTTATTGCAGGGTCATTTCACCTTGTGGCTCTTTCTCACTCACATTCCGTTATTGGAATGGAGAGATTTCCTCTCCCTCTGACAACACAAACTTGTACCAGGCATTGATCCATGAGTACCAGGCAACTGGACTTTGAACATGAAAACCAGAGATGAGGGCGGATTGGGGTGACATGGGACATCGACCCTCTGATTGGACAGATGGCTGCAAGTTACTTTATTTCTTCAAGCAATAAAACACCAATGAAATATCGTGTTTGGGGAAAAAAGAGGGATAACAGCAGCTCATTTCAGTCAAGAGAGGAAATGCTGACTGTATTGATGACTGGAACTGAATCGTTAGATGAAATTTTCGTATTGTGAAAATATTGTCAGCTGGAATTAAGTCAAAGTTGGGTCTTCTTATTTAGCAGATATTATGAGACTGACAGACTCAGTAAGGAATCTAAGAAGTAAAACTCCTCCTTGCTATCATTTTCTCTGTGTCAGTAATTTAGAAAAGCATGTATAATTTGAGCCGATTCTATATAAACAGTTATTTACATATTAGAAATAGTACAGCGATAGGTGATCCATTTCACACTCTAAATCATGATCAAGTATCCTTGGAATTAGACACCATTTATTTTATTAGATCTTCATTCTTATGATGACATTTCTTTGGCCGTCTTTTAATTACATGTATATTTTGCACATGTGAATCAAACACATCTGATTAAGTCTCTTGGGAAAATTACGTTTTTAAGACCTTAAAAAAAATCTTTCAGTATGAAACAGGCTTGCATTTGTTTCTTTTCTTTTTTCTATTGTGGTAAAATACACATAAAAAATTTACCATTTTAACCATTTTTAAGTGTATAATTTAGTGGCATTAAGTACATTCACATTGTCATGCCACTACCCCCTGTATCCATCTCCAGCACATTTTTATCTTTCCAAACTGAAACTCTATGCCCATCAAATAATAACTCCCCATTCTCCACTCCTCCCAGCTCCTGGTGACTAACATTCTACTTTCTGTTTTTATGAATTTGACAACTTTAGATATCTCATATAGGTAGAAATATACTATATATGTCTTTTTGGGTCTCGCTTATTTTACTTAGCATAACATCTTTAAGATTCATTCATGTTATAGCATGTGTAAGATTTTCCTTTTTTTTTTCTTTTGTGAGGAAGATTAGCCCTGAGCTAACATCTGTTGCCAGTTTTCCTCTTTTTGCTTGAGGAAGATTGACCCTGAGCTAACATCTGTGCCAGTCTTACTCTATTTTATGTGGGATGCTGCCACAGCATGGCTTGATGAGTGGTGCTAGGTCTGTGGACGGGATCCGAACCTGTGAACCCTGGGCCGCTGAAGCACAGCACGTGAACTTAACTACTACACCGCTGGGCCAGCCCCAGATTTTCCTTCTTTATTAAGGCTTAATAATATTCCATTGCATGTATATACCACATTTTGTTTGTCCATTCATCTGTTGATCAACTTTTGAATTGTTTCCATTCTTGGCTATTGTCAATAGTGCTTATATGAACATGGATGTACAAATATCTGTTCAAGTCCCCACTTTCAAATATTTTGGTGTAGACCCAGAAGTAGAATTGTTGGATCCTACAGTAATTCTATGCTTTATTTTTGAGGAAGACCATACTGTTTTCCAAAGTGGTTGCACCATTTGCACTCCCATCAGCAGTGCACAAGTATTCCGATGTCTCTCCATCCTCACTCATACTTATTACTCTTTGCTTTCTTGGTAACTACCCTACTGGTTGTGATGTGACATCTGATTGTGGTTTCAGGATTGAATTTTTTGAGTATAAAGATGTAAGATAAATCGTATTTCCAAGCCCAGAGTTCCTCTATGGCATTAACAGCAATGTGAGGGGCGCAGGCCACCTGATGAGATAGAGAAATGAGGTGATCGGTCCTGAGCGGAGGTGGTAGCCCTGCAGGAGGCGTTTCACCTGGTGGTCAGCGATTAGCTCTAAATGTGCAGTTCCTTTAATACTTCTTCAGCTGGGGCCGTCAATTTTTGTCAAATCCATCTGTAGTGTTATATGGTGCTCAGATGGCAGAACAAGGGTTGATCAGTGAGAGCTTCAGTTTCATAGGTTTAGGCCTGGAAACATAAATAAGCTTCAACAATAGAGTCAATCCATAGAATAAGAGCTAGCAGGTCAAATAGTTAGCACCTTGGCACTGGAAATATTCAAGGAAAATTCATTGAGAGTCTTTAAGAAGAAATTTCTGTATTGATTGGAAACTAGCCCCAAGTAATGCCAAGCTCTCCTTCACTTCTCAGATTGTCCATGTATTACCATACTTTGAACCATCCACGTTACATTCCAAAAGATGAGCCCAAACCTTTGAGAACAAAGCCTCCCTTTACATCTGTGGCATGCATTTCACCTGCTCCCTGATCTCTTCTGTTCCCTTTCAGGCACACCCAAGTACTGTACTTTCTCCATCCCTTTGAAGTTTGGTATGACTAGTTCTGGTGAATGGATTCTGGGGGGAGATGATACAAATCACTTCCAAGCTGAAGTATCCGATTGCAGAAGAGAGACCCTCTAGCTATGCTCTTTCTGGCCATGACATCATGGAATCAGAGATGGAGCCTCTGTCAGACTGGATCCCTAAGTGACCATGATGAATAATGCTCACTAACCCCCTCCCCAGCCACACACACACTCATGATCCACTTGTTTTGGACATTATTTTGTGAATGAGAAATAATCTTTGCTGTTTTAAATGACTAAGTTAGGGTGTTTTTTTTTTTTTTCAACCACAACAAAATCTAGCTTATCCTGAACAACATCCTGTATGCTTGAAGTTTGGTTTCTTTTTAATTTTTATGGTCCTATATTCTGATTTTGCTAGGAATGCTCATATCTCCTAAGTCATATCCTAACATCTAAATACTAATATATAAAACTTTAGATTCAGGTTATTGCAGGTCCACACAACCAAAAAAACTTGCTCCAGGTGATCACAGACATTATATCAATTTTTGGGTTAAACTACAGGGATCCCTCATAATCCCACCAGGACGATCTACTGAGGAAAGTGGGATTTAAGACAGAGCAGCAGAGAGGGGTTGCCATCACTTTGGTCTCATCACGTACCTGGGAAATTCATTAATTTCTCATTCATGGACAAATTTGAAAAATGTGTATTATAATCATAGCTGCTCTAAAATATACCTTTGCAGAATGATCGTAAGGATCAAAAGAGATAATATGCAAGCAAAAATATTCTAAGATGCAGAAGTATACTATGAAGGAAAAAACATTAGTCTTGGAAAAACATTAGAAACCAGTTCAGCACAGAAAACTATATAAAAAGAGAATTTAAAATTACCTTTCCAAAGCTTCAAACTCCTCTAGAAGCACACAGCGCATGAGTAGTGTACAAGCAAGCTGGCCTCATCGTATTTCAGTTCTACGATGGTATAGCATGCACAGGTCTGCATTATTTCTGTGAAATAGAAACAATGATATTGCACAACTCTATGCCCCTAGGAGACAATTCCTACCAATTTACAGACTGATAAAATCGATTTGGGGGACACCAGTAAAACTCTCCACTACAGTGAAGCCTGTGGAAGAATCTATTAAGTTTAAAACAATGATTTTTTAAATCATGAACAAGGTACCCTAACCTACATGAAATCCAATACAGTATGTGTTCTTTACTGAGGTCCTGCCAGGTAGAGTCCTGTGAAACCACTAATGACTGTACTGACTATAAGAAAGCTTCCATTTCCAGAACATTCAAGGTGCTGCCTGAATTTGGCTCTATAGGTGGTGTTCTGTGGCTCAGACTGACCACTCAGTCATCCTGAGTTAGAAACGTCCCCTGCCTCTGACCTCTCTGATTAGGCCCAGTGCTATAAATTGTCTTCAGTTGTAATGTTCACTTACTCTGCTTTATTAGATAGGAAATGATTATCTTTGCTCAAGTTATACTTACCTTTATCGAACTTGACCACTTGAAGACAATTGATGAAAGATGCTCTATTTCTTGTATGGTGGGACGAATTTTATTCAGAAGGCCCTTTCTGTTCCAGTGAGAGCAAAAATTTTATGGGAAGAATGGCTAAAAGGTGATGCATTCTAAGTCTAACTTGCTTTCTCAGAACCACAAAAGCAGACGATTACACACATGGGCTGAAATTGTCTAATGCTCATTTGCATTGAGGCTTACAATATCCATTTTTGCATGAAAAATGTGATCATACATGCCCAATGAGCATTTGTCCAATTTTTTAAACTCAGTATTTCTGAATATAAGGGCAGACGTGATACACTATTTGTAATAAAAAAATAAGTACAATTTTTGTAATGTGGCCAAATTTTCTATGCAAAATTTTGAATTCTGTAGATTTTAGCCTAGACAAGTAAAAGACATTCTTTGTAGGAATACGCAAATATTTTGGGAACTATCTTGGGAAAAAAAGAATGATATATGCTAACTTTCTTACAAGTTTCCATTTTAAGTAATACTCTTTGTATTCTTTTCCTAAGTCTGCTGTGACAGATGACGACAGACTAGTCAGTGTAAAAACAGCAGAACCTTATTCTCAAACAGTTTGGGAGATCCGAAGTCTGAAATCAAGGTGTCCTCAGGCCTGTACTCCCTCGAACTCTCTAGAGAAAAATCCTTTCTTGCCTCTTCCAACTTCCGGTGGCTCCAGAAGTTGCTTGGCTTCGGACTGCACAGCCCCAATCTCTGCCTCCATTTTCACATGGCTCGGTTCTCTGTGACTCTGTCCCCCACACCCACATCCAGTACGATCCCATCTCAAGATCTGTAACTTACTTCCATCTGCAAAGTCTCTCTTTCAAGTAAGGTCAAGTTCACAGGTTCCAGGTGTCAGAAAATGGACATACTGCGTTTTCTTTTTCTTTCTTCCTTTTATTATTTGTTTAGTTTGTTTCTTTGTTTGTTTATTTCTTTTTATTTACTGGGAGTTTTTTTATGGCTATGGAGGCACTAGTCAACCTCACTTCTTCTAAAGTGTTTTCAGAATTATTCTATATTAAGGAGAATATCCATATAAAAGATATAAACTTTTTTTAAATCAGTTATGTCAGTCTAATCTGTAAGCTGAGTTAGCTATTACTTGCTCTTTCTCTATTGCAGGACTGATAGGAGAATCAAATCAAATCAAAACTGAGATTTACCAGTAAGGTGAAATGAAATAGTAAATGTCAGGGAATTATGAAGAGCAAAAGTATGCAGGAAAACAAGCTGGAATTATAGTGTCTTCACTTCACTTTGTTTGTGATAGTCCCTCTGTCTTGATAAGAAAATAAGAGAGAAAAATGATACTCGTCAACAATCACATTCAAATAACTGGCTTCGACAAATCAATTAGGTGAGGTGTTACATGTCATTTGAAATATGCACTATATGGGGGTATTATTGACTCTCAAATCCCTTAGAGTATTCATAGATTTAGTGTCCATAAGCATTCATTCACATTGTCTAAATTAATTCCTCTCAAATAAAGAAGAAATGGTTTAACTCTCTTTAAAATTGTATTTAAGTTATCATCCTGTGATAATATTATATTACTTGTAAAATGAAAAAATACCCTTTGGAATGTTTTTTTAAAATATGCTGCCGTTTGTCAAAGACATAGTTTCTTTTAGGTTAGATTTTTCTGAGAAATTTTCTAACTGCAGTGATCTGGAAAATTTGTAAGTTGTTCTGTATCCTATGACAACTTCTGTGGAAGTACTTAAATCAGAATGTTTTATTTCTCTTAATATAAGTAAATAAAGTTTAAGATTGAAGAGGTAGATGTTTTCATTCACCAAAGGGAATGCATTTGCAATCTAGACATTTATATTTGCTACTAATATTATCTTCTTGGTGATGTAGCTGAGATATAATGTAAAATCCATCTCTAGAAGGCTTTGTTTACTCAATTGACCTTTGTTCCTTCATAAATATATACATATATGTGTGTATATATATATACTTTTTTTCTTTTTTTTTGCTTGAGGAAGATTGGCCCTAAACTAACATCTGTGCCAATCTTCCTGTATTTTATATATGGGTCACCACCACAACATGGCTGACAAGTGGTGTAGGTCTGCACCCAGGATCTGAACCCGTGAACCCAGGCCACTGAAGTGGCGTTCACTGAACTTAACCAGTACGCCACAGGGCCAGATCCTCTTCTTATATATTTTAACACTTTTTCCTTCTGTATTTTCTTTCCCAGAGTCTAGAGATTTGCATGCTCATATGGACAGACATTCTCAAATGCTCTCCCATGTCTTATGCTTTTGTTTTGTCTAATACTTGGGTATACTTTACATTCAGAGTTTTGAGTTAGCCCCATTCCCTGCTTCTACAATAGTCAACCCTACCCTCACGTAGGATGCAGGCAGATGTAACAGTCTATTCCTTTCTCCCTGAAAGCTCATGACCTTGATTCCACCTCTAATACTCTAAACCTTTGAAGTCAGGCAGAGAATTTGATGATTCTCCAAAATGTTCACCATTATATATCACAGAAAAATTATTCTAACTGTGAAAAGGCTAAGGAACTAGAAAAAAAAGACAACAGTGGGGCTGGCCCAGTGGCACTGCAGTTAAGTTCATACATTCTGCCTCTGTGGCCCGGGGTTCTTCAGTTTGGATCCCCGGTGGGGACCTATGCACTGCTTGTCAAGCCATGCTTGCTGTGGCAGGCGACCCACATATAAAGTAGAGGAAGACGGGCATGGATGTTAGCTCAGGGCTAATCTTCCTCACAAAAAGAAAAAATAGTAATGTAATTCACTTCTAAGTGTGCAAAGGCTAAATCCAGCATTAGGATCTGGAGTGGGAACTGGTTGGTTAACCACATTGCCTGCTGCCTCCAAATTTTTCTATAAGGTTCCTCTTCAGTGAGAAAGTCCTTGCTGAAAAATCAATACAATTAACATAATTTATTAGAGATCATCTAATTCAGCCCCTTTTGAAGGCTAAGTAGAGGCCTAAGAGATAAAATGATATATGTGACCTAAGTATTTTTTACCGTGACTTCTGGATCAGAGAAATAATGAGTAAAATGAGTGAATGTGCTTCCTTCTTATCATCCCTACATATCAAGAGCAGTAGGAAGAGAAAAAAAAAAAGCCCGCATACTCCAATAGCTCCACTGATAAATGAACTTTTTGCATTCTGATCCTTACTTCCAGATGCTCATAAATTAAGACTGCATTCTTTTGAAATCTCCAAACGTGTCCTACTTTATAGGATCCCAGAAAGCAATCTTTGGGGACTATTTATTTATTTGCTTATTAAGAAAGATCAGGCAATGGAAGCAGGTATTCTTACAATATAAAGCTTTTGCATGCCAAATCTTTTTCAGTCACTCTTGGCAGCTGATATGCTATTTCCGTGTCTGCTCTTTATTATGCTTCAGGAAATATGAACTCTATCAAGGCTGAACTCTGTGGTTGTCTCCTCGTCTAACTTACTCGTTGAATCATAAGGAATGTAGCTATAATTTGCACAAGTTTTATGACTGTAACATGGTAAGCCAGGTTTGGGTTTCCGTTAATGGTCTCCTGAATTTAGATCTATGCCTCTTTGATGCTTTCTCAAGTGATGACAAAATCAAATAGAGCAAACACACAGAAGCAGGCATTAGTGAAGCTGGTAGATGCCTTCAACTCTTGCCTGAAGGAATATTCTATCATAGTGGAAAGGAATATACAAATTGATTTTTAATGTGTATTTAAATGAAATCTACTTAGTATTTAAATATGAACTAATAATAACTGAGCAAAACCGATTCAGTATATTGCTTTTTCTACTTTTTTAGAAGTAAGCAATTTAAAACTTCCATATCATAAGTGAGACTAAATAATATCCATTCGTAATGAGATCATCTTGTCCAAATAGTACATTTCAACCTTGCTTTGTGCTGTTGGATTCTTGTAACTCTTCGTTCTCTTTTTCTTTTTCTTTATTTTGGACTTAAAAATCAATAGCACCTTTATTTCTTAGAAATTATTTGTTTCTGTTTTGAATATGCTATCTTCTTTTCCTCTCTCCCTTTCACTAACAAATGTTGATAGAATGCTGTCATATGTCAGGTAGTCTGATGGGCTCTGAGGAAACAATGACTAAGTTATGGTCCTTGCTATCAAGAAGGTGCCCACTGAAAAGCCGAGGGAAGGGGTAGGTAAACATTCTGATTGAGGTAAAACACATAGAAGGACATTCTACTTTGGAGATGGGGGTTAGTTCTAATTCAAGAAAGTAACATAAATTTACAAACATAAAATTAAACATAGAGCCTTAAAAAGATCATGAGAACATGACAGCCCTGAAACTTCATTTTTTCTTAGCTCCGGGTAAATTGCCTCTATTTGTATTAGCCAGTGTGTATGCGTGAGAGTGTGTGGGTGTGTGTGTCTTGCAAAGTCTAGGCTTTCTTAGGAAGAACAACAGTGACAATACTATTTAAATTCTCTTAGATGTGATATAGCATGTTGAATGAACTCTTAGGAAATATAAGCTATATTGTTGTACAATAAATATGGCATCTGAGCAAATAGTCCTAGGGTGAGTACACTTGACCTTACTTTTGCTTGATGAGAAGTCTTTGATTCTTTCAGCCCCATTCAGCTAATAACTTAAGGAAAAATTTGCTCAACATTCTAGTCACTCCTATCCCCAACCGAGGTAGCTGAGGTCCCCTTGTAGATGCCTCAAAGCCTTAAAATGTATTAGTTGACTAGGGCTGCCATGACAAAGATGGTGTGGTTTAAGCAACAGAGAAAGTTTTCTCACAATTAATAAATTTAATAAATGTATAATTAATTTATAAATAAAATAAATAAATTTTCTCACAATTCCAGAGACCAGAAGTCTGAGATCAAGGTGAGCACAGGTTTCTTCTAAGGCCTCTCTCCTTGGCTTATAGATGAACATCTTCTCCCAATGTCTTCACATAGTGTTCCCTCTGTACTTCTAGGTCCTAATTTCCTCTTCTCGTAAGGACATGAGTCATATTGGATTAGAGCCCACCATAATGACCTCACTTGAACTTAATTGCCTCTTTAAAGACCTTGTCTTCAAATGCAATCATATTTGAAGTACTAGGGGTTAGGACTTCAACATGAATATTGGAGGGACACAATTCAGCCTGTAACACTCCACTGTGATGGGGACAGGTCTTGATAAAGCACCCTTCTCACACCATACGCAAGACAAGAATAGTGATGCTTCATTATCCCAAAGCTTACCCATAATTCATCTCAGTTCTTTGAGATCTTGAAGTCTCTCAAGCAGCAATGTGTTTTGTAGAAAAAATCAATAAACTAATCCCTCCAACTGTATCAACCCAGCTAAGAAGCGTCTTAGGAAGCAATGCTAATCACCAGAACCTCAAAGATTGTAAGCTAGTAGGTAGGGAACATTTTTTGTCTAGAGGTCAATTATGATCCCACGAATTCCACTATATCAGAAACAATTCACAAGACTAAGTATAAAAGGCCAGCTGTTCTCTCATTAAAATAGAGAAGTTACCAATCTGATATGATGCCTAGATAAGTAAATAAAACTTCTGGCTAACAATCATGGAAGAATATTAGATATCATAAATATTTATGCATTATGGTTTATTTGTGCTCAGCTCTGCAATTATTTCAGTTTAAAAATTGCACTTCCAGTTGTCCCTTCTATAATAAGATGGAAGATGACTGCCCTCTAAGAACAATGTTAAGGCTTAATTACAAGTTACACAACATGCTGGCAGGTGAAGTCACAATACTTACTATCTGTTTTCTCCTTAGTGACACAGGGATGTAACTATCGGAATATTTCAAAGGAATGTTATGACAACATGCTCACATTCATTCCCAATTATTTCTGTCTATGAAAAATATCTTTATGAAACTACATTTTGACACTATATTACATGGTTATAAACTGGAAAAGTCTGCATTTCATACATATACTTGTATATATAGGTGTGTTTTCCAGTTACCATTCAAGAACATAGCAAAACACTCTGATCGGATGCTTTAATTTTTTCTGTGGAGTGTGGTGGAAACTCTGGATTGGGTAACTCAGCCATCATTCCGTTCTTTTGCAAAGGGTAACTTAGGTTCTACCTATTAAATGCATTTGCCAGGAATTTCAAAGGTCGAGGTAAATGAAAAGAAGAAGACATCTACTTGCTCTTTGGGGCTTTTTCTGTTTTTCCTTCTCGTAAGAAAAATTTTGTTAACATGAAGATTTTCAGCAACTACAGTTGTCTATGTTCTCCAGCTTTCTGGATATCAAAAGATAGGGATAGTAGTGGCAATGGTTTTTTGATTTCTAAATTCTGGATTGCAGTTATGAGTGTGGAGTTTATTCCTGAATTCCAATTCTGGTGGTCAGAGTAGCTTCCCTGGTGAGTGAGTTCTGGGAGGCATTCCTGGAGTTTGAGACTAAAGCCCCCTCTTCCTCTAGTCCCTGCAATAATCTTGTAAATATCTAATTCTCTGTGTTTCACCTAGATTAAAATACCTAATTTGGCTCCTGTTTCTTACACTGCATTTGGACTGATAACAATATATGATAAGTGAGTACCGGTCTTTAAGGATTGGAATCTGGTTTGGTTGGGTATGACAGTGGGGAGGATTCCCTCACTCCTGAAATTGAAACAGTATTAATACATGGCATATCGGAGCAAGATGGTTACCTGAATTATCTTGCAGAGTTACCCGGAATAAAGCACCTATTGAAGGCTAGTCTTTGGTAGACCTCATGGATAGTCAGAAGACCGTGAGGTGAGAATAATGAAGACAAGAATGAAGGCAAAGCCTGACACTCTGAATATTTCACAGAAGAAAAACTTGAGGGTGTAAAATTCTCAAATCAAGATATGCTCAGAATATCAGAGAGTTTCTGTGACACAAATACTCATAGTTCTTATAGGAACAAGATCCACAACAAAAAAGGTCAAAAACAGAGTCGAATCATATAAGTTAACTAAGTATAAGTGGAATTCTCACCCTTATGTGAAAGTTAAAAGTATTGATTTGGAATGAAGGTATTTGTGTGGTATCAAACTATTCTGAATGTCCTGACCTCCTCAGAAACCACTGAGTAACACTTACTAGCCAAAATCACTAATTCTCTGCCTGATAAATTTATTCCTGCCGTATATGAGACCTCACCTGATGCAGCTTTGTTGTTTTAAAAAATTTTTGCTATGTTTTGTTTTAGCAAGTTGATCCAAATTTTCCTGCTGACTGATCTCTGCCAGTTCTTATTTCTTGCAGACAAATAAACAACTGGACTCAGATTCAAGTATGCTCTACGGGCACAAGTAGAAAATCTTACCCAGGAAGTAAAAGTTTACACAGCAAAATAATTGTAAAATGTCAGTAATGTGTACAGGGAGTAACCCGATAACCATGTACAGCGATATATATTAATGGTACTGGAAAACAAATACAACTTTAACTTAAGCCAAGTACATTAGCATGGTTACACTTACTATAGTTTCTGGGAGAGATCCTCACAGGTTGCTCAGCTGTTTGGCAAGAAATCTGGCCCCAGTGGTGTACTACACTAAAGGAAGTGAAGATTCCAGAAATTCCTTCATGTAATGAAGAGGAAAGCATCCAAAGGCCGGCTGAGAGGATTGTTGAAGAGATTTGCTGTGTGCACCCTATTTGATAACTACACCTCCAAGAAGATCCAGAAGACACTCCCTTCAGCCAGGCCATGTTGCTGTAGCTGTCCTCTGCAAATGGAAACAAAAGTATGAGTATTCCTCTTGAAATAGAATATAATGGGGGTCAGGTAATTCCAGAATAACAGAGAATAAGTACAAGTGAGTCTGATCATCATAGCAGCCAGCAGGAGGACAGCAGTGAATATAATACTTTTCCATGTAGTCATCTTTGCTCTTACCTAACTGTCATGTTTTCCCTAGGACTGAAATAGGTGATAAGCCAACTAAGGGGATACTTGATTGTAAAACTAAAAACATTAAAAATTAAAAATCACTTCCAAACAGAGTTCTGAATTGATTCACTACAGTGGATAATCATGGACTTTGATCTAATTCTTAGATCTGAGTCATTCCACAGCACTTGACTCCCAGAGTGAAGAGGAAACAGGATGGGCTCTTTTAAAACTGCTAAAAATAGGGGCTGGCCCCATGGCCGAGTGGTTAAGTTCATGCACTCCGCTGCAGGCGGCCCAGTGTTTCATCGGTTCAAATCCTGGGTACGGACATGGCACTGCTCATCAAACCACGCTGAGGCAGCGTCCCACATGCCACAACTAGAAGGACCCACAACGAAGAATATACAACTATGTACCGGGGGGCTTTGGGGAGAAAAAGGAAAAAAATAAAATCTTAAAAAAAAAATTGCTAAAAATATATTCTCTAATGTTTCCACCCAGCATCCCCTAAACTGATCAGAGGCCATCTATAAATATGAATATGTGCTGGAGAAAGAATAGGCAACTGGACACCTGTTCTGAGCTAATGCCAGTCCCACGAATCAGAATACAACTCTAGTCCACAGGTCAGAGGGATGCCTTATGGAGGCCAGTTGATAAAGATGTGGCCAAATTAAGGCAATAAATGCATCTGGGTCTGTTTGACTGTGTTGCAATGTTGATTAGACAGCTCACCACACTTTTCAAATACTTTGAAGATGAATTCAGACCTTTTCCTCCAGGAGGTCCATTCAGCTAAACACTGTGAAACTGCTTGACCCTGAAACAGTGAGAATAAAATCCGCTGGACTTCAAAGCTGTAAGACCACAAGCATGATAGACAAGGAATCTGCTAGACTTCAAGAATATGAGATCATGAGATTTTGAGACGGAGAAATCAGAAACCTCAAGACTGTGAGATTGTGAGAGTACAGACTGAAAGAAAATAGCTGGATGTTGAGACTGCAATACTGTGTGAGACTTAGAGATTGCTGGATGTTGATGTGCGCATGTCAGGAGACTGGGAGAGTACAAGATCACATGATTTGTTCCCACCGTCCAGGCCTGTCCCCAGTCTCTGCTTTCTCAGCAAAACTTCCATGTAGGAGACTTACCCGATGGAGAGCGTTTACTTTGATTCGGGTGTTAGTCTAAATTCAAATCCAGTACACCCACCAACTGATTTGTCACAATATTGACTGGTGTATCCTAATCTGAGTAAAGAACATCTTCTGTGGTAGGCTTTCTCTTCTGCCTGTGCAGTGCCCAACATTAGCACCTGGCCCCAAGTGTAAAAGCCTCTTTGTTTCTCGCTCATCTAGGAGTGGCTCAGCCCCACCCACTTCAGTTCTTTTAGATTTCTTCATTTCCATAGCTCTCCCATGGTTTTAAAGAAAAGTATGATTTTCAAAAATGTATCTGATTTCTAATTTTGGTGGTGTGAAGACTTTCAGGTCCTTCTCTTTTCTAACTATAACAGAACGTGTGTAATATGCTTTAATATTTGGTAATTGTATTAATCAGGGTTCTCCAGTAGTACAAGTGGGTTTTTGTTTTGTTTTTGTTCTCTAATTATTGTTCTTTTATCTTTCCTGAAAAAAGGTAGCGTTATTAAGAAGCAACTACCGTAATATATGATAAGAATGTGTCATATGATTTTTTGAACATTATTTTGGCATGTAGCTAGTTGTACTTAAAACTAAAGTTTTTTGTAACTGGTAGCTCTCTGTAAACAGCAAAAATGTCCAGCTAATACACTCACATACCCATGCCGTACTCTTCATCACTTCAAAAGAATGTGCACCTTGGGGATAGTAATGACTTTTAAATAAATGTATTATTATGTCAATGCATGAGATACTGTCCTGCTCCTACTGTCCCTATAAGGTGACACTAAGGACAGGGATCAGGAAACTCTTCTCACTCCCAGTAGACAGTAGCGATTGTGACAGTGGACTTGAGAATCTGATGTCCTGGTTTCAAATTCGGAAACCACAACTGACTATTTTGTAATCTTGACAAATTTAACTAATCTCTCTATTCTCTAATGTTTAGTTTCTTTATCTATAAATTAACCATCGTGATACCTAGAGCAAACACAACAAAACAAACAAAAACAATTCTCCTTTTAAAAATGGGGCTGTCCCTTAACAACCAGGCCAGCATTCAGTGCTTTCTCCTTCTAACTCATTGTCTATGTTGTCTCAGGAGTGATATTTCTAAGTGGAAATTGGATGACGTCATTCCTGTTTATTGTCCTTCTTTTGATCCCCTTTCCCTTAAGATAAAATAGACCCTCTCCTGAAAGTTTCTGTGAATATTTGTAAATTGAATTCTACTGATCTACTGGTCTTTCCTATTTCTCACAACTTATAAAGAAAAATAATTTGCAGGAAAAACATAAAAAAACAATTTTCTGTTTTAAAACCAAGTTTCGTGATATCTTGCCTTCAAAAATATGCTCTTGAATTTTGGAAATAGTCTTCAATTGTAATTTAGTGAACGAAGCTATAGATGCAATTTCATGTAAAGTAGCTGTGCTACCTTTCATTCTATGTGTTATCTTCTGGCTCAGATTTCTTCACCTACACGTGAAGGCATGTTTAATTATGATCAGTAAGGTTCCATTCATGTTTTTAAATACTTCCAAAATAAGTGCTTTCTCACTATGGTGGATTTTAAAAGAAATAATTGGTTTAATTCAGCTAAATCATAGAGCTCTGAGAATATCATTTAAATATCAGTTGCTTAAAATGACTACTATTTTTTTTAGTCATCACAATAACGCGACTATTCATAACTGAAGTAAGTACAGAAATTTGGAGGTTTGAGGTTTTCTTTAAACCTAGGCTGGCCATTCCTGAAAATTGCTCTTTAACTTGAGAGAATCAAAAATTACTATAATAGTAACGTTATTTGTCAAGGTATATTTAAGGGTGTGACAGTGACAAATAATAGTAATTTAAGCATTTATCTTCAAAGAAAAGAAAAATTGGGGCCTGGAATAAAGTCTATGCAGTGCAGTTTACCTGGAGCAAGAATTATAATCTTTGATCTGTCCCCTCCCTTAGTAGAATTCAAGGAGTCTAAAATCAAGCCCAGCAGATGTACGGATGCTGAAGGCACAGCTGCATCAAAATATGTGCTCATCCTTGTCACAGGTAGGGCTTTCTGACTGAATTCTGCCTGAAGTGCACAAAGTGAATTTATTGGGTGACAGCAAAGGTGTTATTCGGATCTTGTTCAAATGTGACTTATTTTTTCGTGGAAGAGACAACCAATTCTTTCTTTTTCTTTTTTTAAGGTAAGGAAGATATTAAAACTTGGGTGAAAAATGCAGTCAATACTCTGCCTCTCTGCATTCTCTAGCCAGAACTTAAGAAAATTTCTTAACCTGCGTATCCTCAATATAGTTATCCTATTAGAGGAAAATTTAAATCCAATCCTATAGAGTTTGTATATGCATAGTGTAAGGCAAGAAAATGCCCGCCATGAAAGAATTATCGTCAAGGGACCATAAAAGAATCTTCCTGATAATGGTAAATATTTCTTATCGATGGATGGACTTAGGAGTTGTAATGATTCAAATAACTTATTTTTCACTTATGAGCTATGAAATATGCATTGCTTTTCATTTATTTAACTGAAGCTCTCTCTTCATGCATTGGGATTTCTTGCTGAGTATGCCTGAGTATGATGATCTATCGTTACTGTCAAAAAGTCACCTGGTTGTGGCTGAGTTCTCGCTGAGGAGAAACAGCGTATCTTACCATTACGGTCATAGATGGAGTGGACCTCAGCTTAAAGCTTTGTGTGGCTCTTAGAAATAAATAATAAACAAAAAGCAAAAACCTCAACTTTCAAGCTTGGCAGAACTACAGGGCAATTAGGAATCTTAAAGGGAGACTCATAGAATTGAAGACTATTATTTGGTTTTATCACTTTGTTGAATATCCGTAAGTGTAGAATCAGTTATACGTCTTTATTTATAAAGCACAGATATCCAACTGATACTTGAATTGCTCAAAAGGGTAAAACAGGAAGGATACAATGAAGCTCGTGATATAGGTTTCATAGTTTCATTCCGAAACACCGAGATAATATTCCTTCTGTTGCCACTATGGGCTATTTTCAAAAGAGACTTCTCCTTGGATCTAAAAGTTGAGATAAGGTTGGGGGATGTTGTAGACTGAATTGTGTCCCTCCAAAATTCGTGTGTTGAAGCCCTGACTCCCAGTGTGACTGCATCTGGAGATAGGGCCTTTAGGGAGGTAATTGAAGTTAAGTGAAATCATAAAGGTGAGGCCCTCATCCGATACGACTGGTGTCCTTAAAACAAGTGGAAGAGACCCCAGGAGTGTGCATAGCACAGAGAAATGGCCGTGGGAGGACACAGCAAGAAGACAACTATCTGTAAGCCAAGCAGAGAGGTTGCACCACAAACCAACCCTGCTGGCATCAGTTACTTGGACTTCCAGCTTCCAGAATTGTAAGGAATGAAATTTCCTTTGTTTAAGCAACTCAGCCTGTGGCGTTTGGCTACTGTGGCCCTGGCAGACTAATACAGGGGATATAGGAGTTCGTGGCTCAAAAGGCATAAGAACCAGCCAAGAGTTGTGGTGCTAACATCTACCATGTGAGATACCACAGACAGGCACATGACAGAGTCAAGGAATAATTTCTTGTATTCAAGGAATATTTTCTTGTTTTCCTAATAGCTATCTCAGTAAAGTGAAAGAGTCTTATAAATGAATACCGTTTTTCTGGGTGTTCTAATCCTCCATATTGCTGCTGAATTTTGGCCTAACTCAGCAACTTCAGGATTCAGAACTTACCAGACATGGTACCCCAGATTCAACCTTGCCCCTGTAAGCACAATGGGGTGCCTGAATGGCTTACCAACAGGATTGACTCATCTCAACTAACACAAAACAAAACCCTTGAGCATAGTTACCTGCTTATGTGCAGAATTTCATATATCCTGATCTCTTTGATGTGTTAAGTAACCTACTCAAAAGGAGGTGCTCTTTTGTGCCAAATCTAGATGCTTTGTTGATAAAAGCTCACTATAGTCACTATCTTGAAAAAAGAATGAAAAAGAGTGTTGGATATGACCTATAATCCGTTAGATAATGGAAAGACACTTACTCTAACATCCTCAGAGCCCAGACTTATGTAGGGTTTTAGCCTTTTGATTCTCTGATTCTTGACAAAATATAGAAAAAAGTTAACAATTGGTCAGTTCAACCCTTGGAGTTCTATGAAAATATGAGATTATCAGCAAAAGATGAGTTCGCGGTCACCTGAATTCTGCCCTCTATCTTTTTATATATTTTCCAACACAGGCTTTTGGCATTTCTTTGTCCCCCTAGCTTGAACATATACCAGACACTGGATCTGTTGACTATAATCATGTTTGCCTACCTTGCAATCTCTGCCTTTTAAAAATTTATTTTATTTATGCGATTTACCAGATATAATACATCCCAATGGAATAGTTACCACTAGGAACTCAAAGTTCTACTAACACTATACAGTACATACTTTGTAAGTATTCTACAGTCCAATTTCATAGCAAGAGATCATTATAGAAAAACAAGTACATTAAGAGGCTGTTAAGGGTGAATTTTTTTAAGGAACATTTTATCTTTTTGGTAAAGATCATTAAATATTGTAATAAATAAATTTTAATTATCCATGGTGGATGTGTTTTTGAAAAATACAAGAAATTGACTAATCTATTAAAATGTTCCAAGGACAAAATCATGTTGGTGCCAGACTAATGTAACAAATTACTTGCATGGAAAGGATAAAGCATGAACCAACAGTGGGATAAGGAGAGCATCCAGGATCATCTTCTTAAGAACATCCACTTCTTAGGAAGCAGATCTGAGACTACTGTCCTTCACACTTCCACGTGCTCCCCTGTCTACAGGAGATAGTGATTCTGGAAGCTGAGGATGTAATGCGAATGGTGAGCAGCAAGATGAGGCAATGCCACTGACAGAAAAGGGGCCTGGTAGCTAATTTTAAAGTCAAACATGGGACTTCACTTTCCTCATCCACTATCACATTTTGTGGCACACACAAAATGTTTACACTAACTGCTCTCTGGGTATCTACTCTTTTCATCCACCAAGCCTTATCACCCCCTGCTCCAGGTAATATTCTCAACATTTAATTATGGTAAAGTTATATATATCCCTATTTAAAAACCAATGATCCCTATTGTTCTGAGGATAAAGACTAAATCTTTAACACGGCCATAGTTATAGTCCCCATTTACTGCTCCACCCTCATCTCACACATGTCCCTCCTGGCACCATGTACTCCAGCCACACTGGGCCTGTTCTTATTCCTAGTGTCAAGCTCTATTCTACCACATGACCATTGCACATATTGTCCTACATCTGAAAAGCTCTTACACCACCTCTGCCCCTCTCTCTTCTCCTTTGCCGAGCTCCTTCAGAACTCAGCTTAAGGTTTAATCATGTGAGGATGCCTTTTCTGACCTCCAAGTCTGAGTCAGTAATCTTTGTTATCTTTTCTCATAGAGCTGAGGCTCTTTCCATCGTAACACATAGCAGTTTGTATTTATACCTCACTTAGTGATTGCTTTGTTTGTTTCTCTCTTTCTCCTATAAGATCAGGGCCATATCTCTTTGCTCAGCCCTGACTCTTTCATGTGGGGCATGTCTGTTTCACACACACACACACACTCACACGTTCAGCAAATATTTGTTGAACAATTGAATGAATTTATACTTTAAAAGATTATGCATAATAAATTTCCAAACAGCACTAGATAGTGGGGTAAATCTGTTTGTAATATGCAGTTAGGACTTTTAGAGAAGGATTTTTATTAGCATGCATCTTAAGTAACAAGTGAAGGGTTGTTAAAATAGTAAAAAAGTACTTGAGACTTTGGAAAAATTGATAAAAATTAAATGGTGATATGTTATTACTAATGGCCACTTTAGTAGATGCAGAGGAGAAGAACAGTGAGTAGTTACGCACCAGGGTATTGATGTCATCATGGTTTTAATGACTAAATATGCTATAACACAGACTATCAGATTCAAAATCAAAATTTCCTCATAAATGATAACTTTGTAGACTAAAACTGCCTATATCTGCTGGAAGCAGCATCTTTTTCTCACTTATCAAGTTCCTACAACTCCTTCTTGTTAAAAAAGGAGGGCCTGGCTCAAAGTCTCAGCATATTGTGGGCATAATTTCTGAATTTGTCCACTAAACAAATCTAGAGCAAGAGATACGTCATTCTTGCTCCTGATAAGAAGCAGATGTTCAGAGCAGCTTGTGTCCAATTATGATCCAAATATTTAAAATCTGTGCTTATCTACAGTCTTCAGTCTTTGTAATCAGAGGCAAAGATGAGTGTGCTTTTTCATGGAATTTATTGTAATGATGCTTTAATGGACAGCACAAGCTACGATGAATAACGTCAGCGCTGACAGGTGGCATATAATCCAAAGATGAACTACCCTCCCAAACTCCACAACGAGGGTTTAGTGGTTGCATTTTATTCACACTGCTTCTTAATACCACTTAACCACAACGGCCACATCAACCACACATCACCTCCAATGCTTTTCTAAATTATATTATGGAATAAATGGCTTATAGGAGAATATCTCATGGAAAGCAACCAAATGTTGTAGGATAAATTAGGTTATGCTGCAGGAATCATATCCATTATGTAGTGCTGGGATTCTAGATATGCTACCCCAAAATTTGGCACTCTGGCATATTGAATATTTTAAGCCAAAGGAGTTGGAGAAAATGACAGAAGGAAGGCAGTCTGAATTTCCCCCTGCCCTTTTCTCCTGAAGTAGGTCATAGCCCCTCATGTGAAAGGTGCCCTTCCTCTACCCTGAAGAGAGAAGTGTCCTCATCTCGTAAGAGAGAAGGACACTGAGAAGAATCTGAACAAACAGGCCTTGCTAAGTTTCCCATAGTTTAAAACACCTACCTCATACTCTTTGCCCGATATTTCTCTGTGACTGTCCATTCTTCATCAAATCTCGCATAAAAATATTCAGGTTTAACTGTTTCTTTAGGTCTTCATTTTCTTATAAAAGCTCTCATACTACATAAAATTTAAATAAATTTGTATGCTATTCTCCTGTTAATCTGTCTGTGTCAGTTTAATTTTCAGGCCCAGCCAAGGACCCTAAAAGTGTCCAGGAAAACTATTTCCTCTCCTACGCTAGGAAAAGGAAACAACAGAAATTAAGAAAATACGTCACAAACACATAAACATTGTCTTTAGTATCGACCTGCTTGATTCCGTGTCACTCCCACAAAAAAGTCTGGGTGTGCCTATGCGCACCTGTGTGCAGTGCGTGTGGCTTATGTGCTTTCTGGACTTCATAGTAATTATATAAAATGTTTGACAATTCAGGATTCCTCTTACCCAGGACTCTGTCAAAACATTGTGCTGTGCCTAGCAGAGAGCCTGAGGGACAGATGCTCAATAAGTACTTGTAGAATCATATTTACTAAGACTTTGGCTTATTGACTGTATTCGCCTTCAACAATTTACTCATAAAAACCAGACTTCCGTTTAGATGAAGTGAATTACGTAAAAGAAGAAAGCTATTGAATTTCTAAGGAAGGATCACCTTCATCAATCCTGACTTACTTAATGATCTTTTATTTCATCCAGTATCACACTTTCATAAGATTGTCTCATTTATCAAAGTTCCAGAATCAATATTAATTAATTGAACAATTAATTTGCCAACTAAATTCCTTAGGAATTAATGAAATGGATAAACTCTGTTTTATCTTATTATGTAATTATTTCTGAGCATACACTGCAGAGAATAATATCAATTCTGTTAGATCTAGTGGTCTAAGAGTTTGAAACATTTTGAAACCTTACTTAAGATTATAATTGACCCAGCCACTCATTTTTTTTAAATTTTTAATTTTTTTTATATTATTATTAGTGGTATATATGAAATGCAGAATATAATAATTATCAGGTAGAACTTTTATATCTAAAATGGCTAAGAAAAGCTACATCATGGTTGTGTAAGATTATGTTTATGGTAATTATTTTCAAACTGTTAATTTATTAGTCTATTATTGTTAATTAGTTTCAAGCTAATGTCAATAATTAGACTATTTATTGGAGCAGATGATTCTAGCTTGATCAGCCACTGTTGTCTATATATGAGAGAAAATGTTTAATCTTGCTAACAAGCCTTCTGTATATGGCAATGTTTTCATATTTGTATTCATAAATAAATGATTTATTTTAAATTTTTAATCTTTTACAAGAGAAATATAAAGTAGAAGTACTAATTAATTGATATGCTAATTTGTCCCCCATTTATAAGGACCTGATGAACATTCTACCATAATACCTTATACCATATTGTATTCTACAATACTAGGTTATAGAAACATGTTTCTTTAATTTATAAGAAGAGTCAATGCTTCTGTGCAGCTAAGCAGCGTCTGCATATAGATTATCTGAACAGAAGAGGGTAACCGACTCACTCTGAGGTTATCACCCTTAGAATAAGTCACCCACTGCGGGAAGACCTGCAGGAGAATGAGGCAAACTGCTAAAGGTGTGACTTCTCAGAATCATTGGGACTGGGACAAAAAGTATCAACCTGCGACGGTTCTCAGCCTATGCTCTCCTCCTCGACTTATTCTTACCTATTTTGTGGACCTGAATAAGAGCAATAAGAAAAAAGAAACAACAAGGGGCATTTGCTTCAGAATAGGGTGGAAATTAGTTACACAGGCTCAAGGAGAAGCGATGTGGAATGAAAGAGAAAAGGCATAGGAACTGGAGAGCAGGTAGTTTTATGCGGCTGTTGAAACCTGAGGGAAAATCCACTATGCAGAAAATATTAAGAGTGGATGAGATTTTGAGAAAAGTTTTAAAGATACTTTTCATACATTAAAATTGTTTTCACTCTGATTTCCATGTCCTCAAGAAATGACTTAAAAATTAAAATGAGTTTCAACTAAATTTTCTTTGCTGATATATGCTTTTTTGAAACTACATTTTTTGGGACTCCACTGGCTAAGTATCCACTTATATTTTAGTTACATCTGCTGATGTCTCTAATGGAAGCTAGGCATTTCACTTCATTTCAATGCCCAACGTTTTCAGGACAGGGGGCCATAGATTAACTTTTTTTTTTTGCCTATTTTTGTATATGAAGATAATTTCATTAATGCATTTAATTTATTAGAAATAAATTCTTAATAAAAATACTGTTAGTGGTCTCACATTAAAGAAATCAATTGTAATATGAAGAATTAGAAAAATATCATTCATACTCAAATGATTGTGATGGAAGCAGGAACATTAAAATCTATGAAATAATTTCACAGAAGTCCAAAGGAGTAGAAGCTGTTATGGATAAGAAGCTAAAAAAAATCTGTCAATATCTGTCTAATCCATACATGTACTCACCTATTTATCCCTCTATTTATATATGTTTATAACAGAATTTTTCAAAGGTGCAAGTATCTGGAAAATCCTGAATGTTCTGTAATGGAGGAAAGATTAAATAGTATATGATGCATCCGTAATAGAAAACAGTATAGAAAGTTTTAAAAAGTGAGTTAGATCTTTATGGATGTATCAGAAACAAATCTATGATTTATTGTTAAATTTAAAAAATTTATCTTTATAGTAGTGTGTTTAGTACAATTCAATTTTTAGTTTTTAAGAAGCCATGGTATTAACATGTGTATGTATTTACATTTTTTAAAAGATAAATAACTGATACATGAAAGCATATCAATCTATGAATACTATTTAATTTCAGGGAGTTAAAATTTGAATGAGGAAAAATGCATTACAAATTCCTTGTTTACAAATTCCATAGAAAATTTGATTTGCTACAGTTAACACTCTTTTTTTAAATTTTATAAAATCCATTAAAATAGACACAGAATCAACATATTTCAGACAATTCAAATATTTGGAGTTGCTATAAAAAGAAATACTACATAATTATAAGGATATTTAAGCTAAGGGTGGTCTCTCCAAATTTAAGTGGCTCTGACAACCCATCTGACCTCACAGTACCCAAACAGTAAATATCCGGCATTACTGGTTGGATTATGAGCTTAAAGATAACTCCCTTTCTAACTGCACTATTCCAGTGGAATTATACTTTAGCCAAAATGAAATTTTATTATTATCTACCTCTTTCCAAATACTAGACATTCTGTACATTATGGGGATAGCAACTTCCAATATTTTGAAAGTAATAGTCTCTCCAATTAAATATTGGAGCTGTGGAATAAGAGTCAATAGAGAAAATGAGGTACGATAGCTAGAAATTTACCGTTAAGTAGAGAGACCTCATAATTTAAGATCAGAAAGTGAAAGAGAGGTAAAGCTATATTTTTCTTCTTCTCCTGTTGACAATCGGGAGCAGATACGCAGCCTTCCCAAATGCAAAGTTTAACATTCTGAGGTTCCCTGCTATTTCCCTCTTAGAGTTGCAGAGAAGTTTTGAAGCGATCTGCTGTTTACCAGTCTTCTCACCCGGGGAAGCAGCAGTTCTGCCTTCCTATGACAGCAAAGTGGAAAATTAAGGCCATCACATAGTCTTTTCTCTTCTAAGGTTTTGTAAGCACATGATTCCCTATTTCCGTCTTAAACCCATCCCTAACTGATTCAAGAGCCAAAAATGGAAGTAAATAGACTCGTTCTGTGCCTATTGTGCTAATCCAAGTGGGAGAAATTGATAATAGGAAATTCACATTGAAGGTCATATTCAGGAGATATTTGAAGGTAGAACCAACAGGATTTCCTGATGAATTAAATGTAGGATTTGAAAAGAAGCCAAGGATCACTGTAAGGATAACTCTGAGGTCCCATAGAATGCCAACAGATGCTGTAAGGAAGGGAAGCGATCAGCAGAAGAAACTGATGAGGAATAACCGGTGGTGTAGTAGGAAAACCAATAGCAATATTCCAGATGTAATGTGAAGAAAGTGCATCAAAGGAAGAGAATCCCCAACTGGGTCAATTGCCACCTGTAAGTCAGTAAAGAGGAAGACTAATCATCAAAATGAAGAATTATACTTGGATTTTAAAACATGGAGACATAAGTGTACTCGACAAGAACAGTTTTAGCAAATAGTTGAGGACTAAAGATAGAAAAGGAGCCGAGGACCTCACCTACCTCACCTACAGTTTCAGTTGTATGAGAGCTGCAAAAAGAAAAATGAAAACAAAAACTGCCAGCATTTGAGAGAGCTGCAAGGAACACAAGTTCTTTCAAGGGAGAGCAAAATTTCTGTTAGTATGCAAAAGTAATTGGTCTGACCAGAAAACAGTTTGAGGATGAATATTAGAAGGCAAAGAGGAAATATTTCAGGAGCTGGGGAGGGATCCATAGGGAGACAGAGCAGCTGTTTGAAGCCTCACACAGAGATTGGGTGCAGGGTATGAAGGATGCCCTTAGAGTCCGGGCCCTCTTTTGTTGATTGATATAAAAGTGATAAAAGACATTATGACTCCCTAAAAATGGGGTCATCTAAACATACATATTTTAATATTACGTATTCACATATGCATATCCACCTGTTCCTTATCCCCTATTCTCCTCACAGCTGGATTCTGATTATTCCCTTTTCATAATGCTAGTCCCATAAACCAATCATCTTTCAAGGGCCCTATAGCTTTCCCAGAAGAGGGAATACATGTGACTTTCTCTCTGACTGATTGCTTCTGTTATGGCGCCTTCTCACTAGTGCAGAGCCAAAGCTGAGGGAAATGGCTGTTCGCATTGTTCTCCTTTTGTGAGCCAAATGGAAGATAGCAGCCTTTCTAAACACCTGTTTTGAGATTTCTCTAATTACAGAAAATAGTTGAGCACGATACAGATGAGCAGTGAGAACAAACTGAACCTTTACAGAAAAACACCATGATACTCAACTGTGAAGCAAAATTAAAACAAACAAAAAAATTGCTTGGATTTTGTAGGAGTAGGTACGCTGAATGTTAAATAAAACATTTCCTGAACTGCTGCAGTTGCCTATAACTCAGGATGCCATCTGTTACTTGGAGAGTCACTTCTCTTGTTGGGGGGCACATTGATTAGAATAAACACGTCTATGTAAACTCGCTCTGGTCTAATTAACCAAGATTTCCATAAGACCTTTTCTCACTAAAACCACATTCTAAGAATCTGATATTTCATGTTAAAAAATTCTTTTTGTAGAAAAGCATCTAGTAACTTGTTTAGGGGCATCCACTTTTCTGCAATAAAATAGTGACAATGACTGTTTAAAAGAGGAATCCTTGGACTATGATAGAAGGTGGAATCGTTGACCAGACTTGTAAAATCATAAGTATGAGCTGATCCTCTATTGCTTCATTTTACCTATTATTAGTTCAACTTGCAGAATCTCCTGAATTTACCAAAATATGCAATAAAGCAAATTCATATCAAATCCCATTGTAGCGAATGGATCCAGTCGCCCACACCAATCGTAAATTCATACAGAATAATCTGCTGCTGTTCAAAGGCATGATTTACTCAGTCATCTCCAAGCCTGGCTGTGCTTCGTGAACAGACTCCCAGGCTCTCCCCAGATGGACCTCATCAGAGTCTCTGGGAGAGCCTCATGGTCAGAATGTGACAAGGCCCTCTAAGTGATGAGGCCCTCATGCACACTGGAGTTGGAAAACACTGATGTAAGCAACGCGAAAAAATTTTTCTTGCTTAAAAATACTTTCATGCAAAAAAACGTGCAATGATACATGCAAGACTTCTTTCTTTTGGTTAAGGTATCAACTAGTATTCAAAAGTAATAATATAATTAACCACTTTGAAACTGTGACACTTCAGCTTGAATTAGTTTTTTAAACCCTTTATTATCTGACAGTTCCCTTAGGATGGCAAGGTGGGTTATAGGTAGTGTGAGATGACAAGGAGATAGTGAATGTGGTCGTGAAGGCAGAAGGGCATTGCAGGCAAAGCTCGCATTTTCACAATTGTGGATGAAACAGCTCATGCTAAAGAAAAGGGCCAAGCCCCGCCTAACACTCAGCTGCACCCGTGCTTGGCTGATTTCACTGTAAGTACATTTCAGATGAGAATGCTGACCAGGACAACTAGGGAGGAAAGACGGCTTGCAGGTGGAAAGCTTCCTAAGCCATGTACTAAAGCAGAAGTAGTTGTTGCAAGTGATTTCCTCTTCCTCTTGTCCATGTTGTAGTTATTCTCAGGAAACAAAAACCACAAATCACTGACTGTGTTATGAACCCAAGCAAATGGGATCGTATGCTGCTGGCTAATTTGTCAGAAAACTCAAGCCACATTTCTTCACTGTGTTATGAGAGACTCTTAAGTTGAGGCAACATACACAGGAGCCTTCATGGGCAGACTTGACATGGGTCTGAATATTTGTCATCCGAATCTCTCTTTGTTGGTAAATTCTGAAATTCTATGATAATTTTTATTCATTCCATCAAACATTGTCCTCTTTTTTCTATATCAAAATAAAGGCACTCTTACAAGAACTAGTATATTGCTTCACTAGCTTATTAGTATGGATTAACATATATATTCTTGTTTCTCTTGAAGAGATTAGGTAAGGTTTGAGTACTTGATAGGAAAAAAACAGCAGAAAGAAAGAAAGAGAGAAGACCTCCATATTTTATATTAATCCTTCCTCTTAAATTGATCTCTTTTTCTTGACCAGTACTACTAATAACATGCTTTTCTTCTGCCTTCCTAGAAGGAAAGTCTAAATTTGGTCATGACTGTTGTCTACAGACTCAATATTCAGACTGCCCAGGTATCCTTAACATATGGCTTTGCTGTTGCCATCTCATTTACAATGATGATGTGTGATTTTAAGAAAGATTCTCCAAAAGAAAGCTGATAAACTGATTATTTTGTTGGGACAAAGCAAGATTTTATATTTTGCTTTGTGTATTCGGGTACCTTTGGTTGTATTGTATTTGTCAAAGAAAGATGTATAGTTTTCCTTTGAACAAGGCAAAGTAAAATGTAACATTGGCTGTGGTATTTAAAAAACAAACAAAATACCCTGAAACCTGCTTAATATTCCTTGCCCTGGAATTTGCCTTCAATTTGTGAAATGGTGGCTGTGGAGAGAAGAGCAAAAAAGTACACACAATTCAGCCCAGAGGCATATAATTTTCTCTGAGCTAACAGATTGTTTTCAGAAACCATGGCATAGCCTGCCAGGATTCCTGCTCTGCATTCTATGCCATTCTTTGCAGGGTCAATGGATAACAAAGTTTCCCCTGAACATTATCTAATCATGGGTGAGGCTTCTAGCTTTATTGCAGTCACTGTACTGGATGATAGACTATGACTAGTATTGGCTCAGCTTCCCTCCTCTGGTAGAACACAAGTCGGGAAGAAGTGTCACTCGGTGAATTTGTCTTAGCTGCAGAAGGAATTTCTCTTTAATCAGACTTCTCTCTGTCCTTTTCACACACGTAACTGGGGCCCAGAATAAATCAGCAATAGTTTAAATTGATCAAGACTCATATTTTATATGCACATTTCTGAACTTAGTCCAAAAAATCAGTCTTCAGAGATATCAAAGACCCTAAATAATACAGTAGTTTATCTTCAAGATGCATGGTTGAATTTGATAGCTTTTTTTAAACTAACTTTAAAAATGTTCATACAAAATTTAAAGTTGAAATTAGAGACCAACGTATGAGAACAGTTGTTTGAGTTAATATTATTGTTTTCAGAATATCTGAAGAGCATGAGTATAATTCTCATTTAAGCAGATTTTGGCATGCATTTTTACTGTTTCTTGAAGCAATTTTCTTATCCTTAGGCCCTAGATGATTTACTGTAACTCTATCACAGCTCAAAATATAAAATTAATCTAAATTTTTCCATACACAAACATAATCATCAGTTCCACATCTTTAATGAACGAGGTTGTGGGAGTCTGACATTAAACTGGACTGTTTTCCAGCTCCAAGTCTTGTGTGACAACATGATCCATTTGCACTTTCTTCAATATCATGTACATACTCTTTGCTTGGAGAAATTACCCGTTTCTAAAAAAATGAAAGAAATATAATCAAAAGTTCACAGTTAAAATAAGCTTAACTAATACAAAGATCTAAACAAATCTATTTTACCTTATATTGAATATAAAATATATAATTTACCATAGATAATAATAAATGCAATTATGGCATAACGACAACTTCTTTGGAAATCATTGATAATCTTACCACTGGAGGATTTTTCTGTCACATTGATGTATTTTATTTGTGTGATCAATATTGTTTTCTTCACAATTTGAACATAATGCATGTAGAAGTAAAATTTTTATTCTTGGTGCTCTGTGTTAGTCAGCTCAGATCGCTGTAATGAAATACCATAGGCTGAGTGGCTTAACAGATATTTATTTTTCTCCATGTTCTGGATGCTGGAAACTCAAGAAGAAGATCTGAAAGAGTTTGGCTTCTGGTAAGGTCTCCATTCCTGGCTTGCAGACGGCTACCTTCTTGCTGTGTCTTCAAATGGCTGAGAATTTCCCAAACCTGGGGAGAGGCTTGGACATTCAAGTTCAAGAAACTAACAGATCACTTCATTGTTTCAATTCAAAGCAATCTTCTCAAAGACAAATTATAATGAAACTGTCAAAATCAAAGACAAAGAGAGAATCCTAAAAGCAACCAGAGGAAAAAAGCTTGTAGCCTACAATAGAACCCTGATTTGGCTATCAGCAGATTTCTCAGCAGAACCTTAGAAGCCAGGAAAGATTGAAATGATATCTTTAAAGTGCTGGGAAAAAATGCCAGCCAAGAATACTCTCTCCAGCAAACTTATCCTTCAGAAAAGAAGGAAAAATAAAGACTTTCCCAGACAAACAAAAGCTGAAGGAGTTTATCAGCACTAGATCTTCCTTAGAAGAAATGCAGAAAGGAGCTCTTCAAGCCGAAATGAAAATAAAATAATTAGCAACCTTAAAACATGCAAAAATATAAAACACACTGCTAAAGGTAAAAATCTGACTCAGAAAACTCTATTCTGAATTATGATGGTGTGTTAACTTCTTAACTATAGTATAAAGATTAAAGGAAAGAGTATTAAAAAACTATAATATAATTTGTTAATTGATACACAACATAAAAAGAGGTAAATTGTGACATTAAAAACATAAAATGGGGGAGGAAAGGGATATATTTTATGAGATTGAAGTTAAGGTGCTATCAGCGTAAAATAGACTGTTATAGCTACAAGGTGTTTTATGTAAGTTTCATGGTAACTGCATAGCAAAAGCCTATAGTAGATTCACAAAAGTAAAAGAGAAAGGAATCACAGCATACCAACAAGGAAAATGACCAACCTCTCCAGGCAGCAGGAGAGGAAAAATGGAACACCAGGACTACAAAACAACCAGAAAGCAATTAATAAGATGGCATTGGTGAGTCCTCATGTATCAATTATTACTCTAAATGTAAATGGCTTGATTTTTCCAATCAAAACGTGTAAAATCGCTGGATGAATAAAAGACAAGACTCAAATATATGCTGCCTACATGAGACTCACTTATTCATTCAGGACATACATAGGCTTAAAGTGAAGGGACAGAAAAAGATGTGCCATGCAACTAGAAACCAAAAGAGAGTGGAGGTAGCTATACTTATATCAGACAAAATAGAATATAAGCCCAATATGGTAACAAGAAACCAGGAAGATCATTATGTAATGATAAAGGGATAAACTCATCAAGAAGGTATAACAATTTTAAATATAAACACACCTTATATTGGAGCATCCAAATATATTAAGCAAATACTAACAGATGTGAAGGGAGAAATAAACAACAGAACAATAACAGTAAGGAACTTCAACACCCCACTTTCAGCAATAGATAGATTATCCAGACAGAAGTACAACAGGAAAATGCTGCTCTTGAAGCATACGTTAGACCAAATGGACCTAACAGATAAAACATTTCATCCAATAGCAGCAGAATACACACTTTTCTTTCAGTGCACATGGAACATTCACTAGTATAGATCATATGACAAGCCATAAAACAAGTCTTAAGAAGTCTTCAACAATTCAAAAAGATTGAAATCATATCTCATATCTTTTCAAATCACAATGATAAGAAATTAGTAATCAACAATAAGAGAAAAGCTGGAAAATTTACAAACAGGTGGAATCTAAATATCACATTCCTGGACAACCAACGAATCAAAGAAGAGATCAAAAGGGAATTAAAAAAATATCTCAAAATAAATTAAATTGCAAACACATCATACCAAACCTATGGGATACTGCAAAAGCTGTTCTTAGAGGCAAGTTTATAGAAATGAATGCATTCATTAAAGAAACAAAAACTCAAATGAACAATCTAATTTTACACCTCAGGGAACTACAAAAAGATGAACAAACTAAGCACAAATTTAGCAGGAAGAAGGAAATAACAAAGATCAGAGCAAAATAATGAAATAGAGACCAGAAAAACAATAGAAAAGATCAATATAGTGTTTTTTGAAAAGATAAACAAAATTGGCAAATCTTTAGCTAGACTAACTAAGGAAAACAGAGAGAAGACTCAATATCAGAAATGAAAGAGGAGAAATTAAAACTGACACCACAGAAATACATAAGATGATAAGAGACAATTATGAACAACCATGCTAACAAATTGGATAAGTTAGAAGAAATGGACAAAGTCTTAGAAATATACAACTTACCAAGACTGAATCATGAAGAAATAGAAAATCTGAACTGATCAATGAGTAGGGAGACTGAATCAGTAATCAAAAACCTCCCCCAAAGAAAAGCCAAGGATCAGATGGTTTTTACCAGTGAATCCTATCAAACATTTAAGGAGGAATTAACACCAATCCTTCCAAAATCTTCTAACAAATGGAAGAGGAAAGAAAACTCTGAAACTCATTTTATGAGGTTGGCTTTACTCTGATACCAAAGCCAGACAAGGATAATATAAGAAATGAAAACTACAGATCAATATCCCTGATGAATATATATGTAAAAATTCTCAACAAAATATTAGCAAACTGAATTCAATAGCATATTAAAAAGATCAGACACCATGATCAATTGGGATTTATCCCTGGGATCAGGGATATTTCAACATACGCAAATCAATAAATATGATACCCTACATTAATAGAATGAAAGATAAAAGCCATGTGATCATCTCAACAGATGCAGAAAAAGCACTTGACAAAATACAACATTCTTTTACGATGAAAACTCTCAGCAAATTGAGTATAGAAAGAACATACCTCAATATAATAAAGGCCATATACCACAAACCCACAGAACGCATCATATTCAATAGTGAAAGGTTGAAAGCTTTTCCTCTGAGATCAGGAACAAAACAAATATGCCCACTCTCACAACTTTTATTCAACATAGTACTCAAAATCCTGTATAGAGAAATCAGTCAAGATAAAGACCTGAACTCATTCACACTGGAAAGGAAAAAGTAAAACTATCTTTATTCACAGATGGTATGATCTTATATATAGAAAATCCTAAAGATGCAATGGAAAAACTGTTTGAACTAATAAATTCAGTGAAGTGCAGGATCACTAAGATCAACATACAGAAAACACTTGCATTTCTCTAACAATGAAATATCTGAAAAAGAAATAGAAAACAATCCCGGGGGCCGGCTCCGTGGCCGAGTGGTTAAGTTTGCACGCTCTGCTGCAGCGGCCCAGGGTTCGGATCCTGGGCGCGGACATGGCACCGCTCGTCAGGCCACGTTGAGGCGGCGTCGCACATCCCACGACTAGAAGGACCGGCAACTAAGATACGCAACTGTGTATGGGGGACTTGGGGGAGAAAAAGCAGATTAAAAAAAAAAAAGAGGAAGATTGGCAACAGCTGTTAGCCCAGGTGCCAATCTTTAAAAAAAAAAAAAAAAGAAGTGCAAGATGAAGACAGGTATTATCTATAAAAAAAAAAAAATCCCATTCACAATAGCATCAAAAACAAAAGAGATACTTAGAAACAAATTTAACCAAGGAAGTAAAAGATCTGTACACTGAAAACTGCAAGACTTTGATGAAAAAGTTTCAAGAAGACAAACAAACGGAAAGATATCTCATGTTCATAGATCAGAAGAATTAATATTGTTAAAACGCCCGTACTACCCAAAGTCATCCATAAATTCAATGCAATCCCTGTCAAAATTCCAATGACTTTTTTCACAGAAATAGAAAAAACTCTCCTAAAATTTGTATGGAACAACAAAAGACCATGAATAGCCAAAGCAATCATGAGAAAGAAAAATAAAGCTGCAGGCATCAGGTTTCCTGATTTCAAACTATTTTACAAAGCTATTGTAATAAAAATAGTATGTTACTGGCATAAAAAAAGACATAGATCAATGGAACAGAAGTTAGAGCCCAAAAGTAAAGCCCCTAATATATGGTTAACCAATATTTGACAAGAGAGCCAAGGATACTCAATGGAGAAAGGATAGTCTTTTCAAGAAACGGTGTTGGAAAACTGGATAACCACGTGAAGTTAACTGAAATTAGACCCATATCTTATACCACTCACAAAAATGAACTTGAAATGGGTTAAAGATTTAAACATAAGACCTGAAACTGTAAAACTCCTAGAAGAAAACAGGGAAAAACCTTCTTGCTGTTAGCCTTGGCAATGATTTTTTGGATATGACCCCTACAGCACAGGTAAGAAAAGCAAAAATGAACAAGTGGGACTACATCAAACTGAAAAGCTTCTGCAAAGCAAAGGAAACCACCAACAAAATGAAAAAGAAACTTACTGAATGGCAGAAAATATTTGCAAAACATGTATCTGATAAGCGGTTAATATCCAAAATACATAAAGGGCTCATACAACTCAATAACAATAAAAAAAATCAGGTTAAAAAATGGGCAGAGGAATGGAACAGACGTTTTCCCAAGGAAAACGTACAAATGGCCAACAGATATATGCAAAGGTACTCAACGTCACTAATTATCAGGGAAATGCAAATCAAAATCACAATGAGATATCGCCTCACAACTATTAGATTGGCTATTATCAAGAAGACAAGAGATAATTGTTGGCGAGGATGTGGAGAAAAGGGAACCCTTGTGCACTGTTCAGGGAATATAAATTGGTGTAACGACTATGGAAAACAGTATGGATGTTCCTCAAAAAATTGAAAACAGAACTAACATATGATCCAGCAACCCCAGTTCCAGATGCATATCCTAAAGGAAATGAAAGGGGATATTGAAAGTGTATCTGTACTATCATGTTTATTGTAGCACTTTCACAGTAGCCAAGACATGGAAACAATGTAAGTGTCCGTCAATGGATGAATGTGGTGTATACACCTATGCACACACACACATAAATACAGTGGACTATTAATCAGCTGTGGGAAAAAAGGAAATCAGGCTGTTTGTGACAACATGGATGGACTTTGAGGGCATTATTCTAAATGAGATAATTCTGACAGAGAAAGACAAATACTGGATTATATCACTTTACATGTGGAATTTAAAAGATATACTTGTAGAAAAAAAGTAGAATGGTGTTTACCAGGGGCTTGGAGTGGGAGAATTGGGGAGATATCAATCAACGGGTACAAACTTGCAGTTAGAAGATGAGTAAGCCCTGGAGACCTAATGCACAGCATTGTGATTATAGTTAACAACACTGTATTATATACTTCGAAGTTGCTTAGGCTAAATCTTTAAGTATTCTCACCACAAAAAGAAATGATAATTATGTGACCTGATGGAGGTGTTAGCTAATGCTGCATGATAATCATATTGCAATATACAAATGTATTAAATTAATGTGTTGTACTCCTTAAATTACACAATGTTATATGTCAGTTATATCTCAATTAAAAACAATAAAATTAGTGTGCTATGTGTATGAATCTAAAATCTCCTTTAGTACCAGGTGTAATTTTAGTGTTTTAACACAAATATTTAGAAATTATGTCACATTAGTATTTTTGAACGATCATTCTCTTTTTCAGTGTGTGGGGTTTTAACACATCATGTAGCAAATGATAAAAAATGTATATTTTCCAAGCCTCAGTAAAATATTCTTCATAATTCTGTTTTATTTTTGATTTATATGTTATGTCCTCAAAATATGGTATCTCCTTGACAATAGAGAATCTGCATTATAGAGATTCTCTATCATTCAATTCAGGGAAATAAATAATGCTCAATTATACACATTGAATTGCATTAAATTAAATTGAAATGAGATCAATGTAATTTGCCATTTACCAAAGAGAGCTGTCTAACCTTTATTAAACGTTGGTGTTTTTGCACTGGTAGTGATATTGTTCAGGATTTTTTTAATGCAAAATACCACATCCAACTTAAAAGAAATTCTAAAAATATCACTTTTGTATTATTAAAAGTAAATACATCCAACTTTGCAAAATACGTTATCGTTCCAGGAGATTGGACCAATATATACTAAGGTCTCAGTTCTTACTAAGATTTTCATGCCTCTACTTTTGTGTATTTGTAAATAAATGTAAATCAAAACTAATGTAAATCATGTGAAGACCTTCAATTCATAGTCTTAAGATAGATATTTTTACGGACTCTGTTGATTCTTCTTGTTGCAATCCTTGTTATTTTAGTGAGAATTTAATAGTATTCATGGTAATGGGCTCATCAGAGTGCCTTGGGAGCTTGCAGGTGAGGGACTGCGTGTGTTTCCAGCTGTGAGATTTCTTTAAATATCTTTTGAATAATGATTGCGATAACTGAGAGGAAAACAAAAGAGTACTGTTTGTCAACAAAAAGCTAAAAGGCTAAGGAAGCTAGCTAAATCCTCTCTTCAGAGCAATTTTGAATGAAGTATTGAAATACAGAGAAGTAGAGGAACTCAATTCAGTTTCAATTCAGAAAAAGCTCTTGCCTGGGGTTGATTTGATGTAGTGTTCAGGCAAAGAATGAAGACATTTCTGACTCCAGAAGAGAGGGACAAGCAAGCAAACAAAATTCTCAAACCAACTAGAAGTGAACAAGTTTTTCTTTTCTCCCAGACTTTTTTGTGTAGTGAAGCCAAATAATCACTCTAGGAATCTTGTTTTTATATAAGGTCAAGAGTTCATATCTTGGGAAATGGGACAAATAAATAGAGTGTGCTATGTGTTAAAAGAGAGAAGAAAAATATGACAGTTTTCAATAAAAACGATAATGAGGAGAGTTCATACCCAACTAAGAATAATAAATAAAAAGTCATCTGAAAGGAAATTTACTCTGCGTTTATTGAAAGATGTAGAAAAGGTGTTTCTTAAAAAGAAATTAAGACTGATATATGTAAAGCTAGGATACATATTGAAAAAACACTGCTTCACCTTTAAACTATTAGATTCAAATTCCTAGTGATCAGGAGACCTCTGCCAAAAAAATGGGGCGTGTTAGTAGTTTTCAGGTTGCCTCAGAAATTTTTGATCAGAGGAAATGTAAGGAAAGCTTAGCACAGTTTTGTATGTCGTCAGAAATGAGTCACTCACATTCGCGAGAGGGTGCAGGGCTGAATTTGCCCTGAATCTAACAAAACATATGCCTCAAAATCTCTCACTGGTACTGGCCCTTCCTAGGCCATGTTCCTAATTTTGTGTTTGTAAGTTGGTATGATTATAGAGAGTCCCACAACTTTTATAGGCTTCAAGGCTCACAAAACGTAGATCCATGTATGGAAATATTGCAGCCTAGTTAAGGTAACATGCAGAAATAACAAAAACATTGACATCATTATTGTCAGGTACTTATGCTTCTTTTTCTTAGTATCAACCTGTCCTTGTGTTAATAAGACATTTCAGATCACTCATTTTCAAGGTGTTCTGCAATATCTTCTCAGGCCCTGAATAAGAAACAGAATGAGTTGCTGTAATTGCCTTTAGATCAGACTGAGAAATGCTCATCAGGAACGTTCACGAACAGTTGAATTGCAGCAATACTATTTATACTTCTCGTGTTGAGCATCTATAACGTTTCTTCAATAAGCCATTATTTTAAGAGTGTTTCTATCTTGGAGGAAGCCAATGACAATTTTTCAATAAGCTAAATACTGACTTTCAAAAACAAAATTTAACTTTTGATGCTAAACTATATTTTTAGATATGTTGAGCAAATAGCAAATGACAGTTTTACCACCTCCTGCCAAAACGTGTGTGCCTGTGTTTGTGTACGTGGGGGTGGTGAGAAGGGCAAATGAGAGTAAGCCAGAGACTAGTGCAAGGGGGAAAAAGGCAGATCAGAGAGAATAGAGATGGGTGATCTCTGTTATCTTAACTGTTTTTTTATTGTGGGGACACCAGCAGAAAGCAGAGTCCTCTCCGTCTCCATATATGAGTCTTGAGGTCCTTGGCCCCACAATCTCATTGCTGAACAGAATCTGCCTAAAGATTTGAGAATCAGATGTGACAGGGTCTAAAGGAAAGTCCAGGCAGTCTCTCCCAGTTTCAGCAGTTTTTTTGGTCCTTTGAAGCTTTTAAAACAATAATACCGTAGACTGGTGGCTTAAGCAATATTTATTTCTTACGGTTCTGGAGACTGGGAAGTCCAAGATCAAGGCTCCAGTAGATTTGATGTCTGGTGAGGGTCCATTTTCTGACTCACACACAGCCGTCTTCTGTTGCATCCTCACAGAGCATAAGGGGTGAGGGTATTCTCCGGGGTCTCTCTTTTCAGAGCACTAATTCCACTTACCAGGGTTCTACCCTCATGACTGAATCAACCCCAAAGGCCCCACCTCCAAATACGATCACATTGGAGGTTACAGTTCAACATATGAACGGGGGTGGGGCGGACACAAACATTTAGTCTGTAGCAGCTGTTGACACTTTGCTCCTCACTGGACCCTCTGCAGAGCCTGTTGATTGATGTGGATATAGAAATGAAGAAATCTATTTTAGAAGAGAGGCAGGAACAGTGTTTTTCTTCCATTCCTAAGACGATCAATTGCTTATTTTCTTATGATTTAAAAAAAAAATTATTGTATTTGCATCTTCGCACATGCATTCTCATTACTACTATTAATATTTTACTGTATTGTAAATAATATCCTCAGTATAAATTCTATAGTGAAGGAGGGAAAATGATGATCACATTTATGCTACTTCGTTTACAAAATACGTGTGGATCTTTTTTTCCCAATGACGTAACATGGAACGCCTGTTATTCTGCAATATGTCTGTGACTTATACATTCCACTTTACCTTCTGCTATTTACTGTATGTGTTAAATATTTATGCTAAATGTGAACTAACTGTGTTTCCTAGAAGTATTGTGCATTCCTCCATAATATCGCTTACTTAACGTTCCTGTATGCCATCTATAGTATTAAAAGACTGTTTCAAACGTATTTATCCCTTAGATGGTCTTTCCTGAGCCCCAAAGGAGAGATGCTCCTCTAGGCTTATCCCCTTGCTGCTCACATCACTCATTGTGTAATTATTTTACTGCATCTTTAATCATAGACGCACATGTCCTCGTTTCACTCTGACTGATTGATCATAAAGGACAAAGAGCAGAGGCTCAGTCTTATTTATCTTTTTGTCTACCCTCACCTCCACCTATGCTCTTATCCTCACCACTTCACTTCTGTCTAAAAATATGCAGGGACGATATTTAACAAAGACTACAGGACTGACTACATATTAAGTGATGCATTTCATCATTTGGTCTGTTAGGCATTATTTAATTATTATTCCTTTTAACTCAAAGAAGGCCCTGCAATCAATATTATAAGTATTCAGTTTTATAGATAAGAAAACTAAAGGATGCTCAGTGAGATTAAAAGATGTGCTCAAGCTCACACAGCTGGAGTATGAAAAGAGCAACATTGTCAAATATAGGGCCACTAACCCCGAAGACCCCGAGATTTCCATATGCTCTGCTGTTGAGTACTATCAGGTCAAGAATTTATCTAAACTCTCTGAGTTGTTTAGCCTTATGTGTCAGTCCTCTTGGCATGAAGAACATGTAAAGGGAAAAGGAAGATAGCAATAAATTCAGGTACTAATATGATATGCTAAGAATGCTGATTAACCTTATAGGGAAATAGATTAATATTTTGTTATTAAATCTCTTATGACTTCCCATTCCTCCAGAAAAACACATCAGTTTAAAGCTTATTACTTATATATTTTTTTCCTTTTTGGAGGGGAGGGGTGTAACATTAGCATAGTGAACTGTGCAAAACACAAAACTCATTAATCTGGAAATATTTACATTGAAGCATTTTTACATGTGTAGATATTCATGTAACTAGTACCTATCAAGATATGGAGCGTGTCTAGCATCCCTAAAAGGCTTGTCAGTGCCCTTCCTTGGCACACCAGAAATAATGCATATTCTGTCTCTTGTGACCATAAATTAGCTTTATCTGTTTTTGAACTTCATACAAATAGAATCCCACAGCTTGTGCTTTTGTCATTCTTTAAAGATTCATCACTGTGGTATATATCACATTTTTTGTCACTCTTCTACATTTTGGTTACTTCCAGTTTTTGGCCATTAAGAATAAAGCTGATGAGAAAATTTTTGTGTATGCTTTTTGATCAACACATGTGCCCAATTTCCTTGGATTTATCTCTAGGAATGGAATTGCTGAATCATAGAGCAGGCACATAGCAACTTTAATAAGTTGATGTTTTAATGAAAAGTACAAAATATTCATTGATAAGAAAGCAATGACCAGAGCCATATACTGGAATTCATAGATATGACCTTGGATTTTGTTAGCACCATATGAATAGTATATTGAGTTATTGAATTTTGAATTAGTACATATGTTTATTGATAATTTAAATAGACATGTTTTTTATTCTATACTCTGATGTAAACATGAGGAAAAGAGATAATATTGGTACATAGTTTTGTAAGAGGACCTGTATACATTGTTCTCTTTCATTTTATAAATCATAGCATAGTATAAATAGTTTAGTAGTAGTGTTAATATTTTTGTGAAATCCCTGGATATATTCCCCTCAATGATTTTTCATCCTTTGCAGTCTTCCCACTCTTAAAACAAATCACTGATATCCCATCATTCCATGGAGAGGGTGCGGGGATTCTACTTAGAAATGAAGGGAGAAAAGGACCCCTGTTGGTGAGGAGAGTAGAGAGCTTGGATGGTTAAAAAAAAGCAAACTATCTATATCTATCAGAAAACCAAACTTCTATCACTTTTCACTGCTAAGCTTTGGTCTAAAAGAGGAAAGCAGAAATTACTGAGAGAATGGAGACCTCAGGTAGAGAGGAAAGCTAACAAAAGGTGGGCATGTGGTGTCCTCATTTAGGAATCTGGAAGAAAACAACATCACAGAGTTTCATGCAGAATGGAGTGCATTCGTCAGGCACTTAGGTCTCTGTGTGGCATAGGAATGAGTGATGCCATACTCACATGGAAAAAGTGACTGAGAATTGGAAACCTGTGGATCTGCCATAGAGTTGCTTTGCTGATGGGTGAGATAATCCTACACGAATAGCTACAGGGTCAACTGCTGAAAGCCAGGGATGGGATGAGGCACATGCCTCATGGGTTCTAGAGAATGTGAACTATTGTGATGGAGGTGGGCCTGGTCAACCTTAACAACATTGGGATTGGAAGGGCGGGGCAAAGAACCAAGCCCTGTGTGTGCCAACAGAATAGTCACAATAGTCACGGATGCTGCAGCGGCCAGCATGTAAGTTAACAAGAAGAGAGGCCAGGAGCCATGAGTCAACATTTGAGAACATCCTGAGAAAGAGAAGAATCACCTAGAAACCAGGTCCCTTCACTCAACACTGGAGAGTATTTACATATTGCCCGATATCCAAAAATCAACTTTTAAAAAATATTTTAAGGGGAAAAAAGGTAAGAAAATATAAAGATAGTCAATACAGAGTTTAAGTCTTAAAATGAATACTATTTACCCAAAGTGAAATCGTTAAATTGTCCACCACTTATATAAAAAATACTGAAGTTTGCCATTTCAATTCATTCTAAGGAGAATCTAACGTTTCTCTTCTTTCCTTTCTTCTTTTCCGCCCTCCTTCCCTCTTTTCTTCCTTTTTTTCCTTCTTTGTCTTCTCCTTGTCTCTGTTTATTTGGATTATTTTCCTATCCTTTTCTTTTTTTTTTTTTTACCTTCAGGAGATGTAACTGCACTTACGATTCTAGAGAAAATGTAAACTGAGCCTCCTAGTATAATTATATGTTATAGGCAAAATGCCCAGTTGTGATTTGCAACGATGATTTAGAGGGTAGTAAATGACAACATAAAACGTGCGCATCTTTTAAATAGGCAAAGAATCTTTAAAATAGATAGAATATGGATTAATTGATGACTGCACAGTCTTAAATGTCAAAAATTCTATGTTGAAGAATTCCTTCACATTCTTCTAAGTTTATGAGGCCTGCTTACCAACTTCAACTGTTCAAAATTTCTGTACCCAAGTACACAGTTAAGGAGGGTGTACAATGTCTATGATCTTTTCAAGGCAATCAGGAATATGAGAGACATATACTGAGTTTTTTTTTTTGCTTCCTGAAAGGAAGGTCGTCTCATGTCAGCAGTCTGCTCTGTCAGCTATCCTCTTTTGGCAAGTCATCTTTCAGCCAGAACAAAAGCAATTTCAACCCTCAGGGTGCCACTTATTCCTTTTCCCCCCAACATTTTGTTATGAAAAATTTCAAACATACAGAGAAGTTGAAATAATTGTATAATGATCACCTACATACCCATTCCTTAGACATTAACATGCTTACTTTATAATACATCTATCCTTCCCTCTACCATCCATCATTCTGTCATGTATTTTTTATAATTCAAAGTAAGTAATGAAAGATTGAACTTCTGAATTATGTACACCACATGCCATAATTAAGTCAATTGTATGCTATGCAAATTTTCATGAATCACAGAATTCATATATTAAAACTCTGACCTACTACCAGTCTATTCCCAGGAAAATGAAAGATATGAAACATTGAGTCAAAAGCAAGTTCTCCTACGTAGTATAAATCATATTCTCACTTGGCCAATAATTCTTTATATCACTATATAGCTCTTCCAGGTTTCAGGGATCTTTGGCATATATGTACACCTTATGTGATCGGTTTCTTTGCCACCATTTTATTTCATGGCTTCAACTCATAAAAGCAGAAGCTGAAGTTTATCTTCTGATTCCAAATTCTGTACTCTTTTATTCTATTCTACTGTCACCACAATTTTTCTGCTGTAGATTAAAAATAAAACCCAGTAAGTGTGACTCTTTTTTCCCATTTTATGTGTCAAAACCCAACCCTTTCATTCTTCGTTTTAATTTTGGCACTTAGTTCATACTAATACCACGAAAGTCCATAGGGTTACTGGAAAATGCTTGAAACTTCCCCTACAAGTTACTTTTTAAATATTCTGTAAAGTGGTTTCATTAATGAGCATGTTGTTTGGAATTATCAGGTATTCTCTGCCAAGCATTTTTAAAAATCACCCTTTTCCAGCACTCTCACAGCATTAAAGATGTGTGTATATATTAACTATGCTCCTAAACCGAACAGTCCCCCTCCTGGAAACTATTTCATCAAGATAGAGTACCGCCAAATAAGGATACACGCCTGGAGACATGTATTGCAAAAGTTTTATGCAGTGACGAACAAGCATACACACCCCCACAGGATACAAATGAATAGCAAGCAGTAGGGAAGTGCGTTACGATATAATAATGGTACTGAATAGTATGCAGCCTTTACAAATAATGAATAGGAGCCAACCGGGTCGACCTGGAGAGATTTCCTTAAGGTGTTGTTGACTGAGAAAATCAAGATTCCAAAGAATGAGTCCATGTTCCCATTTTTGTAAAACAAAATAATGATCCCTTTCAATGTCTGTATATTATTATTTGAGGAAGGAGAAAATCTGAAGTTTACTTGAGTGGAGGAAAGAAACAAAGGAAGAAGGAAAATGTGCTAGCTAACACACAAAAAAGCAAAATTAGAATACAATAAAATTATGTATTATATGATCACATTTATGGATTTATATAAAATTGTACTTTTCATGTATGTTTATAAAAGCAATATTAAAATAATAACCCAGGCTTTGAAAAAATTATTCATGTGATAGGATCCAAATTTGGTGATTAATCCGTTAATAAAGACAGATTCTGTATCATGAAAAAAAATCACCCTTTTCCCAGAGAATATGCTGTTTTTTGATACTGTAGACAGGCTGTCTTAAATGTAAAGTTAAAGGAAGACTTTTCTAAAAGATCTTGAGTCGAGTTTAGAAAGCCCACATTTTTGTCAGTGTCAAGTAGAACGCTAGAGTTGGAGATAATCTCCTGATAGAAGCATGCGGAAGCTTCTCTGCCACAGAATAAGTCAAAGGTCCAAACGCAACACCAGGACACAGCAAACCTGTCAGCAGTCTTCCTGTACATGCTGGGGAGGCACATCGCAATCTGTCTTCCAGAAAATACCACCTAGAAACTTCTTAAAGGAGTATTTCTGGCAGCCTCCCAAAAGACAAAAAGTGTTCCTCCTGAATTTTATTAGATTGGAAATTTGATGAAGAAAATTGGAACACAATTGCATTAAATGTAAGAGTTTCTCTGGGCCACATGGCGAGGGGCAGGATTTCTGGTCAGATATCAGAGGCCGACACAGAGGGTGGATGCATATGTGGTTTTAATAGAAAGCTCAAGTGTTTCTTACAGGATTTGCAGTATTTTAAATCCCCGTCAGAAGTGTATAAATGTTCTGATTCTACCACATCCTTGCTATCACTTGATGATATTATACTTTTAAAATTTTTTCAATCTTTTTTTTTGAGGAAGTTTAGCCCTGAGCTAACTACTGCCAATCCTCCTCTTTTTGCTGAGGAAGACTGGCCCTGAGCTAACATCCATGCCCATCTTCCTCCACTTTACACGTAGGATGTCTACCACAGCATGGCTTGCCAAGCAGTTCCATGTCTGCACTCGGGATCCGAACTGGTGAACCCCAGGCCGCAGAGAAGAAGAACATGTGAACTTAACAGCTGTGCCACCCGGCTGGCCCCAAATCTTTTCAGTCTTACGGTGGGTATGACATAGTTTCTTTCTGGGGTTCTATTTTGTATCTTCCAGCCTGATATGCATAAACATTTATCTTTTTCAGCATATAGGCATCTTTATTTTTCCATCTTTCTGTCTTATGCCATGCTAAGCAAGCTCTTTAGTATGTAATATGAGCAGTTAGCGATAATGTTGCTGGATACCTTGTGATGGAGAAGCAGTAAAATGAAGAGGTTAAGAACACAGACTCAGCAGGCAGACTACCTGAGTATGGATCATACTTCCATCTCTTACTATCACAGTGAACTTGGGAAAGTAATTAACCTTCTGTGCCTCATTTACCTAGTCTTTAAAATGGGCTTGAGAATACATATAGCTCATAGGTTTACTGCGAGGATTAAGAGTGATATCATATAAAAACTATTTAGACAAGTATTCAACACATAGTAAGCACTATGTAAGAGTTGGCCAGGAACACGCTGTTTTATTAACAGCTCATACTCTGAATATCCCAGCAAAATAGCTGGAAAAATGAACCTCATAAGACCTGAATAAAAGACATTTGGGGTGACTTTCTCCAAATACTTCTGGTACCGAAGCCTGGAAATACAATGCCACTTTTTCAGATGGTTTAGCTGTCAACTTGATATCAGCTGAATTGATTCAATCAATTGTATGGTAATCAACCACTAATATGGTAAAAAGAAATGATAATCAGCAGTGTGTTTATATTGCTCTCTCTATTCCTTGCCAGTATGTCATTAAAAACCACATTTAGAAACTAGTTCATTTGTAAACTGGCTGGATTGTCCAAAAGTTAGCAGCTGGGATTTGCCAAGATAAAAGAAAAACTTCCTCCAGGGCTTTAAAAAACATAATTTTATTTTTTAAACAAGTTTTGAAATTGGAAAAAGGTAAGTTCAAACAATGAATTTAGTAAAGAAGATGTTGATTTAGAACAATAAACGCAATTGTTTAATTTTTTAAAGGAGTGTCTATCTGAAGATATTTATTTATAAATTGTTATTTCTTTATAGAATTGATTTTACTTCCACAAAGGCAGACTTCAGCTGCCAATTTTCAGTAGGATTATTTGTAAATGGATTAATATCTACATACACACTTTACTTTTTCTGCTCATTCATTCATGTTTTTAACACTGATTGTATGCTCACATTTTGTAAAGAAAGAGATCTCATTATTCCTTATGTTCTCTTATTGATTTATGATCGAGTGTCACCAGTAAATATTAATGATTAGGGCTCCCATCAACTGACAACTTATTCCAATCCCTGAGATTGTTACTGGGATGGTTAATTTTATGTGTCCATTTGCCCAGATATTTGATGTTATTTTAGGTGTTTCTGCAATAGTATCTTTAGATGAGTTTAACATTTAAGTTTGTATTTTTTGAGTAAAGCAAATTGCCCTCCATAATGTGTGTGGGTCTCATCAATCAGTTGAGTCCCTGAACAGAACAGAAAGACTGGCCTTCCCAAATCAGGGAAGAATTTCATGAGAGACTGCCTTTGGACTTCGTCTGCAACTTTGGTTCTTCCTGGCTCTGCAGCAGATGATCTTCAGAGTTGAACTGGGCCACCGGTTCTCCCGGGTCTCCAGTCGGCTGGCCCTTAGACGGCAGTACCAGGTCTCCTGAGTGTGCACCCTGTAGATTTGCAACTTGCCACCCTCCAGAAGAGTGTGAGTCAATTCCTTATAATAATCTCTTTCTATACATGCATACATCCTATTGGCTCCATCTGTCTGGAGAATCCCAGCTAATACAATTACTATAAAGAAAGAATTCAATACATTCAAGATCATTTCTCTAAGACCGATAAACTTTGCACGTCTTGCTCCCATAGCTGGGAGGTGGAGGGATACAAGTACATTTCCATTCACACACACACAGACACACACATAATATATGCACATACACATTTATTCACTCTGATTCATCCTAGGACAAACTCCTGTCTAATTATTATGTAAATACTTGTAGGTTTATATCTTAACGCAGGGCAACAATGTAGTTCTGGATTCAATCATTTATTTCCATCTAAAAAATGATGGGTCATTGCTATACTATATCCAAAAAAATAATCAAAGCTTTTTTAATACCTATGCTATTTACATATTTGAAAATGTTGCTTTCAGGTTTTTTTTTAAAGACAATAAAATGTTTTAAGCAACTCCCAATAAAATATGATGGATTCAAGTCATGCTTACTCAACTCTTATGCTTGAAACCCTTCAAAATGATCAAAAAGAAGCAATAAAGGAAAACATTCCATTTGTAATTATTGAATAGAGGTATTCTCCTGAGTATTTTTTTTAATAGTCAATAATTTCAGAAATTTCTCTATAAAAATCAGATGATGAGGGTTGTGGAATTGTGGCTTAGTTTTTCCATAGTGTCCTTGTGCCTCACCCCAGTGATCCAGAAGACATAATGAACCCAGGAACTGTACTCATCCCAAGACTTAAAGACTTTTAAAAGAGAGATTTACTGGTAGTGAGGCATTAAGAGAGTGAAGAGTAAAGATCGCCTTATTTGAAGGCCACTGCTCATAGTCACCCCAGATTTGATTAAGAAATCCCTAACTACCAAACAAAAATCCTCTGAGGTGAGAAGCATAAAAATGAGCCACACCAAACTCTTGTCCAGGTTATCTGTTCCCTTTCAACAGCAGACCAAATCTGAATCTGAAGAGTGAAGATACAAGGTCCCCAGTTTTCCACTCTCAGGTAATTCATCAATGATCCATGCTCATCTTTAGTCAGTTACTTAGCAAACAAGCAAAGATTATTAAAACAAAAAGACAGAAATTGAAATGTCCCAATTCAAATTTGAGTAAGTCGGGAGCTATGAATAGACACTCAAACACACTAAAATAGTATTAAAAGAGAGAACCATTTAAAAGTACTGATTAATTATGAATTTCAGGCTCCAAAAACATAAGAATATTTTAGACAAACATTTCTCAACGATCTAAAATAGTGAAGAAGAGAACCAGTTTTACAAGTAGCTTAAACAGAAGAAGCAACAAAAGGTTAAAAAGCTATAAGAAGATAGACAAAAATGCATATTGTCCTATAGATATCAGCAAATTAAAAATAGTAATAAAATCATGACATAAATTTAAATGTATTGGAATTAGAATACAGACTGCTAAAATCAATTACTGGTATGAAGATATTTGGAAAAATAAATAGACTATAGAGAGAAAGACAAGATAATAAAAGTCATTATATAGAAAATAAAAGATTAAGCAGAGAGCAGAGATCATAATAGCTAAAACCTTTATAGTAATACCATATTCTTGGCTCTGTTCTAAGCACTTTACGTATGTTAACTTATTTAATCATCACAAAAATCTTCTGAGGAAAATTATGTTATTATTTTCACATTACACAGGATAAACTCAGTGGATTAACTGAGGCTCAGAGAGATTAAGTAAATTATCCTGTAGTCATACAACAACTAAATTGTAGAGCTGTCATTGAAACCTAACCAGGCTTTCATTGGAATCCACATTCGTAACCCTTATGCTAAACTAAATCTCATGATGCAACCTAGAGATGGTCAAAGAAACTCAACATGCTCAAAGAGGTGATCTTGAAACAGAAAATGAAGAGAAGAAACAACTGGAATACAAAGTTAATCTCACTTGTGAGCATAGACACAGATTCTAAGCCAAATATTCACAAACAAAATGCATGTGCAACACATACACACTCCAATTTGGAGTGCCTGATTACTAAAATACAAAAGAAAATTCTTATAAAACTGGAAATAAATGGGAAAAAGTTCTGTTAGATAAAGTTTATGTATAATAATTACAAAGCATTGCTGGTTAAAATCATAGAAGATCTAAGTGTTCATGGTTTGAAAGACCCAATATAATTAATGTGTCAAGCCCCTTCCAAGTGTTCTGTAGATTCAATACAAGGCCACTCAGAATTCTAGTAGGGTTTTCCCTAGAAATAGACAAGATGATTAAAAAATAATTTGGATGGGCAAAGGACCAAGAATGGCCAAAACAATAATGAAAAGGAAAAACAAAATTGAAGACACTCTATCTGACTTCAAGAATTACTGTAAGGATAAAAGTCTCAAGACAGTGTTATGTTGGCAGAAGGATAGACAAATACATCAATATAGCTATTGGAAGTACAGAAATATGCCGCATATATATAATTTTTTAAAAAGTTACCAGAAGGGAAAAAAAAACCTATCCAGCAAATAATGCTGGAACAACTAGATAATCTCTTTGGGGGAAAAAAGAAGAACTTAACTCCTATCTCATATCAACAACATGGATGAATCTCAAAAACATCATGCTGAATCAACATAGCCAAACACAAAAAAGTACCTATTGTATGATTCCATTTAATTGATATTCTAGAATAGCCAAACTAACCTAGATAGAAATCAGATCACTTGTAGTTTCAAGTAGGGGATTGACTGGAAATTGGAAGAATAAGAGATTACTAGGTGATGGAAGTGTTCAGTGTCTTGATAGGATTAAGAGTTACGTAGGATATATATTTGTCAAATTTGATTTAATAGGACTCTTACTATCTGAACATTTTACTGTACAGTGAGCATATACTGTATGTAGATTATATAACTAAAAAAAAAGTTCAGGAACCAACCTTAATGGGCTTTCGTTGACCAAAAATGGAATAATCTGAGCAAGAAGAGTAATAATCAACTCAACTGTTTGAAACATTGCATATAAAACCTATGCATTTATAATTAATATTATTCAAAAGAAGTCATTGCTCTTTCAAAAAGAAAATTCGTAACCTTCACTGGTCACAGTTGGAGATAAGTAGAACACTTACTTCTTACTCTAAAATTGTCAGTGGAAGAAATAAGTAAGCATTTTATCCTGTCTTTCTTATAGAAATTGTATTTCAGAGTAAATAAATATATACAGTATTAGATAATAATCTTTTTGTAACTGCTGTTGCCATCCGAAGTCACTGATCCTTCTTAGCATGACTCAGATTGGAACACTCCGACATTATGTACCTCCTAACCTGATGTAATATGAAGCACTTATCACCACTTGTATAATATTCTTGTCCAAAGAAATAGAATTTAAATGTAAGAGCTAACTTCCAGTTTGCAGGAAACGTGGTTATAGAGAAAGAAGCCGCATGATGCCACGAAAGAACAAGGCAAATCTAGAATTCAGGACAACTGCATTCCTGGTTTCTTCAATACAACAATAACATAAAAATAGGAGAGGAATATGTGGAGTTTGTTTGGATCTTAATTGTAAGAAACCATCTTTTTTTTTTTTTTTCTGCTTTACCTCCCCAAATCCCCCCAGTGCATAGTTGTATATCTTATTTCAGGTCCTTCTAGTTGTGGCATGCGGATGCCACATCAGGGTGGCCTGATGAGTGATGCCATGTCTGTGCCCAGGATCTGAACTGGCAAAACCCTGGGCTGCCGCAGCAGAGTGTGCAAACTTAACCACTCGGCCACAGGGCTGGCCCCAAGAAACCATCTTTAAAACTATATTTTTAATACAGTTGGGGAAATTTGAACATACCAAATAATAATTGCTAATTTTGTTAAGGATGATAATGACATTTTTAAACAAAGACTTACATTTTAAACAAAGATTTAAGTGTTTACATAGAAAAAATTCACAATATAGATAAAATTTATTAAAAATAAATTTTAGTACTGTTGCTGTATGTATACAAAATTCACTTTTCTTACTATATACCAGCAATGAATAATAAATAAGAACACCATATGCCATAGCAACAAATACATTTAACAAAACTGTGCATGAATTATGGAGAAAAAATTGAACTTTAATGAAAAATATCCAAAAGGACCCAAATAAATTGGGAAATACCATCTGTTTATAAACAGGAAACTCAGTTTTAAAAACATGTCTATTCTCCCAAATTGATCTATATATTTAAGTTAATCAGTTAAAATCCCATCAAGATTTTAAACATTTTCAACTGATTCTAAATTAAACTAATTCGATATAAAAATAATCAGGAAAATCAGGATAATTTTGAGGAAGAACAAGTTTGGGAGAATGTCTCCATCGGACACCAAGATTATTTTCCAGATTTAGAGATGAATACAATGTTGCTTGTGCAAGGATCTAGATCAATCAATGGAACGAAGAGGAAAACCTAGAACACACCTAGGCATATATGGAGATTTGATTTACGACACACGGGATTAACTTTGGATTAACTGTGGAAAAGAATAATCTAAATGGTGTGAGACAAATACATTTACTTTAGAAAGGAATAGAGCTCCACCCTACATCACACAGAAAAACAAATCTCAGACTGTTGAACGATGTTAGTAACACATGCTATAAAATTTGTCTAAAACACATAGAAACAATGTAGGACATTATAGGTCATGGCAAAGATTCTGGATTTTATTCTAAGTAAAACGGAAAGCCCCAGAATGTTCTGGCATAGGAATGGCATACCAGCTATGTTTTAAAAGGCTCCCCTTACTGGCTCTCTGGAGAACTGGGCATATGGAAGAAAGAGAAGAAATCGTGGGGCCAGTTAGGAGACTTGCCAATAATCCAGGTGAAAAGCCATGATGGTTTGCATTAAGGAATAGTAGTGGAAGGGTCACATCGAAGTTCTTTTTTTTTTTTCAAAGATTGTCACCTAGGCTAACAACTGTTGCCAATCTTTTTTTTTTTTTTTCTGCTTTATCTCCCCAAACCCCCCCTGTACACAGTTGTATATCTTAGTTGCAGGTCCTTCTAGTTGTGGAATGTGGGACGCCGCCTCAGCGTGGCCTGACGAGTGGTGTCATGTCCGCGCTCAGGATCCGAACCCTGGCCCGCCACAGCAGAGCACGCAAACTTAGCCACTCGGCCACAGAGCTGGCCCCGAAGTTATTTTTAACAGCCAACATATGGTGCTTCCATATTTATATAATGTGATTACATTGAGCTTTTGGAATACTATTATTATAAATTACATATAAACAACATAAGCATCTTAAAAGGCATGACCATTTGACTCAATTTAGTAACATAAGTTAGACATTTAACTGATATTATGTCTTTCCTTCCTAAAGCTAAATGTAAACCTTTCAATTTCATATTTGATTATCTTATGATAACATTTTTACCATGCAAGTATTTTCACCAAGGATTGCTAACGGTAAACCAGGTTTTCTTTGTTTTCTACAGTATATGTGCATCAAATGACCACAATCTCTAAGAGGAAGATCCCATGGTTTAAGGGCCCACTGACCTGTGCTCCCACTGCTCCACTCAAGCCACCTTTGTTTCTCTACAGGAGATTTATCATTGTTGTCACCGTTGTTGTTATCATTATTTTGTCACCGTCCATAAATCTGTGGGTACTAGTGACAGGAAGCCACAGCATATTGTCCAGATTATGAATCCATCAGAATTCTTACTCTGAGTGGCTTTGTTCTCTGACATTTATGGGAGCAGTTTGAGAAACTGGAAACTTCAGCCAAATTATCTCTTTTCTGATATAGAGCAAAATGAAATGCTCTAATTGAAGTACAGATAAAATTTGTTTCAAATGCTTAGCCACGTGCTCTGACCTCCCCTGCCACCTCCACTTTGGGGGAGCTTTTTGTGCAATTATTCATTCATTTTTGCAGGTGTTCTCACATACAAGGAATAAGCCACTAGTATTTGTCAGGGCCTGTGGTAGGGTATGTGTGATTGCAATAACTAAGACACACATGGTCCATGCTCTCAGAGTACATTCTAGTGATACTTGCCCCCTTTAGACAGCCACACTTCTTAACTTTTACTTCCCCATCAAAAGTTTTTCCCACATTAACCTTTAATACTCATCTCTTACCAGTTGGTATATAGTTAAGATGATATTTCACTTTTCTCAAAGGCATTTTCATTGAACATTTTTAATGGTAAAATTGAAGGCTTTAATCCCTCAAAGTATATAGTACAATGGAAAAGGGTTAGTTTTCTTTCTTTTAGTTGAGAATCTATATGCAAATCTATCCCATTAGGCTTGATTTTAGTCAGCGATTCCTGAAATAGTAGCCTAGATTCCTAGGACCTGGAAACTCTGCAGAACGAATTCAATGGGGGTCTTCACTTTCCACACAATAATATATAACATGATTGAACTCACAGATGTGTAAGGTTCCTTCTAACTCTAAAATCCTATCATTTTATCAATAATGAAAGTTTCAGGTTATTTGTTTCTTGTAACAAACCAAATTTAAAAAAAGAGAAACAGTGAGCTCATTAGAAAATATAACAAAATATGTGCCTTTAAAAGGAAGAATATGGTGGCCAAGCAAGTTCTCAATCTCTTTTTGAAAAGGCTCTTTTTTAATAACAGTTTTAGGTTCACAGCAAAATGAAGAGGAAGGTACAGAGACTTCCTATACATGCCCTACCCCCATGCACACACAGCTCCCCTAATACCAACATCACCTGCCAAATGGATCATTAGTTACAATTGATGTACCTACACTGACAGATCATCATAATCCAAAATCCATAGTTTACGTTAGGGATTACTCTTGGTATTGTACTTTCCTTGGGTTTTGACAAATGCAAAATGACATGTATCCATCATTATATTATCATGTGGAGAATTTCCATTGCCCTAAAAAAAACCCTCTGCTCCACCGATTCCCTCCCCTTCCTCCCCATTCTCTAGCAACCATTTATCTTTCTACTGTCTGCATAGTTTCGCCTTTTCCAGGAATCATATAGTATGTAGGCTATTCAAATTAGTTTCTTCCCGTTAGTAATATGCATTTAATGTTCCTCCATGTCTTCTCCTGGCTTGATAGCTTTTTAGCCCTTAATAATATTCTACTGTCTGGATGTACTGCAGTTTATCCCTTCACCTGCTGAAGGACATCTTGGTTGCTTCCAAGTTTGGGCAAGTATAAAGCTGCTATAAGCATGCATATGCAGGTTTTGTGTGCACAAAAATATTCAAATCTTTGGGGTAAATATCAAGGAGTGTGATTGCTGAATTGTAAGGTAAGAGCAAGAGTATGTTTAGTTTTGTAAGAAAATGCAAAACTGTCTTCCAAAGGTTGCTTTGCACTACCACCAGCAATGAATGAGAGCTCCTGTTACAATGAATGAGAGCTCCTGTTACAATGAATGAGAGCTCCTCCTACATCCCCACCAGCATTTGTTGTTGCCAGTGTTCCAGATTTCGGCCATTCTAATAGGTGTATAGCGATACCTCACTGTTGTTGCTATTGTTTGAGATTCTCTTCCAACCTTTTTTTCAATTGAGATATGATTGGCATATAACATTCTATTAGTTTCAGGTGTACAACATAATGATTTGATATTTGTATATACTGTGAAATGATCACCACAATAAGTGTAGTTAACATCCATTACCACACATAGCTACAATTTTTTTTTCTTGTAAAGAGAACTTTTAAGATGTACCCTCTTAGCAACTTTCAAATATACAATACAGTGTTATTACTTGTAGTTACCATGGTATAACTTACATCCCCAGGACTGACTTATTTTATCACTGGGAGTTTGTACTTTTTGACCATTTCCACCCATTTCACCCAACCCTCACCACACTGTTGTTTTAATTTGCATTTCCCTGATGACATATGATGTGGAGAATCTTTTCATATGCTTATTTGGTGTCTATATATCTTCTTTGGTACGTTATCTGTTAAGGCCTTTGGCCCATGTTTTTATATTGGGTTGCTTGTTTTCTTATTGCTATGTTTTAGATGTCTTTGTGTATTTTGCATAATAGTCCTTTCTCAGACGTGTCTTTTGCAAATATTTTCTCTCAGTCATTGGTTTGTCCTCCCATTCTGTTGTTGTTGTCTTTCATAGAGCAGAAATTTTTAATGTTAATAAAGTCCAGCTTAGCAATTCTTTGTTTCATGGATTGTGCCTTTGGTGTTGGGTCTAAAACGTTATGGCTGAGCCAGCCCTGATGGCCTAGTGGTAAAAGTTCCACACACTCTGCTTCGGCGGGCCAGGTTCAGTTCCTGGTCACGGTAAAACAACACTCGTCTGTCAGTAGCCATGCTGTGGCAGCAGCTCACATACAAGAACTAGAAGAAACTATAACTAGAATATACAACTATGTACTGTGGCTTTGGGAAGGAAAAAAAAAGACAGGAAGATTGGCAACAGATGCTAGTTCAGGGTGAATCTTTCCCAGCAAAAAAATAAAAATTAAAAAAAAAGTAAAAAGTCATTACCACGCTCAAGATCTTCTAGATTTTCTCTTCTAGGAGTTTTATAGTTTATGTTTAGGTCTGTGATCCACTTCAACTCAATTTTGTCAGAACTGCAAGATCTGTGTCCAGATTCACTTTGTTTTGCATGTGGATGTCCAGTTGTTCCAACACCATTTGTTGAAAAGACTACCTTTTCTCCATTGTAGTGTCTTTGCTACTTTGTAAAAGATCAACTGGCTCTATTTACGTGGGTCTATTTCTGGGCTATTCCTTCTGTTCCGCTGATCTATTTGTCTATTGCTTCATCAAAACCATGTTGCCTTCATCACTGTAGCAAGTCTTAAAGTCAGGTTGTGTCAGTCCTCCACCTCTGTTATTCTTTTTCATTATTGTGTTGGCTATTCTATTGTGTTGAGTCTTTTGCTTCTCCATATAAACTTTAGAATCAGTTTGCTGATATCCACAAAATAACATGCTGAGATTTTGATTGAGAATGCATTGAATCTATAGATCAAATTAGGAAGAACTGACAACTTGATAACAATGAGTCTTCCTATCTGTGAAAATGGAATATCTCTCCATATATTTAGTTTTTCTTTGGTTTTGTTCATCAGAGTTTTATATTTTTCCTCATAAAGATCTGGTACATATTTTGTTAGATTTATACATATGTATTTCATTTTTTGGGTACTAATGTAAAAAGTCTTGTGTTTTTAATTTCATATTCCATTTGTTCATTGCTGGTATATAGGAAAGTGATGGACTTTTTTATATTAACCTTGTATCCTGCTATCTTACTATTATCACTTATTAGAGCCAGGAGGTTTTTTGTCAATTCTTTCAAATTTTGCACATAGACAATCACATCATCTGTGAACAAAGACAGTTTTATTTCTTCCTTCCCAATCCATATGCCTTTTCTTTTCTTTACTTTACTTTTCATCTTATCTTATTGCATTAGCTAGGACTCCCAGTGCAATGTTGAAAAGCAGTGGTGAGAGGGGACATCCTTATCTTGCTCCTGATTTTAGAAGAAAACCTCACCATTAAGTATAATGTTAGCTGTAGGGTTTTTGTAGATATGCACTATCAAGTTGAAGAAACTCCCCTCTACTCCTAGTTTACTAAGAGATTTTGTCATTAATAGGTGTTGGATTTTGTCAAATGCTGTGTCTATTGATATTATCATGTGATTTTTCTTTTTCAGTCTGTTGATGTGATGGATTACATTAATTGATTTTTGAATGTTGAGCTAGCCTTGAACACCTGGAGTAATCTCACATGGTTACGGTGTAAGCAGTTTCTCTTTTGGTTTAACTCAAGTCAGAAATAATAATTGATAGTGGCCGTATAGAATGATCTGAATGTTTGCAGGTAATATAACTACTGATATGTAGGCATATACGTAATAATTATTTCCCGTGGACTTATTTCTACTTTATCTGAATATTCTATCTTAATTTTAAATCAAAGAAATTTATCTAAGTTAATATTTTAGTACAATGCAAAATGTAATTTTCTTAGATATCCTTATAGAAAGTTATTAGAAATTTAATTTTCTTAAAAAATAGATCAGTTAGTACAGTACCTTAGCTGACGGTAATTATATTTCTTTATGCGATACTTATCGTCATCTGCATGGAAATATGAAATAATTTTATTTGTGACTTATCAATTTCTAGGTTGCTACTCTTCATTTTTGAAAACACTTATACTGTCTTCCCTTAGATTCTGTAAGATAAATGTCTTTATAGTTACAGTCATTTGTCTACCCTATCATCCATCCTCACCTTCCTCCTTCACGACTGGACTTCAACTTTTGTTCAATTATCTATTTTTCTTCATGCAGTCCATGAGCATCAGGAAAGTTCATACTATCCATAGGACCCGAGTTTTGGTATAACTAAACTAATCATAGGAATTCCGACACCTTTGAAATGACAGGTTCAGAAATCTTTGCTTAAGTCAATTGGCATTTGTCACTCACCTGGCCAAAGTTATTGACTCATGTATGAACACCTGAACTAAGCTCGATCACAGGGAAACTGGTAAGAAGTCGTCTAGTCCTGATGCCATTCCAGTGATTTACAAGCAAAAGAGGAACCAGCCTTGCTGGCTGATGACTCTAAGAGAATGAAGGAAATACTATGACATTGTTGAATAACGGACTGACTCAAAGACTCAAGTCTGCTCTATCTCTGGACTTCACATTAGATGTGTTTTCTGTTTAAGACAATTTCAACATTGTTTCCCTGCTATCTTCCAAACTTTATATATGTAATTTTTTTTGTATATAAATATTGTGGGGACTGGAATTGGCCACCCCAAAATATATCTCTTTGGCATGATGATTATTTGTGGCTCTTTACTTTGCAGACAGGAAAGCAACTGAAAAGTAGAATTTACTTACCCTTTGTAAGAGACATTTACATTGTAAAGGAACTCTCCATCTGTAAAGAGATCTCCCTCTGTACCAGGAAGAAAGGAGATGACCTTATCTCTAGAAACTCTTAATCAATGGGGAAGGCAAGGACTTAAATCTGCATTTGTTTATTGTGCTTGTCTGGTGACCTCCTGTAACTGACTTCCCTACCCCTCCCAATGTTGGCATTTCTTTAAGGATTAAGCATCTTTCCTTAGGCTAGGAACCAGTTGCTGCACTCACCTGTGACCACCCAGCTTGAGACAATAGACTTGCCTCCTGCTGCACACGAGATAGCAGCCTACTACCTGCTGTGTCCATCAAGTGCTGTGCCAACAGGGCAATGTTGTGACTATTGTAGGAGGGACATTTCAATCACAGGTGAAATATCCTGTTTGGGGGTATATAACCACTCTGTGCACCCTACTTCTTCGGTGCCCTTTCTTCCTTTGGGAAGAAAGGCCCCGGGCCATGGTCCTCATAAGGCTTTGTTTAATTTTCTCTTGCTATTCTGTCTCATGTGAATTTAATTCATTCTCCAGCCAGACGAACCCACATTCAGTAGAGGAAAAGTCTTCCTCCCCTACAATATGTATATGTGTTTCCATCTCCCTCCAGAATAAAGAGAGTAGTTGAACTATTAACTTCTGCAAAAGACGTAAACAAAGCTGATTTGCCAGAAAGAATGCAGATTGGCTACCCGTTCGTATGCTTCAGGAAACAACATATGGAATTACATGGCTCACTAATGGCTAAGTCATTGTCAAGACCTCAAAAAGTGCAAATAATTAGGGGAAAAAGTCCACAAGTCATCTCATCATTCAATATACTAATTAAAGTGTAAAAGAAACTTCATTTGTTTCTCGTCACGTCATTTTCTCCATGTAGGTGGACATTCCTCCGTACTGAGACGCATCATGGCAGAATGCGTAAGCCACACTAACTCCCTGAAATTTCATTCTCACTGACTTCTCCCACAGATGTCTATTGCTTTGAGTTAAGATAAACGGAAAGGCTTATAAAGATGTAAAAACTTGTCATAGAGGGATAGAACTATCACTCAGTAATCTCTGTGCTTGAATGATTTATCAGTTAAATTAGGTAGTCGGCCCCTTAGCTTAAATGAAAGCCCAGAAGAGAAAATCGACGTTACTTTCCTCACAATTTGTTCTAGGTCTATCCCTTTTCCTTAGTATCAAAGCTTAGAGAGTATTGTGGATTTAGTTTTTAAAATAGAGATGATTTGTTATTTTTATACATTATGAAGTGTTCACCACACTGTCTAGTTACCATCTGCCACCATGCAACATTATTACAATATTATTGACTATATTTTCTATCCCGTACATTATATCTTGTGTCTTATTTGTTTTATAACTGGAATTTTTTGCCTCTTGATCCCCATCACCTATTTTGCTCATCCTTTCAGTCCCCTCCCCTCTGGCAACCACTAGTTTTCTCTCTGTATCCGTGAGTCTGTTTGTAACCCACACACCATCACTTCTGCTGCAAGTCACAGACTAGCTCAGATTCAAAGAGTAGGGAAATAGATTCCATTTCTTGTTAAATAAATTCCATTCTATTGCAAAAAAAGTGCGTAGAAGGAGAGTTAAGAATCCAGTCACGGCGGACGACCCCATGGCCTAGTGGTTAAGTTTGGTGCACTCCTCTTTGGCAGCCCGGATTTGGTTCCCAGGCATGGACGTACACCTCTTGTGGGCAACCACGCTGTAGCAGCAACCCACATGCAAAATAGAGGAAGATTGGTATGGATGTTAGTTCAGGGAAAATCTTCCTTAGCAAAAAAAAAAAGAATCTCATCATGTTTATAATCATTTAATACAGCTATCATGAACCTATTAATTTTTCTCCTTTGTATTCCTTGAAAATTCCCCCACCTATGCATATAACCCTCAAAGTGGTATCATCCACCTCCAAGTTCTCTGCTTTCAACTAACATGTGCAATGCTGGCAGATAACTGTTCTATTGTTTGGCTTTTTTTGATCATTTTCTATGAGATTCAAAGTAGAGAAAGCAAAGCATATCATCATCTTTCTGGGAATCTGATGTTTGTCCTCCCTATATCAGATTATCTGCGCTTATTCTACTGTATGCCATTCAATTAATTAATTGTAACACAATCATTTTAATGTAAAAAATAAAAAGTTATTTTTTAAGGAAACTTGCTCATCTGATGGATAAAGCAGAGCTTTTCCAAGCAGACACCAACCACCGCTTAGGTTGTCTTTGAAATGGAGATGAAGTGTTAAACCTTCCTTGGTGGTCTCTGTCGCCATAGTTAGCACTGATAGACTTCTCACCTAGATATGATTTTCTTTTCTTCTTCTTTATGCATATATTCCTGAGTAAAAGAAGCTTCCCACCCTTTCATAGCTTTCATTCTAATACAGAAAAAGACAATAAAAATGTATTATCAAGTAGTTATAAGTTCCATAAAAAGAAATAAAATTTTACTAGGGAAAAGGCAGACATCTCATTTTGTCATAAATTGGTTACTGTGATAAGAAGTGGGGTTCGTGAGGGAGCTATAGGACCTTCAAGTCTATCCCCTATTATTGTAGTAGTTCTCAGGGGTTTTTGTGGCATTAGAAAGATCTAGGTTTGAATCCCAATACCACAGTTAAGTGGGTGCATCACCTTGAAAAACTCTTGCCTAATCTCTGGGAACCTTAAATTCTTTACCCATAAAATGTGATCGTCAGCAAACACGTTGCAGGATTGGTGAGGTGCTTCAACAAGGGCTACGTCAGATAGACCGTCTACTGGAGAGCCCGCCTTCCATCAGAGGCTTTGAAAGTTGTCTGCTGTTTTATAAATTATATTGGTGCTCAAAACTGGGCATATCTGAATAAAATACAGATCTTCTCTTCTGAATAAGCTTGAAGTCTCTGAGTAAATTTTAGTGGGGATGTGTGTACATTGATAAAATTGTTATTTTTGTTCTTTTTTCGTTAAATTCAGCATTTCCTACTACTGCTGTACCACGTTCTTTGTAACAGTCTTCCTGAAGTTTCTCTGTAATTGATGAGTAGTCAGTGTTGCTGACTTGTTGACAGCAACAAATGCAGAGCTTGCACATCTGGTTTTCATTCTAGATCTACCACTTATTTGCTGTGTGATTTGGGGGAAATCACTCCATCTTTCCATGATTAAGTTTCCAAAATAGGAGAAAAAAGGGAGCATAAAAGTAGTACCAATACTATGAAGCTCTTGTGAATATTAAATAACTCAATGTTTTACTGTCCTTAAAATAGTACGTGACACGTTAGAGGTCCTCTATCTTGTGGTATTATTATTACATAAAAAGAACTCTTGGAAAAGAGAGACTAAAGATAAAACTATGAAGGTTCTTATAGATAGATTTGCTTAAAGAGCATAGAAATGTAGACTGCATGCTAAATTAAGAGATTAGAAATGACATTTTACACTATTTCATTAGTGATAGTGGCTGCTGGTTACTGAGAATTGTGTTTCCATTTAATATCTCATGACTACTATCTCTCATGGTTTTAATAAGATGTTATATAATCTTTTCCTGTATTTTTTATAACATATGTTGCAAGGTACATTATTTCCTTATCTCATACTACATCAAACATGCGATGCCTACATGAGAATTTAGAACGGATGTGCATTTGACGATCTATAGTGAAACTGATTCAGATATTGTAGGACTTTGGGTAAGAGTCAGTAATGATGGAGAGGCATTATGGCATATATAAGAACAAGAGAGGACATCACAGTATTTATTTTGTCTCTCCAACCTGTTGTGGATTTTTTAGTTATTGATGCATGTCAGAGACTTCAAATAACGGGCAGAGTGGACAAAGCTATAGGAAAAGCTATGGGAGAGAGCACTGTGACAATTAGACCTTGTCCACTACTTCTCGGTCAAGTCTGCTTGGCCCCTTCTCTGCCCTAAATGACATTGACCAGAGAGGAAAAGAGAGAGGGATAAATGAGGAGTTTCTCTGGGTTCACAAAGAAAGGGAGCAGCAGATAAAACAGGAACTCAAAACACATAAAGTATACCACTTTGCTTCCGTTGAGTTCAGAGCAGACTTTGAGGAGCAATTTAAATGATTCTAAGAAAAAATCTATTCTAGTTCAAACTATTTACTGTATATTTTTATTTTTCCCCAGCATATAAATGTGTCTCTTTTGTGGGCACAAAAATTAGATTTATGTTCTGCATCAACTTGAGAATACTTTTTTTATTGTTTTATTTGCTATTTCACATTTGGTTCAATCGTAGCATGTGGGCAGGATTTGTGACATCTCCACCAGGCCAGCGACTGGGTGGCCACCTACGTGAAACTCTGGCTTTGACTTACGGAGTTAGAAGACCTAGGCCACCACACTTCAGACAGCTTGCAGGTGGCATGAAAGGGTCTGCCTTCAACCCTTTGGGCTGCCATCACAAAATGCCACAGACCGGGTAGCTTACAAACAACAGAAATTTACCTCTCACCGTTCTGGAGTTCGGAAGTCTGAGATCAGGTTGGCAGCATGGGTGAGTTCTGCTGAGAACCCTCTTCCAGGTTGCAGACTTCCCATTGTATCCTGACATGGTGGAAGGGGCTAGAGAACTCTCTGGAGCCTCTTTTATAGGGGCTCTAATGCCAGTCATGAGGGCTCCACCCTCATGACTTAAGCATCTCCCAAGGCTCCACCTCCTAATTCCTTCATCTTTTGAGGCTGGAATTTCAAGATACGAATTTTGAGGGACACAACTGTACAGATCATGCATAGCCGGGCCCTTCCTTGTATTAACTACAAGGGATGGGAAAGAAGAAGAATGAAACCTTGAGGATTTAGGGAATGGAAAACTCATGCAGTTTTTTCATGGATATGCAAACGATAAGTCGAGCTACCATTAACATCTAAATTCATATTTTGAAACAAATAATATAGGATTTGAAAGAAAAAAGAAGAAAACTAGCCCAGAAAAAGAAATTGCAAAGCAAATAAGAATTAAAATATGGTATATACTGATTTGAATAGTTTTAGCATGTGACAAACATATCTGAATGCTTTGGATCAAGTAAATTTTCCCAATTCCTTTGATGTGGAGACACAGCTTAAAAGCCTCTACTTAACATTATTGAAATATTTGAAATTACTGATGATTGAAAGCACTGGAAGGAGGTGGCCCCGAGTAAACAGAAGAGAATAAACATTTATGTACATATATAACTTCCATTAATGCTAATCAGAACTTCACATACAAATCTGAGCACATCAAGAAGATGAGGATATATATATGTTTTCTCTTGAGCTTTCCCTAAGTTCACATTTTTAAATGATGGTAAATCAGGCCTTTCTTAGGTCACTTATAATTTACATACATTAACTTTTTAGGATACATAGCACTTGCAAACTTTTAGATAGCTAGAGCTTTAACTTCTTGGGTACAATAATTTGCAATGTGTGATAACTCTACAGATTTTTCACTGCGAATGAGACTATCAGACTTCAACTACTCGTGTGTGGTAGAGGAATCTAATTTTCACTTTCCCAGCTGTTAGATTTACCCAAACCTACAAGGAGGAGAAAACAGGAGGAAGTGGTGGGTGAGGAGCAGGAGAGGGAGGAAAGGAAGAGGGGAAAAGAAGGAGGAAAAAGAGGAGGAAGGAAGTCTGTAACTAGAAACACATAACAGCAACCAGAGGACGCTGCGTTGCTCAAGGGTGGGTCCTTCTTGTCCTCGTTTGGTTGACTCTGCTGCAGCTGTGGGCGGGGCCAGGCGCAGCGTCGGTGAACAACGCCTGCTTGCAGAACTAAGCTCAATTGACAGTGTGACAAAGGAATTACTGACGTAATCACTAGTTTTTCATCCCTCTGAGCATTTTATAGGGAAGAAATGAAAACAAAGGGTATATATTTTAAAATTCTTTGAGTTGAAAATTACCCTGAGTTTCAAAAACAGGTTGCTACTGTCTGTGGGATAAGAGACAACGTTAATTGTAATAAAACTAAGAAAGTTTTACTTAACTTGGAGACTGTGGACTTGAGAGAATCATGCTAGTGATTGCATAATTCCTGAAATTTTATGCAAACTTTAACGTTTATATCTGTATGTTGTATTTCTGAGGCAAAATTATATACAAGAATGATAGGTAACTTGCTAAGACATAGCTGGTAAATTTAAATTTTTGTGGTTTTCGAATGCCAAGATTAGGAAGGTCCTCCTCCCCTCTTCCTCCCTCCCTTCCCTCATTCCTTCTCCCCTGCCTCCTTCTAATGCGCAATTAATGGAGGGATCATGGGCCAGAAGCGGTGCTGTGCCAGTTGCTGGCAACTCTATCATAACACTTGCCACAGTTATCTGGTTATTTATTAATCTCCCTCACTCCTCAGCAATTTGAGTCTGTCTCTGTTCTTTACATTCATTTGTTTAATTGAATTCCCTCAGCAGTTTATGAGGTCCTGAGTCAGAAAAAGGGTATGCTTTACGAGATTCAAAGGTACAAAGATAAACAAGGATGAAAAGGCAACACCGTCTCTGACCTCATGTAACTTATTTTCTAATAGATGGGAGAGACTTTCAAAAAAATATACAGATAGTTAAGTAGTTGCAAGTTGTGTTTGTTGCAATGTTGCCCTTAGTAATAGGGAAGATATTAACTGATTAGCCAAGGACTTAAGGAAAAATTAAAGAAATAATTGATATTTTGCCCTTTTTTTATACACATACTTGGAAATTTAAAAAAGAAACAAAACTCTGGTTTCTTCCCTCAAGGAGATTTCCCAATTTAATTTGGATGGAAACTCTTACACAAGCAACCTTAACATAAGGCTATATAGTACAGAAATCTTTGACCATGGTATAAGACTGTACGTAGGGGAATTTAAAGAGGTTTAATCAAAGTACTAGGAAACAATAGAACGAATGATCAGTCCCCGTAGAGGGAATAACTTGTTGATGGTCACGTGCTGATGGGAAGCAAGGGTTAGTGCAAGGGTTAGAATGAGAACTGAGGCTCAGGACTGATGTCACAGGAGACAAATCTCGAGCTAGTAATAACAGCAAAGGACGTGGCAATTCAGATAACAACATTGTCTGTGCCTACATCATAATTTTGTTTAGGCTAAATTCTAACAAAAGATTTTTAAAAAATCAGCTAACTAATCGTGTGTGCATGTGCCTGTATCTATAGAAGACTGTTGACATTCTCTGTATTTTTTATGATGGCAGTATACATTATATATATATGATGATATATATATATATATATATGATGATATATATATATATGATGGCAGTAACTGACGATCAGCTATTTGCTAGAAATTTTTCAATGATTCATGACAAAAGTTCGAAGCTACTAGAATTTTCTAGCATCCATTTCCATAGAAATAGAAGAACATAAATATTTAAAAATATTTTAAATCTTTCCTGCTATGCAAGCAAAGCTTAGACATAATGCTCACAAAGAAGGAGCAATCAGGAAAATTTCTGATGGTCTTTTTTATTACTGCTGTTTAAGACAAAGGACATGAGAACAAATTGTTGTACATGACATTTCCTTTTGGGATAACTGGGAATATTAATGAATTTGCCCAAGGTGACTGAATTATATTAGCTAGTTATTTACAAGTGAAATACCCTAGACATTCAGTCCCTTGTTGATATGCTATCATCAGTTTTCCACTTTTTTGTCAGATTTATTACTGACAGTTAAAACAATGCTTATAAAACTGATATGCTCATAGTTATTTGATGTTAAAAGGTTCATTTTGTTCTCCAAATTGCAGTTTAACATAATCCCTAATGGATTTTTTTTCTTACTTTCTCTTCCTTTCAATTTTTTTTAATGACCTTAGCAGTGTTAATATTGTTGTCTTACATATGTGGAGCTTCGGTTAGTGAATTATATTTTGGTAGTGCCGTTTTCACGTGTGACACATTTTTCTTATAGACTTCAATTCTTATCCATGTGGAATCTTCTTTTTCTTCCTAAATATATAATAATAGCAGAGCTAATACTCTGCTACTGGGCCTACTTTTGGAAGAAAATTGAGCACAGCCTATTTTAAAATAGCAAGGAAAGGAGGAAGGAATAAAGCAACATGATGAATTTGGGTACAAAGTCTGATTATTATAATAGCATTTCAGTGTTTGCTTTCAAGTCTAAACTAAATATAAAGAAATGACTGTTTTCATAATCTTTTCTTTAAGGTTCGATCTAACTTGTTTCTATTATCTTTCACCTTATCAACTAGTATTCCATTCCCTAAACTGATTTATTGAGGGTCCCCAAAACAGAGCTGATATGTTTTTAATATTGCACTTTTGATGACCATTCCACCAACCAGCATGGCATTCCCTGTCCTCTTCCCTCAGACTCACTGGATCCATTCTTCAAAACTAGAAATCCATTACCGATTCTTTAAAAGCTTCCAATGGCCAATCCAGCCTGAACCGATGACTCAGACTTCTGAGCTTTCACATCGCAGCAAGTGTCAGTCACTGGCAATGAATTTATGCTGCCAAGTAGTATTCCTGCAATTACTTTTCAGAACTTCTAAATAGATCATTCTGGGGGAACTATTCAAATTTGCAAATGTTTATGTCATACCTCCCTATGTAAGATTTTGAGGGCAAGGAACACATTTGATACATTATTTTTCCATCAAAACAAAACAGAAAGCTGAAGATGTTTGTTGTTTTTAAACCCATGAGCCCTACTCTGTGGTATTGTTCCATCTATGGAGAAAGAAAAAGCTGCGACTTCTTCACTCATTCCATCGATGTTTACTGAGTACCCACTGGGTGCAAGATACTGGGTATGCAAACACTAAAATGGCACTAATTCTCCCCTCCATGCGTCAGGACAGCAGGTAGCCACCCCCTTTGGCTGCTCCATCTAGGCCAGGCCCACGAGGACTGCATCCTTAGCACATTCAGCAGCTCCTAGTCCCCAACATCAGAGGATGCAACTAAAGTTAGTTTTTGAGCTTATTAATTTCCATATTCAATCTACCAAAAAAGAGGTATGATTTCTAGAAAATTTTGATTTTCCTTTTAATATGTTGACTTTTCCATATAGAACTAAGTTTGCCCTTAATGGGGAAACTAAATAAAAATACATACAAACATTGTTTAATAGAATTAACAAAGCAATCATCATGTAAGAATGCTTTGTAGCATTTTGAGATAAGCAATATTTTTGTTTTCTAAAACATCAACGTATGTTTATTTCTAAAACATAAAGAGTTGAATCAATGACAAATTCACTCTAGGAGAGATGAATCCATCACATCAGGATGTTTTCCATAATTGAAGAAACTAATTAATTCTAGCTGCAGCTTAATTACAAGGTTAACATGCAACCATTACCAAAAAAATTGGAAAGCATTACAAAGTTCAAATTGTCATTCTACTGCTGCTTGTTTGTGCTAACATAAGTCTGCGAGGACATATACATGGACACGTACATTGCACTACAATATCTCATTTTTCTACCTCTTTTACTCTTTTGAAATTTCTGTTTTTGGAGAGAACTTCCCTTCCACAGTGGATTATTCTTTCTCTGTGGAGGGTGACATAGAAGGCATGAACCATGGAACCAGATACACCTGGGTTTGAATTCCAGCTGTATAACTGGCATAACTCCAACTGGATAACTGGCAAATTTACTGAAACTTGTTGAGCTTCACTTTCCTCATCTTCAAAATTATCATAATAAAAAATATTCATGGTGAAGATAGAATAGATTGATATGTAAATTATCTAGTAAAATGACACATATCATGCGCTTAAAATCATGATTTTTTAGTATTATGATATTGTGAATTTTGTGCAGATGAAATTGATAACCCATATGAATACTGGATTGGAAAAAGACTTATTCAGATAAAATATTCATTTCTTGCTCTTTTTTATAAGAATGAGTGTCGCTTTGAAAATTAATTTTTTCCTTAAGTGGACTGGCTTTTTAACTTTTCTATTGTGGTAATATCAGCCTTAATCAAATTATTTTCACCATTCTTTATGCTATGCAGTTTATACAGGGAAAATCAAACATTATATTCTTTTGGGGCTATTTAAGGTATTTTAAAAGTATCCTGTAAGTTGACAGAAGTTGTAAGATACTAGAGTGTGGGAGGCTTAGGAATGTGGGTCAGTCTATCCCATCCTATGCTTCCAAGTTACTCAATCATAATTTTAGAACTTAAGTAGTTTGATTTATCTATTACTTTTGGTTCTCTGTTACGAATACGGCTTTTTTTCTGCCCGTAACTTTTTTTTTGTTTTTGCACATTACATTTACTCTAGGCTTCTATTTGCTAAAAAAAAAGAAGGAATAAACAATGTAGGAAGATCTGGGGTCTGCATAATTGTGCTTGCTGGGTACTAGTGGACTGGGTACTAGCAGAATAAAGCAAAGGTGGTTATCGAGAAAAAAACAAATTATAATTTTTAGACCAGCTCATCCTGTGATCCTAAATGGGTGTGCAGCCATCACTAGGTTCAGAATAAAAACAGTCTTGAAACTGACTACATGCATTGATTACGGAAAATGCCGTTTGGGAAAGTCTGTGCTTCTTAGAGATCTTGCCAGCTCTGTGAATCCAGCCCTAGGCTGTAGCCCAGGAGTGTGTGTTTATTCCCATGTATTTCTGAGGCACGTGAAGCCCACACAGCTAAGATATCGTGGCTGGTACATGAACATAGCTTTTTCACCCATAGTAAGAGTTGTCCCAAAGGAAGGAAAAAAGCGTCCAATACTTCAACGTATGACTTAGAACAGTACCAGAGTGATTAAACTTCTTTGCTACCTAGTAGCAAACAGGAGAGTTTTGTTTTTGTGTTTTTTTAAAGAAAGATTAATTCCTTCATCATATCATCACTCCCTTATGAATTCCAACTGATTAAGGACCCCACTGGTTCTAATGAAGACAGATCCACACTGGAGAAAAGAACATCTTCATGTATAACCTGAACCTGCAATCCACAATGCATGCTGTTTAACAAACCTAAATAACTATTTTCCTATATAGCAGCTGCACAGAGCCTCTTACAACCTTCCTCTCTTTCATATTAGGCTTTCTTGGGTTTTTACATGAGCAATATTTTAGTGCTTTATCCTGGTGATGACAGTGCAAAGAAAAAAAATCCTTTTTAATCCCTTCTAGTCTTTTTTCAAGATTTGAGATTTTAGAACATTTCAGTTATTAAAATTTGTCACTCAGACTTTATATATATCTAAGTTAACATTTGAATAATCTCCTATGTCTGGAATATTTAGACAGTAAAGTTCATTTGAAACTAAAACAATGTTTCAGTCATCTCTTCAAGTGAAAGCTGAAACAAGGTTATCCAATGTTAAATTTCTATTCCAGAAAACAAGTTATCTTTATTCAAATAACAAAAGGGAATTCAGGAGTCTGAATTTGCAGATGTCCATCATTATCGAAATATATTGCAGAAGACTCTGGTCTGCTCTGTGATTTGGGGAAGGGTAGAGCAGCTGAGGCCAGTTAGTGACAATATATCCATTTTCCTCGCCGAGTCCATTGCAATCCCGAGAGCCCCACTCATGGAGAAAACCCTCCCCCACAGCCGATTTCATCTGCCGTTTCATCACAACCACATGTAAAAGCCCAGTCATAATTTATTCAATATTTTTAAGTGACTTTTTACTGGCATTGTTGCTTCTTCTAGCTCTTCTGGAAATCTGGGTGGAGTATGCTATTACAAAGATCAGCCTTAATATTAATTTCTTAATGTTCTTTGATAATGTCAAATACAAAATGAAATTGTGCCCCTTAGATACAAATATTGAATACCACAGCATCATACTGAAGCAGGATGATTTTGGGTTTTGTTTTTTTTTAAATCTCTGCTGAATATTGTCAACTTGGGAAATACTCGGTTCTATGCAGTTGCAAACAGGAGATCACCAATGCAGTTACCAATGGGACCAAAAAGGTAGCCTAAATTCCACAGTGAAAGCAAGTTGGCTCTGGGACACAGTGAGTAGTGGGGACTGTGGTGGACTGGAGAGCACGTGGTCCCCCTAAACGAGTCAGCAACTTGTTGCCATGGGGAAAGATGGGCTGAGTGTTCTCACGGAGAAGCTGGAAATACAGTGTTTGCATGTGTTCATGCGAAATTACTTTAGAATGAATTCAAGTTGAACACACACACATATACCCTCAGAGACAGAGACTGTGTGGGCCCCACTAAACTACCTTTGACAATGAAGTGAACTATATCTACTAAGTGATTAATGCTCAATGTGTTCAGAGATGACAAATCTTATTAAACTCCTGATTTATAACTTAGATTTAATGAGCTTCCACTGAAGGCTTATTGTGTATAAGGTACTTTTCTAGGTATTGTGTCAACATAAGCATGAATGGAGCCTGGTCTTTTCTTCACAAGTCCGTACACTCCGCTAGGATGTTGGCAAATAATATTGAAGAGGGAAATCCAAAAAAGGAAGACGTCATTTCCAAAAAAACATGAATTAGAATCACAGAAAATTTGGATTGACTTACATCTTTACTGCTTACTAATGTGTGACTTTGGAAAAATCTATTTAAATACTCTGATTCTCACTTTTGGTATCTATAAAGTACTATTTTGTCATAATTTGAAATTAGTAATGGTTGTAAAACTCTTAAATACACAATAAAAACCAACAAAAACACAAACAAAAAGCTACCTTCCTTGGCAGAGTTGTATTAACGAAAGAATATGTGTAAAGTGCCTGCTCAGTTTAGGGCTATTCAGTGCTCAATAAATCACAGGTTGGGGGATTATCACGGTGTCCACATTTTGTAACATGTGGATGAAGCATTCTAATCAAAATGGTATCTTTTCACGTGATGGCACTATGTAGTCTATTTTTCAATTTTCTTTGTATCTAGAATATACGAGAGATAAACTTTTTGAAGGATAATGTTCAATGTAACAAGAACAGGCAATTATTTATTCCTGAATTGGCTACTGTTGTAGGTAAATGCCTGCATTATTGCAAGATGTTTGGCAGACTAAACATGATAAAATTTTGAATAAAGCTATTTTATTTCTGGAAAAGTTCTTTATTAAGAAAGATGACATTTTAGAACTCATTCAAGTAGAGAAGATTATTGCTAAATTCAAAATAAAATGAACAGAATCTTATAAAACTACTCATTATTTTATGATATCTATTTTAATGATGAAATAAACTCACCTTGAAACTAGATATTCCAAAATATTTATTAAGTTAATTTTTTTCATAAAGCTCTCAATAAATACATATTTTAGGTTTTCTGTCTAGAAAGAGAAAAAAGAAAACTTTAGGCTTATAGGACTCTTTATCTTAGAAAATTCCCCTTGTCAATTAGAGACTGATACATGAGGAAGAGCTATATGTCATGAATCCCTGACCATCAGTAAATTAGGACTGTGTCAGCCTGGGATGGAAAGAGACTATCAAAGCCAACGGCCCTTTCTAGAAAATGCGTTTCATGGTTCAGGCCTTAAATCTTGGAATCATTAGCAAGAGTGCTCTGGATGATCAAAATTGTCCGTAGGTTGCATGGGATTTTATTTATTGTGCTATTTTCTACATTGAATTTCAATTCTCAGGAGCATTTTTTCACACTCTCTGATTTTCAGACACTCAGATAAAAGTAAAATATAGGATCCAAATAAGATTAGTCTCTACATGGGTAAATCAGTCACGCTTCATGGAACGCCTAATGCAGCCTTTGCTTCACCAAACCCCGAATAGTATTTCACAACTCCATCCGGTGCCCTGAGACCGGGGCCTCGTTTGCCAATTGCTGATGTTGAGTTGATGTGCAGCTCTATGCGTGTGTGCATCTGTGTGCACATGAGTATAACAATTCCATATTCACTGAAGCTTACTATAATTAGTCAGAGTAGGTGTTAGTGAGACCAATTGTATGTGTGACATCATCGTTTGAAAGTAATGGATGGACTTCACTCCAAAATTGAAGGGTTGGCACCGTCTTGGCAGCCGACACAAGGGTGCCCGAGGAAACAAATGTCTCTGGGGGTTGTGCCATCTGCACATGCATTCCAAGCTCAATGTCTGAAAATTCAATATTCTGTTCTGTACTTAAAAATCAAAGACAGATGATCAAATTCAGAGATAATAAGCACTGTTAGTTCCCAAATCAAATGATCCAGAGTTGTTCAGTTCTTTGAATTATTTTGTTTTAATTTTATTATCTTTTTAATAAGAGTTTTTTAAAATATAAAAGTAGTGCTTATATACTGTCCAAACTTTAGAAATTTTGAAAACATGTAAAACCAAACATTATTTCATTCTAGATTTTTTAAATCTACATTTTATTTACAAACTCAGAATCCTATTAATAGACCATTTTGCACACTCTTGTCATGCCATAAAAAAAGATAATAGATTACCATGGCATTAAATTGTTTACTAAAATGGAATAAATATAATAAAATATAATACCAAAATGTGTGATATCATATGCCAAGATAGCAGGTCACAAAACAGAGATAAATGTTGACTCTAGTTAATGAAGAAGGTATAAGGAAGGAGGTGGGGTTGGTGTTGGAACTTGGGGAACAGAGAATGTGGGGAAGAGAAGGCCCTGGGGATTAGTTTTCAGAGGTGACCTATGTGCGTAGGAAAGAATTCTTAAGAATACACTATACAACATCACCGTCTCCTGCGTGGGACTCTATTTGCATTTTTGTTTCCCAAATGGTGAATTTTCTGCCTTCCCTGATAAGAATATTGTAGATGAGGAACCGGATTCTAAAGCTATGAAATGAATTTCCTTGGCAGAACAAGAGGCAAAGTTAACTTGACTTTTCTAAGAGCATTTGCATCATGCTAAATTCCATTCAACCAGAAAACAAATATCCATATGGACCTACAGAAAATGACTCTAAATTCTGAAATCATATAGCAAAACTTCACGGTTTCAGAGCTTTTTTAAACCCAATAAGCTATGTATAAGACATGGAATTCTAGACAGAAAATTATACAACACGTTGATCTCAGAATGGCCAATATTTCAAATCTCTTTCGTCTTCACTCTTTCGCTTCACTTCTCTTACAAATATTCTAATTTTAAACAAATGGTAATTTATGGTGTATCCATATGATGACATTTTAAAAATCTGTGTGTCGATTAAAATATGTTTTAGCAAAACATTTAATGTCATGGAGAATGTCTACTCTCTAATTTTGAAATTTAAGAAGAATGATAATGGTACATATATTAGGATCTCAACTTTGCCTTTTCCCATTTTTTATTTTTATTTTTTAACTGTCATATCCCTTCTTTGACACTTAGCAATTTCCTGAGACTATGACAAAAAGCAAAACCGAACAAAGCTCAGATCAGAAATTGTAAACTTCTATATAAAATGGGGTATAATGAGATAAAGACAGCATGGAGCATAGCATAGCAGTCAATAAGTCCCTCAGAAGAAGACTCCATTCAGGCTTCTTACTACTTATGAGATCTGACAATTTAAAAAACGATCTTAAAACCGACAGTTACATATTTTCGTGTATATATAATATTGTACTTGATCTTCAAACAACTCTGCTTCTCTACCACTCCTCTTAGTCTCCAGTTATTAATGTCACTAATTTTAAATCCAGTGGTCAATCTCAGACTTCTTTTCTTTGCATTTCACTGTCAGCTTCATCGCCGTGTCCAGCGCCAGAATGTCCCCACCCCTCAGTCCTCTAACTTTGGTGCCCATTAGGGCTCATTCCCAGCTTGAGTCACTCTTATTTACATTCATTTTCTTGGTGATCTCCTGCGATCTTGTGACTTTAATTCATTATGCCTAGTTTAAATTAGATTTGACTTCTTACAAACAAAAATTCATCACAAAAACTGGCTTAAGCAAGATGAATATATTTCTCTCACATTAAAAAAAAAAAAATCCAAAAGTAGCCAGTTAAGAGCAGATATAGAAGTTTCACGCTCATTTGTGACCCAGCCTCTAATTGCACTGTTTCTTCCATCCTCACTGTCACGCTTAGGCTGCTGAATCTCCTCATGTTCGGTAGGGGAGAAGATAGGAGAGAAACCACCAGAAGTAAGCTTCCTGGCTAAAGTAGCCCTTTAAAGGGTCTTCCTGGAAGCCTCACCCAACACCTTACGGGAGGCTCGCATTGCGCACCCGGACCTGCACAGGGCTTAGAAATGCACAGTGTTACTCCTGGTGATAAGGGGATTCTACCAGTGAGGGAGAATTAGAAATCATATAGGCAACTAGCAGCTTTGCTATAACATCTTACATGCTGAGGGCTCTAAAACTTAATCCCTCTCAGATCACCCAACTACCTACTGAATACCTCCACTCAGATGACTGATGGGTATTTTACCCAAACTTGGCCAAAAGTACAATTTTAAATTACACCCACAGACCTATTCCTTCTGTGGTTTCCCCATGTGTGTTTATCCAATTTCTTGGCTCTGAACCTTGGACTCCCTCTTGACTCTTCTCTTTCTGTCATACCCTCTATACAATCTAATAGCAAATGTGTTCCACCTTTAAAATAATACCTGAATCGAACCTCTTTGCGGCACCACCACTGCTACCACAATGACCTCTCATCTAGACTTCCATATTCTTGCCTGCCATAGTCTATCACACTATTAAAAAGGTAAAGCTGGTTACTTCAATGCCCCCCCCCACACACACACTTAAAATCATTCAATGGGGTTCCATCAAAGGCAGAATAAAAGTAAATCCTTACCGTGGCTTACCTGTATAATCTCCCCCAATGACTTTTCTGAAATAATTTCTTTCCCTCCCATCCCTCACCCCAATCTTTATCCACTCTAGACACACTGGTCATTTTGCTATTCTTCAAACAAGCAAATCGTGCCTCTGCATTAGGACTGTGTAGTTTATTCTCTTCTGCCCGAAATGCTCTTTCTGCAAACATCCGCAGGTAACTACAGGGGGCACTCCTTTACTGCACTCGTGCTCACTCCAGGTCACTCTTCTGAAAGGCCCTCCCTGACCACAGTTTCTAAAACAGTATCAGCCCCAAACACACGCACACATACGCCCCATGCTCTCTCCCATTGCCCAGACTTAATTTTCTTCATAGTAATAATTCAAACTTGTCATTACGTCATCTGATTACATATTTTTAACGCATTTGTTCATATCCTTTTGTGTAAACTCTATGAGATTGAGGGTTTCGAGCTCTTTTACTCAATGCTTATACTAAAGAGTTCTTGGTGCACAATAGTAACGCAGCTTCCTCTCTAGTGGCCTCATTTGCCTCATCTACATATCAGAGTCCAATTCTTAAGGTACCTTCAAGAGCTCAAATTCTTATATTCTAATGGATAGTCAAAGAAAGCTTCTAAACAGGAGAGTGTCAAGTTGAACAAATATTTGGTGCTGATTAATCTGATGGTTATTTGGAAGAGGGAGGATGGGAGTAGGTAGATGAACTGCTTTTAAAGTAATTTAAGTATGAGATTATTCAAATTCAAATTAGAATGGCAGTAGTGTGAAACCGTTAAAGTTACAGTAGAGTTTAGAGATAAATTAGATCTGAGATTCGAGGAAGTAAAATGAGTCAAAGACAATTCCAAGATTATATTAGGTACTGTTTGTTGGCACCAGGTACAGCCTGAAATGTATTATGCACAAATCATTTTTCCCGAGAGAAAAAACTCAGAGGTGAACATGTATATTGGTTTGTTGTCTTTGAAATGGAATGAACTAAGTTACCTGAAAATTCTAAGCCTGAATGAATACTGTTCTGATATCGGGAGGCCTGATATTTTAACCTGATTTCTCCCTAGCCACCAAAAAATCAGCAATGTAATCAATGCTTGAATCCAAACTCATTTAATTCTTGCTCAAAAAATATGCAAAGTCTTCTCATTGTATCAAAAAGTTTAATTGAATAAAATTGTATTAAATAATTCACTGTGTATTAAAGCTGATAGGCACATCTCTCTCTTCTCTCACTTGTAAACACATAGACACAAACGTGCAACACTTCTATGACTGTTATAAAGGTTTCTCTGTGTTACCCAAGAACCTGCCAAAACCTGCCAAATCTACCAAAACCTAGCAAAAGTAAGTTAGTTTGCTGACATTAAACAATATATTATATTATAATATGTAAAATACATTGTATAAGTAATATACATAATTACTATATATTAACTTATGGTAATACTACATTATAATAATATAATGTATGTATATATATTACTGGCGTAGATTATAGCAAAAGAAGGAAGAACTTTAGTCAAAATCATCCTCGGTGGTGATAATGTCAATAGATAATTAGCTAACAAGCTTCTGAAAAGTCCAGAGAGTGCTTTTCATGACCTGTAGACTTAGATAATCTATGGTAACAGGCATAAAGAGCCTTTAGGACCTAGGACGCAGTGGACATGCGTGTAGAAAGACAGCTGGAGAACAAGAGTCAAAGTCTATTATTCACCACAGTTTTATGGTCAAAAAACTGTGGATAAAAGTGAATGGAATGATGACCATGATGCTGTCCAAAAAACCACAGAGATATGTTAATTATCATCAGCACAATGCCATGGTCTCCATTCCCAGCTTAACCTTCATCATTTTCCAGTAGTGTTTCCTTCCTCTTCAGTTGTCTTTCATTCTTGACAATGACTCTTACACCCTCAATTCTCCTCTTGCTCTCGACTTTATGAAAAAAAAATAAGACGTCCAAGCAAGACTATTTATACTTATGTCAGAAGCAACTAACAGATTTCCTTTATCCACACCTTTTCTTGCATCATTTCTCTTCTTCTCCAGCAATCAGCCTCCAATTCCTCTCACACTTCAAGGCCTTTGATTTTTTGGTTACACAGTCTCTTCAAGCATCCTTTGCTACTGAATCTTTCCCTCAGAATTTAAATAAGCTCATTTTCTCCTGTCTTCAACAAACACAAACTTCTCTTTATCTCACACTGGACTTTAGCTACCACCTTATCTCAAAACTCTTGAAGGAAGAGTCTGCTGTCTCAGTTCAGACATTCTCACATGTTATTATTCACTTTCTCACACCTCTTGTTAATATGTTATAGGCAAAGATTCCACTGAAATCATATCAACTTATTACCCAACTCTCTACTGTTAAAGGAAATACTTTTGATTTAGCTTGACCTTTCTGGTCTTGACCTTGCCTTTCTGGCTGTTCTCCATCTTAGGCTCCTTTGCATGGTCCTATTCCTCTCACGGTCTCTTACCTGTTGCCGTTCACTAGAGACATTTTTTGGATTTATTCTTTTACTGTACATCCTCTTGCATGTTAATCACATGTACTCCCATGCCTTTATGTATTATTTATATTTGATGCATCAAAAATCTATATTTATATCTACCTCTTCATTCTGTTTCTTGGCTTATACTTAAATATATATCTTTTATCTTTATCCTCATCTTCAATTCCATATATTACCTTTTCCTGAGTGCCAGATCATATAATCAAGAGTTTAATAAAGGATAAAAAGTACGAAAAAAAAAATGTATCAGTGGAGAAATAAAATGCAATAATATTATACTTAAAAACTAGCATAAAGAATATTTCTTTAAACTCTATATATCTCACTGAATGCTCCACTTATATGTAGCTAAAATTGCGGGTACTCATTTTGTTCCACATTTCTGGACATCTCTGAGTCCATAGTGGGTGTTCAGGAAGTGCTGAACAGCGGCAAGCACAGAGACAGACTGTGGATTTCTGCTCTCATCTATTTTCAAAATGAGATGCAAAATGACTTCTGCTAAATATTGCTCAAATTGATGATGTAGTCTCAATATTGAATTCTGCAGGATTTCTACTTATCACAGCAAAATCAAATTTTAATCTTCGGTTTAGAACAACTCCTTAAAAGCATGCAGTTCATCAACATCCTATTGGCTAAATATTTGACAAGGCTTAATCACCTGAATTTTTCCATTAGGAGCTATTTATGACTTTGATTTTGGAAGTAGAATCAAAATCTATCCAAGCAAATTGGGTATACAGCACACAGAAACACTCCAGCATTTGGTTTACTTGATTTAGTTTGGATCAAAACATACTCCCATGGGAAGTTCTTGTGCTATTGATATGAATAGCTGAAGAAAAGAAGGTCTGTGCATTTCGGAAGATGAATAATTCACACACCAAATTAAAAACTTGAGACAACTCATTTCAACTATTGCAACCAAAATGGAAAGTTTCAGCCTAGACCTCAAAGATGGAGAGTGTGGCTGGTATTGAACCTTTTGAATACTAGGAGGAGAATCTTAAGAATCAATTTAAATAATTGTACCACTTTCTATGAAATGAATATTGCCTAAGAAACTAAAATATCTTCTCTGCTCAGGATTCAGTATCATAATGCAGTTCATCAGGAGTCATTCTACGTATAAAAATCATAATATCCAATCCTGAAGAAGCTGAAGTGAAAGCAGATTTTATACAAAAGATGCTTCAATGTTCATTTTTTGGCATCAAAAATAGTTGTTGAGCATCCCACAAAGAGAATAGTTTAAAAGGAGACACAATTTATAATCAGAATTTTATTTGTTATAAAAATGGATTGGATATGGAAGAAGATATGTAACATTTTGAAATGACCTTGTGAACATCAGTGGTTTCTCTGCCAACACCACTCCCATTATTCATGTATTTGTGTCAAAGAAATTGTATTAAAGTTAATGACCACTTAGAATAATGTAACATACTCTATTTAGAATACAGAATCAGAATACCTTTCATAATCACAACACTCCTTACATCCAGAGTTTTGAGATCTATTTCTCGATCCCCCTGGAGTCTTAGTAGATATTGTGACTAGTTTTGATCCATAGAACGTGGCACAAGAGGCCTTTCAGCATGTGTCAGTATTAACTGAAATATGTATAAAGATTTACCATGAAGACAAGAAGAGGGAGGGTACTCTGGGAGAGTACACTACTATACAAAGGGCCTGAAATACTGAACAGTGTATAGTATATTCAGAAATATAGCACTAGGTCAGATTGACTTAATAGCTTCCTTTGAAGGAGGGAGAAGCCAGTCTGAAACTGAAGAGGTAGACAGATTTTAAGCACAAAGCCTTTACCTGATATATTTTAAAGAGCTGCTGAAAGATTTCAGTTAAACAACTGGATTGCCAGCATATTCAGTTTCAAAAAATAAATTGAAAGCAGTATGAATGTTAGACTTCTGAAACAAGCACTTATGGAAGCTGTAGGGGAGACTTGGCAAATATCCTAGGAAAAGATAACAAAGGCAGCAGGGATGTATAGGAAGAGAGAGATACAGATTCTAAAAATGGTCAGAAAGTATGAATAACAGGTCTTAATAATTTATTGGATCTCCATTAGACAAATCGTTTCTAAATTTAATTTTCTCAGATTATTTTATCCCTCTGGCTTTCTAGACTTCAACGTGGAGGAAAGTGAGTCCTCCTCCAAAGTGTTTGGCCAAGAAAATTGAAAACCACCTAAGAGCCTGAGAAAATAATTTTGCCAGATTGATTTGAAATTGTTTTCTCTCTTGACGCTGGTGTAATTCTCAGGACTGATTTTTGCTGTCTTGGCTATTGACGTTTGGCTCTTCTGGCTTTACATAATGATATAGAAATCCCGACAGAGCTGAATATTCTCCAATATTGAGCAGGAGATGTATTGTGTACTCTATTGTAGAAGAAACAGTTGGACATTCCCATCCTGATGTATTTTCAGGAGAATTTAAAGTTATAAAATAGAAAATATATATTGACTTTGGAGACAGTAAACCCCTCTGGAGCTCAGCACCATGTATTCCACAAAGAGCACATTCCTTTGCGTTCTATGTCTAATTCTCAGACCCAAAGTCTATTCCAAAAAAAATTCCTCCAAAAGGAAATTGGAGACAGGCAGTTGGGAAAATAGAAGGATAGAGAAGAGGCCAGGAAATGGAAACATAGGAACAGATGCTGTGAGTTCTAGAAAAACAATCCAGAAAAGAACATACAGCGTATTGACATAGAACAGGCAAGGACGTTCTTATCGTTTCCATGAAATTGTGATTGTTACAAATGACTAAATGCAATTTAGTTAAAAATCAAAATATGTAATTCTTGTTATCCTGCTGACATCATATGTCTATAGCATGGGTCTGCTACAGCTGTTCTCAATGTGTAGTCTGTGGACCATCAACATCAGCATCACGTGGGTACTTAGAAATGCAAAGTTTCAGAGCCCAAATCAAGACTTCAGGAATCAGAAGTGCTAGGGGTGGAGCTGAGCCATATGTGTTTTAACAAGCCCTGCAGGTGACTCTGATGCACAATACGTTTGAGAACCACTGCTCTGGAGGCACCATATTGACTGGTATATTGGAGACTGCACAGTTCTACCACATAGGTTTCAATGACAGGTCAAATTATCCATATGACTTTGAGCGTCTTAACATCTCTGGCATCAATTTTCTTTATAAAGTAAAAAAGCTAGATTAAGTTGTCATTAAGTTTTCTCCAACACAAATATGATCTGACAAATGTTTTTATATATTGTCAAGTATAGGTACTTGAAGAGCTCTAAGACCCTATGTGATCAGTCTTCTCTCCATCAATCCTCTTAGCTCTCTGAACATACCTCTTAGTACTCTCTTGTTCACTCATTCTGTTCAACCACACTAGATTCCTGCCTTTTTTTCTTTTTTTAACATCTCTGCGTATTCCCACCTTAGAATCTTCATTTTAGTTGTTCTATCTTTTTCAACTTTTTTTCCTTCAGAAAAATTGATGTCAGTCACCTCCTTCTAATCTTTGTTCAAATGTGAGTTCCTTAAAAAGACAATTCTACTGACCATCTCATTTCTGAAATTACTCTGTTATTTGCCTATAAAATGATGGCTATCTTTTTTATTGCCTCTCTTTTCCCCCTAAACTGCATAGAACATAAATTCCACGGACTTTTGTTTTATTTTTCCATTGGAGTATCCCAATATCTAAAACAATTTCAAACTCTCAAAACTATTTCTCAAATGAGTGAAGAAACAATGAATGAATGAATGAATGAATGAGTGCAGTTGTAGTGACATAAGTAATATTTATATAATTCAACATGATGCAAAATTTTAGCAATTTGGCTAATGTGGACATATCTAAGCTCTCAAATTGGTCACTTGATGATGAATTATTTAATCCAACTCTATCCAGGGCTCTGGAATGATGGTTTGCACAGTACTTCACTTAATGAAGTATTAACACCCATTGGTTTTTCCATTGCTTTCAGGTATATAGGATGAAATATTAAATGCTAAGGAACAATGGATGGTGCTACATAAATATTGCCAAGACATGTAGAATTACTAGATTCTTTACATTTTCCTCCTTCTTTCTTTCCTTTCTTCCTTCTTTCCTTTCTTTCTTCCTTTTCCTTCTTCACAAAATATTTATTGAGTGCAGTCTGTGCTATGCCCATCATTGTGCTATGTAAAGGCAGTGGTGATCAACCAGACACAGCCTCTGCCCAAATGCAACTACAATGTACAAATGCATGCCCTGTGCAAGTGCAATACTGTGATAGAGACACACATTAACAAATGAATATATAAGACAGAATTGCAATTTGTGATATTCTCAAGGGGAGAAAGAGAGTACAATGATTGAAACTAAATGGAAGGTAACTATTTAGAAAAGCCCTTTGGGGAGATATATTAGTTTACTAGGGCCTCTGTGACAAACCTGAGGGGCTTAAACAACAGAAATTTATTATCTCACAGTTCTGGAGGCCAGAAGTCCAAGATCAAGGAGTCAGCGAGGTTGGCTCCTTCTGAAGGCTATGAGAGAGAGCCTGTCCTGTGCCTCTTGCTTAGCTTCTGGTGGTTGTCTGGCAATCACTGGAATTTCTTGGCCTTTAAAAATATTACCCCAAACTCTACCTTCCCCTTCACGAACCTTTCTCCCTGTGTGTATATCTGTATCTGAATTTCCGCTTGTTATAACGACACCAGTTGCATTGGATTAGGGGCCCGTGCTACTCCAGTCTGCCCTCGTGTTAACTAATTATACCTGCAATAAACCTATTTCCAAATAAGGTCACATTCTGAGGTTCTTGGGATTAGGACTTCAACATACAAATTTGGTGGAGGGGAAGGACCATAATTAAAGCCATAACAAAAGGAAGAATTTAATCTGAGTCCCTCTAATTAAGACAGATGTACTCCTGGCCTCATTAGTGCACTTCTCCCCCAGCAAGAGGGGTCCTTGACCTGGACGCTGTGTTTTAGTGGGTCCAACTCTGTTCTTTCCCTGGACTTATCTTTCCCTATGGGGTAAAAAAACCACGTAGCCAAAAGGATGTTTTCACCAAGCGTTATGCCATCCTTTCTCAGCCAGGCTCTGGGGACTCAGAACTCTGTATTTCTCTAGTCGTGTGGCCCCAGATCTGCTCCAGAACTTGCGGGAGATTCATGTCTAAGTTTGATGCTCCTGAGATCAAACTATACCTTGCTAGGTGTGAGGAATAGAGAACCCATGTCCTTCAGGAAGAAATAGAGGAAGTGAGAAATGAAAGAGTCTGGGAATGGCATTTCCTCTTTCTAGCATCTTTTTTTTTTTTTGAGGAAGATTAGGCTTGAGTTAACATCTCCTGCCAATCCTCCTCTTTTTGCTGAGGAAGATTGGCTCTGAGCTAATATCCATACCCATATTCCCCTATTTTATATGTGGGATGCCTGCCACAGGATAGCTTGATAAGCGGTGCGTAGGTCCTCACCTGGGATCTGAAGCAGCGAACCCCGGGTTGCCAAAGCGGAGTGTGAGAACTTAACCGCTACACCACCAGGCTGGCCCCTCTCTACCATCATTTTGATGGTGTGGGAGAGAAATGGAAATGAGAACAATTAGCTTCATACCTCCTTAGTTCATTCTCCTTGAACCCATGTCACTCTTCCCAAAGATTCTTGACATTATTACATCTATCTGTACAATTACTCATCAAACTTTCTCAGTAGCTAAGGAGCGGGATCATCAATAGCTAATCTTGGCATCCAATACTCTTATGGGCACTATTTATATACATATTTAAGGTCATTCTGAAAAGTTTAAACATGATGAATATAAATTTATGATTTATTTATAAGATCTTCTTTTATTACTTTTTAATGAATGCATATTGTAAGTCTTTCATGGCATTTATCACCCAATATTGTGGTCATGCTTCTATTTTTCTGTCTTTGGTACTAGACTAGAAATTTCATCAGGCAGAGGACCTGATCATATTTACCTTTATTTCTAATGTCTAACAATATTTTTCAAGTAGTGGGTATTCAATAAATGCTTATTATTTAATTGATAATATGTAGGCAAATAAATGACAATCCTTCAAAGATGTATTAGATTTTAAACCCACTGTGCAACTTTTTCCAAATTGCCAAAATACCATTTCTGTGAAACTTACTACCCTAGAAATTCTTTAGACGTTGTCCTACCAACCAGATGTAAGTTTTGGTGTCAGGTTCATCTGTCAAGAGTTTAGATTTCAGATCATCACTTTATTCTGGTATCTCTAGTTCATTGATAGATTACAACTGAAAATCTATAGATTGCCCAGGGACAAAAATCTATAAAAACGCGGAAGGGAAAGGGTATAATCTGACTGACTTTTTGTTTGCCTTTAAATACAGATTAACTCTTAGCAAAGAAATATTCACTTAGTATATCAGAATATACTGTTTAAAAAATTATCAAGAAAATCCAGTGTTATTTAAAACAAATGCTGTAAGATTATAATCATTTAATAGCTATTTTTTCTCCTCTTGATAACTCTTTTTATTACTTTTTTATTTGCATGTTTTCTTACAGATTTTTGTTTTGGAACCTATTCCTCCTTTTGATCACAGCATGTGTACCCACTTGTGTGCTGGAAGTTGTGAATTTTATTGAATATACTTCTAAGATTTGCATAGTGTATCCCAGTTTATGAAGCTTGTTCACATTTATGGTTCCTTTAATGTGACGAATGAGGAGTGTGACTCAGAGGTGAAGTAATCTAAGCAATATCATGCAGGGACAAACGACTATTAAATTGTGATTCTATGTGGGACAAAGTCTTCCCTCCTTCAGTTTCATGGCTCCTTTCAGAACAGGAATAGCTTCCAAAAATTGCTATGTGAACATTCCTGGTTTAATATCAAAAATGTTTTGGTCATCTCTATGTATCATCTACTCTCTACTTACATACTGATACTCAAGTTTATATTAGTTCTTCCCATCTATTTTCAGAAATTATGAAAGTACTTGTGTGAATTGTATGTGACAGAAAGTAATTCAGGTAATTGCTAATGAATTGGGTAATGAAGAAGTAGATAGGTACAAAACATTGTTTTGTGTAAAAATTGGATCTGGGATACAATTTATTGGGGAAAAAAGTGATCTATTATAAAATTGTCAATGTAATATTTACTTTCAGGTTGAACAATTTTCACATACTTTATGAATAGATATTGTTATCATTAACTTATTTTTAAGAAGAATATATAGTGGCTTGCAAAATCTGCTGGAAATGGCCTGAATGTCCGAATGACTCAAAATTTAGTTTACTTGGAAAATAACCTTAATTTTAACATTTAGCTGAAAATTGTTGGATTGCTTTTTCAAAGGTATACACGAAGCATTAGATATTAACTTAAAAATATTTATTCTGCACAGCAGTTCTGGAAAGATTACCAAAACATAAAACCTTACAACTAAGTTAGAATTGAGGCTTTAAAGTCACGACCATAGAAGATATTTGCAGATATTTCTGAAATTTTAAATTTAGACTTTATTCTATTTTGGCCAAATCAAATATCAGTCAATAACTGATCAAGAAACCAATGTCTAATCTTACTATTTTTTTGTTTAAATATTTTGTCTCAAATTTAACAAAATTAAAAAAATCATTCAATATATAGAATATTCAGGCTAAGTAATCATTGAAACTATATTTGAATAGCACATTACAAATTCTTTCTATAGTTCTATTATTGGTATCTACATAACGACCCTCTGTTGGGGGTGTTATATAATTTTACAAATAAAGAGAATGAGCTGTAGAGAAACTGTGTGACTTATTCTCCTTAAGCAGCTAGTATGAATACTTGTGTAGAAACTTAAGCTTGTCCCACATACTGCCAAATCTAGAGCTTTTTTACTATAAAAGCATCAAGTGCTTACAAGTTGGTAGGAGAGAGAAAACAACTTCAAAATGGCTATTTTTTACTAATAGAGGCCAAAATAGATGTGTAAACAAAACAATGACGAGAGCTCATATCTAGTTGACAATGGCAGAAAATACATTTTGGTGAAAGGGATCAACATTGTTATTACTACACAAATAAGAAAAGCTTTTGATTTAGAAATTTTAATTAGTTACCATTAGCTTGCCTATTTGACCAGTGATTATACTATGAATCATACAAATCAAGACGGCATCTTAGATTTCAGTTATGTTTGAGACATCAGATATGCGTGAATATTCCTTTTTTACATATTCTTTGTGGATCTTATTGAAGACATGCAACCTATTCAACCTTACGTTGTCAGATACATTGTGAGTAAACATCAAGCTATATAGTCCTCAGGAGAACTCAGTACGGACATTCACTGTCTTAGCTGACGACAGGTCAATTTACTTTTCTAGACCTCACTTTCTTCATCTGCAAATAATTGTGCTTGAGGCAGATCAGTGGTTTTCAATTTTCTTTGTTTGGCACAACTTACAGGAAACTCAAATAGGTAATATCAATAAATCCTTTTTCTACTCTAGTTAAAGACATCTCTTAAGCACCAACTCAGACCCTCTTGAACTCACTTGTCACTGGATTTAGTTATCCTAGTGACTAGCTTTACCTAGTTCCCACTATCCTCATGCAGACACACCTGACAAAGCCTTGCCTCACACTCATTCTATGAGCCTCTTGTCTCAAGTTCTGGGACTTCCCTGTTAACACCAAGTCATGAATAACCTTGGGGCAAAACTTTGGCCAGTTGAATATGGAAGCCACTGGATCCATTCTTCCCTTTCCCTCTCTTGGAGGGACCGCCCATAGAGAAGCATTTAAATGGCCTCTTAGAAATGATTTCATGAGAAGGAGAAATCAATTGCTCTTGATATCATGAAGTAGCTGGTTAAGGTCTCTCTCCTTCCCTAGTTCACTCTGACTTTCTCTCACTCCTGCTCACAAGGATTCCAGCCTCTAATAGGTTAGTGCACATAAACATTTGCTTTGGTCTCTATTTTCACAGAAACCCAGGCTAAGGAAAGACCTTGAGCCATTTTAAAAATCCAAGCTAAGACTCTTTAGCCACACCTATGAGAGCAAACAATTCCTGGATCAATGTTCATTAAAATTCCATAATTAACAACATACTAACAAACTAACATAATATATAATTAACTTATGTATTTCATTTATTTTAGCCTTTCTCCCTCCACTAGAAGATAAATTCTATGGAGCCAGACAATTTGGCCTGTTTTGTTTACTGCTGTACTTTCAATGCCATTAACCATTCTCATTTTCATGTGTTGATTGTGAATTTAATAGGATCGATGAGAATATAGCATATATTCTCTTGCTGTGAACTCCATGGCTAAATATGTGATTTAATCAAGAAAGAAACCCAAGTGCAAATGTTAGGTATCACAGATGGCTATGTCAGTGAGTGAAAAATGATTAGAACCTGTCTTCAGAACTGGTCACCCACAAGCTAATTACTAAATGCTGTCTTAAATACTTCATTATTTTCAATCCCTGGGGAGGAATGTTTCTTATTTCTTTTCTTTTTATTTTTCAATTAAAACATAAAAACGAAGAATGTTCAAGCTTACAAATAGATTTCTTTTGTACTGTCAAGCAACAGACTCATGCTGTTAGTTACAACAGGACATGTGAAAAATAAATTAGTTTAACTGTGAATACTCCCCCGAGTGTTTCTAAAACGGTAATTTTATATTTACAGGTCAAAATATTAGATAATGTGTTTTGGTCATATTTGTGAGGTTAGAATAATTTAGAACCAAAAATATCACTCGGCTTTCACAACAAACCATTTTATAGGGACTTACTTCAGTACAAACCGCTTTGGAGTTGTTGTATGATTAATCTAACAGTATGCTATCTGGGGGAAATACTGCAGATAAAATGGATTAAGTGGAATGTTTCAAACAATTTGTCCTCATCCAATTGATTTTTAGGTGTCCAATTAGAGTTTTACTTGGTGCTTTTTGGTAATTAAATCTTAAAGTAAATTGCCCTTAATAAAAATGTGTTGACTGATAGAGTCATTCAGTAAATTCTTTATGGAATCCCTCCTATGCATCAAGCATTGGATCTCTTTCCTCAAGAAACTCAATCTAGAGTAACAGAAAGCTGCAGCAAAAACATACCCAAAGCATGAGGGGTATCGAATGGAAGGGGAGACACATAGGGCAAAGCTGCTCGCTGCTGCTTGGATGTCCAGTGTTGTCTCATCTCATTGGATGTACCTCAAAGTCTCATTCAGAGAAAAAGCCAGAGCCCTTTAGAGGCCTCCGGGGAGCTATGTCATCTGGGTCCTCTTGACTTCCTGGATCTCACTTGCTATCAGTTTCCTTGTTCCTTCTGATCTAGCAGTATCCTTCTTCACTGATCTTCTTATTGGATTCAAACATACCAGGTCTTCTCTGACCCAAGGATCTTTGGGTTGGCTCTCCCCTCTCCCCTGGAAGCGTTTCCCCTAAACAGCCACAGTTGGCTTCATCCCTATCCGATCCCACCCCCTGCCAGCATTTGCTGAAATGTTAGTTTCTCAGGGCGCCTATCCTGACTTCTTGTTTAAAATTAAACCAACTCTATACACTTCCTTGTACTCTCTAGTCCCCTTCCTTGCCTTTTGTCTACATCATTTATTACCTTCTAATATATCCTGTACTTTACTTACATATTTCACTTATTGTTTCTCTACCCCCACTAGAATCTAAATTCTATGAAGCCAGAAGATTTTGTCTCCTTTGTTCCCTGATAGATCCTTAGCATCTTGAAAAGTGCCCAGCACAAAACAGATGTTCAAGAAACATTCATTGAATGAATAAATGTGTGAATTTAAAAATTTTGACTGGGGCCCGGTTCCGTGGCTGAGTGGTTAAGTTCTCATGCTCCGCTGTGGTGGCCCAGGGTTCGGATCCTGGGCGCAGACATGGCACCGCTCATCAGGCCACGTTGAGGAGGCGTCCCACATCCCACAACTAGAAGGACCGGCAACTAAGATATACAACTGTGTACAGGGGGCGTTGGGGGAGACGAAACAGAAAAAAAAAAAAAAGGTTGGCAACAGTTGTTAGCCCAGTTGCCAATCCTTTAAAAAAAGAAGAGGAAGATTGGCAACAGTTGTTAGCCCAGTTGCCAATCTTTGAAAAAAAATTTTGGCTGAATGAACAATGAATGAAAGAACACAAAGATTTCAGGGCTGGGTTTGGAGTAAGAGTTTTCTAGCAGTGAAGAAACAAAAGCGTGGGTGAAGTTGGGGAGGTAAGCAGAGCTTTGATAAACAGCTGCCCTGTAGATAATGGATAGCCATCCTAATTAAGCAGGAACGGTACAGATCAGGTCTTTACTTATAACTTTTTGGCAGTGTAGAGGTTGGCTCTGCGGGGAGGAAGTTCAGAGGCAGGAAGACCAGTTGCATCAAAGAATCAGGTATGAGGCCCTGAAACAACGCGGGGGCAGCAGGGAGGATTTGAACATGTCTGCAAAATAACTGACGATCGGAATTGTCCTAGGGAAGCCACCTTGCAGACACTTTACCTAGGCGGAACTTGCTCCGTTCCTGCAGCCCAAGCTGCTGAGAATTTGATGAGTGATGGGCAGCATTACAGTCCAGGAAGCAGAACTCTGTGGAATGCTAGACTCTTTATAATAAAAATAATCTTGGAATAGGCAGAAATTAATATTAATGCTTTGGCAACTCTATAGATTCTGATTCATTGCCCAAATAGAGTGATTTCAGCAGCCTGAATAGAGTCCACACCAGAGAAGGAAGTCTTTATTTACTGAATAATTACTGGTAAAGATCAGTTCCTCCCTCTTTCAATGCTGAGGAAACTTTGCAAAGCAGGACCAGACATATTGTAGAGTCCTAACCCATAATCTCATCCAGTCATACTTCTGCCTTCTTCCAGGATGCGAGAGAGCATAGGAGAATAGGAAAATGCCAAACATAAAAATCTAAGACATAAACAAATAGTCCCTCTGAAAATTCTTATTTGGGCATTTCATGTTCTAAGGGTGGGACCTATGATGACTTGCAAGCTCTGCAAAAGAAAATACCATATATTCCTGCTTTTTTAGAAGCTGGCACTATATAGCCAATATATTGATTGCTCTTTCTAGTGTGTACATATCATTGAGGAATAATATTGATTGCGATTGCATATTTTCAGTCATAATTTAAGAGTAAGGAAGGTTAAAACTGAATATTTTAATAAATTTAGAATAGGGAATTGAAAGAGTTGGACTTTCCATATCTCCAAAAGCCAGGAAGAGAACAGGATCTGAAAGAGCCAGCTTTCCTGAGCCACGTGGAGTTTCACAGTCAGACAGATGACCAGGTGCCCACGGCGAGAGTTCCTGGGACACAGCAAATCGTTAAACAAGGATTTTGTAAAATGTGTTTCACAGTCAACCAAGTTTGAAAAAAAGCCCCATGCTCCATCTCTCTCTGGAGACTTCTAACATACATTGAAAGTTAAACTTTCTAAGAAATCATATGGGAGAAACAAAACAAAAATAAACAAACCTTAGCCCCTTTACATTTGTTTAAGATTTTCCAAATTTACTAGACAATGGAACACTTTATATCATGTGACATATTCATCCCTCCCAAAAACTTGTGGGAAAAGTATGCCCTGAATCTCTATCTGGAACCAAAATCGTGTCTGCTTTATCTTCGCATTTATAATATTATTTTAGTCCATTTGGGCTGCTGTAAGAAAATACTCTAGACAGGATGGCTTGTAAACAACAGAAATTTGTTTCTCACAGTTCTGAAGGCAGGAAGTGGGAGATCAGAGTGCCAGCTGAACAGGGTGAGGGCTCCCTTCCAGCTTGCAGACTTCCCATGGTGTCCTCACGTGGCTGAAGGGGCGACCCAGCTCTCTGGGGAGCCTCTCTTAGAAGAACGCTAATCCTATTTATGAGGGCTCTGCCTTCACAAGCTAACGACCTCCGAAAGGCCACGCCTCCTAATACCAACACCTTGGGCATGCGGTTTTCAACACATGTATTTTGGGGAAACACAACATTCAGAACAGAGCAAGTGTCTTTCACATTTGTGGCATGGATGTATAAGGATGAATACACGTTTCTCAAAATATTTCATCTAAAATTAGTGATTTGTACAATGAGTAATAGACATTCTTTCAACACATTTCTGTTTTATTTTTTTTTCATATTCCTTCTTCCTTTTTTCTTCCTTTTAATGCCATTTGTGTGCCTTTTATTTAATGGCTACCAATTTTTGAGAATGCACCTTTAAAAAAATCAATTAGTTTTAGGGCTGGCCCCGTGGCCGAGTGGTTGAGTTTGCGCACTCCGCTGCAGGCGGTCCAGTGTTTCGTTGGTTCGAATCCTGGGCGTGGACATGGCACTGCTCATCGGACCACGCTGAGGCAGCGTCCCACATGCCACAACTAGAAGAACCTACAACGAAGAATACACAACTATGAACCGGGGGGCTTTGGGCAGAAAAAGGAAAAAATAAAATCTTTAAAAAAAAAAAATCAATTAGTTTTTGCTTCATAGTCGAGTTATACCTAATGACCTTGAAGAATTTAGAAGAAAAGTGATAGAGAATTCCCAGTAATTTAGGAATGATATTCCAGAGTATTAATTTTGCGTAAGACAAATTACTGCCCTCTTAGTGTTTACAACTTAAATAATAAAATAATAGTAGCCAAAATAATATAGATTATATACAAATATGCATATGTAAAAATATAAATATAAGTATAGAGAATTTTTACTATGCTTAAAGTTATTTACGTAAATTACCAGATTTAATCATCAACACAACTCTTAGAGGTGAGTTCATTTTACCAACTATCAAACCAAGGTTTAGAGGGGTTAAATTAACTTGCCACAGTTCATGTACTAGGAGAGATAATAGGGGCACATGAATAATTTGTGAGAACATACTTAAGGTGATTGCCTGCAAAAATCCCAGTTTACCCCTGCTTTCCTGCCATGATAATTAATATTATTTCTTTTCATTGTCTATATGCCCAGTGTAGACAATAATTTATATAGTCAGACTATGAATCACCAGCATTCAGTGGATATGAGAAGAGGATCGTTACATATTGCAATGGGAAAATACTGTCAGACTTCTGAAAGATTCTTTTCTAATCCTCTCAGCATCTGAGGAAGCATGCCGCGTCCTGAGAAAATGTCAACTCTCGATCTACACCGGGGCACGTTGGGGCTCTCTAACTTAGTGTTATCCAATTTAGAAGTAATTTTCTCTCCTAACACTCCTACTGAGATTGTGTGTGTGCGCATGCCTGTCACATAACATTCCCCTTCAAAGGCTGATCTGAAACATTTTATTAATGGGAAGCGGTTGGATGATTTTAGCCTTTCCTTCTGAGAACATTACTACAGTCAAAGTAAGAAAATGTCCTTGTAAATAAGAGCTTGATTTCAGATATTTTAGCATCTTTAATTAAAATGAAAAGTTGATCGATTCTACATCTCATCAGAGCATAGGAAAAAGTGTTTCTGAATGATATCCTGCTCTAAAATTCCCTATGGATATGAGCATAACAGAAAGAACTTTTCCCAGGCCTAGTGGAAATTACTAGCTTAACTAGTTACAAAGTGAAATGTTTTCATTTATTTAATTATTTATGCTTTCTAGAGAATGTTGAAGGATAACGTATTTTTACGGGAAGTTCCATCTTAAGTATTCATTCGGTTTCTTAAATATTGATCGGTGGCCCTGGAGTCATAATCAAGGTTATTCACTTAAAATCAGATGCTGACGACTTGCTCAAATGTCCTCTGGATGGTGTGAAATAAATTTGTTTTAAATAGGTAAAAGATCAAGTGAATAGGTACCCGCAAATTGCAATAGAAGTGGGTCTGAACCAGTCATCCCCTCCAGTAACGACCTTACCTAACTTCTCTCCTTTACAACCACATGCCTTGAAAGTGTAATCAATTCTGCAACCATTTCTTCACCTTCCACTCAATCCTGAACGCACTCCAATCGGTCTTCTGTCTCCATCATTTCCTGAATCAGGTCTCAAAAAATACCAATGACTTTCACATCATTATATCTCTCAGGAGTACGTCAATTCCCACATGACTGTTGGTCTCTGTAGCACTCAGCACTATCATCTACTTCTTGAAACACTCCCTTCCTTTCTGTGACATAGACTCTTATTTCCTTTCTGCTTTGTTAGGTCCTTCTGTGTCTTTTGTCTTGTTGTTGTTGGCTTATATTCTTTCATCCAAGCTTACGTTGTTAGCATCCTCCTAAGATCATTTCATATACTCCAAGGCTTCACATATTATCAGTAAGTGAATGACTCCCAACTTTGTATCTCTTGTTTATTTATAATTCAACACATATTTATTGAATATCTGCTATTTTCCAGATACGTAGTGGTGAACAAGACAGTATGGCTATTGCCTTTATGCTCTAGTGAAAGAAACACGTTAAAGGAATAAAACTGTACAAATAAAAATACACCTATAGTTAGGATAAGACCTATGAATGAAAATTATGGTATAATTAACATCTTTAGATCTTAGGATCTGGAATCCAAACTGTTCCTTTGATTCTGATGTGATCTTTTCGGCCAATTGCAAATGGGCTAGTGGGGACTTTAACAAAGATATTCTTGAAATGGACAGTGCTTATTAGATGTCTGTAGATTATTTACCATTATAAAAACAGCAAAAACCCTCTTTTGTGCTCATGAATTTTGTAAGAACTAATGAAAAGTATTGCAATTAGACCACAAAATGCAAATTAAGGGGGAAAAAAGGGAGAACTGAATCTGATTTCTCAGAGAAAATAGTGAGAAAAGCAGAGTCTATTATAGGAAAAAGCTTTAGAATGGAATCCAGGAAAGTATCTAAGGGAACAAGAGGGAACAATAATCAGGGAGGGAAAATTGAACCAGTTGGACATTTCCGGGAGTCAAGAAAAATTTAGCAGCCCAACTCTTACATAAAAATAGTACAATACTGGATGTTTGAAAAGTCCTACAGCACTCTTCTCTTTTCCAACATGATCACACGTAATAACTAAACAATTAATGAAGAAGCCCTCACGCAGTTGCCGATGCCCCAGAATAGTGAAAACTGACCCTTTTTGTATTATACTCACATTTATACTCATCCAATAAAGGTCCCCAGGAACAGTATAAGTGCGAAATAGATTTTTATGTCTTTGAGGTGTTAACCATAGGTAGTAGGGTGCACACTTTTTGATGGGAGATATCTAAATAAAATGGTCTTTTTCCCTAATATCCTAACATCTATTCTCACATGATATGTTAGAACAACTGCAAAAGGGTTTTATTTTAAATTTGACAATTTCTAGCTTGAGTAGTTTCATTCAGGACATGATCTATCAAAAAGAGCATTGCAGTAGACACAGGGATGTGCCACCATAACCTTTAAAGGAAAGGCTTGCTGCCACCTCCGGAGTGAGGTCAGAGGACAGTTTCTGGCTGTCAGGTAAAGTTTTGCCTCAGCAACAGAGAGCTGACTCACCCAGGGGCAACGCCCCCCTGGAGACTGAGTAAGGTGGGGGAACAAGGTGGGGTTTGCAAACTGTCTCTGTGAAGGGATGGGTAGTAAATTTTGCAGGCGCCACAGGCTACACTACATTGCTGTTGTAGCTCCAAAGCAGCCAGAGATAATCCTTAATGGATGAATTGTTCCAATGAAACAGCATTTATGGACATTGAAATTTGATTTCATGTAATTCTTATACTTCACAAAATATTATCCTGCTTTTGATTTTTTTTAACTATTTCAAAATATAAAAATATATTCTTAGCTCACAGGCCATACATAAACAGGTGGCAGGCTGGTCATAGTTTGTTGACCCTGGCATAAGGGCCCATTCATTGCAGCCTAATGTGGAATATCTCATAGGTGACACTTGCTCCAGAGCTCCTCCGCAAGGTCTAGGAGGGTTTATTGGGATTGTGACAAGCTTGGATTTCTTCCTCTGCTCAATCTGCTTTCTCCCCTTCCCCTTACAGCTGTTGATTCCTAATAAACATCTTGCATTCCAAACTTCATCTCAGTATCTGCTTCTCTCGAACCCAAAATGAGATACACATGAATTGATGCTCTTAGGTGTTTTCTCCCCTAAAGATGGGCAGCTTTAACATCTTACTTTTCATGACCATTGTTGAATCAGAGAGAAATAGAGGAGGGGAGAATCACTCTCCCTCCACCCACAGGCAGAGCGGCTATGAGTGTGGAAGTCTAAGGAAAGAGGAGAAATGATATATGATAAAGAAGGGGGCTAGTGGGCCCGGCCCCATTGCCCAGTGGTTAGAGTTCCGGGTTCTCTGCTTTGGCGTCTGTGTTCGTGGGTTTGGATCCTGGGAGGACCTACTCTGCTCACCAGTCACACTGTGGATGTGTCCTGCATACAAAAAAATAGAGGAAGATTGGCACATATGTTAGCTCAAGGCTAATTTTCCTGAAGCAAAAAAAGGAGGAGGTTTGGCTACGGATGTTAGCTCTGGATGAATCTGTAAGCACCAAATCCTAGATTGGGTTTATATATTGACATTTGCTTGTTTCCATACAGTCTGTTCACATTTGTTACAGATTCATCTTTGGGATCCCCAAATAGTGGACTCTATTTTCTAGCAGACTGCCCTTTATAGTCTGCCTTCGCCAATCATCCACTTCCAGTCACCTTTTGTTAGGTTAAGCAACTCAATTACTTCTAGCTGTGATAAAGTTTATTATCCATTTATAAAGCTTCCTTCCCTTTCCTTCATCCTCACTGAGGGAGTTAGACGCCCATCCCGTCCCCTGCACGTGTCCTCCATTTCACCCCTGGTATCATGCGAGGCGCTTCTGAGCCTCTCCACATGTCCATCAAAGCTTATCTACTGGGAATCTTGTTCCAAGTCACTTCTTGCTCCTGCCTATCTGCCATTTGGAAAATATCTGGTATGTTTTAATATTGTATTAAACATGGACAGTAGTTGTATATTTGCTCTCTTCCTAATATTAGCATTTGAACACTTTACCCCATAGGAAAGATTCTCCACTAATCGGATATCAGATTACTTGGCAGCTACAAAGAGGGATAATTTTGAGTGTGGAAAGCTACCTGGTGACCCTCAATCAGACCACATGGAGACTCGCCAACAAGAAAGAACAGCCCTGGAAGCACGTAGTATCTATTCATAAATTACTTGACTCTGAACTCTGGATATGGCAATGAGTTTAGTGGTAGCCGTAAATCAGACAAATACCTGAAAATGGAGAAAATGGGGTTTACTGTCAGCATGCCAAAATCACTTTAATCAAATAAGGAAGCACAATTTCAATTGATCGTTACTTTCATATTAGTTTTCTTCGTTCATTGATCCTAAGAATGAATATAAATGATTCCCAAAACATTGTTTACTTTTCTTACCATCACTCATTGATATATTGAAGTCGGCAGATGTCCTTTGATTCTTGGTAGCTGTTAATTAAGCAGGTGTTCAGTTCCTCTTCAGTCTGTCAACAGTCTGTCTCTTTCTTCCTTTCATTCTACTTAGTCAATAAAGTGAAAATATTCAAAGTATGTGCTCATCTATTCATCTACTTTTGTGCATCATCTCAGCTACTTCTCATCTTATATTTTTTTCTCCCTACTTCCTGTGAAAGTCCCCTTCTTAAAGTAAATAAAGTCAACTTCCTAAGGTAAATATGGAAAAAGTTTGATCAACAAGTGTGGCAGGAAGGCATTTATATAGTCAATTAGAGAAGCAACACCCTCCTGTCTCCTCAATCTCTATAGTTCCCAGTTGGCCAGGCAAATTGCTAGCGCATGCGAAGAGCACTGTTGAATCCTGGCAAGTTTTTAACGGTGATATATACGGTCTATGAAAGTCTGCCTAGGTACCAATACAAGTGCAAGCAATGCTCAAAAATTCACAACACTCTCATAGTAGGAGATTTTGAGAAAAAAACAGTTTTCTATATAAGGAAAACTTAGGGTTTTAATAGTATTTATTTTATTTAGTTAAAATGCAGTATCTATTTATTCTAGAAATTGAAAACTTAGTAAAGTGCAAAGAAGAAAACAAAAAATATCCATATAATAACATGCATACTTTATATGTGTGTGTGTGTGTGTGTGTACACAGATATATTTACTAACATATACACTTATGGAAATTGCTGAATATTCATTTTTCAGATTAGGATCTAGTCTACTCTGAGAAACTGAATGACTAACTCATCTACATGTTATATCTTGACAGTCAAATTGAATATTCTAAACACCAGGCAATTAGACAAAAGAAATAAGCCTGTATATTGGATGGACAAATTCTTTATGATACTACTTTTCGATGTCTGTAGATCTATATTAACCAATCAGAACATGTCTGACATCTATTTTCTGTGACTCAAGAACATTCTTGCTTAGGGCAAGGTCAGCAGTATATGGGATCACCACCTTTTCCCAAGAACGCCAGGCACAAATTAAGGTTTCCGTGAATATTTGTGGGTAAATGTGGATGAGCGATTGCAGTGTACTATTAGCTCCTCAGTGTCTCAGGGGTTGGTACAGGCTTGGTGGATCCTGAAGTTTATACAATTGGGGATCCTCTTTAAGAAAAAGAATAAGTATATAAATAAATAAAAAGCACAAATAGAAAAGTACAAGGCATCTTCTAGGACCTACAAAAGGACCTCGGCAAGTAAGAGCTCTGAAGCTTAAGCTTTATTAGCCCTTGGTAGATTCATCCCTGCCTCCATCATCCTTGGCATACTTGTTTTTAATACTTTTGTCTTGACACCATCTGTCCTGGTCTATGAATTTTCTACGATATAGATGCAGTGTTCTGTTCAATTTTCTCGTTGCTGAATACAGAGATTTTGTTTCAGAAGAAGATATTTGATTTGGTTCTTCCCCATGCTTTCTTCTTTTGAATTACCGTACCTTTCCATTTGTTTCATGATTATTCTGTGTTCTCATACTTAAAAAGGGAATTCTACATACATACTATGTTAGAAATTGAGATTAAATCTCTCAGAAATTCTATGACTTTCTGTCCTGAATCTTTAACACCAGTATGAGGTTTGAAATGCTCAAATATACCAGCATCGCTTTGCAGCATCCTCTGCTTGCTTGTTTTCTGCATCACCAGGGCATCCTGGCACCATCTTGGACACAAGGCCCTCACTCCGTGCTTTCAATCTGACATTGCTATCCTGTCAAGAGATAATCAGAGTAATGGCATTAAGTTTTTTTCTTTTTTTGGGAGAAGCCCTGTCCAATGGAAACATAATGTGAAACTGAGAGAGAGCCGCACGTGTAATTTTAAATTGGTTGGTACTTCTTTTTTAAAAAGTAAGAAGAAACAAGTGAAATTATTTTAATGATATTTTTTCTAACCCAATATATCCAAAATGTTATTGTTTCAAAATGTAATCCATATAAAAATTATTAAAGAGATGTTTTAAATTCTTTTTGTGTATAGTTTTTAAAATCTAGTGTTTATTTTAATTAGTCACATTTCAAGCGCTCAACAGACACAAGTGGCTTATGGCTACCGAACTGGATAGCACAAGCCTTAAAATCTTTGTGCCAAGTTTGAAGCGATGGCACCATCAAGTTCACCCCTTGGAGAGTCGCATATCCGCTGATGTGTTCCCAGATGCTCTGGGGTAAGATGGACGGTAAAACCAGTCTTCCCTGTATGTGACCCCTGGCCTTTCCCTAGTTCAGAACGTTAGTGACTCTGTTCTATGATATTTTTTACTTACCTCCCCAAACAATAGCCATTCCTTTCACCATAGTAAGTTAAAATTCTGCTTAACTCTTTCTTTAATCTGACACTAGTTGTAATATATTGGTACTATTGTTTTTTCAGTGTCTCATGTACAACTGCCATTCTTTCTTAGTTTCAAAAACAGAAGCTGATTTTTCTACTATTTTTGTATAATTTATTATTCTTCCCTTCTTATTTTTCAGCTCCAATAAGATCCAGACTTGAAAAGGTTAATCACTTGCATTCAATCTCCATCTCATCCAGTAAACCATTCGAGTTTATTTTAGAAACTAGAAAAGATAATTTGAGGATATTATAGAAAAAAAGTATTCTTGAAAATTAGTTATTTATTGTGAAACCAGATGCCACTAGAGAAAAAGAATCAGTGTGTGCTGGGCATAGCAGCCTGTACTATAAAGAAAAGCAGCAGATAAATAAGATGATATTTATATTATAAAAAGAAATCCAAATATACTTTTATTTTGATGATATAAAAATCTCTGGATTTCTTAACCAGCTTGAAGTTACTTTTCCTATACATTTTTAACTGCTCTTTTACATAATATTTTTAAAGATGTATAGAGTAATATTTTTCTTCAAAACTTGCATTGTGTGTACGTGTGTTTTACAATATTGGAAAAGCTATATTTACTGACTTTGAAAGAAAATGTACATTCAGTGCTTGGAAAATACATTTGAAATCGTTGGAAGCCATTTGTTCAATAATATAAGCAGAAGTTTCCTAAGCAAATGTCTAAAAAATGTATTAAATTGCTATAAGTCTGTATTGCATTTATAAAAGATAAATATTGTTGATTGGTTCATGTTTTGTTGACATTTATACAGTGCCTACTGTGTGTCTAAAATAGTTTAGAAATCATCATTCGTAATCTGCACAATAGCCCTTTGAATTAGTTATTTTACAAATGAAATTAATGCTTGTATGGATTAAATATCTTGTTCAAAAGTACAAAGCTCAGTAAGCATTTTCCTGCTGCATCCAGCCCAGGGCTCGTGAAAATGCTCATTTGTTCCATGTTTGCATTTTTTCTTTTTTGGAATAGTTGCAAAGATAATAGAAAAGAAGACAGACACTACTTTTCATTGCCCTTATTTACAAATTGGCTGAAATTATAGTGTAGAAAAATGTGTAAATGAGCATAGTTAAAAGGAGAAAAATATACATCTAGCTAGCAACAGGAGGGACATTAATAACAATATTAATAACAAAACAATGTATATTATGTCTTACATTTGAATAAGCTTTTAAAGCATTTTCACAAAATGCCTTTAGAGAAAGAAAGACATCTTGATTTAGAAAGACAGCTATTTCTAAGGCAGATTAGTGTCTGTGGTCATGGGGTTCGGGATCTTCTCCCCTCTTTGTGTCCCTCTTGTTCTCAGCAGGTATACTGTTCACTTGGCGTCAAGATTTATTAAAATGCCCTTGATTTAGATTTTTACCAATAAGTCAGATTCACAGAGTGGCATATCTTCAAAATCACCCACTGATATTACTTAGTGGTGTTGACAAAAATCATCCATAACCAATCTGTAAATGAAAATTTGGGTGAGTTTATTCTGAGCTGAAATCTGAGGACCATGGCCCGGGGCCTTTCTTCCCGAAGGAAGAAAGGGCACCAAAGAAATGAGGTGTACAGAATGGTTATATACCCCCAAAGAGGGTGCTTTACATATGATTGAAATATCCCTCCCACAATAGTCACAAGATTGCCCTTCTGCACAGTGCTTGATGGACACAGCAGGTAGTGGGTCTGCTATCTTCGTGGGTGTAGCAGGAGGTAAGTCTATTGTCTCCAGTGGGGCGGTCACAGGTGAGCTCAGCAATCAGTTTCTAGCCTAAGGAAAGATGCTTAATCCTTAAGGAGACGCCAACTTTGGGAGGGGGAGGGAAGTTGCATCTTTATCTCAAGGGCCTTTTGCTCTTCCTGTAGGGAATCTCTAAAGCAGATAAACAATGCATGCTCAACAGCCTCAGTCAGGCCCTTTTGGAAGGACAAGGTCAGGCCGAATTAGGTTTACACCAGAATGGCTTCCTCATATATTCCAATATATCCTATTACTTGCCATTTTTATTTGACAGTGGAAAATGTAGAAATTTGAGTGGGGAAAGGAATTGAGAATAATGAAAGAATTAGAAAAGAAGGAGGTGGTGAAGGAGAAAAAGAGGAAGAAAAAAAAAAAAAAAAAGATTGGACTTGATAATAATACAATTGAAAATGCCCCAAACTGAAATTTGGGAAAGTGAGAATTACTCAGATTTGATTTTTGTCTCAAGATACCACTTAGTTTTACATAGGAGCTTACTTCTCGTTCCAATTACAGTGTGTATTCATGCTCCTGTCTTGACCACTTTAATTTTGCAAGTCAATGGGCTAATCATTGCCTTAGTTGCTTTCATAGAAATTGTTTGATACCCTTGGTGTGATTCCTGGGTAACAGCTAGGCTGAAGACAAGTCCTCCATTTGTTTTAACTCCTGCTGTTGATACAAGGATTGCTCGCTTAGGCTGCTCAAATGGCCTTTTCTCTCCTCACAAAGATCAAGGTCATCCATGACGACTGTTTCTTCCTAGGTAACTAAAGGCGAAGCTACTAGAGACAACCTGTCCGTGAACTTTTCAGTTAGTAGCCAGCTAGTCCCCAGCATAGAAGTTCTCCTGTTTTTCTGCAGCATAACAAAGCAGGAGTTTTAAATCACTGATAGTTTCTTTGTACCTCAAATGTTACCTGACCTGTGTTTTCAGCACAAAAATGTCATCGGTTTGCATAATAACAGCTCCAGTCTTTACCAGAAAGGTATAGAAACACTTAATGGCATTTGGGCATTAATCTATATTAAACTGTGAAGAAATTCTTTTGGAATTGAAAATTACAGCCATATTAATACCTTTCTCTTGTGCTGCAAACAATAAATGCCAAGAGGCTGTTTCCCCTTAATGATTAACTGCTTTGTGGAGAGCGCTGCCATTTACCACATGCAAATTTCTTGCTTTGTAGATCAGAGGTGACTAAGAACTCTAGGTGGTTGGCTCTTGTGAATAGGTTTAGAAAGTACTAATTATAAGACTAACATACCACAATCATGCTTAATTTGTGTGACTCCCTTAATGCAAGATGAGTGAACCTAGTGCAGCAAATTGAGATGGCAACAATAGGATTTTTACCTTTTGTCTGTTTACTTTCTAGTACTATAGGATCGAAGGCAGGGAATAAGAATTCTTTTACTATATAACCTTTTAAAAAAATTGTTTGTTATAGTCATACAAATAGAATTTAGACTTTTCATATACATGGAATTAAAATAGGTTTTTAATATTGTATTTTAGAAAATACCTAGATAGTCAATGTATCTGATTAAAATTATTACATCTATCACAGCATAAATATAATTTTAATTCATGTCCCTTTTTAAAAGTCATGTTCCTAAATAGGTATTTATGTTATAATAATACACATGCTAGGAATTAAATGTTTCTGAACAGAACATAAAATGGAAATGCTATGAATTTTTTGTTGGAATTTTAGTGATTATATAATTACACCAGTTAGAAAAGAGAAATGAGAGAATGAAAGATAAATGTTCTGAATTGCACTTCCATCAAGGTACATTTCTTATTTCAAGATCAGAAGACAAATAAAGCAACAACAAAGAATTAATTTGAAAGTTACAATTTCAAGCAAAGACAAATTGTCTAAAACCTACTAGATTCTAGGAAGTAAGGAATATGCTCTATTTAAAAGGATTAAAGTTATAGATTTTCATGTTATGGTAAAATTCAAATAAACACACAGCACTGTGAAAGCCTATTTCAACAGATCCTGATCTCTGAGCATGGGCACATGCCAAGCAAGCTTCTAAAGGCAATAAAAAGAAAGCTGAGCATTTGGCCAAAGTAATGATACAATAAGAAGATCCCAAAAATTAGCTTTAAAAAATCAACATTTAGGAAACACAGTAAAGATAACATTTAGTGATTTCTAAAAAAAGTTGCTAAAAATAATAATAAATAATAGTCTGTAAGACAGATCACGTAATATTTTGTGCAAACAGAAAACAGAGACATGCATACACACACACACACACACACACACATATATTTATAGTGCATTTTCCTATTCAGTTTATTCCCTTTTCAGAAAAGAATTCAACTCCTTTGGAATTCTTTTCATGATCAGACATTACACAATGGGCTGTCTAATCAAACTACTACACTATTAAAATGGAAATAATTTTTAGACAGTGTTCCTGTTCTTGAAGACTGTCAACAGATCTTTTACTTAGGATTCATCACAAAAAGAGTTTGCCACATAAAAGAACTATTTTTAGAAATTACAGAAGATTTACTTGTTGGGAGAAATATTTCAAAGATATATGCATTTACTCAGTCCACACTAATCCAGGGCCTGGCATATGTTAGGGACTCTGCTGGGGGCTGAAGTCTAGAAAGAACGAAAATACAGTCACAATAGATACAATGCATTAGGTATCAAATATGTGCGAGCCATTATGCTAAGAACTTCATTCATTTAGTTCATTAAATTTATCTCTTCACAACAATTCTGTATATAGTGAGTATAACTGCGCTCACATTCCACATTAGAAATTTAAGCCTTAGAGAAGCTAAATGATGTTCCAAGGTGGTTCCCAAGAAAAGTCCAAGGTAGAAAATGTAGAGTTCAGAAGTACGGTTTATAATTCCAAGACAGAAAAGTTTAGGGAATAGAGGCTCTGGGCAAATCTATTATGAGGACAAGCCATAAATTTAAAAGTATAACTCAAGAATATTATTAAATTCTATGAAAATTAAACTCCATTGACAATATCATGTATAAACTTGCCCCTAGGAAAAAGTCAATTTGAACGTTTCAAGAATGACTAGTACCCTTAAACAACATGCTGGCTCAGCAAGCTTGTCTTTGGGTGTTCCGCAGAAAGTCAATCCAGTTTCTAGGAAATAATTAACGCCAGGTGCCTGCAGTCTCTCAACAGCTGTGTGAAAATTCAAGGCTCTTTCCAACTGATTTAAAGATGGAGGGGGAGGAAGGACAAAGGATTAGTGACTCTGGGTCATATAAAAGGAGGGTAGACATGCAGATTTACCGCTTGTCTAATTCACCAGCCAGCTTGCCGCAGAATCGCCGTGCTTTTCTATATATGTATACTGTGCATGTATCATGTTACACTGACTCACTCCAGCTCCTCCTTAGGCATCCTGGAGTTTGAGAAGTGTAGAAATTACTGACACTAAATCTTCTCCACCTTGTTATAACCACCGTCTCTTTCCATCTGGCCTCACTTTTCCAACAGTAGATTCGTTCCTTGAGTTAGAGCACAAAGATAGGGCATTCATTGCCCCGGACACATCCGTTAAAGTGGACACATTTTGACAGATAGAAAATCCCTACTGTAAGCTTTTACTTGTTAGCACAGATTGTCTACCAAATTTTGAATAAACGACGTAGTTTCTTAATTGTACATCTCTACACAATAAATAAAATGATATGAGAAGGTGATCTCTTAAAGTATTTTAGAACCTTTAGAAAGACCCAGGACTCATCATTTATTTACTAAAACTGAACTAAGGCATATTCTCTTTATCATTTGGCAGGGAAATACGTAGCACAAATATTGACGGGGGCATCCTGGGTGGGTTTATATCTGTAAAATATGGCGGGGAGGGAAGAAGCAAGGCGACTTTTCTTTCTTTCAAGTGTTAGACTCTCAAAGTGGGAAAGGTGAAATCTTTTGTGTAATAACACAGGATGTTTGTTGCTTCTCGAGATTTGGGGATAGGGTTTTTTTAGGTTATTTATCCACTTGTAAGACATAAATAGCTTTGGGGAGTGCTCGAGCCATCATAAAGATGGAAATATTGCTGAACGTTATGCGCAGTAATATTTTTTTTTTTTTACTGGCCGTAATTCTGGAATAGTTATTAGTGAACATCCTGAAATTTTGAATGGATAAGAATTGTACCCAGAATTTAGACTCAAATAGCAGAAGATACAATTGCATCTATTTGTACAGGTTCTGTCCTGGTCCTTCTCATAGAAATTCAGACTATATCACCGTCTTTTTGTAATTGTTAACGTTTGGGCACACTACTTTTGGAAACATACCAGTATTCAGTTATGCATATCTTCTTTCTTATTTCTATTAGTCATATTCTGAAGATGTGCCCCTTTATTTGGGGACATTCAAATCCTTCTATTTCTTCCTCCTCTTCCTCATATTTTGATTCCATTTCTTCCTCCTTTACCTTTTTCCTCTTCTTTTTTTCTGCTTCTGCCTCCTTCTTTATTTCAGCAAATAGAACTGACTCTTGTATCCATGAGTAATTCATATTTAGAAGTAGTTACATAAACTCTTTTAACAGATCTCAATTAGGTGATATACTGTGTGTGCCTGAGTAAGTATTGTATTTTTTTTGTCAAAACAAAGTTATGTCTTGATCATGGTTGTTGTTTTTATTATATGAAAACAGGAAATTATTCGCTTTCTGTATTTTCATTGCATGTCAGATAGATCTAGTTTTATTTATTCACAAATAAATGGAATATTTCATGTAGTCCACCCAATAATTATACAGAAATATTTTGTTCCTAATTAAGGGTTTTTAAAATTTTCTTTAAATTAGGGTATAGTTTACACATTGTAAAATTCACCCCTTTTTAGTGTATAGTTCTGTGAGTCTTGACATATGTATAATGTTTGTGATTACCATCCTAATAAACATATACTACAGGTCCACCAACTTGAAAATTCTGTGTGCCACTCTATACTCAGTCATTCATCTTATCCCCAATTCTGAAAACTGCTGATCTTTATAGTTTTGCCTTTGCAAAATGTCATATAAACAGAATCTTACAGTTTCTAACTTTTTAAATTTGGTTTCTTACACTTAGCATAATTCATTTAAGTTTCATTCATGTTGTTGCACAACTTAATAGATTGCTACTTTTGTTAATTGCCAAGTAATATTCTTTATATGGATGTACTGCAATTCGTTTGTCCTTCTTTAATGAGGGGCATTTAGATTGCTTCTAGTTTGGGACCATTATGAATAAAGCTTCTGTATATATTCTCACATCAGTTTTTGAAAAACATAAATTTTGATTTTGTTTGGGTAAATGCCTGTGAAAGGAATTTTTGGTTTATAGGGTACATTTTGTTTCACTTTATAAGAAACCCCCAAACTGTTTTCCAAAGTGGTTGTACCAGTTTACATTGTACAAAAGTTTCAGTTGCTCTGCATCCTTGACAACACTTGGTGTTATCAACTTAGGTGATTTTAGCCATTTTAATAGATACAGAATAGTATTTCACTGTGATTTTTATTTGCATTTCCCTAATGACTAATGATACGAAAAATATTTTAATATGTTGTTTGCAATCTGTAGACCTTGTGTGAAGAGTCTGTTTCGATCTTTTGCCTTTTTAAAAATTGGATTGTTAATTTTCTTATTATTAATTTTTAAGCATTCTTTATGCATTCTGGAAAAGCAGTCTATCAGATGTGTAATGTGCAAATTTTCTACCAGTCTATGTCTTGTCTTTTATTCTCTTAACAATATCTTTCATCAAGAGAAAACTTTAATTTTAATACAGTTAATTTATAACTTTTTTCTTTCATAAATTATGCCCTTGGTATTGCATCTAAACACTTACAGTCAATTGAAGTCACATAGATTTTCTTATATCTTTCCTACTAGAAGATTTAAATTTTACATTTCATACTGAGTTCTCTGATTTATTTGAGTTAATTTCTGTGTAATGTGTGAGGGATGTGTTGAGTTTTGCTTGTTTGTTTAACTACATATAGTTAAAAGATAAACTGAAACATATCAAAATTTTTAAGCAAAAATTGATTTGAACTGGGTAGCATCCAATCTAGCAGATAGAAAGTAACTCTGAGGAGCTGTACAAATGAAAGAGTTTTATAGCCAGAAGGGAGTGGGAACAAGGAAGTTATAGTAGACAAAAGGGCAGGCTGGTTCCTGGAAAGTGACTTTCCTTTAGGGCATGGCAGGAGTCTGTCAGGCAGATCACCTGACTAGCACTGATCAGGAGATTCCACACTGACTCGTTTAAGATTTCATTTCTGGGAGATCCTAAACTGTAATTATATCTCAGTTTGGTGATGTGGGGTTTAGCACAAGTGGCTCCATTTTGGGCCTGTTGTCTTGTTTTCTAACAATATAGACATGAAATTCTTCCAGAAGTATTTGTTGAAGGACTAACTTCTCATCGAATTGCTTTTAAATCTTTGTCAAAAAAAAGTTCATTGTATTTGCATGAGGATTTTTACAAATCCTCTATTCTGTTCTGTTGATCTATGCATCATTATAGCTTTATAGCTTGTCTTTAAATCTTGTAGTGTGAGTCCTCCAACTTTGATCTTCAGAGTTCTTTTAGCTATCCTAGTTTTTTGACCCGTGTCCTCAGCTTTCCAGGGAGCTCAACAAAATTGTAAATTTTCAGATTATCTGGCATATATTTTCTCATGTGGATGGGAGTGAAGCTCTTTCTAGTCATCTACACCCTAAGTGGAAGCTGAACGTCCTTAATATAGTTTTATTAACATGTAATTAAATAAAAACTTTTCTTTTGCTATTCTTTACAGGCCATTGAAATTTTCTTTTGAAGTGTTGATGTAAGTGAAACAAATATGGTTAATTTCTTTTTCACTTTTTTTTTTTTTTTTTTGCTAAGGGAGATTTGCCCTGAGCTAACATCTAAGCCAATCTGCCTCAGTTTTTTAGTATGTGGGCCATCAGCACAGCATGGCTGCTAACAGAGCAGTTTTTTCACTCACTTTTCATTTTTTCACTATACTCGACTGTGTTGTGAGGTGGGTATTCAAATTTCCTTTTGTAGCTGAGGAAACTAAAGCATTTCAAGATTATATAAAGTAGCCAAAGATCATATCATGTTAAAACCTAAGTGTTAACCAAATGTCCCTACTCCATCATTCATGTGACCTAAGATCTAAAGTTAAGTACTAACATGGAATAGGATCATAAGTTACTATGAAGTTTTAAAGAAGTAGAATCATATGGTCTTAGGAATGCAAGTTCAAATAGTGACCTTGAAAATGCCAATAATTCTCTAAAGATACCTTTGGAAGATCACAAAATGCCTTCATTTTCTGTGGTTCCAGTATTTGGAATCACTGAACCTGATTGAACCTGAGTTTGAAAGTAACTAGAAGTTAGAAGGACAGTAGAAAAATGGATATATGTTTTTCAAATTGCTTTGGAGAACTTTAGATATTAGTCCATAGAGAAAGGAGATAGGTGATTTAAATTTGTATACATATAATATAAGATATACTTGTTTTCCGACATTTATATGAATGTAGTGTATCTCAATATTCAGTATCTATTACTATTGACCACTTCTCTATGTCCAGAAAAATAAGTGGTCTTATTTATACTCATAGCCCTAAATTCCAAAGAAATATTAGACTTTAACATTCATTCTACAGGTAGCTATCTTTGGTGGAAACAAGTGATATACTCTATTTTCTTTGTTTATGTCATATAGATTTCTGAAAGTATGCTAAGATAGATTATTTTCTTTCAGGTTTCAAAATTTCCATAAAAAATTAGCTTTATCATAAGTAGATTATGCTGAAATTTCTCTCCTATGTAAATATTCAAAATTAATATAATGTTTATTTTAACTGTTTAAATATATATACAAAGAGATTAGATAATTAATAATATATAAATAATTGGTTTGCATTTTTAAATTTCTACCTCTGAGATTTCTATTTAATGATAGTGTAAAACATCCTCAACACTTCCATATTATACTTTATAAGTGTTGATTATATTGGATTTCTTGAAAGCACTTCCAAGAAGGCATTAGAAAGAATTCTTGTCCAGTGCTATTTCCATCAAATAATAGTGCATACTCATCATATATGTCTTGAAGTAGTCATAACACTATTTAATGGGATTGACTATTAAACATAACTCATTTACTATTTGGACAGGAGACAAAAGAGAATGTTCCATATAAAGTATGAAACAACAAAGGAGTAAAAACCTGGCCACAGCAGCAATTGTCTTAGATGAATTTCATCACGATACATTTGGTTGAACTTTCTTTCTCTGAGATGCCAGAAAAGGATTTTGGGAACTTGGTTTGGGGTTTAAGTGATAGTAAAGGTGGATTCAATATAAAGGAAAAGTTGGAGAAACTCTTCCTTATGTAAGGTATGATGTGGCAAGTGGCCAGTGATTAGCTATGGAGAAAAAATGAACAGGAGAGTGAGAAAGTGACCATGGCTTTGTAGGTATAGATTTATTACATTGTATAAGAGCTCAGAGTTACCGGTTGATACAGGATAAAACAGGAACAGCTGTGATATTTCATACAAGAAAAGCAATGTGGCTTTTGAAGTGGGAAATTGTTTTAAAAATCATAAACTTTCAAAAATCTTGACTATTTTAGAGAACAAATAGACTTTAAGCTGGGCAGATGCTGAGACAGGGCAGAGAGACGGTCCCACCATTCCAGGCGTGGAACAAGTGCAGCCAAACTACCCCAAGTTCCAGTGTGAAGCAGTTAGGACCATCTGTCTTTGTGCTCCCCTCTCGCATATTCCAAGTGCCGGCCCACACACAGACGTGGCAGCTGCCATCATCTGTGTTTGTGAAGAGAAGCAATATCTGGTCCTACACCCAACCACAGGAACTTGTCTACATTCTATACTGCAACTATCTTAGGTTCAGTGGTTCATAATCCTATGAGGGAAGATCAAGGTGAAATTTGCCCTGCCCATGATAATTGTTTTCCTAGAGAGATGAACAAAGTGTAAAGCTCTGCTCCTTTCACGAACTATTAAGCATTGCTGCTATGTTGTCATCTTCACAATTCTCTACCTTTTATGATACTGACCTTACTCACATTTTCTCCCTTCTTTCCCCAAATCTATCACTCTGCTCTTCAAAACTCTTACCCTCTAATTAACCAAACCACTTATATCCTTGATATCTCTCAGAGAGTTCCTCCATCTCCTTACCATAAATAAAATTTATATACACCTCCAAGACCATTTCTCATATGGCTCTTCGAAAGTCAGAGCAGTTTATTTTCTTATCCTCGTGACTCAGAGCTGAGACTGATGACTTAATTGCTATTTGATGCCACACTGTTTTATCAAATCATTGGAAAAACTCTTTTCCCTCATGGTTTTTATCGCCACCTCAACTTCTCTCTTTGTCCTGGGCGGTTGCAACCTCAACATGGACCACTCAGCCACACACGCTGGCCTCTCAGTTCCTCGACCTCCTCATCTCCAAGGATCATCTCCATTACACTCAGTCATCTGCTTCTAATAGAGCACCCGTGATGTGGGGAGTTCAAATATCCCACTCTTACTGCAACATTCTTCTTTCCTGCTTGTTTACCCAACCACTCTGGTTACAACTGTTCTGTAATGTGACCAAAATATTAGGTCAACTTGTCTTAACACCCACATTCCGCCCCTAACATATGGTGTCAACTCTACTGCTCCTCGGTTTGGGGTTCCTTCTTGACCTCTGTCTTTTCATCTTAACCATGTACCCAAACCCCAAACACGACTACACTCAAATACTTGCCATCTTGTTTCCTTTTCTCATACCATCAAAAATGATTGATGCTTAAAAGAAGAAAAAATCAGCTATACCATGGGACACATCGCTAGCACCACAGATTCATTCTTTGCCTCACGCAATAGTGTGTTACACCTTCTCGTTTTCTCACACAGCCAACTCTTCCACCCCTCACTGAGAAAAAGATCCTGTATTCAGAAATTATGGAAGCTGCCAGATGGGCACCTCTTCAGCTTCCTAGCAAGAGATCTGCCTCCACACCTCGGGTGTTCAGCCATCCATCAGCTATTTATTGCCTGGCACCAGAACCCTTCGATGAACAAAGCAGATTCAGTCCTCATCCCTAATACTTTATTTGAGAAAAAAATATTAATCAAACAGAGAAAAAATATATACACGGTTAATTATAAGTACAATACATGAAAAATATGGGTCCTACGGGAGAGCAACACATAGGACCTTTTGTAGATTGGGCAATGAGCCTGTAAATTCTCTAGAGGAGTGACATTTAAATTTAGTCCTGAAGGATGAGTTAAAATAATCGTGTGGACAGTGGGAGGAAAAGCATACCAGGAAAATGAAACAGCATGTGGGAAGGCCAGAAAAGGAAGGGAGTTTGATATATCGTAGAAACATTTAAAATACCCATGTGGTTAGAGCACAATGAGCAAGTGGGAGAGCTGCCTGTGGAGAATTTTGCTGAACAACAATCTGGGTACAGCATGTTGGTTAATATTGTCAACTCTGGACTTAGTCTGTGTTTGAATTCTGACAGTACCAGTCATTGGCTGTATGGGCAAATTACTTAATCTTCTTGTGCCTAATGTTCTCATTTATAAAATAATAATAACAGTCATCTATGTAATATTAGACATAAGGTTATTATGAAATATAAATCATTTAAGATATGCAAAGTACTTAGAAAAGTGCTTGGCTTAAGATAAGAGTACAATAAGTGTTAGTTCTTGCTCTTATTGTTGCTGTTTTAGTTCTTATTAAGGCACTTAGTTTTCATCTTCAAAAATATGGAGAGTCATCAATGAGCTTAAAGTTGGAAAATGGTATGGTACTATTGACATTTTCAAAATCACCTGGACTGAGTATAAAGATTGGACTGAAAAAAGTCATAATGAAATCTGCGAGGATATTAGGAAACCGGTGCAGTGATCCAGGGGACAAATGATAGCGAATTAGCTAAGGCTAATAATTTAAGGGTCAGTGTTGTGTATGCACAATTGGACAGAAGTAAACTGATTTGAGATATACTTTTGTCTAACAGGTACCAAACTTGGTGAATTATTGGATAGAGTGACTTAAGAGAGGTGATGGCAAAAAAATGATTCCGAGGTATCTGGTTACTGGAGGTGTATTTATACAGATGCAAGAGAATGAGGCAAATCTCATGTTGCTTTTCCTATAAGATTACTTGAGAAACAAAGTTTGCTTTCTATTCCTCATGTTTGTTTTCAACTGTGAGCTCTTCTGTGTTCGTTTCTAATTCTGAGCTGCTCTTCTATTACTCTGCCATTTTTGGTGATTCTATTCATCTGGATTATTAGAATATGATGTCTTCGCTAAAAGTGAATAGTTGCTCATCTTTATCTTTTCTCTTTTGTTCCAAATATATACACAATAAAATTCAAGAGAATGACATAAGCCAAAAACAATAGCCATATGATTCCAATTCTATTTTTAAAGCGTATGTGTGGCCTTGATTGTTTTTGATAATGACTTTGGTTCCCTGTTGCCTGTACCCACCCATGTCACCTCAAAACAAGATGACCAGAAGCCTAGAAAAACACCAACAAGGATGAGCACAGAGGACACTTGTGAAGCACCTCTTGGTATTGGATGGTGTCTTTCAGAATCCCAATTATATCACCAGAAACTTCTCTCACAGACCCATATGTTGTCAGTGTATTTGCAAGAGTATTGGATTAGTTGCGCCCAATCAGGAGATGGAAGCTGCACAGTAATATGTATAGGGAAAGTTTAATATAAGAAATTATTAACACTAACAAGGGATATGATTAATGGGGGATTGACTAGTGTATTATTCATGATTCTACAGAGAAACAGAATCAATAGGATAGAGAGAAAGACACTGGAAGATTTATTTTAAGAAATTGGCTCATCAGATTGTGGGAACTGCCAAATCTGAACTCTATAGGGCAAGCGGGCAGGCTAGGGATTCAGGTAAGAGTTGAGTCGCAGTTTTCAGTTCAAAGACTGAAAACTCAGGCAGAATTCCTTCTTCAGAAAACCTCAATCTTCTCCTCTTAAAGCCTTCAACTGATTGGATAAGGCCCACCCATATGATGGAGAGTAGTCTGCTTTACTTGAAGACAACTAACTGTGAATGCTAATTACATCTAAAAATACTTTTACAGGTACATCTAGAGCAGTATTTGATCAAACAACTGGTTAGCATAGCCCAACCAAGTTGACACACAAAATTGACCGTTATTGTTAGGAGGAAGTAAAGAGATCTCTAAAGAAAAAAGGAATAGCAGCTATAAGCAGTAGCCAGTATCCCCTTGAGCTAAGATGGAGACGCTGAGGAAGAGACTGCCCTGCTGCCAAGGCTGAGATCCAAGCCTTGTTGGAGAGTGAATAGCCATTCTGCACCGGGTGGCAGAGAAGTGACAGTGTTGCTGCACCAGCAGACCTTTCTTGAAATTTGTCCTCTAGGTTGTCGCGGAAAGGCATGTCACATCAAAGGCACTCCTCTATGAAATTTCTGGATTGGGAAGCCAGGGAAAGCCACTGGTCGCTGAATGCAGCTGGCACAGAAGCTGGGCACTGAGGAAGCTGCCTGGCAGCAAGAGCCAGGCTCTGGAGAAACCACTCCCACAGTGCAGGAGGCAGGGGCTGGAGCAGCTGCCTGTGCTGCAGGCCTCATTGGGAAGCTGTCCACACTGCAGGAGCGGACCTTGACGGAGCCCAATGTGCTGAGGGATCCTGCCGAGAAAATCTCAGAAGCGTGAATGACCCGCTCTGCTTCCTGTATTTATCCCTCTGCCATCTATTGACAAAACTTGATGCCTTGTCCACTGACAAAGGGAATGCACTGAAAAGGTCCAGATGCCTCTTTGCAATGATAAGTGGATTTGGAGCTGAGATCCAATCAATTAAAAACGATCACAAGCATTGTGTGTGGTGACTTGTGGAAGCTACTGCATGCAACAAGACCTACAACTACCAAAGGACATTTAAAAATGGGCCACGGTGGAATTGGGTCAGCAAATGTGTGTCTTCTGGTTCTGACCTCATGTCCGTGTGATACGTAGTAGATCTGTCTACAGGAAAAATATTAAAGGACACCGCCAATGAGAATGCCATTAAAAGTAGATGTGTATTTGCAAATATTGCTGCAGGCAGATACAAAGAGCCAAGATGATTAAACTCGAAGAACTAGTTGTATTTCAAAAGCAGTCCATCAGAGTTAGAAAATGCATAGCAAAGATTTCTCTCCTATTCATTCTCTTTTTTTGTGAGGATGATTTGCCCTGAGCTAACATCCATTGCCTATCCTCCTCTTTTTTTTTTTTTTTTTTTTTGCTTGAGAAAGATTAGCCCTGCACTAACATCTGTGCCAATGCTTCTACAGCTTGGCTGATGAGTAGAGTAGGTCTGCACCTGGGATCCGGTCTGTGAACCCCAGGCCGCCAAAGCAAAGCATGTGAAACTTGACCCATTCTGCCACGAGGCAGCCCCTCTCCTACTCTTTAATTCTGAGTCAGGACATGGCCTTGAACTCCTTCTTAGCACAGGAGTAAAGGGATCAGCTTTAAATTTATTGCAGCTAAAAAGGAGTCCCATTAGTGGGAGATCCTTCACAAAGAAGCAAGCAAATTGAAGTGAGATTGACAAGACGGAAAGGGGGCAGTCCCACAGGACCAAACCTAGACAGAGAGCACTCCTTGAAATGCTTCTTTACTGGTCTCACTTCCCTCAACCAACAGTGGGCAGGACGGCAGCGTTTTGAGCTGAAGAGACCTTAGGGTTATAACCCCAGGATTCACTTTGGACATTCCAGTTCCTGTGTCCACATGACTGCAATGGAAAATCCTACAGACAGCGTCCATTCCCTTTTCCTCCAACAACCCTCCTAGTATAAAGATATTGGTAATATTGAGTTAATGCAGAAAATATTCATACAACTGAATTTTTATAGAATATTTATAAAATCCACTAATCCACAAGCAATGGAATATTTTTACTTCCTGTCTAGGAGAATCGGATTTATTTAGCATTTCCTAGGTTAATCTTGGCATATGCATAGCTTGTCACATGAGGATCTCCAGTCCCTGAGCCCTGAGGACCAACAGCACAATCAGCAGTAACACTTGCTGCACAGACTCACAGAGGAACGATAGAGAATCGGGCCTGCAACAGTATTTTCTCCGCTCCCGCACAATGCTTCACTTTCCCTTACTGCAAAGCTAAATGTCAATCCTGGATTTCTTGCTTTGTGGAATTAAGAAACTTTATTCAATGGAACATGAATAAAGTCATCCATATTTTAGTTTATGTCAGTTTCTGGATGAGAAATGCTAGCATTTTAAATAGTATTTGGCAGACTTTCCTTGAAGTGGATCATAGCGGGTTTCTTTTTTCTCTTGAGAATATCGTTTTATTCATCAACACACTCTAGTTGTAACAGATCTGAAATCATGCTCATTGCAGTTACACCGAGCGGAGAGGGAAATGGGTTGCGAAATCGCTCAGCGGTGCAGGAGAACAGGGTGCAGACGGGGCCGCATAACAATATGGAGTCTTTAAAGCCAAATCTCAATAATCTCTTCTCCTTTAACCTGAATTTTGATTACTATAAGAGTTTATATTCACGTATTTTGTTTTTTGACCTCTACTATTCTAGAATATGTTTTTGGTGATTAAAGCTTATTATTCTAGTATAAAGATGGAAGAACAGATGCACTAAGGTAGCAGTGACTTCTTATAAATTGTACTGCCTTTTGAGACCTAGTTTATGGGATATCATTACAAGTAAGGAAACGAAGATGTTAACTGTTCTCCAGTGAAGGTGGAATAGAAGACACCAGAAAGAAACATCTGGCCATTTTGTTGGAGGGAGCTCTCTGTGTCATCAGCATTATGGTTATTATTACTTTTATAAGCAAGACTGCTGCTGCTCAAGAACCTGGCAGCTTTCTCCCTCGTGTTTGACCATATAGTCACAGTATTCTATTCTCTCTAGACATAGCTTTACTTTACTGTATGTATGAGAAATTTCCAGGGATAAATAGTATGCATGAGCAGAATCAGAGAGTCTAGACTCATTCAATTTAAGAAAAAAGAATTCACTGAGGCTTTGCAGAGATTCAATGGCTCTGGAATATTTTATTGATGCTCCTCAGTTGCATGATTCCTGACCTAATATCTCTCTGCCTGCATCTCAGGGGTGACCCTTTCTTCCTCCCTTCCTTCCTTCTTTCCCTCCTCGCTTTCTCCCTTCCTCCCTCCCTCTTTTCCAGCTCCTTCCCTTCCTCCCTCTCCCTCCTTCCTGCCTCCCTCCCTTCCTTTTTGCCTACTTTTAGTCTAATTTACCCAGTCACTTCTTAAAATTCTATTTCTAAGCTCTTGATTGATGAAGAGCCATGCCCTTTTGTCCCCCTGCAAGTTTTATTAAAACTTAGACTAAGAAACGTTCAGATTAAAATCTTTTATCCCTGTGTTTCACATCCAGTGCTTTTTCTGGTGGAACTCTAGTGCCCATCACTCTTTTCTGAAATATCCAATTCACGTAATGTATATATCCCACACAAATGCAACCACTTCAACCACATAACATAACATAATAGGATATAGTTAACACAAAACGTGCTTTGTTCACAAATCACACAGTACACAAATTTCATTACACTAAGTGTTCTCTTAGTCACTTTACTTATGACGCCAACTTAATGTTCCCCAAAAGGTTTTCAACGAAGTATTAAATTACTAATTCTCTGAGTTGCTTTTTGGAAAAGAAGTTCTATGGATAAATAATTTTGGGAAAAAAATCCTGCCATATCCTCCTCTGGAGATTCACAATGCATATTAAAGCATCTGATAAATTCTGAAATAAAGATAGTTTATCTCAAACAGATTTGACCATGGAACACTTTTATTGTTAATGCACATACATAATTTATGGATCACTTCTTGAATTCGATTTATCTTATTTGATTCTTATCATATTCCTGAAATATGACTAATATTGCAAACAATTTATGGATGGAAAGTGGGATTAGTAGAGGTTTCAAAATTCTATTCAGGGTGAACTCTAGCAAGTGGAAAAGGTAGGATTTGAAGTCTTGTATGTGTGATTTTGTTTCTTACATTGTCTCCGAAGCAACCAAAACGTACAACAATTAAGTGGAACTAACATGTAAGATTATTTCTTCTTTTTCTATGATTAGGTTCTGCATAAACTCACTTTTGGCCTCCAATATTCATTGATCTCTTCTTCCTATGCAGGGCCCACGACTCGCTCTCATTTCTTTTCCAGGGAAGAAGACTGGATAAATTGGTCAAAGCCCAACACCCTCTCTGAGCCGGGTATAAGAGTAGATGATCACACTGCTCTGTAAAGAAACGCGCAAACGCTCCATCCTCTCTCTCTCATGTCTTGGTCCTGGCTTCTAAGAGCAGGATTTTACTCTTCGGACAGTTCATTCAGGCATCCGTATGCACGCAGATAGTTAAGTAAGAAGCTCGGGGTCTGCGCTATACGCTCAGTCACTTCAAGTTGAAGGAGAAGTACCCTAGATCACGAGCCTGGCAAGACTTGGGAGAAAAGTCCTACACTGGGGCACTATGGTGCCTGCACAAGTGTTAGTAAAGAACATGTCGTTACATTTCGGCTGTTGCTTATTGTTCAAAAAGCCACATTCAGGAGGGGCTAATAAGATTTGAGGACCAAATTCACACTTTGAAACCATGTTAGTAAACAGGACTGATCTGAGCACGTTCTCACACCAGGCAATGTGGCCCAGGATGTGACAGAACCAAAATTATAATTATCGCCATTAATGATGAATAGTTACTATCTGCTTACCATGCAGGAGGCAACACGCTAGCTAATGATGTAAACAAATTATATCCATTTAAATCAGAGGGTCTCAGCTCCCTGCCTATTAAGACCACCAGGAGAGCTTTTAGAATATGCTTGGATCCAGCTACAGAGAATTTGAATATGATTGGCTTATACTAGAAAACTACATTTATGATAACTATCTATTCAAATTCGCTTAGAAATAGCTGTGGTAATATTTTTACTCATGAACTATGAACATATCTCCAATGCAGCATCACTGAAGAGAATTAGTTATATTCCCTGGCATATTATACACAAAATGGCTTTATATAGCTTTGGTCATAGTTACATGTATATTTTTCCTAAGGATAACTATCATTGAGGAAGTGAGTAATTTTTATCATACTGTCCTGGATCATATTGGAAACACTACTGAAGAGCTAGATTATGTTTTTCCCATTATAAAGCCTCTGAGCTTTATGGTCCTTCATCAACAGCTTTCAAGTACTAGAGTTTTACAATAAACAGAAGAGTTGACATGGCGTTATTTGTTCTGTTACTTACACAATGCCAGGAGGGTTTCAAAGTCATAATAATTACTATTGTGAAACAGAATAAGCAATAAAATAAGATTTTATCACTGCAGAAAAAACAAACAAACAATTCTACTGCCTGTAAACATCAAAAAAGTAAGACTATTATTGCAACAAAAATGAAAAACAAAAAGTTATTGCCCCCGAAAGATAGAAAAGTAGACGTAGTATAGTCTTGAGACCCCGCATTGAAATAATGTGTTTCAATATACAAGTGTCCGAGTGACAAGGACTTTACTTTTTTGTAGATGATTTTCTTCAAAGGTGTGAAGGTGCCTGATACACAATGTTTCTGTCATCTCCTCAGATTGCGTCTGAATTAATCCTCATTATTTAAAAAAATGATACGGTTATATGAGTCACATGTGTGTTAAATAAGAGACTCATGAATTAGAAACAAATAAAATTATTTTTCATTTAATTTATCAAACTGAAAAATAGCAAAACAATATTAACACAAGTGTCTAAGTATACCAAATCAGTGAAAGACATTCAGAATTTACCTACATTAAAATCATTGTTAACCAATAACAGTGAATATTAAAATATTAATTCTTCTCAAGAACCAAAAATATACTGAGATTATTTTTAGCAGAGCTACTTAAGAGTGTGCCTATTTTGGAAATACCAACTTCAATAAATTTATAGCACTATTATCACTATTTCATTTTATGAAAATATCAACACGATTTCAGCATTATGTGTTCTAAGTAAAATTTTCAACTTTTCAAAATTGGTCATGTAAGCAATTTATCCAGGCATATTTATTTTATTGATAAATTCATTGAGAAATTGAGAATTCTTTACTTTCTCTAGACTGGGTATCCTTATTTATCGTTATGGATTTATACTAAATTTCTTTGATCTCGTCCACTGCTAGAAAATATATGCTTACAATTATATGATTTACACTGAAAATTGACAGTTTAATAATCACGATATTCCAGTATGTACAATCGGTAAAAATCTCAAATAATGGAACCATTGCTGCTTCCACACTGTCCTATGATCTCACATTAGAAATCTTATGTGTTCCTTTCATGTAACATTTACAGCCATTCTCTTTCTCCTGGTCTTTACTGCCTCATGCCCTCTCTACTTGCTCACTCACTCCCTGCACCAATTAATTCCTCCTTCACTGAACAATATTAATTGAGTGTCTACCATGTGCTAGCACCAGGCTTCCATCTGTCACTAAGTTAGACATAGTCACTAATAGTCTGAGGAGGAATGCAAACATTAAACATAAAAATAAATTCAGTATATGTTTAAAATTTGACAATTGTTTTGAAGCAAAAGTGAATCTGAGAATGTATAACGGGGAGCTCTAAGTTTAGTTGGGGTCAGAGGAGTTTCTCTTAGAAAATAATATCTAAACAACAACCCAGAGTGTGAACTGGAGTTAGCTAGGTAACGCAGGTTGAGAGAAGGGAGTGCTCCAATCAGAGAAGAACAGGTTCAAACGTTTTAAGTCAAGAAGGAGTAGCGCCAGTTCAAGGAAAGGCCTCTGCAGTCTGTGTGTAGCTATGAAATGGCGGATGGCACAAACTGAGATAATGGGGGATACTTATGATGAAAATCCTTAGGATTGAATTCATGATTTGATATATTATTATACGAGCCAACTGATACCATTTTTGGGTTTACAGTAAAGAAATGATATGGCAAACTTGCACTAAAAACAAATTATCACTTTCTTCTGTTGTGTAACAAATGGATGAAAGAGGTGTGAGACGGCTATAGGAGACAAAGTGGGAAAAGAACGATGGATTGAACTAGAGTAGTGGCAATCTGTCAAAAAATAGATGAATTTTAGAAAGACTCGGAAATTAGAATTGGTAGTTATTGGCAATTGACTGGAAGTGGAAATTAATTGAATGTGGGAATTCATATCACCGCTTAAATCTAACTGTCTTAGAGTGACTTCTCTAATCATACAAAAATAGGAATCATATCTCCTGGAGCGATTGAGATCTTAGAGAGAGGATACGATTGGGAAAGAAGAGGCCCCATGGTTTTACCCTGAGTCACCTCAATACTTGTAGATCAGAAAGATAAGGACGTGCCAGAGAGAAAGACCGAGAAGAAGCAGACAACAAAGTGAGACCAAGACAACAAGAGAGCATCCTGATAGAACACAGGGACAGGATGTTTCCAGAAAGAGGCTGTCCTCAACACTTTTGAGTGTTGCTTAGTAGTCATGATAAGTCTTAAGGAGTGTCTCTTGGATTTATCTGTATTCAATTTGTTTGCTGATGTTAGGAAGAGCATCAGTTTCTGTGGACTCATATATATATGTAATTCAGTCTTCTGTGAGATAAGGAGAGTGGGAGGTATAAAAAGACAAATAACAAGGGTAGAAAATTAGTTCCAAGACATTGGGTGTGAAGAAGAGAAAGATGGAATGATAGTTTGATGAGGATATTATCTTTTTGTGAGTTTTTCTTGTTAGTTTATTTGTTTTGTTTGTTTTTAAGGGGAAAATACCTGAGTCTCCTTAAACAATGAGGAGAAAAATCAGTAGAGAAGGAAAGAAGGAGGTGAGAGAGCACATAATAGACGGGAGAAATTTTTTGGGTATAGTAGTAATAGAACATTGTTGATAAGGTTAGAAATTTAGGAACAACAAGCGAATAATAAAGGATAGATTGTGGAAACATTGATGGAAATGCATGATTTGTACGTAGCAAATTTAGTAGTTAATTAACTTTCATAATTAAACAGATTGAATATCATTCTCATTCATGAGAAACTTTACCAAAGAATGAACTCTTAGAAAAGATTATGGTAGAATATTCTTTTGGTAGACACTGTATAGTTAGGTCAGTAATGAATTTGAATATATTTATGAGTAAATGTCCTGTAAAATAATAAAGAAATTTTAACAATACAGCTACGTATCTACTTGTAAACATGTAAAGTCTAAAGATGTTTAGAAGTATCATGCTATTAAACTGTTTCCTGTGATCTTTTTATCATATGGGAATAACTATTAATATAATTTTTACAACTCGTTTTTCCTTCAGTTATCTCATCTCCTCCTACTTGGCTTCCCCTCTGCTCTACACACACACATATCTCCACACACCGAATTGGTTACCTTGCTCTATCCTGTGAAAATTCTCTGTACTTGGATGTTGTGCCATATATTTTCACATTGAAGAAATAATCATGTAAACTGATTTAGAAAGAATTTAAATTCTTTTAAATACCAATGGTAAGTGAGTAATACAAGCAAATGCCAACAAGACTGGTTTAGCACATAGAGAACAAAGACATTTGTTTTAGAATCTTTTAAAAAACAAATGGAGACTTCTAATGCAATTTGAACAGATATTTTTAAATAAAAAGTGCCAGATCCTTAAGATGAAAAGAAGACGTAAAATAAGAGTGTGGAATTTTAACTTGCTATCAGTTCTATCAAATGGGCATAAAAGTGATTTTATTTATCTCCAACTATTTTGTTCTAAATTTGCATTTACAAAAAATAAGTGATAATCTTTTTTTTAATTATGGGGGCTGGCCCTATGGCCTAGTGGTTAAGTTCAGCGTGCTTTGCTTTTGTGGTCTGAGTTCAGTTCCCGGATGTGGACCTACACCACTTGTTGGTGACAATGCTGTGGCTGCAACCCACAAACAAATAGAGGAAGATTGGCACAGATGTTAGCTCAGGGCAAATCTTCCTCAGGAAAAAAAAAATCTTAAATAGCAAGTGAAAAGAAAATACTATATATTTATGCAAATAATTTAAATAATTTAGAGACAAAGTTCACATTTGTTTCAGATCTTTTGAGTAAGGAAACTGACATTGAAGGTTGGTAACATGGTTATCCATGAGGATTTTTTAAATGGTCATGAAAAAGTTAGAAGAATAAACGCTGTTATGCTTTGGTAAAATCTATAATTAAATATTTTCATGAAAATAAGGTTTATATTAAATCAATATTGCACTCCAACCAAACTGGTATAATTTCCCAGATGTGGTATTCAAATCCAAAGTGGGAATCTTTACGTCCCTAAATTAGCCAGAAATTTTGAAATAAGGGTAGGCACGCCGTCTGAAGCTACAGGTTATATTAAATTTCCTCAAGGAACAATCCCACGCCTTGTGGACGAGAGGAGCAATGATTAAACAGGACAAGAACATCCATGTTGGCTCCAAAGTTTGCTGATGAATAAAGAGGGAGCTTATTCCTATTTCTTTCAGAGTTTGTATCGAGTGGACCTTTAATTTTATTGACTTTTTCAAAATATGTGAACCAAATGGTCATATAATTTCTTATATCTACTAATGATATTTTTAATAAATATATTTATATTATAAATAATAATGAATAAAATACGTTTATAATATGCATATATTACATTTATATCTACTAATTATAATTATATTACTAATTATATTAATACATTTCCTCCTATTGAGCCATACCTTCCACTTGCTGCTATATTTTTTTCTGCTTAATAATATTCTGTTCACGATTTTAGCTTCATTACCCATAGATGAGATGTCTATAGTTTTGCAGAGGGGAGTGTTATATTCTCAAGATTTGAATATTGATGGCTTGTTCTCATCAATATTGGAATCTGGACATTTTTAAAATCGTTCTATGATCTGGACAAGTTTAAGTACTTGGAATTGCTTTTCCTTTTGGAACGCCAGTTACAAATGTATTAGATCTCCTCTGATCATCTTCTATGCATAAAAAATTTCTTTCTACATTTTTACTTTTTACTTATAATGCCTTATTTTTATCATCTTCATCTTGTTTTAGCTTGTACTTCCACAAAAGGACACTTTGAGATAAAAATTGGGGGACAAGTAGTACATTTGGGAAGAGATCGCAGAAACACAGTGAGTGAGTAGGAAAGTGAGAGAGGGAAGAAAGGAGACAGAAAAAGAGCGTTAAAGAGATGGTTTTACCTCAGGCGACTGGGGCTGGATCTTTTGGGGAATCCTCTGAGAGGCTGTAGAATTTACTTCAGTTCAACCCAGTGTGGGTTGAAAAACCTGAGGCGTGTTTCCGGGTTTCCTTATCCCTCATGAGGTGAGGATATCTCCTGAGGTATGAACACTGGCAAGCTAGTCTGCCATAACCCAGGCAGAACCTGTGCCTGGGGCTAAGGAAAGCCTCAGGCAGACAGAGATGCAAGTGCTTGAGGTCAGGACCCATCAGCCTCATAGGACCTGTCCACTAGGTACAGATGGCCCGTGCAAGGGCTGAGGGCATGAGAGCACACGCTCCTCATCTCTGCATTTGTTTTCGGCAGACCTTCCTCCCTTCTCTCTCCTGACTCCTCTCAATTAGCTTTCAATGCTGATTATTTTATAGTTTTCTTTCCCATCATTTGTATGCACCTATTTCAACGTTGAATTTATTGCTTAAACTAGCCTGAGTATTTTCTGTTAACTTCAGAAAAACCCTGACTGATGCAAGGTGATAGGAAACAGTCAATCATTTCTTCTAGGAACAGATTTTTCGTCTTAATTCCAGGAAACCAAGCTCTTCTCCATTCCTTCCCACCGCATTGGAGCTATTTCTAGTCTCCCCCGCTGGCTCCCTCTTCTCTTGACATTTAAGTATTGAGAACTCAGAGCTCCACCCTCTGTCCTAATATACTCTCTACTTAAAATCACTTAATAGATCATTTCTACAGAAGTTACTGATGCTTGATTTAACTCCTCCAAGCCCCTTACTTTTTCCCTAGCAGAGCAAATGATACCACTTAGTAGTTTAACGTTTAAAAAATCTAAGATTTACCCTTCTTCTATCCTGATCCCCTAAATATATTCCAGAGATATACATGCCAGATACATATCTCCACCTCAAAACTAGATTCTGAATCCCATTTGCGTCACCCTGCACTGCTATCGCCGTAGGCCAATCCCCATATCTCCTTCCCAGACCATCACAATGGTTTCCTGACTAGTCGTCCTTCTTTCATCTAGTCCTTTCTGGAGTATATGTCAACACAGCGACTAAGGAATCTTTTCAACCTTCTACTCAAAACTCTCCAAATCCCCATCACACTCCAGAATAATAGCCAAACCTCTTCTCATTAACTACCATGCCTATAAATACCACTCTCCTCCTGGTACACTATGACCTTATGATTTGTTCCTCAGTGTCATCAGAATAAACTATATTACTTTGTGCCTCTTCTTGTAAAATAACTTACAACACATCCTGAGTGGCCATGTGATATGTCAACAGAGCCAGCGTGTATCGGTCCGAGATTTAAGAGCCTGCATGTGCTTCATATTCAATCCTTTTTTTCCCACCATGTTAACCAGTGAGGCTCCGCACAGAGGCTACCAACTTAGCCTGAGTTCCAGAATTAAAAGAGCATCGAGCAGAGGTACACCTAACCCGTGATGCCTGTATAGCATATGAATAAGAAATAAAAGCCTATTTATGTGAGCCACTGCACAAACTGTATATAATGATTGACAAACGCACCAAACTCATTTCTGTCATAAGGCACTGTACTTGCCATTCCATCTGCCTGGAACCATCTTCTAGCATAAAACCATCTTCTCCTTCCTGTGGCTTACTTTCTCACTTAATTTTACTTCTGTTCAGATGCCAACTCTCCAAAAAGACCTTTTTTCCTCTTTGTGTGAGATAATAAATCTCATTTTATTTTCCTTCATAGCACTTATTATTAATTAAAATTATATATCTCTCTTAATATATCGCAAGCTAAATGAAGGTAGAAACCTTGTCTATCCTGTTCACTGTAGTATGTGTGTTAACCTGTACATTCCTCGCATGTAACTGGGACATTTAATGAATGGATGAATCTAAAAAATATTTGTTAGATGAATGAGTGGATTAATTAAATAGTTCATGTATGAACGTTTATGTTGCATGCTATGAAAAGTTGATACAGAATCATTAACATCAAGCTAACTTATGAAACTTCAAATGTAAAGAATTGCTTAGGCAACTAAGCAGAATACCTAAAAGATGAGAAAACATTGAGCTGCTCTCAGACTTCATCATGTTCAATATCGAAAGCCTATGATCAGCTTCTTCTAAATTCTGAGATTGAAGAAAGTGTAGTTCAGTAGTACTCACCCAACCAAAATCTCATTCATATGTATGACAACTAATATTCCCAGACATAAGGCCGACCACGTGGTGCAGCAGTTAAGTTCGCACATTCCGCTTCCGCGGCCGGGGTTCTCCAGTTCGGATTCCCGGTGCGGACATGGCACCACTTGGCAAGCCATGCTGTGGTAGGCATCCCACATATAAAGGAGAGGAAGATGGGCACGGATGTTAGCTCAGGGCCAGTCTTTCTCAGCAAAAAGAGGAGGATTGGCGGCAGATGTTAGCTCAGGGCTAATCTTCCTTAAAAAAGAAAAAAAATCCAAAACATAAAAGAACACAAGAAATACGGCATCTATTAGTTCTTCCAAAATAAAAAGACTGAGCTCTGAAATCAAGGCAATTTGATATAAATTTAAATGAAAAAGCATTTGAGCAAAGGTGTCTGGCAAGATAACATATGAATGAACAGCACCCACTGTCTTTAATGTAAAGTCAACACTGAACTTTTGTACTTATGATTATAGGACACAACATAAAGAGTTATGTGTATTTAAAATGTAAAAATAATAAAAATTGGCAAAATTGAGAAGTGGCTAGAAGGAGGTGGGAGGGAGAGTTCTAAATAAATTATTTCTCATGTTGAAGTATCAGTTATTTCTAACTTTAGGATGTGTCATTTAGAAAAATCGTCACTCCACATTATTTTTTTAAATTACTATTATCAATTAGTTTGACTATAAGATGTTTGGGGAAGTAACATCTAACCTTCGAGATGAAGTTGCAGTTATCTTCAGTGGAGCAATTCTTTCAACATCATCAGTTTCTCTTTTTAATTTAAAATCTTTTAAAGTTTTAAGTAGCACGGTGTTAGGATATCATTTTCCTATCAGTGCATCTACGTATCTTTCCTTTCTCTCTCACAATCCATCTCTTTCAAAATGACATACAGATGGATGTGCTATTAGGTTTGGAGTGAATTAGAAGTCCTTTCTTTGCTGTTTGTTTTCTGCTTAAATCCCTCATAATGAGCATATTTCCTGTTCACAACAAAAATGTAGTGATTTTTTAAAAATTGGGATGAAAGAGAAAAGAGTGGAAGAGAGTCTGGGGAGTTAAATGTTAAATCCTCATCTTTCATTATGGCTAATAGAATCTGTATAAAGTTTTTAAATACTATTTAGAAATGTGAAAATCACCACCAGGGTACTTCTTAAAAGAAGATGCAGACAGATGACAAGGGTGGGATAATGGGTATTATTATTCTTTATAATTACTGCTGTAGTATTTGATTTTTTCACCATGTTCAACTTCTTTCTACCAATAAATTGAACATATGCACTTCGAGCCTGTCACAGTAAAAATATATGGAGAATAAGTCCACTTGGTGAAGCTGTACAAAAGGGAGTTAAATGCCAACACTCTACCAAATACTTTGTCTAAATCTGAAAAAAATATATTATGTCTTTTCGCTAGTCTAAGCAGACTTGATGGTGAGCATTACTCGTGTCTATACATCCATATATAAGAGTATGTGTACTTTTTGTTATAGTATTTATCTAGTAGAGTATGTATGTACATATTCATACATACATTCATATGAATTTTAGGACCATATGTGAAGTTATGCCAATATTAAGATTAGCATCAGGGCCTGCCCAGTGGTACAGCAGCCTGGGGTTTGCCAGTTCGGGTCCCAGGTGCAGACATGGCACCATTTGGCAAGCCAAGCTGTGGCAGGCGTCCCATGTATAAAGTAGAGGAAGATGGGCACGGATGTTAGCTCAGGGCCACTCTTCCTCAGCAAAAAGAGGAGGATTTGCAGCAGATGTTAGCGCAGGGCTAATCTTCCTCAAAAAAAGAAAAGATTAGTGTCCATTTTATCTAGTAGTGTTCGTATATAAGTTTAATGAGTTTACATATCACATATTTAATAACTTATCATATTCCTACACTGCTTATCTCTATTTGCAAAGGTGATTGATAATTCCTTTATACTAGTTTTATGCTGAATATGACTTGGAGGGTTTTCAAAGAGAAGTTCAAAATGCAGGATGATCTTCACAGGGCCCAAATTTTTAGACAGAGAGAAAAAGTCTTCTTCTAAAATTGAGACTACAAACCACAATATTCCGGAGTGGCAGGAGGGCAAGAAGAGCGATCTCTGCCTGGAACTGCAGGATAGGGCCGGGCACGGGGTGCCACTGTCCAACAGCAGTTATTGTTGTAGCGTAATGTCTTCCCACTAACCACCACTCTGATGCTGCTTCATCCACTTGTCATGGCTACAAATGACATCAAAGTGCATGTCCCCCAGGCTTCAGGGTAACTGGTAAGCATGCTTTATCTCCTTATCGTCTCACAACCTGAGGAAAGGACAACCAGTAAGATCATTCTCCTAGAATTCTTAGTAGAGAGATTTTTTTTTTTTTTAAGTATCATGGTGATAGTAAGAGCTTCTGTTGGGGGTGGCAGATGAGGTTGCTAAGAAATTCACCAGTGGCTCTGATGCCCCTTTGCCCTTATCTGGCTTATTAGGACAAAGTGATCAGTGTTACCATCTTCTGCCTGTTAGTATGGATCCTTCCTGATGAATTCTATGAGCTAAAGAAACTCTCTCTTTCTTTGTTTCTTTTTACTTTAAGGCATAGATCATGCTTTAATATCTTATTTAATTCATGTGTTGCCCTATCTGCCTCTGCCTTACTCTGAAATCACTCCTGCCCCACACACCATCCACGTAATTAGTAGAGTTGCCATGTGAATGAACCATGTCTGCTGAATTTGGCTGCAGTGATTACTCTCCAGGGAGAGAATCTAACTCATGAATGGAAATGGGAGCACTTTTCTGTGATGTCCATAAAGGGAATCTAAAAAAAAACAAAAATCCATCTTTCTCTCTGAGTGACTTGACTGTAAAACTTCTCCATGGGAGCTGTTGGCAGCCATGGCTTTCAGATACTTTGAGGAAAAACTCAAGGAGTGGAAATTGAAGCCGCCTCACTGAGTCAACTGGTAAAGATTGAAGGAAAGTCACGGTGATTTTTAACTCCTCACAGCCATTGTTCCTGACTTTAACTCCATCCCAATTCTCTTTTTAATACATTTTCCTATTTCTTGAAGCTATTTCAAGTTAGGTCTCTGTTATTTGCAAGCAAAAGAATCCTTATCTATCCATTAGATATACACAGAATCGTTTATTCAAGAATAAGCTCTTAGAAGATAATTAATAAATTCCAGTTAAGTGTTTAAAAACATGTCTTCCCACTGGAGTAAAAGTATTCTTAGTCACATAAGGAAAATTTAAGTTAGTAACAAAAATCATTGTAGCTATTGGGGTACATCTGGGTGTCATAGATCAGTTTCCCAGGAAACAGCCTCTGAAATACAGATTTGTGTGCAGTTGTTTATCGGGAATTATTCTCAGGAACAACACCTATATGTGGGAGAGGAAAGCCCCTTGGGAGAAAAGCCATTGAACTGCATTGCAGTTACATTGTAGACCTCTGTCGACCCCAGGAGAAGTGTCAAGCTGAATAGCTTTCAAAGATGTCTCCAATTGAGGGTAAGAATAGTCAGAGTTTACCCCAGGTCAATCAGTCACTGAGTGCAGGCAGTGACTTCTGGTTGAGGGCAGCTCCTGAAGAAGGATTCAGCTATGAGCTCCTAGTAGGCAAAATTAGCAGGCTGATGGGGAAGTTAGTACCTAGATCCCGAAGCAGGGAGTTTGGGCGGCATACCACAGCATCCACTCCATCAGATACAGTGGCATTTCTAGTTCGTGTTTCATTTCTATTTAGCTAATGATTTTAAGATAACGCCAATTAGCAACACATTTGCCCTGTATGACTCTTAGCCCAGTATAGTAAAATGTGAAGACAGGAGGGGTGGACAAGGATCAATCAAGCGAATTTTTGAAAGCTTCATTCTCTCTAGAGGATATTTACACTTTTTCATTTGATAATCAGGGATGAGATGTGTAGAGAGAGTGAGAGTCTGGATTGGCAAATATTTGGCATATCCAATGTCTAATGAATTGATATCATCTGAACATAGGATAATTTAATTCCTTAAGAGATGTAAAGACTTATAATTTTAAATCAGAGAGACTTCATAATGTACAGACCTTTATTGCTGCTTATTTGGCTGTAATGGCATTCATCGCAGGGTATGTGTGAAGAGAGAGGTAGGGCCTTAACGGAAGTTAAACACTGTCCCTATGTCCCACAGCACCCTCTGTACTCACTTCATTAACCTGTCCAGCCCTGTGACACAGGTAGAGTGTTTCATTTAATTATAGTGTGACTTCTTCTTTGAGATTCTCAAATCTTGTATTTATTTTTGTTAGGAAAAATAGAATAGGAGGACAATGATTTTCTTATATTTTGCATCAAATACACGTGTTCTGTGATAGGAAATTATTACAGTTGCCATTATAATAATTTCTTTGAATATTTGCTGGGTATCTTCACTGAACATTCTTCACTGATATTCTCACTGAATATCATTACTTTAAAATTTCAGATTATTCAAAAATCAAATGGCATAGAGACACTTCTTCAGAACCATAAGGTCACCTTGTGAGGAATTTGCGTACCAGCTTGTTGGCAACAGTGGAGGCAAGTGTTGGAAAACACGTTTGCAAAGCATCAGAATGCAGTAAAGGAGTTCCAGCCCAAATCCTTGGACCTGTAAGCTTTGCAAAATGAGTCACAAAAGTCTCAACCATTTTGTAAAACTAAAATACACTGCATTGTTTTAGTATTTTGGAACTAGAGTTACATTTTTTTAAAAATCAGAACACAACCGGTTTTATTATCTAATTTTATCAGCTGATAAAAAGTCTTATTAAACAATTTTGTTGGTTGTTATTATTATTAACTAAAATGCAGGAAAGCCTTGTGTTAGTTAAAAGTCACTTTGTTTGATAGAGATGATATTTTAAAACTTGCGACCTGGGGGCAAAATAATAAAAGCCACTTTAACAAGTTTGGAAATTGTTGATGTAAAAATAGGTCTTTGGAGTCTATAAACTAGAGTTATAATTCTGTTTCTCCTACTAAATAACTATGATTTGGAAGGCCACTTAAAGTGGCTGATCCTCTGTAAAATTAGATAATAGGATAAGTCAACTTGAAAAGTCTCTTTTAATTCTAATGTTCTGGCATTTTTCAATTTCCTTGATAGTTCATTGTCCTTCTACACTGCAGTTCCTCCCTCTGACCCCAGGTAAAGGAGTGGGGAGGAGTTCACTTGAAACATCTCTGCTCTTTCTCACTTTTCAGTAGAACGATTATCTTCACAAGATTCAACAATGTCCATTTCTCATCCATTCAGATTCATTTATTCATATAGCAAACATTTCTTTAGTGCCTTTGAATTATCATTTTATCTGCTAGATTCCAGGAACAATACAAAATTTGTTCTTAAGTGCGTATAATCAAGGAGAGGAATCGAACGTGCACATATATAGTACCTGGTGCTGTGTTGTAATTTGCAGGAATGGAAGCCTGTGCTATGTTCGTAAATAGCACAGGGGAAGAGCTGATGAATTATGGAGAAGATATTTTGTGGATATTTGGTGAGGAGCCGTGTCCAGCTTTCTGGAGCATAATTCTTGCCTAAGGTCCTGTTGGCATTTTCCCGCAGGCAGAATATGAGATTCCAAGGTTGAGTTCCCAGCATGGCATCAATTTAACCTCCATCTCTTACGGATTATCCACAATGGAGATGCAAAAGTTTGTTTTTGTCCTTTATATTTCAAAAACATTTGTGGCAGAATACAATCACAAATAAAGAAAAATGAACATGTTTTAAAATTATTATAATTAGATTTTAAGTGCTTTCTTTTAAACTTTTGAAAGTAATTTCAGATAATTTCTTCTTTAGAGCACAGCTGAAACATTTTGGGAAAAATATGGAGTATGACTTGAAGGGGCAGCCCAAATGCTTCCATTAACTCTGTTTTTTGCATTTTTAAAAAATCTCTCACAATGCTTCTTTGTACAAACTCTTATCCATTTTCTCCTCTAGCTCTTCCAAACAAAAGCTCCAGTGTATGTTAACTCTAACAGAGTCCTGAAATTTCTGCAAACATCCATGTTCTGGAAGCCAGTTAGTATTCATTAGTTTTCCCAACCACATAGCATTACTTTGTTCTGGAGTCCATCCTAAACAACATTCTAAGTTCTTCAAAAAAGTGGCTAGTATAAATATAAAATACAAAACAATGGCAACAAGTAAAACATCACTTTACTTTTAAGGAACACTTAGATGTCAAGCATGTAGATGAAAGCCAAGATTTATTAAGCAATAGTCCTAGAAGAAATTATAATTTTTACTAACACACTATATCTTCATAAGTGTCAATCCAACAAATTCAAATTATGTGCATATTCTAAGTGTTTGAGCTTTTTTTTTTAAATTCCAAGCACTCTACTTGGTATTTTAAAAGAAAAATGTTGGGGTTGGCCTGGTGGCTCAGTGGTTAAGTTCACACATTCCACTCTGGCAGTCCAGGGCTCGCCAGTTTGGATCCTGGGTGCGGACATGGCACTGCTTGGCAAGCCATGCTGTCGCAGCCATCCCACATATAAAGTAGAGGAAGATGGGCACGAATGTTAGCTCAGGGTCAGTCTTCCTCAGCAAAAAAAAAAAAAAAAAAAGAGGAGGATTGGCAGCAGATGTTATCTTAGGGCTAATCTTCCTCAAAAAAAAAGAAAAATGTTATTCTTATCTGAAGATTATTTTTTTTACATGAAACTCTGATTTTATATGAAACTTCGAATATTTAGTACCCAATCTGTAGTGAATATTTAAACTTTGTGGAATGTATCTTAGAATCTAGAGCTGTCTTCTCAGTTCATGTTCTCCCCAAAGTCATTCAATTCCATGACTTCACTTGCCGTCTATAAATAGATGACTTCCAAGTTTCTATCTCTAAGAGAGAACTGTATTAAAAACTTCAGTGTAATATAGTTAACTGTCTACTTCACATCTTTACTGGTCCCTCTAAGAGACACACAAAAGCTTCATTTATCAAAACATCAACTCCCGGTAAGTACACCCAGATGTACACAAAGAAACGTCCATGCTGCATACAAACCTCCGCACATACGACAAATCATCAGCTTGTACAATGTTCCTTGAGTCAGTAACTACGACAGCCACTAAAAAATTAGAATTATAAAATAAATACGATTGTTGTCATAAAATTGCAAAATGTAGAAAAGTATAAAACAAACGGTTTCATCTGCTATCCAACACCATAATGGTCAGAGCATTTTCAAGGATTTCCTTTGGTACATTCAATTTCAAACAGCTCTTTCTTGGTCTTTCACTCCTTAATTATGGCATTTTCTTATTTTTTGGGTGCAGTATATTTTCAAATCTTTCCAAATATATTAATTGAATAATGTGTTTGAACATACTTTTATCTATTTTATATTTTTCTACCCCTTTTACATTCTATATTTTCCTTAAAGTGTCTAATTACCTCTGTCTATAATCTTACATTAAAGAACAAGATAATGAAATGATTGATTGTAATCTCCATTCAGTTCACTTAAGAACAGTAGATAAATCAATTATTACTCAGAACAGAGATGCCACTAGGCCCTAAGTCGCCTTTGGGCAAATTAGAAAAAGGCAGCCCTGTCTCTGGGGAGACGCAGCTCTGGCACGGGGCTTGGAAGTGGACTGTGAGCCGTGATGGAGCCATCACTTGCCTTCTCGTCCAGCCACCTTCTGCAAGGCACAGCCTGCACACGGTACGCTGTGGTCCCGAGGCTGTGAGAGCCTTGAGCTGCTCCTCTCCTCCAAAAGTTTAACTATACGGCTTTGCTCAAGAAGCCTCTGAATTCTTTTCTATGTTGAGGACTTGAGTACAAGTCATTCTGTACTTAGCCAGCCCGGTGGTCTGCTGGTTAAGATCCGATGCTTTTACCACTGCGGCCTCGGTTTGTTCCTGGCTGGGGAAGCACACCACCTGTCTGTCACTTGTCTTACTGTGGCCACTGTGTGTTGCTGTGAGGCTAAATCCTGTGCCACCAGTATTTCAGAAACCAGCAGGGTGCAAGGTAGACAGGTTTCAGTGGAGCTTCCAGACTAAGGCAGACTAAGAAGAAGGACCTGGCGACCTATTTTTGAAAACATCAGCCATGAAAACCCTGTGAATAACAGCAGAGCATTGTCTGGTAGAGCACCCAAAGGGGAGAGGATGGCGCAGAAAGACTGGGCAGGGTTCCCTCTGCTGTGCACAGGGTCGCTAGGAGTCAATCCACCCACAGCACTAACAACCACCACCTTTTGTACTTAAGAGTGAATGGAGGTGGGGAAGTCTCATAATTCGTGAAGCAAACTTTGACCTTTCGTTTTCAACATCATTTTTTATATCTGCCGTGCACGACACCTGTGGCCTCCCCATCTGCGGCTCGTTGAGGATCTGCTGGGCAGGTCCGCTCTCTTCTTTTTGGAGCGCCCTCTAAGAAGGTGCTCTCTTCGCTCTCCTTCAACTGTCACTTTTCCTTCCCAGCTTCCATCTTCCAGAAAGGGATGAAATAACTTTTACTGGTACTCTCTCTTTTTTATGGATATATATTTTTATTCCTCCATTATCATTTTAAGGCAGTTTTCAGAAAAAGAGAAGACAAAGCATTTTGCTCAAATCACTTCTTCAATCAGAAGCCCACTAGACATTTTAAAATGTAGTCATAAAAGTTTTTCCCTAAATGGGCCATTTAAAAATGTCTTAACTGCAAACTTTCCATTCACTTATTAAAGAGATATTGCATACCTATCCTATTTTCTTTGCTTTGTTGATTTAATTTTGAGAGTTTCCTCCAAATCTCTCCTTTGGTAACAGGGCAGGGCTGCTTTCTTGGGCCCCTGTCAAGTTTGTTGATTGGAATCTTCTGAGATTTTTAAGAGGTGATGTGTTGCCCTGAATGATTTCCGCACATTCAGAAATGATATTGTTCTGTCTTCTGCCTTGTTTCAGTTATCTATGACTGTGAAACAAACCACCCCAAAACTTAGTGACGAAAACAGCAGCGGTTTTATTACTTCTCATGACTTCATGATCTGATGCGAGCTCCATTGAAGAGCTCTCCTACACTCTCAGAATTTCTCACGCAGCCGCGCTCAGAGGTAGCCAAGGCTGGGACACCCAAAACGGCTTCACTTCCAGTCTGGCACCGTGGTGCGGAGAGCTCAAAGGCTGGAGCCTACTTCTCTCTTGCGTGGTCTTTCGGAGAGGCTTGTTTGCATTTCTTTGCGTCATGGCAGCTGGCTTCAAAAGTGAGTGTTGCAAGAAATCAAGCCTAAGGTGTAACCATGTAACAGGCCCTTGTTGACATCTGGATTCCTATTGTTATATGACCAAGCCAGAGTTAATGTGGGTGGGAACTAAACAGGGGCACACCTACCAGGAGGTGTGGTTCATTGGGAGTCATAATGGTAACAGTCTAGCCAGGCATCTACTACCAACATAGATGTTATACTGGTCATCTGGCTATTTGCAGAATAACTTATTACTGAATAATTTGAATCACTACATGATTTATATCCAGGAGCAATGCACGAAACATCTCAATATGAAAAATAGAAAGAAGAAAAAATTTAGTTTATCACGCTTACTGTCTTATTTCCTGCCTCTGTTATCTCCTAGTACCAAACCCACATCCCAAAGTTCAAGATGCTACCTTTGTGCATCTCTGTCCTTACTGTGTAGAATTACTGGGAAGTCCATCTCACAACAGGTGTTGCAGGACGTGGGCCCACTGCCTCGCCTACGTCCATGCACCATTTATGTCAGCTGTACTCCCCGACACTCCTCGCTTCTCTATATTCCATGCTTTTCCTGTGATCAGACTGCCTAACACTGTTAATTATGGAAACCCATTCATTCTTCAAAGCTCTATTTAGATTCTTCTTTATTCTATAGGGCTTTCTTTGATTGATTGATCTGATAAGAAGTCATCACTATCTCTTCTCTTCCTTGATCTACTATTATAATATTTATTCCTCTGATAATGGTTGTACTCTGAATATATGTGTCATGTTCCCTTTTAGGTGAAAATTGAAATCAAAGCATAATGACGGTATCTTACTTCCATTTGCAGACGGACACTGGCAAAATATCCTACAAGTAACAGACCATCAATTCATATATATTGAATAATTAGAGCAATAATTATAATTATGTGATTTATTGAACATATTTGTGTCACTTTTCTAAGAGCTTTACATCTAACTCAGTGAATTCTCTCTCTCACACACACACATACACACACTCACACACACAGAGAAAGTATTTTTTATCCCCATTAAACAGATAAGGTAACTGAGGTTAAGACTACTTCTCAAAGTCTCACTGTAAGCCAGTAGTGGGATGAGGATTTGAAACCAGTTACTCTTGAACCAGAGCCCATAATCTCAGTCACCTTGCTCTACTGAACCATTAATAATTGACTCATGTTTCTCAAGGAAAGTGTGTTTTTAGTAAAACTAAGGGTGTGTAACTAATCTTTTCTTTTTTTCATGAATGTCTTATAGATCCTCAGATATCCCCAAGTAAGAAGGACTTTCGGTTCACCCAGTGCTATAGCCTTATTCCAAGGAAAAGGTAATTTAGTGATTTGCTCAAGAAAACGCCTACACGTGAAGTGCGATTCTCTGACTCCCTGACCAGCTTTTACGTCTGACCACACAGATGTAATATCACAAAGAACCATTCACACAGCAGTTACAAATGCTGGGGAGAGGGGGAAAATAATTTGAGAGGACTGCAACTAGTGGTTCGGAATAAGTTTAAAGAAAAAAAAATGCTCAGAAAATTTTTGGGATCCATTCAAAAGGTATACTTTTTTCTGACACTTAGTAAGCGTTATTTAAGAAATACAGCAGTAACTAATTAGTGGCAATGGCAATGTTATAAATTACAATGTCAAAAATATATATAGTCACATGAGAAGTCAACAATATGCATAGTGACAGATTTGAAAATTGGAAACACATCCAAAAAGATCATATTCATTCTTCTTGGCGAGCACGCGGGTGTAGAGCACACCCCAAGGTCCTGGAATTTCTAAATATATAGAATTTTGGTGATATTAGGACTCTGAAAATATGAAGGCAGTGGGAGAAAAAGTTTACATTATATTAGTAAAGTAGGGGACAGGTTGCCAATAAAAAGATTTTTTTCAGCCTTATCTGAGATTTGCTCTAAGTTAGTTTTTTTAACTAGAATAAACCTTGATATAATTCGGAAACTCCCCACAAGCCATTCCATCTAATAAAAGCAAAATGTTTTTCACTGTTGTAAATGTCTCTGAGGACGTTTTCCCCTTTGTTGAGGGGATGTAATTATCCCCAATTTCCATCTTAGACTGACCTTTCAAATAAATCACAATGAGAAAATGCAAATATTTTGCCGTTGTGAAGTTCATGAAAGCAACATTCTTATTTCAGAACTCTCTTTATGGGAAAAAATATGAACAAATTTTATTTTTCACACGCTTAACCTCTCTTTTTTCTTGACAAAGGGTAAGACTGAAATCGTCTTTAGCTGAAAGATCCCTAAGAGATTCAGAAATGACTGCGGGGAAATTTTAGTTATCATAACTTCTATTTAGAACCTCAGCATAAAACCACAGTTATTTTGTTGTTGTTGTTGAATACAGTAATTCAAAATTATTTCTTATTCCACAAACATACAAAGTAAAAATACAGTAAGACTGCCTTTATTTTAAGCTGTACATTTTTCTTTCATTCAGTGATTTTTGCCTTGAGAACACTGTGCAATGTTATTCTAAATCACATGGCTTGTTAAAAATGAAATTTCATAATTTATTGGGATTAATCTATGTGCTAATCAGAACCTAGTCAGTAAAACAGAATTCACTCTAGCTTTTCAAAAAGTAAAGAAAAAAGTGGGAGGTATTTAATAGAGGGAATTGCTTAAACAGGTTTTGAAGTGGCTCAGAAGACAAACAAGAGACAATTGGATACCCCGGAGAATTGCAAGGGCAGGAAGCTGCTAATTTGCATGGAGTTGAGAGACAAAGATGGAGGTGCTATTACTCCGGCGGAGAAGTTGGGGCCTTCAAGAGGGAGCTAGAATTCTAGCAGGCGCCAGACCCTACTCCATATGCAGTGAAGAACCGACCTACAGAAGCCCAAGGGAAAGAGCAGATGCAGCCACTGCAAGACATGCCACGAAGCAAAGAAACTGCCTGTTCGGCCATACTTAAGCCCATGCTAAAGCTTACAAGACGCTGCTGAATGCCATTCTCTGGACTACAGAGTGGAGAGGGGAAGGCTGGTATCTGCATTTGATAGCCATTTATCAGCATAGTTTAGCTATCTGATTCGTCTCAACTACCTTTAAAGGCAGCTCCACAATAATTCAGGAATCCTTTGAAAAGTTTTTTACTGAAATAATTTCATGCTAAGAGTTCAAGAACAGTGCCTCCGTTTTCTGAGATGATGGAAATACTCCATATCTGCACCGTCCGATACTGTAGTTACAAGTCATGGGTGGCCATTGAGAGTTTGAAATGCGGCTAATGTGATTGAGGAACTAAATGTTTTATCTCATTAAATTTTAACTAATTTGAATTTAAAGAGCCACATGTGCATATCAATTACCATAGTTACAGCGCAGATCTAGACAGGATAACCAAGTTGTTTCAAACTAGTTCATCTAGATATCTCTGTAATTTACCTGACATATAATAACGAAAAACTGCTTGATAAATATGTCAAATCCCAGCAGGAAAATATTTATGAAATGAATTATATACTATGTAACTAAAGTAAATTCTTAAGTGGAATTACTCCCCTCTCATTTTCCAAACATTTAAAAGAAATTGTGTTCAGCATTCAGGATGGTCCTTTCCACTCAGAAATTTTTCCTCCGTAGAGAAGTATTTTTTTACTAAATCATTCATTTAATCTTAAAGTCATCAGAGAAAAATATTTTTTTCAGAGTCATTGTATATGTACGCAAAATGGTTTGTGACTGAAACATGCATAGACAAAACCTCAGTGAACAAGAGTTAGGAGGAGAATTGAGAGAGAAGAGAAATATCCAAGTGTCCTGAAATTACAGTATCCGTAATATTTATTTATTATCTTATATTTAGGTAAAATAAAAATGAAGTCTTTTCTGCTGAAAGTTTTTTTTTTTAAATACAGCTTTATTGAGGTGTAATTGATATACAAAGAACTGCGAGTATTTAATGGGTACAACTTAATGAGTTTGGACATGTGCAAAGCACAATCAAGGTCATAGGCAAATCCATCACCTCCCAGCATTTCCTTGCATCCCTTTGTATTTTTTTTTCTTTTGTGGTAGGAACACTTAACATGAAATCTCCCTCAATGAATTGTGAAGTGCCAAAAAGCATGTTGTTAACTATAGGCACTATGTCCTACAGCAAATCTCTAGAACTTATTTTTCTAGCATAACTGAAACGACATCCATTGAGTAACAACTTCCCATTTGTCCCACTCTCCAGCCCCTGGCAACCACTATTGTCTTCTCTGCTTCTATGAGTTTGACTATTTTGGATACCTCATATAAGTGGAAACAGCAGTATTTGCTCTTCTGTGACTGGCTTATTTCACTTTGCATAATGTCTTCCAAGTTCATCCACATTATCACAAATGATAAGACTTCCTTCTTTTTTAAGACTGAATAGTATTCCATTGCATGTAGACACTACATTTTCTTTATCCATTCTTCTGTCAATGGACATTTGGACTGTGTCCAAAAAATAGTCTCTTCAATAAATGGTGCTGAGGGGCTGGCCCCGTGGCCAAGTGGTTGGGTTCGCATGCTTCGCTGCAGGCGGCCCAGTGTTTTGTTGGTTCGAATCCTGGGCACGGACATGGCACTGCTCATCAAGCCACGCTGAGGCAGTGTCCCACATGCCACAACTAGAGGGACCCACAACGAAGAATATACAGCTATGTACCGGGGGGCTTCAGGGAGAAAAAGGAAAAAAATAAAATCTTTAAAAAAAATAAATAAATGGTGCTGAGAAAATTGGATATCTCATGCAGAAGAATGAAATTGGACCCATATCTTACACCACATACAAAAATCAATTCAAAATGGATTAAAGACTTAAACATTAAGACCTGAAACTGTAAACTCCTAGAAGAAAATATAGGGGAAAACCTTCTTAACAATGCTCTTGACAATAATTTCTTGGATATGGCACCTAAAGCACAGGCAATAAAAGCAAAAGTAAACAAGTGGGACTACATCAAACTAAAAAGTTTCTGCTCAGCAAAGGAAACAGTCAACAGAATGAGAAGACAACCTATGGAATAGAAGAAAACGTTTTTGAACCATGTATCCAATAAGGTGTTAACATCCAAAATATATAAAGAATTCCTACAACTCAATAGCAATAAAAGAATCTGATTAAAAAATGGGCAAAAGTCCTGAATAGACATTTCTCCAAAGAAGACATAGACATGGCCAACAGGTATATGAAAATGTACTAAGGTGCTCAACATCACTAATCATCAGGAAAATGCAAATCCAAACCGCAATGAGATATTACCTCACACCTGTTAGGAAGGCTATTATTGAAAAACAAAAGATAAAGTGTTGGCGAGGATGTGGAGAAAAAGGAACCCTTGGGCGCTGTTGGTGGGAATGTAAATTGCTACAGACATTATGGAAAACAGTATGAAGTTTCCTTGATTTATTTAAATGGCCAATCTAAGCTTGCTATTTTATGTTTTTAAGGCTTCCAAAGAAATTAACAAAAAACACACTCCTTAAATAACCCTTGCTCTTTTATTTAAATTCTACAACTGTCTTGTAACTCAATGTTTCATTTTTCCCTTTATGTAATCTCAATCACTTCAGGTGAAAGTCATGATCATTTTGATGCTACCACAAGTATATGGTCATCATCATCCTAAACTATCAAAGCAATAGGGACTTCATTCCCCGCTGGTAGATAAGTGATCCAACTTCAAAATCCATTCAAACTATTGAAGATGTATATTCTTCCTAAAATTATCTATATTTTTCAATGCAGACCCAATCAAAATGCCTTTAAAAAGTACCATGAACAGGGTGAATTAAAGCAACAGAAATGTATTCTTTCATAGCTCTGGAGGCTAGAATGAAATCTAGGTGTGCAGAGTTGATTCTTCCTGAAAGTTCTGAGGGAGAATATATTCTAGACTTTTCTTCAGGCATCTGGTGATTGCCCGCAGCCCTTGGTGTACCTTGACTTGCAGACACATCACTCTCATCTCTGCCTCCGTCTTCACATGGCATTCTCTCCTGTGTGTATTTGAATGCCTCTGTTTTCTCTTCTTATAAGGACACCAGATGTTGGATTAGAACCAACCAATGAATTTTGAGGGGGATATTATTAAACCCGGTACAGGTCATGAGATGTCTCCTGCGGCTATAGCTAACGTTAGATATCTTGACTCTCATGGTGGTTTCAGAAGCTTGTTCAGTTTGTGATAGCACATCGAGCTGTGCAATTTTTCTGTGTGTGCCTGTTATATTTCAACAACTGATTGAAGGGGAGGTGAAAAAATATAATGACACACCAGTGTCATGTGTTAGTAAAGATAAGGAGCAATGGAAACTCTCATACCTTGCTGGTGTGGTTATAAATTACAGACTTTAAAAATTTCTTATTGAAAAATGCACATAGAGGAAAGTGAATAAAGCCCGAGTATAGAGTTTGGATTATCACACAATGAACACACCAGCATCCCATCGAAGAGTAGAACAGTAAAAGTGCTACAAAAGCCCTCTCATGACCACTATCAAGTGATAACTTTCCATTGACTCCATATTTCCAATGACCTTAAGACCACCTCTACCTTCCCTCTCTCTCTCTCTCTAAGGGTGAGATTTTGTTTTTCTTTAATTGAAACGAAAGCGTATGAACTTTTGATCTGGATTTATTTCTGTCAACTCAATGATTGTGAGATTCACCCGTGAGGTGTGTAACAGGGCTTTAATCTTTTTTTATATTACTTTTTAAATTACTATAGATTATTTTATTGTATGATTATTTTATTGACTTGAAGTTGACTAAAATATTTCTAAAGGCACAGTCAGATTCAGCTGTGTGTGTGTATGTGTGTTTTAATTTCCTACCCAACTGGAATAAAATGAACCTTGTTTCCTGATTTGTATCCTCTTTACAAAAATAATGATCTGTAAAAAATTCATGTATTAGCTATTCAGGAAATTTGCATAATGACAGAGTAATAGGTGATATATATAATTACTTTAGGTTCTTTCAGCTATAATAACATTTTAGTTATGCTATGAAATGGGGTTTTTGAGTTGCATAATGTAATATTTATGGGTGAAATGTTAAAATACCTTTAAAAAAATTTGAAAAATTCACTTTCAAATATTCCAGCAACAACAAAAATGTGGTAGAAGGGAAGATGGAACAAGCGTGGCAAAATGTTGACAGTTGTTGAAGCTCAGCGGTAACTACATGAGTGTTTGTCATTCTTTGTTCTTTTTTGGTAAAGGTGAATGGATATAAATATGATGAATTAATGAAAATGTTCTCAATAGGGGAATAAATATGTTGTTTTAATAGTTTTCCCGGTGCACAGTTCTGCATTTGGCAAAAATTACACATTTCTTAAATATTGGAAGAAAACATGAACAAAGTCAAAAAACCCAAAGCCATCGGTCTGCTAAATATCAGCACCTGCTTGTTTATGGTAGAATTATATTGTCACATGATCAACAAATCGGTGGCATGTGGTACATCTGCCAGGACATAGAGACAGTTATATCAATGGGGGCTTTCTTTTGCAAAACTATTCATCATAATGGGTGTTTGCCTTAAATATAAATGCATATTATGTGAGTTGAAATAAAATGCCAAATAAACCCTGGGATTGCATTTCACCTGGGATCCATTAAGCAAATTACATGGAGGTGGTTCATTATGCATTTCTTAAGAAGAATGAGAGAAATAAAGGATCAAACAGCTTCTGCAGTAAAGAAGCCATGTCTTGTTTGTCTCTGTAACACCAAAGCTTGGAGTAGCTCTCAATCTTAGATATAATCACCTAGAAAATATTTAAAAATTAATAAGAAGATGCATATTAGGTCAATTAAATGAGAATTTCTGTGGGACTAGTTTCGGTATTTTTGAAAAGTTCAACATTTGCTTCTAGTAAGATCTAAGATTGAAAATAACTAATCTAGAACTTGAAAATCATTCAGTAAAGGCTTTGCGAATGGATAAATAGTACCCACTATTGTTTTCATGAAGAAGAGTGACATTATATGGAAAGGTAATTGAATTGTACATGCAAGGGTAAGAAATTACAATAAACTTATATAAGTAAGCGGTAATGGTTCAAAACATTTTATTGGTGACAGTAATTTAACACTCAAATTTAAATAAGTAAGAAATATGAACACTTTTTAAAATCATTATTTCGTGGCAGTTTTTAAAAAATAAAAATGCTATGCCAAATGATGATAAGTCAAACAGGATTGAAGTTCCAGAAATGGTCATTGAATTAACCAATGAGATCATTGTATGGTTTAGCAAGAAAAGTTGTTTTGTGTTGGTGAGAGACAGAGAGCAGACTCTAGTGTGATGAGGAATGGATGAAGATGAAGAGGTGAATATAGGATGCTGTGAATGAGATAGAGCACACTGGCAGCCTGAGGGCAAATTCGGACAGCAGGTAAGTTTTGTTGAGCCTGCATGATATTTCGTTTTTGTTGTTTTATTGCCACATTCCCCAGGTTCTCAGAATTCCTTCTGCTCTGTATTTTTATTTACCTGGTCTCATTAACTAATTTGGTCTTATCTGCCCAGACTCTGGAGGATTTGTTTGTGACTTGAGAATTGAGAACACTTGAATGAACATTACTCAGTCATTGGAATTGATAACTAACACCACTTATGTCAATGTGAGTTATCTTTTTCTGGAAAATTCTTACCCAGAAAAATAAGTTGATAAACCAGTAAGTATTCCCACTATTTGCCAACCAATTATATGGACAAAGAGTTTGCTCATATGGGCCAAAGAAAAGTTAGAATATCTGAATGGACTCATAATAATGCTGAGGGGAAAATATATACACGTATAATAGTGTGTGTGATATATTTATATTTTTCTTTGTTTCCATAATAGATCTAGGAAATAACAGTCTCGATTCATTCTATAAAGCTAGTGTAACACATAGAACTGTCTGACAAAATTATTACAATAAAATAAATATGTAGACGTCATTTATAGCCAGCCCTGGTGGTCTAGTGGTTAGGATTCGGTGCTCTCACCGCCATGGGCTGAGTTCCTGTCCTGGTCAGGGAACCACACCACCTGTCTGTTGATTGTCATACTGTGGTGCTGGGCTGTGTGTTGTTGTGAAACTGAAAGCTATGCCACTGAGATTTCAAACATCAGTAGGTGTCACCCACGGTGAACAGGTTTCAATAGAGCTTCCAGACTCAGACAGAGTAGAAAGAAGGACCCAGCCAGCCACTACCAAAAGAATTGGCGATAAAAATCCTACGATTAGCAGCAGAGTGTTGTCTGGTGAGAGGATGGTGCAAAAAGATCGGGCAGGTTTCCACTCTGTGGTACACAGGGTTGCAAGGAATTGGAATCAACTGGACGGCACTAACAAATCTCATTTATAGAAACAGATACATAATATTTGGTCTGTATCGTGACTAAGTATATTAATACATTATTTAATGTAAACTTCCCTTGAATTCATGGTCATAGTTTATTATTAAATATATTATGATATTAAAATTTTAAATATTTTATAGACAAAGATCTGTGGACTACTTTCTTTCTTATTTCTATGCTACTCAGAGTTCTTCTCTCATGTTGTTGTTGGGGCCAGCATACTCAGTTACTGGTGACTGGAGAGAGTAACTAGAAATTATTTAGAAGCAGATGGGGCCAAGCTTGGTAAAGTGAACTAGAATAATTGTGGTTAGTTATGAGGCTTTCAGGACAGACCCCTCTGTAAAACAGAGATATTAATTTTCTACCTCTCCTAATTATATAATGATAATGCTCAAACTTTTATACTAGTTATTAAACTCTTCTGCAAGCCTTATCTCATTAAAATAAATGAAAACTTAGTGTTGCTGTCAGTGCCCAGTGTGATAATGAAGCCATTTATTTACCATAAAACAAGGTCCGTATATAACATATTATTATGAAATCATTTTCTGGCTTGAGTAGCTTGACAAAGCTTGATTCAAAATGTGGAAATCTAATTGTCAACTTTAATGTAGGCTACCAAAAGAAACCCTCAACAGAATTTTTTGGAACATTCTCAATTAGTGCAATTCTACTTTTTCTAGAATTATTAAAACAAACTTTCATGAAACAAATTCTAGTTAGCATGTATTCTGTTAGCATTCAGGAATGAAGAGAAGAATATGGGAAATGCATAAAGGAAAAGTTTAAGGGGACAGGTGTGACCAGGGTGGCTTGGGCTGTGTCATACCCAAGGCGAGCTGTACTACAAATGTGAGCCTAGCAAGACTAAGCTCAGTTTCTCCTGTGATTAGATTAGGGACAATAGTACATTACTGCTGTGTATGTGTGAAATAATGCATGTTAAAAATCCTTTAAAAAACCGTTATGTGCTATACAACCATTAGATGATATTATGTAAACAGTGAATGTTTTATTAATAACTGCCATCTTGAACCAATGAAATCATGACACATTAAATATGAAAATGCCAACATTGTCAGCAAATGTGTTGACACTAGAAATTATGATAGATATCTATTTTAAGTTTTTAAAAAAATTTCCCTAAAAAGAGGTTATAGTTATCCACCAGGGTTAAACCAGAAAAAATGTCCAGTATCCAAGGAGACAAAATAGCACCTAGGTGACACTAATTACTAAACAAGGAGGAAGAAAAATAAATGCAAGAAATGAAAAATAAAACACCCTGCTTTCCTGCACATCCCTCAGTGAACAGCAGAGAATTCTTGTAATTTCAAGAGGCATATTCCCAGAAAAAGAAAGTCCTGTACTTTTCTTCTTCTGATTCTTAAATGTTTCAGCTTTTATCAGGAGAATATAAGATTGATGAATGCTTTTATAGTTTGCTATTGATTTTGGCCATTTCAGCGCCCATTAAAAGTGAGATGCATCCTGACTGTTATTTCCACTAAGCCATCCTGGGTCTTGTAAATGAAATAAGCAGTCTGGCCTGTATCTGCACTCTGGAGGTACAGGCCAGGATAATGGCAGTAATGAATATTCCCTTCTGTTTGGGTCACATTTGAGTCTATCTGAACTGCTCTATAGACCTCACAGGTCTGTTGCACGAACCAAGCAAACTTGGAAAATATTAGAACTGTTACTCCATGTAGAACATTATTTTTATTAATATTATAGACACACATCCACAGATACTGGAATAAAGATTACAGCTCTCAGTTCTTTAACATTACCTAAAGGAACCTTTCCCAAAAGTTAATTTTAAAAGCCTCTTCTAAGCTGTATTTTTTTTTAAAGTAGAGAGAGATTCAGAAATTAGCAGAATAATTCAATAGGAAAAGACCACATATTGAGAAGTCAGAAATTCTTATCAATAAGATATTATAATCCAATTAATTATTTGATATTTATATATATAACTTAAAATGTATGAAAATAGATATTGGAGGCAAGAAGTGGTCAAAGTTTGCTTCACAGGCATAAAAGCAGACGCGTTTGTTGAAAAAGTGTCTTCAGAAAATCCATTTTTCCGTGATGTCTCAGACAACCAGCTTCTATAACTCTCCTTACTTAAACAAATCTTCAGACTAACAGGACTTCCAAATAGGACTGAAATAGAGTAACTTTTCCTCTAGACTCAAGGGCTAAATATAGCTGCATCAAGTTCCAAATGATTAATTAACATGAGTTTAGACAGTGAATTTCCTACTGAAGAAAACTCTCATCAGCATGCCCATCTTACCTGTCTTCTTTCATCTCCTTGGGCAGGCTCAAATCTCTCTCCACCTTCTTATCTCCTGCAGAAGTCTACTTTCCTAGAATGGTAACCCAGGTTTGAAACACTTGGATGCATCAGTCTAACTAATCACCTTGTCCAACCTGACATGAAGATTGCCTAGAGGGATCAGAGGAGAATTTATCAATGATTTCTGCTTCTCAGGTCACTCATTGGTACTGCACACCCCCCAATGTAGTCACATAATATTCTGAACTTCAGTCACAATATACCTATGAGCTGTGTAAATTAGAAATTGACTTACAGTACTTGCAAGTAATGACTTTTATTCTCCAGGTTCCTATTCGCTGTTCATGATAATGACTCTTGTCCCAATGTGATTACAGTCTCCTCAAGAGATGGGACAATGTCTATTCTACTTCACCTGGTACGGTAAACTAGTACACTAACATGCAAATTAGAAGGACTTAGTGACTATGTGATGTAAACACATAGTATTCACTTAATTTAGATTTCAGGATAACAAACTATTTTATTCTGATATAACAATTACCATTATTTTTGAGTAATCATTTTGTGGGATTTACTGTAGATTTAAATATGGTTTAAATCTTGATTTTTCTGCAGAAAATAAAATTTATTCTTTTGATCTGAATTATTCAGAAATGCACAACTTGTCCACTTTATATATAATATGTTTACTAAGCTTCACATAGTCTCAGAATGAAATGGTCAAAAGGAGCCTTGGAGGCTGGCAGGTGAGATTAAAAAGGAAAGTCAAGAGGCAATCACACCAGAGTGATAATTAATGCACAGAAAGGTGGATGCTTGGAGGCAGGAAATCAAGCCCTGAGGGTATCACTGAGATGAGATGAGAAGCAGGCAGCTGACACTGGAAAGGCTTAAGTATATCACATGAGGTAAAACCTTCCAGTTTGGGGACAATACTTGTTTTTCTGGTAGCTTGAGGTACACTGTTCCATATGGTTTCCATATAAAGCTCAGTTGGCTTGATATGCTTTTTTCCTCATTCAATATCCTGTGGTATTTGATATCACTTACTTGTGAGGTATTCCTTGATAGACTTGTACTAACTTCAGATTCAAACATTAATTTTCCCTTCTCATCTTTCTCTCTAAATTGCCGTGGTATTCTAACCGTATTAAAACTGGGCCTTAAACCAAGGGACTCATCAACAGAACCAGGCGGGGTGAAAAGAGCAGCAGAAGCTGAGCTTGCTCTTGCTGGTGGAGGTGCATGAATGCAAGGGAAATGAAACAAGAGAAAACATCTCTACTGGCTTAGGGGCATTCTTCTTAAAATAAAACATTGAAGCCAGTCCTAAAGATTGAACACAGTCAACTCTTCCTGAGAGGTAGTCATAGCCAAAAATCCCATTAAATTTGCCATTTTAGCCTTCACATTTTACTTAAATACTAAGCACTTTATATATGCTATTTTTGCCCTCACAACAAGCCTAGGATATCAGCAATTAACTTTTACAGATTTTACAGATAAGAAAACAGACGCAATGAGCATAAGTACACTTGCCTGAGATCTCATAAGAAGTAAGTGTCAAAGCCAAGGTTCAAACCTAAGCTGTCTTATTCTGAGTGCATGTTTTTACTCACAACTCCAGGTCCTCCCTGATGAAGTTGTGACATACTATTCATAATACCACTTCATAATTATGTTTGCATGATGCTTTAGGACAAAAAAATGAAAGTTATCAAATGCCTATGAAAATCTATATATTTACTTGGCTCATTTATTCATTAATTTGTCCAATAATTTTAGGTAACTGGCTTTGTGTTAGCCATTGTGCTATAGCCTGGAAATTCAGAGATGAAATTACCTGTTTTCTATTCTTGAGTCTATAGGAATAGAAGAAATAGATAGCATTCTCTACTGTTCATAGTAAATACTGGAAATAGAGAATTTTTAAAAATGAAGAATTTTTTTCTTTAGAATTTTATTTTAGTTTATATCACAGAAGGGGCAACCAGAATGGACTACACATCTCTGTTTATTTTTAAATGAGAATAGTGACAAAGTGTCACAGAATCCAGAGAAATAAAGTGTTCATAAAAGAGTATAGCATAACTGAGTAAAGTCTCCATGATAAATTGTCAATGTGGCCCATTTTTACCCAACACTGTGGACTGTCACAGAGCTTTCTCTACTGGGACAGTGGGTCCAGGCAGTCTTCCCCAGCGATACATGTTTTCCCCAACCTGGGGTCTCCATTCACAAATCCTGGGGTGTTTTGACTAGGGAGGGAGGCAGCCTCCGTGGTTCTTGAACAAATACAAAAATTCCATGGCTTTATACTTAAATCCACGTGTCCAGTATCATTAGGTAAAATCTAAGAGGTTGTGAGCACTTGCTTCCACACAAACATCGCCTCACTGGACTGCTACTTAGTGACATGTTTCCTGTACTGTTGTTGCACTTGGCAGGCTTATAGCCTGACTATACTTTCCACCAAGATTACTGATGAGGCAAAGACAAAGAGACATAACGTGCTGTTTGTTCCATGGACCCTTACAAAGAAGGAGGACACAGCTGCAGACCGGAGAAGAGTAGGCAAATTAGGTCGTATTATAAGAAGCAGAATTTAGTTGTTAGAGTGCTTCTGCCTTTTATACTTATCAACTAATCTTGTGCTGAATTTTCTTAGCGTTATGACGTTCTATCATCATTTCTTTTTTGCTGGAGAGTATCTACTGACTCACATTATTTGTTTGCCTCCTTGAGTCTGTTGAAGATTGTATTGATCAGTATTGCAGGCTCCCCTGAAACTCCTTGGAGCGGCGTGGTGGGTAGCATTCACCCAATGAACTGCTTTATGGTCTGTAACGAGGCAGATGGAATGCTCAAGAACACAGACTGGATTATCAAAAAGATGTGAATTTAAATTCTGCTCTTACACTTACCAGCTTTTGCAAGTGATTTTTTTTTAATCTAAATCTATTTCTTCTTCTGGGAAACGATACTGAAGGATCTTGCCTCAAAGAGTTGTTAAGGAGAATTAAGCGAGATAACTAATGAAAGTAATTAGCCCAAAGTCAGGCACCTATTAGCCATACAAACATTAAAATGCATGTGACTATATTGCATCCATATTAATATATTTGCATTCATACCTAGGGGGCTGTAAAGTTAGGGCCTGGATTTCTGATGTATGCATTTACACATACGTACTACGTCTTCTTGGAGTTATATATCTCTATTCTCTGCAATGAAGTCAAACAAAAATCCATTTTCTGTCAGGGCAGAGATTAACACTGCGGCATTACAAACCATTTGTAAATACGGTTTTGCATTTCTGTCTTGAGCATCCTAAACTGGTACTAGAATTTTCTAAGTTGTGTGTTTTCCGAAAGGCAACATTAAAATATTAGAAGAAATAAAATAAGAATGAGTTTTTCTAAATTGAAATTGGAACTTTCTGTCATTTAGGGGGTAGCGAAGTATAAAGAAGTAAAATTTTGACAGACTTTCAAAACCTTGAAAACTAGGATTACAGTACTTCCATTTGAAGTAAGAGAAGAAATGGACTCAGGAAATGGGAAAAGAATACCAAACTGGTAAACTTCCATTGCAGAATGAAATAATAATGGATAACGAATGATGATTTGCAATACTTTAAAATCTTATAGCATGAATCATGCATTGTGATTTGAGTTTTCTGATTAAACTATTATTATTGTATACTATAATATGATTGGACTGAACCCAGCTCTTGCCAACTGAAAGAAAGACTAATTAAGAGAACGAATATACTAAGCAAGTTATGAGAGTTATATTATGTTAGGAGAAAAAAGAATACTAGCCCTTTAAAATTGACCATTTACAAATTGTTGTATGCCATTTGCAAATTGTTTTTATCTATTGATTAAGACAGGTTTCCAAAACTGTAGAGGAAAGTTGAATCGACCTTTGGCTAAATTAGTGTATGAATAAAATGTATTTTACACTTTTAACTTCACAACCATCCTAACATGAAATTATTTTATTAATTCACATTAACTTCCTTGTTAACACAAATTTGAATGGTTTGCTAGGTTCATTCATGGGCTATTTTGTGAACCCAGTTTCTTAGTTTAATATTTAAATCCAAATCTCTGAACTTCTGAATTCTGCAACACAGTATATGACCTGAAAGTTTATCTTTAGCATACATTTATGAGGAAACAATTTTGTTGTGCCAAAATCCATTGTAAAATACTATTAGTTAAAAATCAGGTCTCCTTTAAATTCAAAATAATTAGTTTAATTATCTTTGAAAGAGAAAATGATAGTGACATTCCTAATTGGGAGAGTTTAAGAATTAACATTTTGGGTACCATCAGAAAGATTTTACTTGTGTTTTTGAATGGGAACAGATTTCTAATGCATTATTTACGCAGCAGACTGTACCCACTCCTTCTGTGCTCGCTCAGTCTTTTTCATCAATGCTCACAGAGCTCATTTTTCAAAATACATATTATTTTTCCCAATAAATCAAGCAAGCTCTACGGGAGCATATTTCATCCTTTCATGTAGAAATAGTACAGGGAAACAATATTTAAAACTTACTGAATGTAACTGATAAACTCTCATCAACTGCTGTAGATTTATAATTATCGAATTATGGTTGTTTTCTGAATCATGTTTTCTCTTATCCAAATACCATTGATTGTTTCAAACTCACACTTTGCATTACAGTCATGTGTCACTAACAACGGGGATACGTTCTGAGAAATGTGTCATTAGGTTATTTTGCCGCATGAACATCATGGAGTGCACTTACACAAACCTAGATGGTATAGCCCACTACACACCCAGGGTATATGGGCTTAATCTTATGGGACCATCGTCGTATATGTGGCCAGTTGTTGACTAAAACATCCTTATTGCAGCATATGACCATAGTTTTATTAGCCCAAACTGGATTCTAACATTTTATAATCTTTCCTTTCTTTCAGTAAATCACATTAAACTTACTGTATTAGTGCACTTACCTATCTAGCATTCATTCCATTATCTTTTCCAGAAGCTAGACTCCTTACACATTTTCTCCATTGTTTCAGAATCACTGAGTAGCTGACAGTATCTAAAGCATATTAAGATCTTCTTATAGGCACACACAACCTTGGTGTCCAAGACGATTCATTGTTGACATGTCATCCACTCACAGGGTAACAAAACAGAAGAAAAGAAATATAGCATAAAGAAATAATGTAGTGACCGAGTTAAATACTAAAAATAGTTAATGTTTATGGTCCTTATTGTGTGGCAGACAATAAGGGAAAGCTTTAAAAAATTATCTAATTTACTTCTCATGATGAACCTATGATGTAAAATTTTTTTCTCATGCTTTTTTGAATGAGGAAACTGAACAGAGAAGGAAGTAGTTTGTGCATGATCATGGTGTGAGAGAGATAAATCTACAAATCCAAACCCGGATGCTGAATCTGACCTCAGACCCCACCAATTTACCACTGTACTAAATTGCCTTTTAAAAGAAAAATGAGTATTTTAATTTCCTTAATGACTTAATGTGTTCACCTTATTTTTCATCCTTATTCATTTTTCAATGAGTTGATCTTAATGTCCACTCAGATTGTCCATCTAAAACTATAGATGGCTCCATTTGTTTCTGTGTCACCGTTAGGAACATTTCAAATCAGAAAGAGAATTGAGATGATAGAACGTCACAAGGTGCTTTCATAAACACCTCTTGTTTTATTTATCACTAATGTGATGGTTTAGTCAAGTTAGAAACACCGAGCTTTAGATAAAAAGATGAGACGGGATAATAAATTTGGCACATTGAAAGATATTCATTTGGGGAATTAATTTACAATGTTGAAAACATAATTACAGTCTGATTGAAATACATTTTTTTCTCTTATTGACATTTACTTTGAATTTATTAATTTCAATGCTTATTACATGCTGATTACACTCTCTTTCTGGAAGAAATAAAATTTAAAGTGCCTTGCATTGTGTTCATCATTTTTTATGCAGAAATTGTAGCTTTGACATGTACTTGAATCCACTGTACCTTCTCTCCAGTTTCTATTTTAAGTTGATAGTGTTTGGGAGGAACAAAAAAAAGACACTCACTTGCAAATCAGTCCTTGAAGGATGAGAGCATATTTAAAGTGTCATAAGTGGTATATCTACTGTGAAATCTTTACTTTTAATGAAATTACTGATGTGCCACATGAATCCTGGAGAAAACGTTAACACACATATGTGCAATTCGTAAATAGCTTACAGCGATTTCCTCTTGTCACTTGAAACTGATAATTGAGTAAATTGTTTATTATTATCTTGTAGCTCAATTGATTTAATAGACCTTAGAGAGGGCATAAAAAGTTAAAGCAAACTTCCTATTTCTTAGATTGAATTCTCCCAGAACCTCCGCTTCCTTGTACTATACATACGGAAAATGTCTTTCATATGCAGTACTGCTTTGGGACTTTAATTCTTCAAGTGAGCAATGAATCTTTTTTAAAATTTTTATTTATTTATTTTTATTTTTATTTTTTGGTGAAGGAGATTGGCCCTGAGCTAACATCTGTTGCCAATCTTCCTCTTTTTTTTCTTCCTCCACAAAGCCCCAGTATGTGCTTGTATATCCTCGTTGTAGATCCTTCTAGTTCTTCTGTGTAGGATGCCACCACAGCATGGCTTGATGAGCAGTGCATAGGTCCATGCCAAGGATCTCAACTGGCGAACCCCGGGCTGCCCCGAGAGGAGCACTCGAACTCAACCATTTGACCACAGGCCAAGCCCTGTGATGAACCTTTTGAGCTAAGGCATCACATTGGCACTTGACAGCTGATTCACTCTTCCACATTTGACTTTCTTACACATTGTATGTGTGTGTATGTACACATACAGAAAATGATATGCAATATAATACATGATGATGTGTCACTGGCATTAAGGATTAAAAATAATAAAGTTGACTAAGAGCTCAAGTCTTCAGCAAATGATTTGAAAAGCTGGTGGGCAGACCCTGTTGCGGCCTGAGAAAATGGAAGTCATTCTAGGAAGAACAGCATAAATAAAATCCTGAAAACAGATTCAGGAAAGAAATAGCAGACAGGATTGAACAGTGGTGAAAACAAAGGAAAGCCATATCTACTACTTTTTCATAATAAAAAATAGATTCAATGTTCTTCATTTGATCATCAACCCTGTTGTTTTTATAAAACATAAAATTAAGAATCACCAACTATACAAAGGCATACAGAGGGAAGGAAAGTTTCCTTACACCTGTTCCCCTGGATCACCACGGTCGGGGTTTTGGAGCACATTCTGCTTGGCCTGTACTTCTTTCTCTGTAGGACCAGGGTTGACAACAATGGAGAAGAATAAGGTGGGGCTCCAAACTTGGAAAATTTTGTTATTTTCTCCCGAAGCCAAGTAACCACAAGGATGAGCAAGCAGGGACATAACTTAAAGCTGTCTCAAAGATTTGTGTTTTTCTTGAACATAGATTTCAGAAAGCTTTCTTGCATTTTCACAATATTCTCAGAATTTTAGCTGCCTTCAAATATCATTGAATGGTGGGAAGGTAAGGGGTGAGCTGCCAGTAGGAGGAATAAGAAAATCTGCCTCAAATCTATAGGTAAAATTCCGAGATACGTTTTTATTTCTCAGCATTCAGTCATCTTTCCTACTTATTGGTAAGCATTCAATGATTTGGGACTTACTTGACATTTTAGCTTCTAGAATATAGTATGATACTTCTGTCCTCATCAGATAGATTTAAACAATTATATGATTGCATGCATCAACTAGGGGGAAGTCCTAAAGTTTCCCAAGGCCATAAGGAAGTGCAAGTTATAAAATAAATAACCCATTTAGTAGAGGACAAGAATAGACAAGAGAATATTACCCAATTCAACACACAAGTAAATGCAAATGCATAAATGCACATTTGCATACATATTTTTCAGCTCATACTCCATATATGGTTTTATATCTTCCTTGTTTGCTTTTTCCATTCAAGAAATATAAATTTGCGTCAGCATTTTAAATAAACCTAAGCTCTAATTTATGGATATAATAATTTATTTTTCTAATTCTATTCTAATAAACGTCACATATTTAACTTTCCGTATTATAAATGATACTGCAATAAACAAACTTGTGTATCATAATTTGAACCCTTATCTCATAAATTTCCTTAGATAAAGTGTTAGAAATAGCTTGCCACATCAAAACGTTAGATTATTTTAAGATTTGTGAAATATATTGCAAAATTCTTGTCCCAAGTACCAAGTCACTATTCACTCAATGCATCTAAGAGTGCAATTTTCTTTCAGCCTTGACAAGAGTGAGTAGTTAAGAAATAGTTAAGAAACTATTATTTCTTCATTTTACTTACCTGAAAAGAAATGTTTTAATGGCATTTTAAACATATTACATAATTATTTTATCACAATATTATTTATACTAATTATAAATTGGAAAAAGCTTAAAGGTCTAACAATACAGAAGTAGATATATAATTTTCAGTGAAGCCATAAAATGGAATATCATACAGTTGGTGCAAATCTTGTCCTTGAAACATATTGAATTTAGTAAAATCTCTCACATAAATGGAAAAAGGATGAGCCATCATCATCAATGGATATATGAATATTTATATATGCTTATCTCATCCACTTCTATATGCCATTTACTGAAGGCAATATACCAATTTGATATCTGAATAATAATATTACAGGAAATTTTTACTTCCATTTTTATCCTTCTGGGATTTTGAATTTTCTACGTTAATTAAAATCCCTTACGGAAAAATACTGAAATATTTTATATGCAGATTATTTTGTATTTATGTCTCCACTTTGGAAGGTAACAATAATACATTGTTTAGCAGCATGTGTTTATGAGATTGTCATTCTGAATAGTCATGAGTTTGATATTAAGGATATTTAACTTCTGTTCATATTTATGGACAATTTATGTCATTTTCTGTGAATTTCTCTTATGAGTTTTTTGTCCTTTTTTCTACTGTGGTGTTTGTCTTGTTTGTTTTCAAAGAGTTTAGAATATAGGAAAGTAGTAATCTTTTTTCATTTGTCTAATTCTGTTGTTTGGCTTTTAATTCTTCACAGTGTGAAACTGGAACCCATAAAACTGTGTGAATTTTAGTACTACTGCCTTCATGTCTGTTTCTTGCCCTTGTCCTTTTCCAAGGTGAATGAGTGGTAGGAGAAGACATTGATCCTGATAGCCCCATTTCTAAGCCACTGTGTCATCTGGCTTCCTGCTCGTTTTGAAAATATGTGACACTGGTTGGAGAAGGAAAGGAGGGAGGGAATCAGAATGATGGTTTTCGTTCATTCACATGCAGCTGCATTCATCATTATCAGTGTTGTTGCTTTGGTTGTTCATCAGAGAACTCCAACAGATATTTTAGGCTCCAGGGTAAGTGTGTTGCTTCATAAATGATGGACTGTGTGTGTGTGTGTGTATATTTTTTTTGCCTAGATGGAGCATGCTTTTGCTAGCACTGTCATTCAGAGTGATTCAGCGGCTAGAAGAGTTTGGAGAAAGAGAATTTATGTTTTAGATCAAGATAATTTTACTTATAAAAAGGTGTGAAATGTCATTTAAAACATGTTACTAACAAAATAGTTCAAGAATAGTGAAAATAGAGAATAATGTAATGACCATCTATGTAAGCAATAGTTAGCTAAATCAAATACTACCACTTACCATGTTTAATTCTGATTCTTTTGAAAATAAAACATTAACATTTTAATGAAGTTTGCATATATATTCATCTTCAATCCAATATTCCTTAATTCATTCTAAATAGAAACAATCTTAAATTTAATGTTTATAATTCCAGCACGTATTGTTATAGTTTGCATCAGTAATCAACATATAGCATGTTGCACGTTTAATACCTTATTTAAATACAATCCTACCAAATGTATGTTATGAAGCTTCCTTTAAGAAGTCACAGCAATATGCTTATGAGCTAAATCCATGTTGATAGATCATTCAGGCTTTTTTTGGGCATTTTTTTTGGAAGATTAGCCCTGAGCTAACATCCGCTACCAATCATCTTTTTGCTGAGGAAGATTGGCCCTGACTTAACACCTGTGCCCATCTTCCACTGTTTTATATGTGGGATGCCTGCCACAGCATGGCTTGATAAGAGGTGCGTAGGTCCCTGCCCGGGATCCAAACTGGTGAACCCCAGGCTGCCAAATCAGAGCATGTGAACTTAACAACTACTCCACCAGGCTGGCCCAGATAGATCTTTCATCTTGAACTGCTATAGGGAATTCCATTTGTTCACAGGCATTTAAGACTTTTCCAGGTTGTTTTCCTTTTATTAACCGCATTTTGGGAAGCTCAGTTGTGCATGTCTGCATGAGCACATGTGCATGACAGTCCCTAGAGCATATATCTCACAGTGAAATCTCCGACCTGGAGGGAGTGTGTCTTCAGAGCTGATCCATATTGCTGAAGGATTCCCACAGCGGTGATACAGCAGAGCCATGGAAGCGCATGGAAGTTTCCTTCCCCATCAAACCACCAGCCTAGTTTAACTTGCTTGTTCTTAGCTGACTTAGATGTTTTGTCAATAGATGACTTTGAAATGGCATTGCACTGATGTTTTAATTTTCATTGCTCTGGAAAACAAAGCATTTCTCAAGTGTTTATTGCCCATTGGTTCATGGCATTTACCCATGTCTTTATTTTTTTCTATTGGACTGTTAATCTTTTGCTATTTGAGTTTCCAAATGATCTTCACATATTCTGCATTGTAATCAGGTGTAAGGTTATAAACACTTTCTCCCATCTATGCTTTCTTTTACCAAATTTTATGATGTATTTTTATGGTACAGGATATTTTTAATTTACTGTAATTGTATCTTTCAATCTTATTTTGTGAATTTTGTGTCTACTTTAAGAAATTTCTCTGTACTTCAGACTATTTTCTCCCAAATGTTTTAAAGTTTTGCTTTTAATATATATGTTTTTATTCACCTAAACCCAATTTCATATACGATGTAAAATAGGGCTTCGATATTACTTTTCTTTTTATGGCCAAAGCTCCCTCTTTATTTTTTTCTCCCCAACCCCCCTGGACATAGCTGTATATCCTGGTTGTAAGTCCTTCTAGTTCTTGTGTGTGGGATGCCACCACAGCACGACTTGTTGAGCTGTGTATAGGTCCACACCCAGGATCCAAACCTGCGAGCCCCAGGCCACCAAAGCAGAGCACGTGAACTTAACCTCTATGCCACCGGTCTGGCCCCTCAATATTACTTTTTAATATATGACAAATTTTTTAAATGACTTGTGGGGCTGGCCCCATGGCATGATGGTTAAGTTCGGCACTCTGCTTCAGCTGTCCTGGTTCACGGGTTTGGATCCCAGGAGTGCACCTACATCACTCATGAGCCATGCTGAGGCAGCAACCAACAGACAAAATAAAGGAAGATGGCACAGATGTTAGCTCAGGGCTAGTCTTCCTCAGGCAAAAAGAAAAAAACAAACGAGGAAAGTTGGCCGCAGGTGTTAGCTCAGGGCAGATCTTCCTCACCAAAAATAAATGAATAAATAAATAAATAGGGGCCGGCTCCGTGGCTGAGTGGTTAGGTTTGAGAGCTCTGCTGTGGGGCCCAGGGTTCGGATCCTGGGCTCGGACATGGCACTGCTCATCAGGCCACGTTGAGGTGGCATCCCACATCCCACAACTAGAAGGACCTGCAACTAAGATATACAACTATGTACTGGGGAGTTTGGGGAGATAAAGCAGGAAAAAAATAAATCCAATAAATAAATAAATAAATAAATGAATAACTTGTTATTGGTATAGTAACACTTTTTAACTAACTTTATTCCTTTCTGTTCCACAAAAATTTTATGATCAGGTTGTCACTTTGAGGAAACACATTGAATTTTTATCAGATTTAACCAAAGTAAAGATTAATTTGAGGTAAATGTGTCCTTTTAATATTTAATCTTGATAGGTAGAGTATAAATTTTAATTTATTTAGGAATTTTTATATGTCTTTAAATAAAGTCACAATTATTTTATTAATAGTTCTATACAGTATTTTCCCATTTTTACTTATTGGCAGCTCATAGTTTTTGCTTCTCAGCATTTTAAAAATGTATGTTTTCTATCTTGTATTACCAGCACATAGAAACAAAATTTATTTTCAGTCACAGCTAAATTTTACTTTTAATAGTTTATGTGTGTAAATTTTCTCATATTAAGTTTAATCACATACATTTGTCCATTTTCATTTTTTTGTAAATGAAAATTAATTGAATAGGAGCAATTTCATATTTTTCATTTTCTGTCTGTGTGATTAAATCATCAATGAAAAATCAGCAGTTTCTTGCTTCAGCTCAATCTACATATTTCTTTCCACAAATCATTGAGTATGTGATTTAGGGTCAATTTTAGGTATAATTCTCTATGAAATTGTCCCTTTCATGTAAATTTTTTATATTGGCTTGTCTATTCTTGTCAAGTATTCTTTTCTTATGTAAAATCTGTGTTCAGCTACAGTTTGTCTCGCCTTTTACTCTGTATTTCTTATTTGTGCTCTTTGATTTTATTAATCAAATGTGCTGGAAGTTCATTTTAGTTTTTGGAGAATGTAGGTAATTTTCTATTATAGGTTTTTTTTAATTGCAGGCATTCCCACTCTTATCTTTACTGTATCTCCAATGCTGCTTCTTTTCTGTTTTCTAATCTCTTTGCTTGAATGTTCAGCCTTTAGCTTTATTTCTTTTATCTTTTCTGTTACAGTCACGTAGAGCAGAAAACTTCCTTACAAATATCACTTAAGGTTGATCTCTCAAATTTTGATGTATAATGTATTACCATTAAATACTAAGTATGTCATTGTTTTCATGGTATTGTTTAGTATAATCTAAGAGTTATTTTGAAGTAATTTTATTGGCTTACTTGTTTCCATGGATACATAAAGTAAAAAGTATCTGTAGAGACAGTTTAATAATTTTCTTAACACTAAGTTGCATTAAGTCAGAGAACACGATCATCATATACACTTTTTTAATAAAGGCTAATATAGGATTCTGCAAGACATTGAGGAATGCGCTCTTCAAGAACGTTATTCTAAATTGGTTTTTGTTTGTTGATTATCTTTTTGTTGTTATTATTGTCTTTATTATTAGAGCAAGTAAGAGTACTATTACTTTCCTAGTTGTAGAGAAAAGAAAGCATTTCTATGGATTTTCCCCCACTGCGTAATTCTTGATCTCAGTCGTGCGTATCTCCAAGTAAGGATAATATACCTAGAGTTTGTGATAATCACGATGTTCAAAGATTATCTCACTATCTGCATTTATTTAACTCTTAAGTAGTATAATTATCTTGTGTTGTCGATATTTCCACAGTACAAATTGAAAGGCCAGGTGAACTCTTGACTTCACAGGGAGGGGACTGCTGTGGAGGAACCTGTCCATCTAAGAACTGCTGGGATGACCCTTCACTGCCTGGGAGCAGTAATTTCCTAGATTATATTTAGCTTCAAGGTAATCTCTAAGAACTTAATGTATTTGTGGCATAATACGTGCAAGTAAGAGTAACTTCTGGCTCATTAAAGAAGAAATGTATTTATTGGAAAGCTTATGAGGTTATTATTAGCATCTTCTTGAAGTTTGGAAGAGTTTTGAAATCAGACACCATGTGTAAAACCAACAAACAAAAACCCCACTCCCCAAAAAAGAAAAACAAACAAAAAACCCAGTCAGTGAGACTTGACAGTACCTAAGTTCAGTTACGAATTTTTATCCTAAGAAGACAAGAAGATAAAATACTGTTCTTTATCTAGCTAGAGCTAGAACTGAGGCAAAACAATGAACTCTATCTTCATTTAGAAAAAAAGAAAGAAAGGGTCTTTACTCAAAGGAAGATGACTAGACATGTAGAACCTACCGGTGCTGAAACAAAAGAGATTCGATCCAAACCCAATGCATTCCAATTCATGCACAAAGAGTATCAACAGGCCAATTCAGGTGGCCATGGTAATACAAAGAAAAGACTAGAGAATTCACCTGTGGACACTTCTGAAGGAAGGTGAAGATGGAATGTGTCCACGTCTTTTATGTGGTGTGTACACACCGTGCCAAGTCTGGCGGCCTGGGTTTATATCATTGCTTCAAGCAAGAAGTAATTCTAATTTATATCAGTGGCATCTTATGAAATAAATAGGATTATATTTTCATCCTTCCAACCTCCCTATAGTAAAATTAGCATTGAAAAGGCCAGTTTTCATCCACTTCCTGGCTGTCTTATTTCTTTTAATGTAATTGGGAAAGGAAAAAATATTTCATTTTTGATTGGAAAAAGAATGAATTTGGCATTTCCATATAGTAAAGTAAAGCTTTAAGTGAGTTGTGTATCTCTTCGAGATTCATCAAGCCTTTCTAATATGCATGGCCCCAAGTTCCTCCTCGGTCTAAATAATTTTAATTAAGCAATTCTACCTTCTGTAGCTGTCATTACCGGGAGATAATTGCATCAGTAATGAAGCATTCGGTGGACGCTAAACAAACAGCAGGGTTAATTATCTGGCAGTGACGTCTGTTGTGGAAGTGCAGAGCTGGCCTTCCATGTTTCCTAGTCCCCTGCAGCACCTCTTAGCAAATTATGATAATCCTCATTCAAATACATTGTGCAACTGCCGTTGCTATGCCCCACACAGGGTCAGATCAAGTGATCGCAAACCTCATTTAAATATAATAACTGTGAAGTATGCTTTTACAATTAGCCTGCTTCTCTTGGGCAGCGTGTTTCCTTTCTCTTATTTAGTTGTTCCTTCCATTTTAAATTTTGGAATAACTCTCCAAATTCTGCAGCTTGGTTGGTACCGGCAGAGCTGACAGCAAAGATATATTTGGCTTGGAGACACAGTCCAGAAGGTTTATATGATGCAATATATAATCCCACAGCTTATCTGATATTTTTACATTCACTCGGCTATTGTTTTTTCCCTCCTTTCCATCCTGTCAATAAATCTATTTGTCCTGGGTTACCTGATGAATCAAATTGTTTTCAGGAAGCACTCAATTGTATTTTACATTTAGGTGCATTTTGCATTTAATTGCATTCACTCACTTTTATGTTTTAAAAATGTAATTGTAATTGTAAATGTTTTTATATAGCAAAAAATGATATTTGAAATTCATATCAAAACAATTTCTTTTTTTTCTTTCTGAGGAAGATTAGCCCTGAGCTAACTATTGCCAGTCCTCCTCTTTTTTTTTGCTGAGGAAGCCTGGCCCTGAGCTAACATGTGTGCCCATCTTCCTCTACATTATATGTGGGATGCCTACCACAGTGTGGCATGCCAAGCAGTGCCATGTCCACACCCTGGATCCGAACTGGTGAACCCCGGGCCGCCGAGAAGCAGAACATGCGAACTTAACTGCTGCACCACTGGGCCAGCCCCCAAAACAATTTCTTTTTAAAGGTAAGAATGAAATATTAATAAAAATAATCTTGAGCTAAGATGATTTGCTCTTCAATCTAGAGAAATGTCAGAAGTCTTTTGTTTTGTTAGATTATATTTGCTAAGATTCTGAGCATAATTTTTAAACTATTTTCTTAGATCATTGAATTCTTTTGTTTTTAAATTTTCTAAACTCTTGCAGAATTTTGGACACTATAGTTGGATTCCTATTATTTAAATATACCAAAATATAAATAGAAGATAACTCAATTTACATTAGAAGGCATTCAGCAAGTGGTATAGTCTTCTTTCTTCTATTCTTTACTCTGTTTGTAAAAGTCAATGTAATATCTATATGTACTGTGTAGATAACTGGGGCCAGCACAGTAGCATAGAGGTTAAGTTCACACACTGCACTTTGGCAGCCCAGGGTTGGCAGGTTTGGATCCCAGGTGCGGCCCTATCCACCTCTCACCAAGCCATGCTGTGGCAGTGACCCACATAGACAATAGAGGAAGATTGGCACAGATGCTTGCCCAGGGACAATCTTCCTCACCAAAAGAAAAATAAATAAATTTAAAGAAAAGAAAAAAAAAAAAGAAATGCTGAACAACATAAGGGTAATGACTAAAAATGTATTCATATGGATGGCATTTGAAATATTATTTTGCTTTAAGCATCTATTCTTTTCTTTAATCTTTTTCTTTTTTTTGGTGAGGAAGATTGGCCCTGAGGTAACATCTGTGCCACTCTTCCTCTATTTTGTATGTGGGATGCCACCAAATCCTGGGTTGACGAACAGTGTATAGCTCCACACCTAGGATCCAAACCTGCGAACCCCAGGCCACTGAAGTGGAGTATGCAAACCTACGACACCACTGGGCCACCCCTAAGCATCTATTCTTGTGAGAATAAGATAGGTTAATGCACAGCACCCAACACATGGTCAGTCACCATATGGGCTGATTATCCAGCAACGTTACTATTATTATTTTCATTTATTATGCAAGAGTCAGAGCACAATGTAAAAACTGCAAAACAGCTTAGACTGTTAAATTTCTTACATTTTCACAAATTGTAACCTGGTATAAGTGTCACGTAGAGACATGAATTACATTTGATTGAGCTGGTTTTGGTAACATTTCCAGGCAGCTAATTTCCTGGTTATCTGAAAGTCAAAGAAAACAACTTTGTTCATAAAAATAAAAATGGTGCATATGACTATGGACTTGTTGGAACGCCTTTGGTAGCTGAGTCAACATGATGTAGGTTTGTTCCTTAAGGGGCTTAAACAACAACCTGCAGCTTCAAAACCAAAAGGTGTCCAAAACCACTGCAGAGATGGTAATGCTAGTTTTCTGAAGTAGAGACGAACGAAGAGAAGTCCTTATAGCTGCCATGGAGAGCATTCCCATGAAATTGGAGAGAGAAGATTTTTCTCCTTTGAGCATGCTTCCTTTCCTAACGAAAAATAATTTTCTGTGTATCTTTTATGCAATTGGCCTGTCTTATATAACTGAACAAGAAATCTGATGCAGCAAACAGCAGCGAAATCTTCCAAGATACCTTGCATGCTTCCCAGCTATAATGGAAAGCAAAATATAGCAGAAATCAGAAAAAATACAGGCATTTTAGTCATCAGCTAAATCTCAAATGTATAAACTATATTTCATTAAATTTATTTAAAAGTTTCATATTAATAAGATAAAAATAGGGGCCGGCCCGGTGGCGCAGCAGTTCAGTTTGCACGTTCCGCTTCTCAGCGGCAGGGGTTTGCCGGTTCGGATCCAGGGTTCGGACATGGCACTTCTTGGCAAAAGCCATGCAGTGGCAGGTGTCCCATGTATAAAATAGAGGAAGATGGACATGGATATTAGCTCAGGGCCAGTCTTCCTCAGCAAAAAGAGGCAGTAGTTAGCTTAGGGCTAATCCTCCTCCTCAAAAAGAATTACTAAATAAGATACAAATATTTCTCAAAATTTCATTTTAATTTTTACTTTAATGCATGTTATAGAATTTTCCTCTCCCTTTTTTCATCTATACATAGCATCATTAACATCATTAGCTGTAGCCTGCGCATGGTTTTCTTAGTTGCAGGCTATTAGCAAACGTGTCTCATCCATAAATAGTCGAATCAAGTTATTTTAATGATTTAAAATACCAGGAACTTTTAAAGAATCAAAATTAATATGGATATAAGAATTCCAGCCACACAAATCAAACTAACAAAATTTGAAGTGTGGAAAATCACATTTTACACTATAAGAACCGTGGAGAACAGTTTTCGTGGTTTCCCGCCTGACCGGACCCATCCTGGGTCGTATGTGCTGCTAGAAGTCTCTTGCGTCTATTTGAAAGAGTGGTGAGTGAGTGTCTCAGGCCAAAAAAAGAGAAAACTCTAATTTCCCCTGAAGAATTTCAAGGAAGAAGACAAGTACTCAACAATTAGTACTAAAACAGGCAACAAGGAAAAGATTGTGAATACAGGACATAAAGGGACTTCAAAGCATCTAGATGGGGTTAATTCTAGATACTTAAATTTGGCCAGATATATTGCCCCTTCAGGTCACATCCTCTGTTGAGAAGCCTCCATTTTTGTTAGACATTTATCGTGCTCAGGCCATTTCTTTGCTAAAGGAAGGCAGTCTCTGTAAAAGAAAGTGAATTAAAGTGTTGAAACCCACCTAGTATTTTTGATGCAAACAGGTAGCAAAATAGAAAAGATGAAACAAATTTTGAAAACCTGCCTACTTTTGGAAAGAGAATTATCAAGTCAAAGTACCCATATTCGTGGAAATGATGGGACAGTGGTTGCAGCTCTCTATCTATCTTTGCTATGTATAGGAATATTTTCACCTGTGGGCCCCAAATCAGAATTTTGAGAGATACTCTAAGCTGAACTAACTCGCCTACATGGACCCCCTACCACAGGCACACTCACACACACACAGACACACAGACACACTACAAAAGCATTGTTTCCAAACGGCTCCACTTTCCCAGACCTTCAGGATACCTATCTGCTAGAAAAATATCCCTCGTTTTGATTCCAAGAAAATGACAAATCTTGACACACCTAGCAAAAGCTAATATACTTATTAACTTTGTTGGTGTTTGTAACGTATTTCTGATAAGAATTAACATATACTTTCCTCTTATTCTAAATATAGAAGCAAAGAAAATATCTTCAAAGATTTCTAATACATTATGTTAAAATAGATACAATTTGCTTTTCCACATATTCTTTCAGTCTTTCAGCCATTTTATAGATATTTGACATCTCTGTTAGATTTAAGTCCAGAAGAGAAACCCAATCAGTTTTCAGGTCTGATTCCAGAGTTTCACATTAGTCATACTGTCTTGCTGAGTTATTTGAAAATTTTCCTCCCTGGCTCTCTTGAGTTCACTAAAAGGGATAAATAGTTCCCAGTAGAAGTTACTTTTATGTAACGTATAACAAATAGAGAGTAAAAAAATTTTCAGAAACAAATTCAGCCTTGCACTATTTAAAAACAAGAAATTTACCTTCTTTTTTTGGATTGTTGTCATAGCTGCAAGGAAATTTCAATATTCACTTTATTATTTCTCTGCTGTGTAAAAATTACTGTTTTCTCCTATTCTATGTTATTTTTAGTCCATGAACCATGATACATTATGCCGTTGTAAATATATAAAATGAAGAATTAATAGTTTCTAAATTAAATTACAGTGTGCGAATGACGTTGATTATCTATAGTTTTCATTACACTTTGTCCCTGCTAATCCTGATGTGGCTGGCATTAGAGATAGTCCAAATTTTTGTGACTAGTATAATATTGGAAAACATATTGTAAACCAAATCATTTTAATTCAAAAGCATAGTTGTGTTCCATTTTTTTTATTTGAAAATCTCAATTGTTCAGTTCATTCCTAAATATTGCTTTCATACCTACCGCGTGCAAGTAGCTGGCGATACAGACGTTACTGAAATACTCACTCTCCAATACTTTATGATATAGTGGAGAAAGTAAGACCAATATTATAAAAAGATATGAGAAGTGCTTAAATCAGAGTACGCCTAGGGGTGCTACAGTTGTATAGAAGTGCGGTTAACCCAGTGTGGCAAGCGGGGGTGAAGAGAGGAGACGATGGGCACAGTCTTCTTATTGAAGAAGTTCACACCTGCCTGAGGTTAGAGATAGCAGACGGAGATTGGGAGGAGTGTTGTTAAGAGTATTTCAGGCAACCTACACTATGTGTGCAACGGCATGAAGGTGTGAAATAAAAGACCGTATTCTGGGAACTGCTCATAGGTTGATATGGACAGAGTCGAGAATTCTTTGGAGTTGAAAAGGGGCAAGACCATTCAAAGTTCTATCAGTGACTAAGGAGTTTGGGCTTCACAAAGGACACCGTCTCTTTTTAGTCTATCAGCCCAAGGGACATAGCTGCTTACTGCTATTACTTATCTCTGAGTTGGTTCGCTGTTTGTTTGTTTGATTTACTTCCAGCACTAATGTAAGCAGCTTTCTATTGTAAATTCCCTCTATCGGATCACTGCCATTGGCTCTGTTTTACTGACGCAGCCTTGACCAAGATAGACGGTTAGCAACGTCACTGTGAACATTCTTGTGCATGTTTCCTGCTGCACGTACGAAGGTATTTGCTAAGCCTTCATGGCCAGTACAGTAGACACTGGCCACATGTGGCTATTAGGTACTTGAAATGTGATTGTTCCAATTTGGATGTGCCCTGAGTATGAAATAGACAGCTGATTTTGAAGATAATAAAAAAGAATGTAAAATTGTCATACTTGTATATTAATTACATGTTAAAATGATAATATTTTAGATATATGAGTTAAATAAAATACACTACTAAAATTTGTATCACCCATTATTTTTTGTTTCTTAATGTGGCTACTAAAAAATTTAAATTTACTTATGACTCTTGCATTATATTCCCATTCGACAGAGTGGCTCTTTATGAGTAGGGGTGGGATTGCTAAGTCATAGGTATACATGTATCCTCATCTTCACTAGAAAATGTCAAGTGGTTTTCCAAAGCGGTTGTAGCAATGTGTACTCTCATCAGTAGTGCAGAAGTGTTCCAGTTTCCTCTACATCCTTCCTCATGGTTTCTATTTCACACTTTAGTTTTTGTTAATCCAGTGAACATACAATGATATTTCAATGCATTTATCTGATCACTAGTGACTTTGTATACATTTTCACATTTGTTAGTTCATGTACTATTTTTGCACAGCATCTTCTATAAACATTCTACATTTCTACAAATGTTGACAAGTGAATTTTTATAGATCATGGAGCACTCCAGTGGAAAGATTCTCTATATGCTTTTAGTTTTTATATGTAGTCATATTTTTTGAATAAATACCTGGTGAATCTCTCAAAACATTAAACACACAAATATTCATGCAGAATGAAAATAGGAATAGCAAATATTTCAGTGAGATTTATACAGTTTCAGATTTACATTGGGCCAGAGCATGTATTCCACACTAGACAAATATACTTGAAACAGGTCTAATGTTTTTGCTTTTTAAAGAAGAATGTTAATTCTTTTACTGACACAAATGTAAAGAATGAATTCCTCTCCATCGCCAAAGCCTTAAAACCTGGCGTAGGCAGCCAGCATTCTATGCCACCTGTCTCGGGCTCTAGAGACAGGGAGCAGATGTTTGCTGGAGAGCTTGTTGTACAGCAAATCTTTGTTTTAAGGTGCTGAATCTCTTATGAGAAAAACAAAGCAATTTGGATATATTTACAATTGAAAGAAGTGTTAAAATTTAAAGCTGTCAGCAAATGATCCTTCACACTCATCATAAATTCAATTTGTTGAAATTCACCTTGTGATCGCTTTCAGGCGTTTATAATCTCAAATGGAACAGAACCCTTGAACTCGCGGTGGAGTCTATAGGAGAGTAAATCCAATCACAAATCATTTGCTCAGGAACTTGCCTTCAGCCAGCTGCTGCATATGAAACTCCATGTCTTGGCAGAAGATACACAGAGGTAGTTTTTCCTCTTTCTGAGGGTCTGGCTGGTAAGCAGATGAAAGACTGAGAAGAAGGGCAGTCATCATGGAAGTCTGAGAAGCACAAAGTTGATCACAGCACGTGTGAGCAAAATGTTACCTATGAGATACAGTGCAATGGATAGAGTGAAATGCACGTGTTTGTGCATGTGAGTCATGAAACGAGTAAGTAAATATAAATGTTATAAAGACGTAATTTTTCAACTTTCATCTATGCCAATTTGAACATTAAACGTTAAAACATTGGGACTTTGTCATGAACATTATTAATTTTTACTCATAGCTTTTTGAATTGTGCTAGGCACAAAGAAACAAGCTAACTATTTAATAAAATCTAGGTTCTTAGTTTTAAAGATGAGAAAAATGGATCAAAACTGAAAATATGTGCTTAAAATATTATGCTTTCCATATTGACTATAAATCACATGACTGTTTTATGACTTGTAAATTTAATGATCAAAATAAGCAACCAGGTTAAATTTAACAATCAATAACTCTGTAAAAGAGATATATTTCTGTGCATTTCTTTTAGAATCTTTAAAGAGGGAAAATTATGTCACAATAAATAATTAAAATATTCTTAATACATTTTTATATAATTTATACAACACAATCTCTTCTTTTTATCCACTCGCTCTCTTCCATGAGTTTGAACAGCCCTTTCAGCATGTAACACTGTACATTTGCCATGCTATAGCCTACCCGTCTCAAATCTGAGTCTTGTACCAACCTATGAGTTTCCTAGGGAAGGGACTGTATCAGATTCTCAGCTGACACATACTAGAAGCTCAAAAAGTAAAATGACAAAATAGGTGACTAAGTAAACAAATTTTCAGTTATAAGATGAATAATTTCTGCAGATCTAATGAACAGCATAGCCAACCCTGGTGGTCTAGTGGGTAAGATTCTGAGCTCTTACCATCGCCACCCAAGTTTGTGTCCTGGTCAGGGAACCACACCACCCGCCTATCAGTTGTCATACCTTGGAGGCCATGTATTCCTGTGATGCTGAAAGCTATGCCACCAGGATTTCAAATATCATCAGGGTAACCCATGGCAGACAGGTTTCAGTGAAACTTCCAGACTCAGACAGACTAGGAAGGAGGACCTGGCCACCCACTTGCGAAAAAAATCAGCTATGAAAAGCCTATGATTGGCAGGGAAGCATTGTCTGATAGAGTGCCCGAAGGGGAGAGGAGAAAGCAAAAAGACCGAGCAGGGTTCCACTCTGCTGTCCACAAGGTCATGAGAAGGCGGAACCCACACAGGCACTAACAACAAATGAGCAGCCACAGTCAACAATACTGTATTGTATACTTGAAATTTGCTAAAAGGGAGATCACAAATGTTCTCATCATGCACACCACAGACTATGTGAGGTGATGGATATGTTAACTAACTTTATTATTGTGGTAATAATTTCACAATATATACCTATATTGAATCATCATGTTATACGCCTTAAATTTACACAATGTTATTTATTAATTGTATCTCAATAAGGGTGGAAAAATTTATATAAAATAGTATGATGTTTAAATTTGTATAGTCGGTGTTCTGTTGTTTCAGGTCCAACTTTAACTCTCTGCCTGTTTTATTTTGCTGATATATTTTGCATGGAGCCTTTATCGCAGTCATAGCAAGAACAAAGAAACTTTTCACAGGACTTAATCTGGTTACCAGATCTACAGGCACAATATTGAGGGTATTACAAAACTGTGGCTTTCACAAGCATGAGAAAATAAGAGAAACTGAATGACATCTTGCAGGACAGAACATCTAAGATATAAAATGCATTGAAAGTAAGTAAGAAATGAAGATAATGCTTCTCTTAGATGTGGTGGGAAGGAAATAGTGGTGTGGATTCGTTCAATTAGTGAAGATTTGCTATAATGCATCACCCACCAAACCATGAATGAGGACAAAAATTCTGACCACAGTATTGCTCAGTCACTATGAAATGTGCCAGAACGACAATCTAGCGCCCACCAGTCTAAAGACTGACCCAGAGTTACGCACATGCTCACCTAGAATGACAAGATTCTCTGCTTTTTATCATCCCAAAGTGCAACTACTAAAGGATGGAGGAAGGTTCAGATAAATTGATTGTAGGAGGAAATGATAAGAGGAAAAACATCTATATTAAATCTCTGAAAGAATTAAAACTGTGATTTGGATCTCATTTGAATGATTGCTTCTGCTATTTTGTCTTTGAATTTGCTTGCACACATTTCCTTAGAAGTATTCCAGATTGTTCTAAAATATCTAATAAATGAAAAATTTCACAGTGCTTTCCCCTCCCCATATCTCACTTTTATTTTTATTACAAATTTATACAGTAGTTCAGAAAATTGTTTTTTCATACTATTGAGAACTAGTTTTGGGATTAAAACATGTGCTAAAATGAGTAAAGTCGTTGCTTGACTTTAGTCCTCTATCGCTACTGAGGGCCAAGAATTAGTATGAATCTCCTATGCCCTGCCCAGCATCATCATCCTTTTAAGGGTTGACTACTGGATTGTGCTTATCTTCAAAAGCCGTGTTTCAGGAATGAGTAAATTATGTGACAATTTGGGTAGCTAATTCAGGCTTTAGACTTGTTCTGTTTAATACTGAAAATATTCCAGCAGACCTCATCCACAATCACCACATCCATGAATTAAATAGACAGAAATGAATAACTAGAAATATTAACACTTGGCATGTATCTAGTTAAGAGGAGTCTAAGTAATGATTGCTTTACAAAAGAAAAAGTATCATTCTGTTCTCCGAGTTGGAATCAGGAAGAAAAAAAGAAACAGGACTTAAAGGAAAAGTTATCCCTGACTTTGTACAAGCTATTGTGCACAAGTTCAGCCATGATAATTAAAAACTTGTAAGTAATCCAGTCCAATTTAATGAATAATTTTCTCTGGGATCTGTGTTTTATCAAAGTACTTCATAACATTTTTAAAATTTTAATAAATTTTTTCTATAGTAGATTTAGATTTACAGAAGTTGTGAAGATAGTAGAGTTCTCATATGTCCCACACCAAGTTTCTGTCTTGTTATCAACATCTCACATTCCTATGGCACATTTGAACTGGTATTGATATGTTGTTATTAACTGAACAGTATACTTTATTCATATTTCATTGGTTTTTCTTTGAGGTCTTTTCTTTTCCAGGATCCCATCCAGGAGGTCACATCACAATCAATCATCCTGTCTCCTTAGGCTACTCCTGGCTGTGACAATTTTTCAGGCTTCTCATGTTTTTAATGACCTTAACAGTTTTCAGGAGTAGTAGTCGTTATTTTGTGGAATATCCCTCAATTTGAAATTGTCTGATGTTTTTCTCATGATTAGACTGAGGTTATGAGTTTTGGGGATAAAAATCATAGAGGTAAAGTGTCATTTTCACCGCATCATATCAAGGACACATAGGATCAACATGGCCTACACCATTTATGTTCATGTCAGTCGCTGGCTTACGTAGCTTTGTCAGGTTTCTCCAGTCTAAAGATACTCTTTCTTCCCTCCTTCCATACCATACTTCTTACAGAAAAGACACTGTGTGTAGCCACATTTAAGGGGTGGGGAATTACGTTCCAGTTCTTTGAGAGGGAGTATCTACATATATTGTTTGGCATTGTTGTGCTAGAAGACGTCTATCCTATATCATTTATTTATTCAGTCATATATTGTAGCAATATGAACTCACAGATATTTATTTTATACTTTGGGCTGTAATATATTACAATTTTATTTTGCTATTTAAACTGTTCATCTTTGGCCACTGGGAGCTTTCTCAGGTGGCTCCTGTCTCCTTTTGACATAGCCCTCATCATTGTAATTGGCTGGTTGGCTTGCTTTTGAGAATTTCTTTACTTTACGGCACAATAAGATTCTCCAGGCTTTTCTTGTGTATTCCCTGCCCCAGTCCTAAAATCAGTCATTTCTCCAGGGAGAATTTGTTTCTTATATTAGAATATGGTATTAGAACCAAGAACTGGGGATTAAGTGTGCTCACTGCTGGTGGGTTGTCATTGTTTCTACGCTCTCTCAGCCAGAAGAATGAGGAAATCTATGTGTGTACAAACCATGTATATACACATATCTATATCATCTCTCTATCTCATCTATATCTATATATCTCCACCTGGATCTATATTAATTTAAACATGATTTCAGATATATGTCTCCAACTCTAATCCAAATGGATCATTCTGGGCTCCTCTCCTTGCTTATCTGCTAACTCCTGCTCCAGTAGCGAGAAACCTAACTCCCCCCATTCGCCATCCATTTATTTAATTTTTAAACTCCAATATAAATGCAGAGAGGTTTTACAATTGTTAACCTCCACCCCAATGGGAAACAACGTTATCAAGTAAAGTGCATCTGTGCAGTTACTGTTGTCTTTAATCTTACAGGCTCCATTTATTTCCAAAGTTACTTAGGCTGACACTTTGTTTTTAACTGACTATTTAGTGAGTTGATTTTATACATTTGTAATTCAGTAGATTCTTCTGTCACAGTCTGCATTTTTTAAGAGATATTTTTTTAATTGGCATACATTAAGTGATGCCCTTTCTGCTGTAAGGTTCTATGAGTTTTGACAAATACTTAGTGTTGTGTAACTACCGTTGCAGTACCATGCAGAATAGTTTCCCTGAACCAAAATCTCTGTGCTCACCTATCCAGCACACCTTCTCTCCAAATACCTGGTAATTATTTATCTGTGTAATATCTCCAAAATTTTGCTTTTTCCAGCTTACCATTTAAATGGAATCAAATAGTAGGTGGTCTCTTTTGACTAGTCACTTTCACTTACCAGAACATTTAAGATTTATCTATATTTTTAAGTGACTTGATATCTCCTTCCTTTTTTCACTACTGAGGAGTATACCATTGTATGGATATACCACAGTTTGTTTATCCATTCACCTGTTGAAGGATATCTTAGTTACTCCCAGTTTGGGGCAATTCTTAATAAAGCTGCTATAAACATTCAGGTGTAGGTTTTTGGGCAGACATAAATTTTCAAATCAGCTTGATAAAACTGAGAAGTACAATTAATGGATAGTAGGATAAGACTTTTTAGCATTGTAAAACACCATTAAAATGTTTCCCAAAGTGGCTGTATCATTTTGCATCCCCACCAGGAAAGATTCCATGTCTCTATTGCTCCACATCATTGCTAGATGTTGGATTGTCAGTTTTTTGTATTTTCGCAATTCAGATAGGTATATAGTAGCAAAAAATTTTACAATATGTGTTTTCAACTAATTTAATTCCACTTCCAAAGAACATTATACCACTTTATATTTGTTCAGGTCCCTCATAGTTGAATACTCTCAATTCCTCACTTCCATGCCTTGTGACATTACTGTTACTCATTTCAATTATCCATATGCTATAATCACCCCATACATTGTTACTATATTAAACAGATACCTTTTGGAATTATTAAGAAATTCTTTTAAAACCTTTATACTAATTTATTTTACTTTTATTTATTCTTTCTTTTCTTTTTTCTGTGTAGTTCTAAATTTCTGACACATGTAATTTTTCTTCTGCCTGGAAAACTTCTTTTAACATTTCTTACAGATAAGGCCTTTGGTGTGAATTCCCTCACTTTCTATTCGTCTGGGAATGTCTTTATTTTTCCTTCATTTTGAAGGATAATTTTGAAGGATACAGAATTCCAAGTTAGTGAGATTTCTCTTTTAGCACATTAAATATTTTGATCCATTCTCTTAATACATTCTTTCTGAGAAGAAGTCCACTGTGATTTTTATCCTTATTCCTCCGTAAGTAAGTTGGTTTTTCCTCCGGCTTTTTTCAAGATTTCTCGTTGTCTTTGGTTTGACTGCAGTTTGACTCTGATAGCCCAGGTATGCTTTCTTAATATTTATCCTGGTTGGTGTTCTCTGAGCTTCCTAGGTCTATATGTTCATTAATTGTTTTTAACATTATCTCCCATTATTGTTTAAATACTTCCTCCGTTCCATTCTCGCTTCTCTTTCAATTATTCCAATTATGTGCGCGTTACACTATTTGAAATTGTGCCACAGTTCTTGGACACTCTGTTCTCTTTTTCATTCTTGTTTTGCTTATTATTTCAGTGTAAAAGTGACTTGCTGTATGCTCAGGTTCACTGATTCTTTCCTTCACTGTGTCCGTCTCCAGCTGTGACCATCAAAGACTCTTCGCTCCTGTTACAGGACTTTTGATCTCTGGTATTTCCTCTTCGATATTTCTTAGAGCCTCCATATTTCTACTTTCAAGTTTTTGTTTTAGAAAACTGTATATATTAAGTGCTCATTAAGAAGAAAGACAGCTAAAAGAACTAAAAATTCGATTTGAGCACTTTGTAAATGATCATCAAAATAAGCACAAGGAAAGAGAGAAAATAAATAAGAAGAGAAGGCGTTGATAAGAAGTAAAAAAACGTGATATTTATGTGAATTTAAAAGACTTAGAAAATAAAAAACAAACAGCAATACCATCTTCTCTGAAGTTAAATTATGAAATAAAGAAATAAAATATGATTAGTAATAAGAAAAAGGCTATGTAAAAAGTTTGAGAAAGATTATAAGACTTTAATAGCATGTTAGATTACCCACAATGCTGACAAATTTAAACAGTAATAGCATGCATTACTTTCAAAGAAATATAAACTGTGAAACTGATTTAAAATTGATGAAAAATCTAACAAAAATCATTATCTTGTGCAGGGAAAGAAGAGAGCTTTGAAGAAAATTAAAGAGGAATGCTACTCTAGATGAGAGAGTGGTTAAAGAAAGCCCATCTAAAGTGATAATGTAAAAGTAGAGATCTGAATGAAGCGAGAGAGGGAGCTACTCAAACCCAGGTAGAGGTAAGAGCAATTCCAGATCCAATGACATAGAATGACTTGATATATTTAAGAAATAACAAAAAGGCCATTATGGTTTGAATGAAGTGTGTAAACAGTAGAGGGCCAGGTATAATGTTATTATAGATTTGAAACAATACTACAATTGTTGCACAAATTAATTATTATAGAATTATCATTAAAAAAATTCCTGGGCTAAGTGATTATAAATCTTTTAAAATGATAATTCTTAAGTTATTTAAAAATTTCCAGATTATAGAAAAAATGGGAAATCTAACTAAGATAATGCAAATCAAATAAGATACTACAGAAAATACAATTTATTAATATTGATGTGAATATTACATACAACATTAGCAAGTAGAAGCTAATAGAAATATTCCAAAGCAATGGAAATGTATTAATTTAAGATATTCAAAGATTGTTCAAAATTAGGAAATATATGAATGTAATCCATGGTAGTAATAAATCATAGAAAAAATGAACCATCTCAATAGTTCCTTAAAAAGTACTTGATAAAATTCAGAATTTGTTCATCTTAAAAACTAACAACAAAAACTAATAAATTAGACATTAATAATACCAAGTAAAATGAATAAAATTAAATCTGGCTCAAACTATCAGTTCAACATTTTTCTTAACAGTAAATATCTAGAGATATTTTGATTATCATCAGAAATAAAAAAAAATTTCCATTATGACTACTGACATTGACATTATTTGACAATTTGAATCAATATGACATTAAATAGAAGCACAAGTATTACTTCTAAAAAAGAAAATCATTATTCTTCGCAGATGTCACCATTGCTAACTTGTTACTACTAGATATATTATGAAAATTTAATACAGTAGTTAGAGACAAATACATAGAAATATTTTTCTATCTTCTAAGTGAAAAATTAGGTCTTTCGGAATATAATAGGGAAACAGATGCCATTTCCAATAAAATGTCTAGAAATTAGTTTAAGAAGAAAACCATGGAACCTTATAAAAATTATAAAATGTATCGCATCGATTAAGTATTGAATACATAGATAAACACATTGTCATTAAATTGGAAGACTATCAAAAGAATGCCAATCGCACCCAAATGTCTATATATGAAACGCAATTTTACTTGAAATTCCATTATAATTATTTTGCAACACGACAAAAATTTATCAAATTAATCAGGATGAATAAATGTATAGAAATAACCACAAATTTTTTTTAAAAAGCAATTAGAAAAGAATTTGGGGGACAGTATTTTTCTTCTCAATAATTATAACACTGTGATGCTGGCAGAGGAAAAGAAGACATAGAAATTAAACATAATTGAAATGTATTTATAGCATAAATTTTGCTATTTTGAAGACCAAGACATGGATTTTTTTAGTGTTTTAGAAGTCCAGCTAAAACAAAACTGTCATCGTACCCACATTTGGAGGGTCCAAACACAACATTCCAACTACCCGTGAATAGATAAGTGCATTGGAGGATGTCATTTGACATGGTGCAAAAAACCAAACTTAGATAGTAAGATAGAATAACTATAAAATAGATCCCAAGTCATTTTCTTGTCAAAGAAATCCAAGGACCAGGGTGGTAAAGATAGAGGAATGCCAGGTTGGTAAATGGATATGCAGCCCTATGTGGTGTTTAATCCACTCAGATGTCGAAGTCACCTAAGAGGTTACAGAACCTGAAATGAAGACTGTGAAAGACGTTGAACTCTTTCATGAGCAAAGAAAGATAATCATGGGGTAAATAGGTGATAGTAATGAAGATGGGTAAAGAGGAGTTTGGGCATAAGCAGTAACGGAGAATCAGTTTCAAGTTGGAGAAACAGTGATCAAGAGCAGTGAAGAGCAAGCAAGAGGTTACCCAGCCTCACCTCTTCATTGTCATTGACATCTTTCTTCTCTTTCTCTTCATTTTTCCTCTCTGCTTTGCTTTTCCTCTTTTTGTTGCTTTATTTTTCTAAAAAATAATGAATTTGTCTATTCCAAATTATTGACAGGCTTTTTATAGTTTGCTGTGAAATATAATTTGTCCTGCCTCAGAGAACTCCAATTAACTCACTTGGGCCTCAAATTCTTAATGTCATGACTGTTCAGTCTGACTCATAAAAATGAAAATGTTTATTAGTCCAATCAGACATAAACTAAAGGAAAATGTTGCAGCTAACATGATGTATAACTGTTGAAAGAAAGCAAACCAATATCCAAATTTAACACAAGATGTGCTATTATACACAGGAATTTACATATTGAAATTGGCAGTACAAAAATGTGAAGTTATAATTATGTGTTAAGTTCATGAAGATAGATAACTTTGTGTGTGTGCACATGCATGTGTGTATGTGTTGTATATTTTCATAAGTTTGCACTTAGGAAATTCTTATAATCAATAAGGCAGAGGGGGAACCTCTTATATATGGACTAAGGTAACTTCGGCTCTATCTACAGTCAATAGGGCCCTTGGATAGCAAATAACTAAAGCACGACAATTCATGTTCAAATCTGTTCTTTCTCTCACAGCTAGAGAAAATACATCCAGTAGAGTTTCTTTTTTCATGCCAGACATGAGAAAAAGAGACAGTTTATTCAATTTAGATAGTATTCAACCTGTGGTTTCTAAACATGAAACTTTCAAGGGATGTTGCCTTGAGAAAGCAATTGCTCTAGAGACATAGAATTATTTTGGGTTCCATTTTTTGGACGTTGCAACAGCAAAGCTTGTTGGTAGCAGTCTCATGGCATATTTTCTTGTTCCATTTTTCCTTTTTAGAGTTAGACGGGGTTGTTAGATAAAAAGGTTTTCAATTTGGGGAAAATTTCACAGATTGCTCTTGGAAAGCAATAAATTATTCTAAGGAGAAATTCTTGTAGATTTATAAAGTAAATATTGCAAAGAGCAAGTGTAAAAGTTGAAATAATTTGAGATGCTTTTACTTGGGTTTTTCAGTTATTTCACATTACACTCAATAATTTACTAACTTATAGTTCAAAGTTGGCTTAATAAACTCTGACTTCTTATAACCACAGCTATAATTCATTCAGTGTCAAACCATAATCTAAATCTTAGCTTCTAAAGAATGGAATTTATAAACTCTTTACCAAAATTTAGCTTTAGCTACCCTATTATCTCTCTTTTATTTTATTTTTTTCATTTCACATTTCAGCATACAACTTTGGCATACTGACAGGTGAAATATTCCACTGTAAAACATGTACAAAGTGAATAATTCAAAATACTCACAAGTACAATAGATATAAACTTGGTAAGACTATTATGAGATGGAAATGGGAAATAAATGGCACAAATATAGTAACTATTTGAATTATAATATTTTGTCAAAGATTATTTGGTAGCAGTTAATTTATTTGACCATCGGTTTATTAAACATTACTTGTTTAGTAAAAGTTCTTGCGGTGAAATGAGCAAACAGGCTTGGGAATTAGAAAAAATCTCCCTGAATTCTGTAATCTAGAAAAGGAAGGGTCGTTCCTTAGACTGGACACATCACTGCCTGGATTGGCCGGTCCCCACCAGCCAGCGTGCCCTGGGCTCCTCCGTGCTCCCTGGCTCCAAGCCTGGAAGATAGAGCCCAGTAGGACAATGTGCTCTTCATCCCTTTGATGGTCAAAACAGTCTAGATCTCACCTCTTTGGGAAGGAGGTGACTTAGAATATAACACTCTGAGCTAAAAGGAATTGTAGAAATCATTCCGAGTTCAATCATTTGTGAAAACTGTAAGCCACAGAATTGAAAGGACTTCCTCAAAGTCACACAGAATAGCCTTGGAAGAGATATACAGATACATAGGCATATAATTAGCATCTAAACACTAAGAAGAAAATAATTTAGACATAGTAATTAAGCATATAGTTCCTATAATAACTAAATCAAAGCCTAGTAAATAATAAAGTAGTATAAACTACAAAGGTGCTTAGAGCAAAAAAGTAATGAGGAGAAAAATACAGAAGCAGATTGTGTTTTGGAAGGGGTTGAGGCTTGCATCTACTTTTAAAGGAAGTTTTCTAGTTATGAGTGAGGAAGGCATATTTTCATTAAACCGAAATGAAAGGCACTATTATATGGTTCATTTGTTGTGTTGCAACATGCCAGCTCAGCGTGCTATACACTGAAGTTCTCAGACTACGAGGATACCATGAAAGTGTGTTCTTACGTTGTCATATGAGTTTGCACTTTATGTTATGAATGCTTCTACTCTGAAATTAAAGGCAAAGAAGATGCCATAAGGAGCGATAAGGAGGGAGCTCGAGTTTTCTAAAGGTATTGTGGGTTAAGCACACAGGCTCTGGTGTCAAACTACGGGGTTCCAAGCCCTCTCCCCTGCTTACGAGGTGTGGGACCTGCTTACAAGGTGTGGGACTTGCTTACTTAATTCCTCGTTTGTAAGATGGGGATTTTAAGATGGCCTCCGACATAAAGTTCTAGGAGTATGCAGTGAAATAATCTATTTAAAAAGCTTGGCCCTAAATAATTACTCAATACATTTTATACATTATTACATAAATGTGAGAAAATTAAATGTGAACACAGGCTTCAGTTGTAGTTATTTTTTTTCGTTAGACCCACCTTGAAGACATTGACCTCCACTAACTTCTTCACCTGTCCAGATTACATTGACATGTTTTTAGAGACTTAATCCCATTATTTTTAACATTTAAGTGAATTTAATTGAAAGGGAGTAAAATGTTATCATAATGCATAATGATCAATGGTCTCTGTATAATTCCAAAAAGAAAGAGGAATTATGATAGAATACTACCTCAAAAGAACAATTGCAGATCTAAAATTCATAAGGAAGTTCCCTTAAGGAGACATATTTTTCCCAATATTATGCACGCCACCCCTCCCCAACTTAGCAAGTTTCACATTTACTGTATCTTTTAAAGCCCTTTATAACATCACCCCAGCCTGTAGTGACTTTTTACTCATTTGAATTACTTTTCCCTCTTTTCCTTCTACATTCCTTGTGAAACATACAACATACCACTTCCTTGTGTAATTATGTGGGTACATATAACATCTCCCTCCTAGTCTATAAGGTCCTTGAGAACAGTGACCCTGGTTAGTTTTTATGACCTATGTAAGGTTGAACTCAGTTCCTCCTACAGAGGTCAAAGTCCCATGAGAGTTTAGTGGATGAATACCCTCCCCGAACATTTATAGTTTCTACTACGTAAGTCAGCTTTCATTTATACATTGATTTGCTGTCTTTTTATAATTGCATTTGTGTAGAACTTGTCTCAATTGCCTATCTTGTATGTCCCAGTCATCTATCACAACAGCTCACAGACTAGGCATTCAATCAAAATAGAGTATATGTTGATTTTTCAGGAAAATGTTGTTAATAATTTCCAGAAAGTAATCAGCAGTCATCCTTACTCAGTTTGATTTCTTACCTTCATCATTGTCAATCAGAAACAGTTGGTTTCCCCCAAAATTTCTTTTATGTAAAAAGCAGAGTTTTAAGAATTTTCGCCTTTGGTGTAATTTTACACAACCAAATTTATTACAAATTAAATTGACCTGCATGACTTGTACTTAATTATAAGAATTGATTTGATTTGTGGTCTAAAGATTTTCCAATATGAATTCAGGCCGTTGTTTCAGCTAATGTTCCCTTTGAACTTCAAGCTCAAGAAAGATAACTGAATATTTGACCTTGTGCTGAGAAAAGAAACCAGGATCCTAGAGCAAAAAATTACCTCCACACAGCATTCGTCCTTTACTGCTTTCCACACCATGCATTATAATATTTCCATTTCTTTGGCTGTGTCTATATAGTATCAGAAAGAGATAGCTAAATATTAGAAGTTTAGTGGAATCAGCCTTATAGATTATTTAAAAGGCTTAAGATTAGTTTTTAAATTGACTTTGTCCAAAATCTCTTCCAAGATGTATAATTTTGCATTTCAAATAGTTTTTGTTTTTATCTTTTAAAGTGAATTTGGTCAAAGCAGTTGTTTACATTGACACCATCAGTAATGTATTTATTTATTTTGTGAAAAAAATTAGTTTTCAAAATTTCCTCAGATTTCCTAAAAGAAAGCCGATATAGGCATCGTTGTTATTGACAATGGCCCCGTGGTATCATGACATTCCCTTGCTTAGAGTAGTGCGTAATAGGAGATGCATTTACCAGTATGACATTCCCTTCCTTAGGGTACCACATGGGTGGGGATGCATTAGTCTCGAACCAATTCTCCGGTCAATGAGTATGCTTGGAAGAGAGCTAACAGAAGTCTCAGTAATAATATTACAGACAATTCGCAGGACAGAAAGACCTATTAGTCTGTAGCATTATGGTTTTGATATATTTAACTACTAACCTTCAAATTAATTTGTGGTTCTGCTTGTATTAATGTATTCTAAACCAGGCTAGATTCATTGTTGCTAAAAAAGTATTATGATGTAAAACAAAACAATGTAATAATCAACATTGTATTTTCAGTTGCATTAATATAGTGTGAGATTAAAGCCATAATTAACATTCATGAAGAAAACAAGCTCTTGTAAAATTATAAATACATAGGCATTAAGGTATTTCTACAAAATATATCTGCTTTCATTGAAAGTTCACAGTCATAAATACTAATGATATTGAGAAAATATGTGTATATATGTAGATATATATTAAACAAAATGAAGTAAATAATTTTGTTTTTCCATGACTGTTTACATTGATTTATCCTTGTTTTTCTTTCCTTATGAAACTAAGAATTATTTTATTCAGTAGCTCCAGTGCATTTTTCCACTTTAAAATATATTTAGCAAAAATTAATTCTATTCCTGTAGTGTGCAAAAGAACAGACCAGAGCTGCAAAGAAACATCAATGTAGGAGCCACAGTACCTGCCACCTCGAAATCAGACAGTTATTTCCCGAATTTGGGGTGGAAAGCCACGTTAGAGAAGGGGAAGTGGAACTGGGGCTCATCTGCGGTATTAGTTTGCTAATAACTAGACTGCCATAGCCCAGTGCCACAAACTGGGTGGTTTAAACAACAGAAATTTATTGTCTCACAGTTCTGGAGGCTAGAAGTCTGACATCAAGGTATTGGTAGGGTAGATTCCTTCTGAAGACAGGGAGGGAGAGTCTGTCCCGTGCCTCCCTCCTGACTTCTGATGGCTTGCTGGCAGTCTGCGGCTTGTAGATGCGTTGCTCCAATCTATGCCTTCATCTTCACAAGTTCTAGCTGTATCTCTTCACGTCATCCTCCCTCTGTGCAGGTCCGTCTCTCATCCAAATTTCCTCTTTGTATAAAGAGAGCAATCACATTGGATTAAGACTTATCTTAATGACCTCATTTTAAATTGATTACCTCTGTGAACATTCTTTTTCTAAATAAGATCACATTCTGAAGTTTAGGAGTTTGGATTTCAAAATATCTTTTTGGGGAGACACATTTCAACCCATGACATCTACCTACATTTTGTTTCTGTTTCACTTTGGGATTTCAATCCTGCTTGGTTACACCTGGTCGGTTTGTGGCCTGACAGTAATCATTGACACGAGGGATGAAGGAGCTCCTGGAAGTGAGCCGAACATCTGGGAAAACAAACTAGGCATAACAAGCTTAGTTTCTCTCTCTGACCTCCTAAGAAGTTGCCCATCAGCTTTAGAGCCAGGAGTGTTCTTGTGCATTAGCAGTAGCACAGAATAAAGTTTCCTCGTGGAAACCTGGAAGAACTGATGGCTGTTTCCATCCCAGGCTGAGGGATTTTTGAGATCCAGCCAAATTACACTCTTGCCTAACAACAATAGCAGAGGTGTCCAAGGCACATATCAGTACCCAGAAGAAAGGAGAAAAGAAAAATAAGAAGAAAGAAACAAAGAGTGTCTCATGGTAGGCTAATCAACCTGAGGTTATGGAAGACACCCACGTGGATGCCCATAAATGGGACTTTGCATTAGCAGATTAGGACAAAAGGCAGGAAAAAAGTGGGTTGCATACAAAAGTTAAATGTAACGTGGGTGTGATTATAAGTGGTACCCAGAGGGAAATGGGTATGTGGCATGGGGAAGTGATGTAGATCTGGGAGTTAGCATCCCATTTTGAAAAGCCTATGTTCAGTGTAATGCAAGCCAGGATGCGTCCCCATATGGGAGAGGGGTCAGTGTCTATCACTAGCTTGCTTTGTCGACATTTTGTTGCAACTCATACTATGTTTCACTCACTCAAACTTGAAACTGATGGGGCAAAATCTTTACGGCAGTCAATCCTAGAAATGTGTTTTAGTTTTACTATTAGAACCCTGACAGGAACGCTCACTTTGGCTGGTGTCTCCTACTTAATCTTCACAACCCAATTCATATGCTGCCGCTTTGTGAATCACCCCTGCCTCATCTGTTACAGAGTTTATGGGCTTCCTGTTGGAGTTCTTATAGTGATCTGTTTACTGTTTTTGTATTTCTCTCTCCCAGAAGAGTATGACCTTCCTGAAGACAATGAATGTATCCTATTTCTCTTTAAATGCCTCATGCCTAGAACAGGGTGTAGTGATCACCCACTGTTTGCTGAATGAGTCAGGATATGAACAAATAAAATTTGGTCACAATATAGCTTAGATTATAATGGAATGAAAAAACTGGAATATATTTCCATATAGTCTTTTCTTTCCATTTTTAACTATTACTACTTGTGAGCTGAATAATAGCACATGATATAAATCAAAGCATGGTGAAACTAATACATGTTAAATACACACATACGCATGACTATACGTGCACATATGTGTGTATTTATAAAACCTCAACATCTATTTATAATTGTGCAGGCAACGTTGCTCATCATTGTAGAATTTGCAACATATCATCATTGTTCAAGTCTGCCATATACTGGATATGGGGGAATTCAGCAACCACATATAAAGGTCTCTATATTGGTGATAATAGGTAGGTTTGTACTATTCTATAGGTGCATTAATACAGGCTTCTGAACATTCAATACTATTTTTTTAAATAGAAGAAGCAAAATAATGTTAATTCACAAGAAGACATTAAATGTTTTTAAATTATCATTAATGCTCTTATTAACAGGTATAGTGTCGATTGCACTCCCAGATGGTGTGGACCAGAGTATCCTGTGATGCCTCACCAACGCTTCTATCCGAGAGCAGGCGCATGCTATGTTATCCATCGCAGTATGCATATGCAGGGAGCCCATGCCTTTGATTCTGTGATGGATACACATTCCAGCATGGACAGTGTGGACTAAGCATTCCTCTTTCAGCTTTAAAGATACGACCATAAATCCAGCAGAGCTTTCTGCAGGGTCTGTCGTCCCCATGCACTGTTAAACATGATTCTGTTTCAGTCACAGGAGACGTGAATTCTGCAGGACCAGATCATAGTTAAGATTTCTAAAATGTTTAGCGGCTCTTTATAGATAAAAGAAATGTTATAAATATTGCTATGATTATCTTTTTTTTTCCTTGAGAGAGAGAGATTGTTATTCACAGAGTATGCCTTCTTTTTTCCTCCTGGAAAATATTTGTCATGTTGATGCATTCTCCAGCCACTGCCAATGAAGAAAAATGTTTACATCTCTTTCTCCACAAACTGTGGGTGGGGAGAGACTTCAGATTGAATTAAGAACACATCAGTGAGCTCCAAATAAATGATTCAGCCTGAAGGCTGAAGTGTTACGTTTTATTCTATGGCCTATAATTGACACCAAGTGTGTGTAGAGCAATTCATAAAACACAGACTATGCAACAGTGGAATATTTTATTATAATGAAGGACCATTATTTTTTACAGTCAAAAAGAAGAACACACATCCTGATCATTAAGCAACATTACATATTCTAAGTTGAAGAGTAAGATTATGGGCTGAGAGTCCATTTTAGTAGGATTTGATAACTTAGTATTTTCTGTTTTCTGAACTCTAAATGATTGAAAGCTTTACATAATGATTTGTATATTATTTTTATTCTGTCTTGGACTTGTCAACAGTAAGAAATCGTGGCACTATCTTTAAGAAAATTATCAAGTGTAGATTTGGAGAGGAGAACACTAAAAATGATCTAGTTCAAAAAAAATTTAAATGGTAATAATAATTATATGCACTGCCTGTAATGTATAGGACTTTGCTTACTTAACTCCTAAATATTAAGATGAAATGACAAGAATGCCCCAAAGAGGTTAGAAGCCTTGCCCAAGGCCAGCGGAACTAGCCAGTGTTACACGCACCAGGATCCGGGGGAAGCTGCGTCTCTATTGGCGGTGCTGGCTTCACGACACTGCACCAGTCCTGCAAATATGCCAGAAGAGGAATACTTTTAATGATTCAAGGCACTTCTTGCTAGAAGAGATTTTAATGCTCTTAGCTAAACCAAAGAAACAAAAGCCAAAACAAGCATTCCATATAAACAATGTCGAAATTCCTGAGGCGTAAATATAGACGCATAGAATCCAATCATTAATGCCGGATGTATGAGCAGCGGGCATGGTTTTCCATCTATCGATTCCTTGCTGGCTAAGGATTTACTGGGAAGATTTCATGCCAGGAGAAAGAATTTAATTTGGGCATTGTCTGTTGTTTTAATCATTAAGTTTGTAAATAAAGTAAACAAGATCAAGGTATTATTTCAGAAAACTACTCTTCTATTGTGCTAAATCTTAACTTGTATGGGTTTCCTTTGCCATAGAAACAATTAATTATTGTTCTAAAGGCAGCTATAGACATTCTGGATAGAAAAAAGGGTTATCTTTGTGTCGCCATAAATAAATTTCTAAACAACATAAAAAGAGGAAAAAAAGCATGTTATCACCTCTGTAACCTGTTTACTTCATCATATTTTTCTTTCTCTTATAATTCCTCCTCCAAACCTCACATTTTTCACTACCAAAGTTATGATTCTTTGGTTAAAACTCATGTAGGTTTTACTTGGACATCATTTGTCTGATGTGTGCGACTTTGGATGAGCTGTGCTTTCAGAAGCAAGATTACTCTTCTTTCAAGCATTCACATCCTTGGGGTTTTTTTTCAGCTCTAAAATTCCATGAGATCCCAGCAGCGTTGTGCCATAGACAGAGTATTAAATTAAGAGTTAATGAATCTAGTTTATAGATAGAATTATGCCGTTAAAACACTAATAATAAGTAACTATTTGCATATGTATGTGCACACACACACACACATATACAAATGATCTCAAATGATCTACCTGGATGGTTTTGGAACTTTCTATAAATGAGATTAAGGGTTTTACCTTTTACACAGTTGGCGTTACTTTAACTGATTGAGGTCGGGGGAGCACAAAGCTGTAGAAATATTGGGAGACAAACTGCCAAAAAGACACTGGAAACACTGATCTCTAAGCCAGCAGAAACCATGCTTGGTGGAGGTGAGAAGTGGAGAAGAAAACAGGATTATTTGAAGATTTAATATATACATGGGATGACTGATCCTGTACGACACTTCCGTCATATAATCCTCACGCTGTATATGTAATCATTCCTATACTACAGCCCTCCACTCTATCCTCAGTCAATACCTGGAACATACGTATATTTCCTGGAGTCTACACCCAGGAAAACACCAGGCTTCTTCTCTAAAGAAATTGAACACAATTTACACACACACATGTTTCTTATGTCAACATTTTCTTGCAAGAATTAAGCCCCTTTTGATTCAAATGAGATCTGTAGCATAACAGTTTAACTGGATGCTAGAAAACAACAAATTGCCTCAAAATTCGAAGATATATTTTTAACCTAAAATTCTTTATCTTCCCAAGGTATCAGTAAGTGCCCAGTAAAAAGTTTACAAATGTGCAAAGATGTGAAAAATTAACTTACCACAAATCTTTCTTTCATTTGGAAATTCTTTGAAGATGTACTTTAGTGAAACAAACTTGCAAATCAAGAAAGAGGAAGATACGGGTCTCAAGAAATGATGTATACAAGGCAGGATGGTCCAGGTGTTGTGCCCAAGATGAGGACTCTGCAACAGAGCTAGAGAGCATCCTACACATAGCAAGGAGGTGTGATCTGTGGGGGAGAAGTATCTTGGGAGATTAAGAAATAGATAGAACTTATAGTATGATTAAGAGCTTTAAAATCTTGAGGATGTGGCAATGGCAAGTAATGCAAAAAAAAAGAAAGAAAAAAAAAGAAAGAATTAAAACTCCAGAGAGAATAAATAATATACTAAAAGATGATGACTCAATTATTTTCCAGGATCTTAGGAAAATGCTCGTGTCAATTTTCATTAATTTAGACCATTTATTACTTTGACAAGGCTACTGTAAGAAAATACCACAGCCTAGGTGACTTCAACAACAGAAATTTATTATCTCACAGTTCTAGAGGCTGAAAGTCCGACATCAAGATGTTGGCAGGTTTGGTTTCTCCTGAGGCCTCTCTGCTGAGCTTATAACAAGAGGCCACCTTCTCGCTTTGTGCTCGCACGGTCTTTCCTCTATCGAACACACACCCTTGGTATCTCTCTGTGTCCAAGTTTCCTCTTCTTATAAGGACCCCAGTCAGATTGGATTAGGTCCATTCTCATGGCTTAATTTTAAAACTAATTATCTCTTTAAAGGACTAATTTCAGATACAGTCACATTCCCAAGTATTAGGGCTTAGGAATTCAAAATAAGTATTTTAAGGAGAACAAAATTCAGTCCATAAGAGACTTTTAACAGACAAAATGTGATCTTCACACATTAATGTAAATTAACAGTTTTAAGATTTTTAAGTCATTTGGTCAAAGCCTAGAAGATATTGCGTTTTTCCCTTAACAGAATTATAGCCTTAAAAATAGGAAATCACAAGATATTATGAAATTGATAAAAATAATAAGACCAACCAATAATACAAAGATAATAGAAAACCTAAAATGAATCTATGCAGGCATGCTTGCTTAACAACAGGGATACACTCTGAGAAATGTGTTTTTAGGTGATTTTGTCATTGTGTAAACATCATAGTGTGCACTTACACAAACCTAGATGGTATAGCCCACTACACACCTAGACTATACAGTACTGATCTCATGTGACTGCCATTGTATACATGGTCTGTTGTTGACTGAAACTTTGTTATGCAGCACATGACTGTACTATCATATATTGAATAAGGGAGAGGAAAGATCGTATGAGTTAAAACATTATTTTCACATTGTGGAGTAAATGGATATTTTCTATGGTTGATGAATCAATAAATAGAATTTAGTATTTTATATGAAGTTGTAAAATAACCTCTTGAAAAAGTCGAAACAAAATATCTAATATGATAGACTTTCTGCAGTGAGATTGAGACTAGCAAAATCTGGGGTGGGATATTTATTTATATCCAAAACACTTCTGAACAGTTTGATTCATTACCGTGTAACTGTGATAAATATAGAAACAGTCCTTACTATTGTCAGCATTCGGTATTTCATATATGGCTAGAGTTTACTCTGGGTATACATTATTACCTTTGATTTTATCAACTATCATTTTGGATTTAAAATGTTTAAGGCTTTAATAGCCATGAATTTAGTTTTCTTATAAATGAAGTGAACTTTCAAAAAAGAAAATAAAATGCAATATTTAAAGGAAAAAGAAAAAACAAAATAAAGAAAAAACACATAAAATGTTATTTTGGTGTGCCTTGGAACACTTAAAAACTTGGCTAACAATTAGTTGATTATTTCCTAGAAAAATATCATGACACATGTTTCACGGCATAATTAAACATATTTTATTGAAGTGCTTCTTTTTTGTTAAAAAATTGTGATCATTGGACTACTATCAAAAGCGTTATCACACAAAATTGGGGTTCTCTTCCCAATGTGCACAAATAAACCAATTCATTACAGCATCAGCCTTTGCGAAGAGAGATCAGCTTTATTCTGCGAGATCAATCTACAGGGAGAGCAGGGGCTGTGTGCCCTCAGATCTGTCTCCCTAATTCAGGATTTGGGGCAAAATTTAAGAAGTTAGGGAGAGCAGGCTGGCACACTGAAATGCTGGTGGGACAGGTCTTGGTTGGTGAGCTTCAAGCACCTATGGCAAGGTTTTAAACATTTATGACAGGGTTCTAAACATTTATGATGAGGTTGTAAACTTTTATGATAGGTTTCTAAACATTTTTGATGAGGTGGGGAAGGAGTTTTAAGACCACACCTTCCTGAATGAGGGACCCTCACTTCTGATAAGAGTCTGACTTTCAAGTTCCCGTTGTGTCGCCGTCCTTGGGTTCCACGGGAAGGAGGGCCTTTGATTCTGCGGTCATTTCAGGTCACGATTTCTTCTTTTGTGTATGCTCTGGCTATGTGACTTTGCAGATTTTCTGAAAGGCAATTCTTAATCACTCTGTTGATAAGAGATGGGGTCAGTTGAACTGGTCCTGGAGGGGCTGCGGTTATAGTAGCAATGTTTAACTTCTGTATACTTTCTCTTGTAGTATTAACATTTTCCTATCCACTATTACTTCCCCCACCCTTAATCATTTACCTTTTACTTCTCTTCATTAGGTTCATATGAAAATCCATAACAGCTAAGAAATCATAAAGAAATTTCACTAAATTATTCAAGTCCTAAAATTCTCCAAATATTGAATTCACCTTTTATAAACTCCACAAGCCTTTAATCCATAGGTTAGCATATTCAGGTTACATAATTTATCTTATGTAAAAGTAGTCTAATAAATAAGAAATTATAGAATTAAAAGAAAAAGCATAAAGCATTTACAGCTTAGCTATAATCCATTTGAGATATTCATTGCAGTCAATAGTCAAAGTTATCAGTAGTTAATTCTTGTTATCTGCATTTCAAATTATTTTAGCTCGGTTCTCCCAACTACCCAAAGGCATCTCAAACTGCTCTTATTTTCCTGTGTGCCATTTGCAGGATTATGAACATTCTTATTGGTGAAAAAGATTTTCAGATTCATTTTTTTTATTGAGGTTGTGATAGTTTACAACATTGTGAAATTTCAGTTGTATATTGTTATTTGTCAGTCACCATATAAGTAAGCCCCGTCACCCTTTGTGCCCACGCTCCGGCCCCCTTCCCCATGGTAACCACTGAACTCTTCTCTTTGTCCATGTGTTTGTTTATCTTCCTCATATAAATGAAATCATACAGTGTTTGTCTTTCTCTGTCTGGCTTATTTCACTTAACATAATACCCTCAAGGTCCATCCATGTTGCTGTGAATGGGACGATTTTGTCTTTTGTCATAGCTGAGTAGTATTCCATTGTATAAATATAACACATCTTCTTTATCCATCTGTCATCTTCCACGTCTTGGCTATTGTGAATAATATCTAGTATTATTTGGATAAATACCCAGTAATGGGATAGCTGGGTCATATGGTATTTCTATTTTTAATTTTTTGAGAAACCTACATACTGTTTTCCATAGTGGCTGCAACAGTCTGCATTCCTACCAGCAGTGTATGAGAGTGCCCTTTTCTCCACAACTTCTCCAATATTTGTTATTTTTTGTCTTGGTGATTATAGCCATTCTAATGGGTGTAAGGTGGTATTTTGGTGTAGTCTTGATTTGCATTTCCCTGATGATTAGGGATCCTGAACATCTTTTCATGTGCCTGTTGGCCATCTGTATATCTTCTGTGGAGGAATGTCTGTTCATCTCTTCTGCCCATTTTTTGATCGGGTTGTGTTTTTGTTGTTCAGTTGTGTGAGTTCTTTATATATTATGGAGATTAACCCCTCGTTGGTTATATGATTTGCAAATATTTTCTCCCAATTGGTGAGTTGTCTTCTCATTTTGATCCTGGTTTCCCTTGCCTTGCAGAATTTGCTTAGTCTGATGAAGTCCCACTTGTTTATTTTTTCTTTTGTTTCCTTTGTCCAAGTAGACGTGGTATTCAAAAAGATCCTTTTAAGCCCAATGTCAAAGAGTGTACTGTCCATATGTTCTTTGACACGTTTTATGGTTTCAGGTCTTACTTTCAATTCTTTGATCCACTTTGAGTTTATTTTTGTATATAGCGTAAGATAGTGGTCTTCTTTGATTCTTTTGTGTGTGGTTGTCCAATTTTCCCAACACCATTTATTGAAGAGACTTTCCTTTTTCCATTGTCTGTTCTTAGCACCTTTGTCAAAGATTAGCTGTCTGTAGATGTGTGGTTTTGTTTCTTGGATTTCAATTCTGTTCCATTGACCTGTGTGTCTGTTTTTGTACCAGTACCATGCTCTTTAGATTACTATACCTTTGTAGTACATTTTGAAGTCGGGGATTGTAATGCCTCCAGCTGTGTTCTTTTTTCTCAGGATTGCTTTAGCTCTTTGGGATCTTTTTTTACCCCATATGAATTTTAGGATTCTTTGTTCTATTTCTGTGAAGAATGTCATTGGGATTCTGATTGGGATTTGCACTGAATCTGCAGATTGCTTTAGGTAGTATGGACATTTTAACTATATTTATTTTTCCAATCCATTTGCATGGAATATCTTTCCATTTCTTTATGTCCCCGTCAATTTCTTTCAATAATGTCTTATAGTTTTCATTGTATAGATCTTTCACCTCCTTGGTTAAATTGGTTCCAAGATATTTAATTCTTTCTGTTGAGTTTGTAAATAGGATTGTGTTCTTGAATTCTCCTTCTGTTAGTTTGCTATTCAAGTATTGAAATGCAACCGATTTTTGTAAGTTGCTTTTGCACCCTGCAACTTTGTTGTAATTGTGTAATCTGCTGTTTTGGGATGGCATGTTCTATGTGTCTACTAAGTCCATCTGGCTTACTTTTTCATTTAATTCCACAATTTCCTTTGTTGACTTTCTGTCTGGATGATCTGTCCATTAGTGTAAGTGGGGTGTTGAGGTCCCCTACTATTATTGTGTTATTATTACTATCTCATTTTAGATTTGTAAATAGTTGCCGTACATATTTGGTGTTCCTGTGTTGGGTGCATAAATATTTACATTATGTCTTCTTGGTGGATTGTCCCTTTTATCATTATATACTTCCCCTCTTTGTCTCTCATTATCTGTTTTCTCTTGTAGTCTACTTTGTCTGATATAAGTATGGCAACACCTGCTTTCTTTTGTTTGCCACTAGCTTGGAGTATCATCTTCCATCCCTTCACTCTGAGACTGTGTTTGTCTTTGGAGCTGAGATGTGCATCCTAAGGCTGCATATTGTTGGGTCTTGTTTTTTGATCCATGCAGCCACTCTGTGTCTTTTGATTGGAGAGTTCAATCCATTTCCATTTAGGGTGATTATTGATATATGAGGGCTTAATGCTGCCATTTCGTTACTTGTTTTCCAGTTCTTCTGCATTTCCTTTGTTTCCTGTCCCACATATTTCAGACCTCCAATTTGATTAGGTAGTTTTCCATGCTTGTTTTCTCCTTATTTATCATTTCTGTCTCTGTTGTAATTATTTGCTTAGTGGTTACCATGAGATTTGTACAAAAAATCCCATAGATGAGATAGTCCATTTCCTGATAGCCTCTTATTTCCTTAGACTAAGCTGCTTCCATCTCTTTCCTCTTCCCCTTCTAAGTTGTTATTGTCACATCTTGTTCCATCCTGTGTCGTGAGTTTGTGGTTAAAATGACAAGATTATATTTATTTTTGGTGTTTTCCTTCCTTCTATCTTTAATGTTATAATTAAGTATTTGGTGACCTTTTCTGCTAGAGACCTGCAATTTTCTGATTTTGCCTTTCTATTTATCAACTTGCTCAGGGTTTTGTAACCTCTTTTTTTTTTTTCAGGTATGAGTGCTTTCTTCAGGATCTCTTGTAGGGGTAGTCCTGTGGTGGTGAACTCCCTTAGTTAGCTTTCGTTTATCTGGGAAAAATTTATTTCTCCATGATATCTGAAGGATATTTTTGCTGGATAGAGTACTCTTGGATGAAAGTTTTTGTCTTTCACAATTTTAAATATATCATTCCACTCTCTCCTAGCCTGTGAGGTTGCTGCTGAGAAATCTGCTGAAAGCCTCATAGGGGCTCCTTTATAAGTTATTTGCTTCTGCTTTGCTGCCCTTAATATTTTTCTTTTGGCATTGACTTTTGCCAGCTTTATTACTATATGCCTTGGAGAAGGTCTTTCTACATTGATCTAGTTTGGAGACCTATTGGCTTCTGTGTTGCCTCATGCATTTCCAGCAGCTTCCCCAGGTTTGGGAAGTTCTCAGCTATTATTTCTTTGAACAGGCTTTCTGCTCCATTCTCCTCTTCTCCCTCTTGAATATCTATAATCCTTATGTTGCTTTTCCTAATTGAGTCAAATATTTCTCCATTTATTTTTAGTCTTAGTTCTCTCTCCTCCTCCATCTGAAGCATTTCTATGTTTCTGTCCTCAAGGCTGCTGGTTCATTCCTCCTTAATGTCAGCTCTATTTTCAGGGTGTCCAGATTTTTCATCTCATCTATTGCGTTTTTTCATCTCCAACATTTCTGATTGGTTCCTCCTTACAGTTTCAGTCTCTTTTTGTGAAGAATTCCATCTGTTCATTAAATTTGTTCCTTATTTCAGTGAATTGTCTATCTGTATTTTCTTTTAACTCATTGAGTTTTTTTATGATAGCTATTTTAAATTCTCTGTCATTTAGGTTATAAATTTCTGTGGCTTTGAATTGATTTCTGGGTACTTGTCATTTTCCTTCGGGTCTGGAGGTTTAATATATTTTTTCATACTGCTTGATGGCATGGACTTGTGCCTCTGCATAGAGATACTATTTGGTCACAGCTTCTACCTGCCACCACTGTGGGGAGGGGGCAGGAGCTGTGTAATCTAAGCCCACTAGGATCCCTGTCAGCTGTGCCTATCTGAGTCTGGGCCACTCCTTGGGATCACAGTGGTCCCGTGGGATCTCCTGCCAAATGGGAAAGCAGTCATACAGGGGCTCCAGGCTGCTACTGCCTGCTCCCACAGTCCTGCTTGACACACTCCCCTCTTTGGGACTGCAGCAGTACTATGGGTTTTTGTGGCAGCCATGAGCTTGTTCACTCAGACTCACAGCTCTGCTGTTGTCTGGTCCTAGGAGGTTCTAGCTCTTGTCCTTGGTGAGTGGAGCCTCCCCACTGGGTCTGAGCCAGAGTCACTCCCTTGGACTGTTGTGGGACTGATAACTCTCCCATCGATTGAAAGAGTGATCACAGGGGGCCTCGGGACTGGTACTGCCTGCTCCCACAGTCCTACTGAATTGCACTCCTCCCTTCAGGGCCACAGTGTTACTGTGGGCCTTTGTGGCAGCTGGGAGTTCATTTGCCTGAGCCACCAATATGCCTCCATCTGCTCCTAGGTCACACTAACCGTTTGTGCTGTGTGGGTGGGGCCCCCTCACTGAGTCCAAGCCAGAGCTACTCCCTGAGACCATGGTGGGACTGTAGGCCTTCCCATTAAACCAGAGAGTAATCACACAGGGGCTCAAGGCTGTTGCCACCTCCTCCCACAGTCCTGCCAAGTCCCACCTCCCACTTCAGGACTGCAGCAGTACTATTGGCATTCGAGGCAGCCAGGTACTTGTTTGCCCAGGCTTGCAGCTCAACTGCCATTTGCTCCTAGGTCACACCAAGCTTTGTGCTTGGTGGGCGAGGCCTCTCCACTGGATCCAAGCCTGAGCCACTCCCTGTGGACTGTACGGCCCTAGGGACTCTCCTGCCAGACAGGGAAGCAATTAGGTGGGGGCTCAGGGCTGCCATCACCTGTTTCCATGGTTATGCCAATGTTATGAGCACTTCAGCTGGGTGAGCAGTCGCATGTGGGTTTTGGGCTGCCTGGAGAAGAGTGCTCACCTATCTCCATCACCCTCCATGGGGGAAGTCCATCTGCCTTCAGATGTATAGCAGCATGGGTCTCTCAGGCATCCTGATGTATTCTGTGGGTATTAGACTCATTTTTTCATTCATTCACTTACATTAACACTATAGAACTCCTTCTAACGATTCCTCTTTGTGTCTCTATATTATAGCAAATACAGGAAGTATCAAAACTCAAGCTGGGGGCTGGCATGGTAGCATAGTAGTTACGTTCATGTGCTCTGCTTTGGCAGCCTGGGGCTCACAGGTTCAGATCCCAGGTGAGGACCTACACACCACTTTTCAAACTATGCTGTGGCAGCATGCCACATACAGAATAGAGGAAGATTGGCACAGATGTTAGCTCAGAGACAATGTTCTTCAAGAAAAAAGAGGAAGATTGGAGACAGATGTTAGCTCAAGGCCAATCTTCCTCACAAAAAAAAAAAAGACAACAACTCTAGCTCTAAGAGCAGATTAACTTGAAAACTAATACGATATCAACAGAAGCAGTACCACATTGTTGACATAAAAGTGCTGCCCTTTCTTCAACAAAGAAACAGAGGCAATTTTTATTTTAACATCAAACGTAGAGTATACTCCAAATCCATTAACTCTCATCAGTTTAAGCCAATACTCTTGTTACAGTTCCTGGCAAACCCCTTGCATGGTTTCAATCCTCTAATTTCACCTTTGCTCATGTCCTTGACCTCCTTCCTTGCAACAAGCATGCCCTTGCTTTGTTCTCTCTCTTCACTTATCATACTCCTTTATTACATTAGTTCTTATTCCTTTTTGTAAGGAACCTTAAATCATATCATTCACAACTGTATTTTAAGTAAGGAAATAGAGACGAGAAGGGAAAAGAAAAATGAAAGTGTAGAAAAGAGAAGAGAAGTTAGAAAAAGAAGAGAGGCAGAGATTGCGGGAGACAGAGAGACAGAAAGTCTCCAGTTGTTGAAAGGCAATATCTTCTCACTTCAACCACACTCTGTATATCCATCATCAACAAAACCATCATGGTAAGAAAGAATTTTTGAGCTTCATGTGGTTGGTCAAGAATGATGACTCTAAAAATTACAGCTTTCATTAAACAAGCAACATCCTTTTTTTTTATGATTAATTAAACACTACCGGTGAGTCAGACAATTTGAGTAAAATACTTAAACAGATTAATAGTAAGGAATTAAATTGTATATTATTTTCAGGTTAGAGAGATAACTTCAGATTGTAACAAGTATAAGACTGTAGAGGGGGCAATTGAAAGCAGGCCAAGTATTAATCAAAGGACACTTCCAGGGACGTGAAAAAGCCACCTTGTAATATGAGGCCATTTGCATTGGGAGACATTTGTTCACACCTATTGAATCACCCATTCCATTATATTGCTTTTATTAATTTAGGTTCAGTGGAGCAGAGAAAGAGTTAGATTGACAATGATAGCAGCTCAAAAGAGATTACTTCTGTTTCTCATTTTCAGGCTTAACTTCTGATAAGAAGAATGAATTAAAATGAAAAGTTAACAGTTAATCGTGACAGCAGTGACTTAGTATCTCAATTTCCCAACTAAACTGTTCTATTTTGGTTCAAAAAAATAGAGGATGACAGGCATTTTTATATCAACATTTTGTTTTATTTAATTATTATTTCTTTCACTTTTTTAAAAAAACGCAATTTTATATTCTCCAGTGCTTTCACAATTTCTACTGTGAACTACAGAAACATTGGGAATCGAGCTGTGTTGCCTTAATTCATCTTGATCTTCAGCATCATAATGCTTTATAGTTCTACACAATTTAAAAAAATGAAAACACCTTAATCCTTTTGATTAGTAAGATATTAGGCTTGTATCTACCCATTAAATGACCTCATATATTTGAAAGGAAACTCTAAGGGACAGTTTTAGATTTTAAGGCTTAGGCTTTGTAATTATGAAAAATAGCTGATTTAAGGTAGTGAAGATAGAAACACTGTTAAATACAACAAGAATTGCTGTGTGTGTCTGTGTGTTCGTTAGCCTCAGGAGTAACAGCCCTGCTACTTTATATATATGTATGTGTATATGTATATATATTCACACACAAACATTTATGTTTTATTTATAATTTACATAGTTTATAATTGCACAATTGACATTATGTAAATATATATAGGTAATACATATTTGTTTATACATAAATATGTGTATGTTTATTTATGTTTTGTTACTAGTATTTTATGTATGTTGATACACTTCTAAGATGTTAACATAACTGTATTTTTCCTTTCCACTAGTTCCAACAATGTTCTTTTTTCTGCTTATTTCCTCCCTATGAATTGATGCTTCCACATATTCACACTAATTGCGTTAATATTGTTCCCACAAAAGGTGATATGTTGGAAAATGATCTCTTCAGAAAAAAATTAAAATAAACAAAATACCTTTGCAATATTTTTAGCATTGTGCCTAAAACTATTCCAAGTGTACAACTACATTTAAATAAACAGAGTTGTTACTCAGTAATGTTCTGTGGAGAACTGTTAGAGGAATTCTGGGAAACAAGCAGCAAAGAAATTTAAGAAAGATGTGGCAACAGAAAAGAGGATCAGCTCTTTGGTTTTATCACCAAATTGTGAATAGACAAAGAAGCCCTCAGGTATGCACCAATTTACAATAATTCCCCAAGGGAAGCAAAAACAGAGACCTTGCAATGGCAATATGCTATCTGATCATCTGTATATTTTGTGAAAACTCAAGATGGTGCCACAACCAAGAACTTGGAATGATGTTTCCTTCAGTCAAATAGGTGAGGTTAGGTACACCCATGGAATGCCGTCTTAGCAGTGAGGAATTTTGGTTTCTTCAAAAACTTGGTGATTTGATAGCTGTTAAATTCTATTCATGATTGATTATTAAATGTATTTTTATACAATTCTCTGGTTTTTGGAGAACTTATAGATGTTAAGATATGTTTTGAGCCAAGAAGTCTCTGAATAATACTCACTTCCTCCTTTGGTTCAATCACCTGGTTTCCCTTGTAAGGATTCTGAAGAGAGTATACACGCAAATGGGAAATAGAACATTTTTAGCAGGTGAGGCATGTTCTCATACGACCTCCACAGGCCTCTCTGGTCTCTTGGGACCATTTCTTCTCCCCCAAGTCACATCTTATCACTGGCTTAAGAGCTCTTGATATTCTTGGTATTGGAAACATAGGTGGTGTGAGAAAGCAACACAGATAGACTGTCTCAATGAGCCTAGTCGTGAATGCTCATTCAGAAGTACTAGATGTCAGCGGGCTCAGGGTAGGAATGATGTGTGGGGGGATGGCAAGTGAGGAGAAGAGAGTGCAGCCAAGTTCCTTCCCTCCACCACATTTACATCAGTCACAGTCCCCAAAACTTAACTACCTGGAACTGACACCACTGATGGGTGAGTTTATTCAAATACGATCCTATGAAATTGAATTGTTTAAGTAATAATTCCATAACGAAGAAATATCAGAATCTTCTCAGGAATACATCAAAGATGTCTTTCTAACTCTTTATTAATATGTAATCTTGATTTGGAGGTGGTAGTCAATGCCATTAAATGCAAAAACATTGGAGTGAGAAAGGGAAAATTATCTCTGTTTACAGACATTTATAAATATTTTGAAACCCAAACATAATCAATGAAAAAAACTATTACAAACAACTTGAAATTTTGGTTAAGTGGCAGTGTATCAAATCAGCGAAATCATGAGCCTCCATATTTTTAAAATATAACCTGTGAAAATATAATGGAGAAAAGTGCTCATTTATTAAAACTCAAAAACAACTCAGAATAAACGTGTAAATTGAGTGAAACCAATATGAAAAAAACTATAAAATTTTTTTTAAGAAACAAAAGTAAACTGGACCAGATGTAAAGCCTATTCTGCTCTTATACTCAACATCATATCCTAAATTAATTTATAAAGATTAGACAATCGCAGGCCGGCCCCCGTGGCTGAGTGGTTAAGTTTGTGCGTTCCACTTTGGCAACCCAGGGTTTCACCGGTTCGGATCCCGGGCACGGACATGGCACTGCTCGTAGGGCCATGCTGAAGCAGCATCCCACATAGCACAGCCTGAGGCACTCACAACTAGAATATACAGATGATGAACGTCACTCAAAGTAAGAGAAATTCAAATTTAAACTAAACAGAATTATTTCTTATGTACCCGTGTGGCAAAACTTCAAAGGTTTGACAGCCTACCCTACTGGGTCTTATAGTACCAAGCACACTGTATGTTTGGTGGTATGTAGCGATATTTCATATGAATTTTCCTCTGACCTAGAATTACCATTTTAAAAATCTATCCCAAATCAAAGTAAAGAACAATATATGCAAAAATTTTACATAATAGCACTATTTTTAACAGCAGAAGACGAAGTAACTCAAAAGCCCCTTAAGAAAGGACTGGTTTAATGAACCAAGTTTATCTATCTAACGCTGCTGAAGAATCAATGGGGAAGATCTCATAGCACATTTAATAATAGAGTCTTGTGAATATATAGGGATATATTGTTGAACAAAACAATCAATCTGCAGACTCTTTGAATAGTGTGCTAAGTCTGCACGGGGGCACAAAAACGTAGTGTATGTGTATGCGTTTCATATGCTTATATTTTCAAAAGGAAGAAATTAAAAGATAAACAAAAAACAAAAAGTGTTTGTCTATAGAAGAAAGAAAGGAACTGAATTAAGTGGATATATAGAAGCCAGATGTCTCTGAACATAACTTGATTTATAATTTAGGCTTTGGAATCATTTAAATATTTGCCTAAATTTTGCATGTGTTTTATAGAACTAAAATTAATAAAGGAGGAAAGAAAAATCTCCCCTGAAATTAACAAAATTTAAATAGAAATTTATGATCCTCATTGCATATAAAGTTGGTAATATAATCACAAAGAGGAGAAATGTTCCATGTGTCTTAGCTGTGCATACTTTTTCTAATAATTGATAAGGTCTGGCAAACTGCATTTATTAGAGTCTCTTTCTTTTGGTGGTAAAATTGATATTGTTATTTGGAATTATTATATTCATGTTGAGTGTAAAAAAGTGGGTAATTGCGTTATTGCAATTAGAATCAAGATATTCTGCGAGAGCAAAGAGATACAAATATAAAATTAAGCTAAACCTGCAGTCTTAATTTTCATTTGGAAACCAGAGTATAATCTTACAATCCTCTCTCTAAATTGAGTACATGCTATTCTCTGTTTGTCTTTATAAAAAATGCCTACGTGGATATGAGTATGTTATATACACCTTATGTCACCATTAATAAGAGTACTTAAGAACATATTTAAATGAATCTGTTATGAGCTATTTCTCAAGCAGAAAACTCTCTTATTTTCTCTCTTCTTGTTTCAGATTTTCTTTCAAACCACCATATTCTGATGATCTTTTGCCTTTAATTTTTTTCGTTCCTTATTTTCCAAGAGTCTGTGGACTTTCTCCAACAGAATGCCCTAAGAAAGTCCTTTGATTCCTTCCATTCGGTGAGCTGAAGCTGAACTCACCACCTTCCTTGCTGCCCACATGCCCTCTCCTTCTACGGTACCTGTCTTAGTTCATGGCGTCATCATCCTGCCAGACAAACATACTATCTTTTACTTTCCCATGCCCTTAAACTGAGTCAGTTTAAAAATCTTCTCATCCTTTTTCCATAGTATGACTTACATCTGCCTTACCTTCTCCATTTTCATAGCTGCCTGACTAAATCTGTTTCCCTCAAAACTGCTTCCGTGTTTCGTTTTGTCTGTCCCGAGCTCTCTTCCCCCTGCCAACTCTAACTCATCTTACACCCTGTGACTGTGTTAATATTTTCAAATCACCATTCTATTCATGTTATTCCATTCTCAAATATCTCGAATGTAGTCTTTAAGAATGCATACAAATTCCTATTCTTGGTGTTTCAAATTTTCCATAATATGGCTTTGAACTATCCTGGGTGAGGATGCTGTTTGTGCCCTATACATATGGAAATCTCCTTTCTTGCAAAACTCCATTTGTGACATAGTGTCGAACTTTTTCCTGTCTCCAGAGCATTCTCTAAGCAAATCAGTGTCAGAATACCTCAGCAACAGTTACTAGCCCTGGGGAGTCAACGGAAGTAGGTTGAGTCAAGAGGACAAGAGGGAAGAATTTGTATTTCATGGTCAGGTGTGGAGTTTCCCACCCCACTTCTTCCAGAGATAGATAACAAGAGGCATGATACCCCAGGGGCCAAGAACGACCATTCTAAGGACATGAAGCAGGATGCCTTGAGGAAGGGCCAGTATCTTGAAAAAGGCAGAACTGAAAAATGTGCCTAGAAATGCAACTGAAATACTACATTCCTCTGGCTGGAGCCTCCTTACCTCTGGACTCTGATATGTGGAACAGTAAATTCCCTTATGGCTTAGTCACCTTATATATAAGCTGCGGCCTGAGGCATCCTCACAGACATCCCTTATTCACACTTCCAGATCAACTCTCTGCTTTGTTTGTTATTACTGCCTTTTCCGCTGGTTTCCCTGCCTCCTAAATTGTTCCCTCTCTACTTCAAGATGTCTCGGTCCTATTGATTCAAAGCTATAGGTTGTTTTCTTGCTCTTTCCAGATAGAATTCCTTCCTTCTCTAGACTCCTATAACATTTACAGGACCAAAACTATTAAGCGTACTTAACCTCTTCTAATACATTATGTATTTCTTTTTTGGGGTGGGGGTGCGGGGGGAAGACCAGCCCTAAGCTAACATCTGCCACCAATCCTCCTCTTTTTGCTAAGGAAGACTGGCCCTGAGCTAACATCTGTGCCCATCTTCCTCTACTTTATATGTGGGACACCTGCCACAGCATGGCTTGACAAGTGGTGACATGTCCGCACCCGGGATCCAAACTGGCGAACCCTGGGACGTGGAAGCAGAACATGAACACTTAACCGCTGTGCCCCCAGGCCAGCCCCCATTATGTGTTTCTTAAAGCAGGATCGGTATCCAATGCATTTTACTTTTTCCTTAGAAATTCTGACAAAATGACTGGTTCATGTAGATGCTCAGCAAATTTCTCCCAAATGAATATATATTTCAGTCAGTTGTTTAGCTAGTCAAAGTGCGTCAGGAAAATTTAGGGTGGGATTCTCTATCTATCTATCTGTTTATGGTAAAACCCTTTATCAAGTCTGTATTCTAGGAGGTTTTCTTATATTCTACTTTTCTTTCTCATTGCAAATGCACATCCTGTTCTTCCATTTTAAGGATCCTCAATCTACTCTAACTTTTGGCATTATTCTTCCAAAATACTTGCTAGAGTCTCACAGTCCTCTCTTTTTACAATATTGAACAGCATATCGAACATGAAGGAATTTGAGCTTCTCTTCAGGTGCTGCTGCCTGGACAATATTTAATGGTGTTTCATTAAAAAAATATACAATGGTGTCTGTTCTTTGCCTTGGAAGGCCCATTTTTCTCCATTAGACTCTGAGCAGTAAAGGCTCTTCATTTAAAATAAATGCTTTAAAGCACTTTCTCTCACCAGAGAGTACAGAAAACACCTAGAAGAGGCTGCTGTTCAAGTAGAGAAAAACGGTAGTTACCAAAAAAGACAGAATTGGATTATGAATGCTTAACTTAGAATAAGAGGCTCAGCATCATAATGTTACTGTACAAAGAAAGGAAAAGAGAAAGAGAGAAGCTTGTTGGAGAAGAGACTGAGAAGCCTTCCAACGAATTCTGTCATACATTCTCCAAAAGCCATACTCTGATGCAGAAATATGGGATAAATTTTAATCTGGGACCCAGAGAAGAAAGAATTGGCTAATTGGGAACTATTATTCTTGCCACTTAAGGAAAGGACCGTCATCATTTCCTTGGCTAACCATTGGACCCAGTTCATTATATAAGGAGATAAAAAATATATAAATACATAACATAAAAATAGCCACAAATATTTCCTCTCCACCAGTCTCCCTCATTGATCCAAAGAGAGCAATCTACCTGTAATTAGTAATCTACCTGACCAACTCAACCATTTCTATTCCCATTTCCACCCCCTGCAAGAAGTGTCTAAACTTTTATAGTGATGTGTAGTGGATTAAAAAAAGCATAGGATCTGGGAAAGAGAACAATTGATTTTATCAGAAGAGATGTTAAACTACATACTAAAGATCTGAGGAAGATAGTAAAATCTAACAGGCTGGGGCGGAGGAGGAGTTTTGTTTGCTTTGTTTCAGGGGTGAGTTAGTGAATGAGAGACTTTAGAGTAAAGGACGCATGTAGATTAAAGAGAATAGAAGGAAGGACAGAAGAGATTATTAGGGAGGCAGGAATATTGAACTGGATTTTCTTTACCAAACAATAAAAGATGGAAGGAAACAATGACATCTTTTTCTTTTTGAACAGCTTTTATTTTTAGAGCAGTTTTACATTCACAGCAAATTTGAGTAGAAAGTACAAAGATTTCCCTTAGACAACCTGATTCCACACGTGTGCAGCCTTCCCCACTCAACATTCCCCACCAGAGGACATTTGCTATAATCAATGCACCTACATAGTTTACATTAAGGTTCACTTTTGGTGGTGTACATTGTATGGGTCTTAACAATTGTATAACATCATGTATCTATTAGCGTCTTTTAGTTTCACTAAAATACTCTATGCTTCACCTTTCATCCCTTCCTACACCCACTATCTGGCAACCACTGAGCTCTTTACCGTCTGTGATAAAATTCTAATTGACTACGTTTTACATATTTTAATTCTTTTGTTTAAATGTGACAGTACTATAACATTGAGCCACATAGTGGCACAGTCCGTGGCTTTTGCAGGGTTAAGGTAATAGTAGGTAATGTAGAGTAAATAGAAGCTTCATTTGTTATAAAGTAGAAGATACATCACTTTCAACAAGTCTTTTTGTTTTAGAATTAAAGTTTTGTGTCAAATCATCTTCAAATATTGCTATATAAACATATTGGGAATTAATGTCTTCTACTGGGGAAGAAAGAATAATGGCACCCCAAAGATGGCCCTGTTCTAATCTCCCAGAACCTGTGAATAGTTCAAACCTACATGAGGGACTTTCCAGATGTAATTTAGGTTAAGAACCTTGAAATAGGTATATTATCCTGGATTATCAAGGTGGGCTCTATCTAATTATATGAGTCCTTAAAAGCCTTTCCCAGTTGCAGTCAGAGAGAGAGGTCAGAGAGAGATATGACAACTGCAGTAGAGTCAGAGAGATTGTGATGCTGCTGTCTTTGATGACAGAGGAAGGTGGCCAAGAGCCAAGGAATGTGGGCAGCCTCTAAAAGCTGGAAAGGCAAAGAAACAGATTCTTCCCTAGAGACTCCGAAAAGGAGTGTGACCCTGCCACCATATTGATTTTAGCCAAATGAGCCCTGTGTCGGATATACGACCTACAGAACAGCAAGATGAGAAATCTTTAGTGTTGTCAACCATTAAGTTTGTAACAATTTTTGTAATATTTTGTAATAAGTTTGTTAGAGCAGCAATAGAAGACTAATATATATCTACTTTCTAGGCAAACATCTGGTGACAAGAATATACAAAACCAGATATACAAGAGTCTTTTACAGAATTCTCTGTGTGTGAGCTAAATGAGTAGTTCTTAAATTTTTTCCCCTATAGCGACACATTCAAATGAGTAACTCTCATGAACATACCCAAACTTCGACTGTTAGGTTACTATATTCTTAATTATGTGCATTTTTGGTGTATTAATAACATTATCAATTTCTGTCATGTTAATGTAATATTTTATGTATGTAGTATTTTAGTATGTAGTATTTTAGTATGGTATTCTGGTTGAGAAGAGTTGGGAAGATAATTCATAATGGCAGTCAGAGATGAACTATTCTGATTGAGTTAATTCCAATTCTTTTAGTCCTGACATTGCAAACTGATTTGTATTAAATTGACTTTTGCATAAGATAATTTACAAACCAGTGCAAAGATAAAGGCCAAACCAATGGAAGTTTATGAAAAGATGATCTTGAAAACTATAAGCATAAAATTTAAGCTCAGTTTGAAGGAATATATAAGGATTTAAAATATGAGTGATATCTCAATCAAGAAAAAAATTTGTCAGAAACAATTGCACTGACTGATTTCTTGTCGTTGTTGCTATAGAAAAAACAAATTCTCTACAGTACTTCTCAAGCCAAATGATAAACTCCAAGAGGAAAGGAGATTAATTTATATGGAGGATGCTAGTTAGGGAGTGATTTTTCAAAAATACTCAGGAAGAGATGTAATAAGGAGGATATTCCATTTGCCCTCTCACGTTCATGACATATATTCTCACAAAGACTGAGGAATTCATTTTGAATAGATTAACCAGATTTTACAGAGAGCCACAGCTGAGTGAAAGTACCCAAGAGTTGGCATCTCGTGTGTGGAAGAATATCCACTGCCTAACTTTCATGAATCTCTATTCAGAGCACTGGAAGTTACATGAAGTGATTTGTTTCATTCTGGAATATTCTTTTGAAATTTGTTCAACGAAGAACAGAAAGTAAAAAGGACAAAAAATTCAAATAGAAAGAGGAAAAAAATGTGATTTTCAATCAGATAGCATATATTGATACTGATCTAATTAAGATTCAGAAGAAGCAGTTCAAGGGGGACCTGAGACTCTCTCAGGTGCAGGACAGCTGCCCAGGAAACATCCCTGCCCTCACTGCATGTCTTCTTTCTCCTTTCTCCTGTGAGGTCTCCAGATGGTTAGGTAAAGTCTCCAGTATAGCTGCTCTCCTTTTAGATAATTTCCTTACAAATCATTGTTCACCTTTTTCGCTGTCACAGTCTTTCTGCTTATGTCAGTGCACGTCCGTGATTCATAACTTTTTCCCTTCACTTTATCTCTTCTCTCAACTTAGTTCACATGTTCCCCACAACACATTAACGTATTTTCGCCTCATATGTTAATGTATGTTAGCTTCATATTACACATTGTTGACAAGAAATAGGTTATAATAAAATTGCCACTAATTCTAAAATGAAGATTTTTGCTCACTGGCAAAGGGAAAATTAGAAGACTGTAAAAAATTCAGTAGGTTTTTTTGTTAAAAGGAAGAGTAGTAATATACTTGAGAATTTAAACACAAAGTAATCCAAAAGAGAAAAAGAGTGTATGTTCCCATGAAAATTTCATGCGCACTTATTAAATTGGAAAATTGGGAAAGCTTTATAAATTGTGTAATCTAAACTTCTTTATCAAAGTATTTCAGGTTCAGTTTGATAGATATATTAAGATATTATTTCTGTTTCTGGATAAAAGTTGATTTTTCTTAAATGTTTTTTTGGTGAGGAAGATTGACCCTGAGCTAACATCTGTTGCCAATCTTCCTCCATTTTATGTGGGATTCTGCCATAGTGTGGCTTGATGAACAGTGCTGTGTCTGCACCTGGGATCCAAACCTGCGAACCCTGGGCCTCCGAAGTGAAACATGTGAACTCAACCACTGTGCCACCAGGCCAACCGCTAAGAGTTGATTTTTCAAGTTAAATGTTTCATAGAATTTAAATGAGTATACAATATCTAATTTGTCTTCATGTGCTTGATTTTGAAGACAGTAAAATTCCATGTCTTTTCTCCATAGTCACTGTTCATTTCTAATGTACTTACTAAAAATGCAGTTCATTACAAAGTTTATTTTCTGTCAGAGAATCTTTCAAAGACAAATCAATGGACTCTATGAAACATGACTACAGGTATGCCCTAAACCACTTTTAAGGAATAAATTATTCACATTTAATTAATTTTGTGAAGTAGTCATGCTACCTATGTAAATGGAGTTTTCTTCAAACTGTAATTCAAGTTTGGCATTTTTAATATTTTGTATGGAATTTTAAAAGCCCATTGTGTATCTCATTGTATCAAGCACACAGCATACCTAGCTCATGAAACAGCTCCGGATGCTAATCACGTAGACGACATGAACAATGCCTTGCAAGTTGTAGCATTTACTGTGATTTATGGATTGAAAATTTTATAACAGTACTTTAAAAAATTTGTTATTTTATGGTTATTAAAAAGAAAACCATAGAGTGTTTGTAAATTAAATATGAAGATTCACAGATATTAATTTTCATAATAAATGCTCATATATTTAATACGATACATAGAAATTATTTTAGAATTGTGAATGAAAAGTTAAAAATAGCATAATCATCTGTGAATAGTAGTAATGAATATTACTGATATGCACAAGAATTTATATGTAAAAACTACTTCAGCATATCCCATCTATGCTAACATCAGGAGGAGACTTGAATGATAAGATTGATGAATTTTAGATTTGCTCAGAACACACTGTCGTTGGGATTTGCCATGTTTTTTCATTGATCTCATTCCATTTGACGATAAGCCATGTTCTCTATTGTCCGCTCTCCTTTCTCCTTTCCAGCACACACATTCTAGTCCTGTGCATTGAGCACTTCTTCCGAAACTGACTGCATTTTCCCTTTAAAATGACATTGCCTATTAGACCTGCTATTTTTACAATATTCCGCCGTAAGACAACGTGTAAATTTTGCTAGCAGTGGAACTTACACATTCATTATTTGTCAGATTTTCTAACAGAGGAACTAAAGAGAAGGGAAAATATATAAGAATGTAAGGATTAGTACCAAACTCTGCGCTTTTAAGAGTTGATTTGACAGGTTAGTGGAGGACTCAGAGGCATCCATAAATTAGCAATTTTATTTATGAATTAGCATTAATTCAGTACCATTTAATTAAATAAATCACCTTTTGATTTTATGTGCAATACAAGTCACAGGATACCCGTCTTAATGACTGTTTCTTTAAGTGTCATAAAATGGAAGGTTGCCCTGAGTATCTTAATTTTTCAAAGTGGTAATCCCACAGGTATGACCGCCGATGAGAAAAATATACATTTCCTGCCTCCAGAATTTTAGGGAAAGCAGTTGTTGAGTTTAACACTTCATTAGTCACCTCATACATCACAGGCTTATTATTACTTTCTTTCCATATCAAGAAGGATTTCTATAGCAGGGGAAAAAAGGCATAAAAAAAGTATCAGGGATTTGTGCACACATGAAAGGAAAATGTACATAAAGGGAGAAGAAAAGAAATGAACAGGATGGAAGCAACACTTCAAATGACACAGTGATAATGACTATTAACATTGTGAGAAGGGGCCAGTCATCCAAGCATCTGCTCCAGACGGGCAGCAGAGGAAAAGAGGCTAAGGAAATAAAATGCTCTGGAATTAATGCTTTGCTCAATTTTCACTAAAAGCCTTTTTAATTCACATAGTCTTTGTTCAAAGGAGATGGGATCCTCAGAAGCTAAACTGTTGTGTGGGAGGGGTACCAGATCTGACCAAGAGCCCATCTGGTAGTCCCAAACATGCTGTAAACACCCTTGGGAAAACCAGAGTAAGTCACGACAATATAGTTTGTTTTTTTGGTTTTTTGTTTTTCCCCCCAAACTATTTAGTGAAGGAGCTGAGACCTGGGGACCATTTCTTGACTCTCCAAGGTCTAAAGGAATACAGTTCTGTCCATTTATAATCAGAGTATCTTAAAAACAGAGTAGTAGTAGTAGCTGAATCAGTACCTTCTCAACTTTCCTTCTCAACTTTCCTCCTCAAGGGCTCGCCTAGGCCTTGAAAGCAGTTTCCTGAAGTCCTTTCTGACTTTAAGACCATCATTTCTGCCCTTGAATCTTAGGCTCTTCTTGCCTTAAAATCTATCTTCTTCTTATAATTTGTTCCTAAAGACTTCCATCTTCCCTGACCTGTATTTATCCAATTCCCAAGCCATTTACTTGTTCTGTCTGGGGTGAAGCATATTCTTGATTAGCAACCAAGCCGAACAATGGCCAATGTAATGGAATGCATTTCTAAATGTCATTTACCTTAAATCCCTTCACAGCCCCACACAGTGCACTGTGCCCAGAACAGCACTTCCATTCCTCACCTGCCTTCCCAACATAGGTTTTTATTCTTTTAACTTTGTATTTTGAAATAATTACGTATTCACAGGAAGTTGCAAAAATAGTAGAGACATCCTGTGTACCCTTCTGCTAGTTTCCCCAAATGGTTATATCATAGGTAATTGCAGATTTATATCAGAACCAGGAAACTGACACTGGTACTGTGAGTGTGCTTAGTTCTATGCCATTTGGCACATGTGTAGATTCATGTAATCACCATCACAACTGAAATACAGAACTATTTCATCACCGAAAGAATCTCCTTTAGCTGCCCTTTTATAGTCACACCAACCACCCCATAGCCTTATCTTTTAAATCTGGCAATCACTAATGTAGTCTCTAGCTTTATAATTTTGTCATTTTAAGCCGGTCATATAAATAGAATCTCATAGCATATGAGCTTTTGGGATTGGCTTTTTTTTTAACTTAAGGTAATGCCCGTGAGATCCACCCAACTTGTGTGTATCAATAGCTCATTTTTTGTTACTGCTGAGTAGTATTCTGTGGTATTGGTGCACTATAGTTTTTATAGCCATTCACGGACTGAAGGACATTTAGTTGTTTTCAGTAATTGGCTATTACAACAAAACCTGCTGTAAACAGGTTTTTGTGTATGTAGAAATAAGTTTTCACTTATCTGGGATAAATGCTCAGGAGTGCAATTGCTGGGTTGTATATTAAGAGTATATTTAGTTGCTTAAAAAAATTTCAAACCATTTTCGGGAGTGTATATACAAGTTCACATTCCCACCAGCCAATTATGAGTGATGATTTCTCTGCATTTATACCAGCCCTTAGTACTATTTTTTTATCTTGTTTTTTCTGAAATATGCGTAGTGATGTCTCATCATGGTCTTAATTTGCATTTCTCTAGTGGCCAGTGATGAACATCTTTTCATATGCTTGTTTGCCATCTATATAAACTCTTTGGTAAAATGTCCAATTCTAACTAAATGTCCATTTCTAACTAGATTGTTTTTTCTTTTTCTTCACTGCTGAGTTTTAAGAGTACTTTATATATTCTAAATACAATATCTGTCAGATGGGGGTTTGCTCACTATCTATAGTTTGTCTTTTCATCCTCTTAACAGGATCTTGGCAAGGCAAAAGTTTATAATTTTGATGAAGTCCAAATTATCAAATTTTTTATTTTATATATCATGCTTTTGATATATCGTGTCTAAGAACTCTTAACCAAGCACCGAGCCCTAAGCCCCAAAGATTTTCCTTTATATTTTCTTCAAAAAGTTTTATGTTCTACACTTAAATCTGGAGCCTCTTTTTTTTTTTTTTTTTTTTTTGTGCCTATGGCATCCCATTTCTTTACCCCTGATGACTGGAAAAACTGTCCTTCTTCCATTGAATTGATTTTGCACCTTTTGTATTTTCTCTACTTGTGTGGGTCTAATCTGGGTACTTTTATGTGTCTATCTCTCTGTCAATATCACAGTCTCAATTACCGTACCTTTCTGTAAAGTCTTAATATCGAATAGAGTCATTTTCCCTATTTTATTATTCTTTTTCAAAATTCTTCTAGTCTCTCTAATTCCTTTGCTTTTCCATATACATTTCAGAATAATTTTGTCTATATTCATAAAAAAATTTTGGTATGATTCTTTTAGGAATTACATTAAACTTACACAACATTTTGGACAATTGAAATCTCTACTACGCTGAGTTTCCCAATCCATAAACATATGTCTCTCTATTTATTTCATTCTAATTTCTATCATCAACATTTAGTAGTTTTTAGGATAAAAGTTCTATTACATTATTTTTTAATATTTTGTATTATTTATTTATGTTTTGTTGGATTATATCCAAGTGTTTCATCTTTTTGTGAGCAATAGTAATGATATTGTGTTTTAATTTTGGTTCCTACATATTCATTGCTAGTACATTGATATACAATTGATTATTGAATGTTGATATATATGTGATCGTGCTTAACTCACTTATTAGCTTTATGAAATTTTTTTTATAGATTCCTTGGATTTTCCACCTATACCAGTATTTCAACTGCAAATAGAGACAATAATATTTCTTCGTTTCAGATACGTGTGTATTTTTTTCTCGCCTTATTGTGCTGTTAGAACTTCAGTACTGTGTTGAAAAAGATTGACAAGTGTGAACATCCTTTCTTGTTCCCGGTCTTAGGGGGAAAGCATTCAGTCTTAGGCCATTAAGCATGATGTTAGCAGGATGCCCTTTTTCAGAAGTTCATTATCAAGCTAAGGAAGTTCTCCTCTATTCCTAGAATTCTGGGAGCTTTTATTGTGAATGGTGAATTTTATGAAATAATTTTTCTGTGTCAATTGACATTATCATGTGATTTTTAGCCTCTTAATACGATAGATTACCCTGATTGATTTTCAGACATTGAACTAGTAGGGTAGGGATGTGACGCCTACATTTTGAAGGCATTTGGTGATTGTGACACCACAGTCCTGAGCACATGTGGTTTGGACCCACATACCATGAAGCAAACGGCAGTGGTAAACCAAAGCATCATTGTCCTTTTTTTTCTCTTTCTTTTAACTTGTTTTACATTAAAAATTCTGTGATAAGAGAGTCCAAAATGAAATATGAGATAGTGCTGGAAGATGAGACCCTTAGGTCAGAAGGCACTCAGTTCCTGGAGAAGAGCAAAGAACAAGTATGAATAGCACTGTTCCTAATGATGCGAGCAGACTGAAGCTGGAAGGGCACCCAGGGCCGCAGTGCGCAAAGGGGAAAGGGAAGTCTGAGACTGGACCACACACACAACTGGAATATGGACATGAGAAACACGAACCAAGGTAAACTGGAAACTGTAAAGAAAGAAATGGGATGTTTAAATATTGCAGTGCTTGGCCTCAGGGAACTAAAATGGACTGGAATGGGACACTTTCAGTCAGACAACTACACAGTCTTCTACTCCAGAAATGACAAACTCGGAAGCAACGGAGTGGCTCTCATACTGAGGCAAGAGGTAGCACAAGTGGTTAGGGGCTCTGATGCGAGGTCTGACTAAACAATACCAAGCAGACTTCTGGGAAAATCTACTACCACCATCCAAGTCTCTGCTCCAACTACAGATGCTGAAGAAGATGAGATTGAAAGTTTCTATGCAAGTATCCAAGAAAAAATTGATCGTACACCAAAACAAGACATGCTGGTAATTATAGGTGACTGGAACACAAAAGCAGGAAATAAAGCAGAATCAAACACCATCGGAAAATTTGGATTATGGGTCAGAAAGGAAGCAGTAGACTGGCTCGTGGATTTCTGTGAAGCCAGCAATCTGTCCATCGCAAATACATGCTTCAAGCAACCAAACAGACAACTGTCTACATGGCCATCACCAGATGGCCAATATAGAAATCAAACGGACTATGTAATTGGAAGCAGGAGATGGAGAAGCTATATCTCTCTGCCAAAACAGGACCAGGAGCAGATTGTGGTACTGACCATGAGCTGTTAATATCAGACTAAAGCTAAAGAAGAACACTAAAAGAGTCGTAGTGCCAAAATAGAAACATTCTTGATGAATTTAAAGTCTGCATAAAAAAACAGCTTTGCATTGGTAAACTGAATTGACCAAGAACCAGAAAAACTATGGACTGAAACTAGAAATATTATTACGGAAGAATGTCTGAAGTAAAATGAATAAAGAATAAAACAGTAAAAACAAACAATGCTTGAAATAAGAAGAAAAGAAAAATCAAGATGTGTGATGGAAGAAACACTAGAAATTCTTAAGGATAGGTAGGAAGCAAAAGTAGAAGGTGACAAAAGCAAGGTTAGAATCCCAAATGCAGCTTTTCAGCGACTGTCATCTAGACATGACAGAGAACCACTCTAGAGACCAATGCAAAGAGATAGAAGAGAACCCTCCAAAAAGAACAAGAAGTTTCTTCCAGAAGATTCAAGAAATCAAAGGAAATGTAAACCTAGATCAGGAATGCTGAATGCCCAGCATGGAAGCACACTATCTGATCAAGAGAAAATAAAGGGAAGGGGGAAACAGCATACTAAAGATCTATACAGAAGAGACAGAGGATGACAGGCTCCTCTGAAGAAGATTCTTATGAGGAAGAACCCATGATTTTAGAAAGTGAAGTAAAAGTTGGCCTGAAAGTACTGAAAGAAATAAGTCACCAGGGTAGGTTGGATATCGATACAATCATTTCAAGCCACAGAAACTGAATCCATCAAAATCATAATGAGAACATGCCAACAAATATGGAAAACAAAACAATGGTCTACAGACCAGAAACACCTAACATACAACCCAATCCCCAAGAAAGGAGTAGTCAAGGAGCCCAGTGACTGTACGACCATTGCCCTAATTTCCCACGCAAGTAGAGTGATATTCAAGGTGCTGCAGCAATGGCTTTTACCTTAGACGGAGCAAGAAATGCTGATGTCCAAGCTGGATTTCAAAAAGGAAGAGGCACACAAGATGTAATTGGGATTATTCGTTGGCTACCGGAATGATCCAAAGAATTTCAGAGGAAAGTTAATCTGTGTTTTATAGACCACAGTAAAGCCTTTGACTGAGTCGATCACGAAAAGCTATGAGCTGCTCTGGAAGAAAAGGGCCTCAGCACTTGCTTGTCCTGATGTGTAACCTGTATTGTGGACAAGAAGCCACTGCCAGGACATAATATGGAGAGACTAAATGATTTCGCATGGGCAAAGGTATCAGACAAGTGTGCATTTTATCTCCCTGTCTGTTTAATCTACATATAGAACAAATCATACCAAAAAACTGGGCTAAACTCAGGTAACAGAGGAGTGAAAATTGTTGGAAGAAATATCAACAATCTACAATATGCAGGTGGCACCATCTTACTAGCAAAAAGCAGCAACGACTTGAAAGAGCTTCTGATGAAAATTAAAGAAAACACCAAAGCAAGACTGCATTTGAATATCAAGAAGATGAAAATCATGACTCTACTAGAACTACACAACTATAACATAGACAATGAAAACATTGAAATTGTTAAAGATTTTGTTTACCTTGGTTCAGTCACCAATTTACATGGAAACCAGCCACGGAATCAAGAGAAGATTGAGACTCAGAAGGACAGCAATGAAAGAATTAGGAAAGATCTTCAAGTATATGGAAGTGTCGTTAGAGACCTAGGCCAAGATTATCCACTCTCTAGTATTCCCAATTACTATGTACCATGGGTGTGAAAGCTGGACAGTGAAGAAGGCTGACAGGAAAAAATGGATTCATTTGAAATATGATGTTAGAGGAGAGCCCTACGGATACCCTGGACTGCCAGAAAGATGGACAAGTGGGTCCTGGAATAAATGAAGCCTGAAATATCACTGGAGGCAAAAATGATAAAACTGAGGCTGTCCTTTGAGCCCATCACGAGAAGGCAGGGTTCTTTGGGAAAGACAATAATGCCAGGAAAAGTAGAAGGCAGCAGGAGAAGAAGAAGACCAAATATGAGATGGATTGACTCCTTTAAGAAGCCATACACTTAAGTAGGGCTGTTGAGGACAAGACATTGTGGACATCCCTCATTCAAAGGGCCACCAGGAGGCAGAGCCAACTTGACAGCACATAACAACAAGAGTAAGGATGACAGTCCCAGCTCCCCACCTGTCTTCTCTGACACCAGGGTGGTGAAGAAGAAGGGTGGCTCATGATAGCCAGGCAAGTGTGGAAGTCTAGGCTCCCCCCAGCCGCTTTCTTTGCTGACAGAGGCGAGTCTGGGGTCAGAGATGTTCCCACGGTGTTTTGTTAGAGTTGGATGCTTACTGTTAGGGTGCTCCTTTCCTTGACTATTGGTTATTCAGAACAGGCAATTCTTCAGGATTTTTTTTTTTTTTTTTTTGTCTATGCTCATTGCTGTTTCCAGTATGCACACTTTTCCAACACCCAGTGGAATATATGAAGAAAAAAGAAAACCCAGGACCCAGGAAACTTACTGCCATGTCATTCTTCAGGACCTGAGGTCCCTAACCAATATGCCTTCCTCTCTCCCTCTTTTATAGTCTTCCTAAGTTTGTTTTGTGTATGATGTTCAGGATTTTTAGCTGTAATTAAGGGCAGGAATAGGGAGAGGTGTGTCTACTCCATCTTGTTAAGAACTGGAAGTCAGCACACACTTTTTAAGATCTAAGTTACATTAACTTTTATGCATTGCTTTCCCAGTAAATCTACAGAAGACATTTTATTAAATCACAAGATTTTTCAGTCTTTTCAGAGAAAAAAGATGTCTTCCATGGGAAGCAAATGTTAGCACCATTTATAGGAAAAACAGAGGCAAGAACAATACTTTATACATTTTTCTTACAAAAATATCTTTCCTGGAATTTGGCAGACATTCTATTGGTCACTAGGGAATATAAAATCATTGCTCTAAGAAAATGGTGCTGGATTGATTACTAGATATAGAAAAGATAAACAGATGATATAAATGAAACGTCAAATATGATGAGTGAGGCATATACATGATAACTCTAGAACGTAAAGGAGAGAAACATAATCCAGGCCGCTGTTCCCAAACTACATCAGAATTATCCAGTGGCTCTTTTAAATCAGAGATTGCTGGGCACAAACCCAGAGCTTCTGCTTCAGTAGACTGAGACACGGCCCCAAATTCCGTTTTTAAACAGTTCCCGGGTGTTGCAAAGATGTTCTAAGGATGAGAGCTTAAGAACGATGTGTAGTAATTAAACATTTTGTTTAAAGTAGTTGTTCTCAGTCTTAACTTTGCAGCACAGAAACTTTAGTTGAAAGAGAAATGTTGCTGTCCACATGCGTAGAAATAAGAGAATTTTTCAGATTAGGACTGTTGGATGAAAAAGGCAAAGGTCAGGTAGAATCAAGCGGCACTAGAGGCGTTAAGAAAGAAGGAAGTCATTCCTAATACATTAGTAGAAAAAGGATTACAGGTCTTTAAGAATGAATGGATTTTTAGTACATTTAAGGCTGCACTTATGTCTATTTTTTCTGACCAATCTAATTAGAGGAAGGAGGATCTATGAAGGTAAAGCCGAAGCTAGATTTGCTAAATGAATTTCTCTTCCTATATCTGAGTCACAATATATTTTTAAAAATATTTCATTGTATAGTGCCTTATAATTAAAAACTTCTATCAGATGCTTCATTTCATTTTCTTTTTACTAACAGCCTGACAAGAGAGTTTCTCTTTATCTCTTCAGCATGTAGATATCTCCAAAATTTCATTTTACTAACGTTAATTTTTTATTATTTTCAGCTGTTTTACTTAAACATTAGAAAAGGCACAGGTATCCTTATCTTAATTATATTATCATTTTGATTATTATTTTTGTAGGCCATAATCATTTGCAAAGACTATTGGCCAGAGATGTAGGCTAATAATGAAACAAAACTTGCCACAAAGTAGGCGTTGAATAGATTTGTGTAAAACAAATGAATTACTAAATTAATCTTATTTAGTGTTTCCATACTTTAAGTTTCCTGTGAAAAGTGTACCCAGAAGTCATGTCTGTCAAATGTATATTCTCTTTATGGAACAGGATTATAGTGAAGAAATTAGGAGAGCAGAATATGGAGCCAGACTACTTCAGTTTTGATCCCAATTACTTCTCTTAACAGCTGTGTGAAATTGAGCGAGTTACTTAATTTTCTGTCTCAAAATACTCAAAATAAAATAAGGATGATAATAAAAGGACTTTTGTCCATAGGCATGTCATGATGTTAAAATGAGGTCAATACATGTAAAGCACACATGTAATCCACTTTATAAGTGTTCACGACTGTTATTTATTACCATGGGGGAGCTCCTCCAAAACGCATGTGGTAGTGTGCTATGCTAAACCCCGTGGAGGACTCATTTGACATATGTCAGTAATGACACAAAGAAACGACAAAACTAAAAGTAGGCCAAATGGCTTCCTTGTGACCCTGCCCCTCCAGCCCTCACCTGAATCCCAGACTAACCTTCTGATGGTATGTAAAGGAAAATTTAGAGGTGGCAAAGGGGTCCAAGCCGCAGAAGAAGCAGCTAGAAAGAACACAGCTCTTCTTTAGGGTTTAGAGAAGACTAGCCCCTGTATTTCCACCTGGGACTTTTGAGGCAGAGACAGTTCTGAAGAAGCAACATCTCTTTTGAATCTAATGTTCCAGTCTTGTAGAAAAACTCACTTGTCTAAGAATGCTCAGCTACATACAGCTAAATATTCAATCCCATCCCTCATCACTCTGATAAATCCAGCCAGCAGCGGTGGAGTCCCATTAATGTCCATAGATTTTGCTTGCCCACTAATTTTCTGCTCCTTCTTTGAGTGAAATGAAGGAAGGGGCTCAAGGCAGGAGTGAGTTGAATGGAGGCAAAGTTTGACTTCCGACTAGGGCCTTTAGAATTCCCGGAGGTCTACATATTTTGCTAGGATTTTAAAATGGCTTTTTCCTCAACTTTAATTCTAATGGAGTGTGCATACCCCTGCTCCCATGGCATGATGGAAAAAGAGCCACTTATAGCCATCTTTAGATCATGTCAGCAAAATTATTAGCATTATTCCAGAAGAATAATGTTACCCTTCAAACTAAATAATTCATTTCCCTATTTACTTATTTAGTCACATGTCAAATATTTACTGCCCACGAGTTTGTGCTAGCAAATTCTAAGCAGCAGAAATAAATAGACATATACGACAAAGATTTTCCCTCTGTTAGAATTGCTCTTCCAGCAATAAAAGGCTCTGGGGTACTAAGCCTGGCTGGAAAAATGAGAGGCTGGGTTGGCTTATAGTAAAGGATGGGTTGACCTATGGCCTGGGGACCTAAGGAAAAAGGGGAGCCTATACAGCATTCACAGTGAATATTGATTTAGGAACCAAAGAAGCATTTTTAACCTAAGCATCAGTGCAAAGGTTCAAAATTGCAGAGTAAAAAACAGGTCTCAGAGAAGAGTACTACAACCTGGGACCACAAATTTGTGAAGGTGAATAAGAAGCAGTTCCTAAAAGAATGATAATCAAAAGGAAAAATGCAAGATGTTCTGTGGGAAGTTTGTTATGTTTCTGCCTTCACTGATAGAACTTTTGATTATACCAAAATTGACAGAGTGATAAAAAATTGGTCACACATCCAGCTCCAAGTTTGTCTCATTCTTATGGCCATCATCCCAAAGCACCCTTCAGCCCCTAAGGAAGGGAAAAGATATTAGGCAAACCATGACTGCAGTGAGACTCCATCTGCTCATGCTCTAACCATGCCAATGGGCATTATTTCCCTCAACTGCTTCTCTGGAATCTGAGCAGCATGGTACACATGTGGGCAATCCAGCACAGTGAGCTGTCTCGAGATTGTTTGGTGAGCTCAGAGTACTGAATACTGATTATATAAAAAAGTCATCACTGATTGACATAAGCATCTTGTCATTCATTTCTCATTCAGCCATGGACAAGTTCAGGGTAAACCAACCAATGTAGCACCATAGTCCATAAAGCGACATCAACAAGCTATGAAGGTTTTCCAAAATAGATCTTGAAACAGGTGTGCAAAGAGAAATATGCAATGGAGCTGAGTCAATCATTCACAGACTAGTTAACAAACAAACAAAAAACTTTGATTATATTTTTGACACATCAAAGGAGGGAGTTAAAGCCCTTACTTGATATATAGCTCAGACAGGAGAGAGCCTTCTATATAGGTCTACAGGTTTCCACAAACCCAACTTCAGTTTACACCTGGAGGTTCCAAAACTTAGATACACGTCTTTTCATAGAGCAGCCTGTACGTAGTCATTCATGTGAGAAATAATGATCTGCACTCCTTTTGCCCGCTACCACCACATACGTTCCCAAACTTCTCTACCTTCAATCTTCCATTTTTGTTCCTTCCAAATTCCTAAGCTCTCAGCCAAGCTTTTTCAGCTGCCCAGAAGTTCAGGTATACTGCTAACTCAGGATACTCCTCCTTTCATACCAGGTTATGACCCCATGAATTGCTCAAAGCCCTGCTGGCCCAGAGGATTCCCTTCCACATTATCTTTCAAAACCACTCCCATGCAAGGCTGGAGTGCAGAAGCTTTCCTCATTCAGCCCTCACCAATATATCAAGCCATCCTAACCATGAATCAGGTCCAGATTTTTATTCCAACTCCATCACTTGGTTGTAGATAACACTCCTTATGGCTATAAGTATATGTTGAGGGAAAGGCACAGTCAAACAGTGATAGGTGGCTTGGGGATCCATGGCCACCTCTTTTATAATATATTTATGTCCTCTGGGCAGCTCATGCCCAATCCTGAATAAAACAATTCTACCACACTATGGTTTACTGATATGCTTACCAGGCTTTATGACTTGGTAGCCCATTTCTAATTGTATAACCATTTGATGTCCCATGTCAGGTGCTCGGCATCTACTTAGAGATCAGGACCACAGCATAAGCTGCTTTTCAGATGATAAATCTTCAGGCAATGAATAGGGCATGGTGTTATTCCAAGGCCTTTAGGGGTCAGTGTTGCAACTCCCCTAATAGGGCTCCAGAAATTCAGAGAGACTTCTCATGTGCCACAAATACCTGTAACACCAAGGGATCTGTTGAGTCTCATGTCCCAAGAAGCAGGGCCCACTTGTATTGCTGCCAAAATCTCTTGTGAAGCCCCCTTTTATTATCTGGGCCCCATTCAAAGTTGCGGTCCTTCCAAGATGCCCAGTGAATGATTTTTACAGTATCCTCAAGTCTGGTATGCAAAATCTGAAAAGGCCTGCAAGTGATGCACCTCTTTCTTTAGTTTTTCAGAGTACAAGGTATCATAACATGTTCTTTCCTTTGGAACAGATGTCTCAGCATGCTGAAGACTCTTAAAACTTAAGTAATTTGGCAGGCCCCTGCATTTTTGGCGAGTTTATCTGTTACCATCTGGTGTGCAACTGTCCTTATGGGGCACCCAGCAAACTTACAACTTCTGCTCCTCAGGTTGTCAGGGGCTGGGGGAGGAAGGGATGGGGAGCTGTTACTTGGTATAGAGTCTCAGTTTCACAAAATGAAAAAGTTGTGGAGCTTCTTGTGCAACAAGAATGGAGTAAAAATACCCTTGAACTGTATACTCTGAACTGGCTAAAACGGTAAATTCTGTTACTTTTTTTTTTTTATCACAATGAAAAGTAAATTTAAAAAAATATAAAACTATGAATATACTAGAGGGAAACATGGGTGAATTCCTTTGCTGCCTTGAAACATGGAAATCCTTTCTATGACTCAAAATCCGGAAATCCTAAAATGAAATATTGGTAATTTTGAGTACATTTAAAAAAACTTCTTTATAACTAGGAAAAGAACAAGCGAAGTCCAAAGACAAACTGGGAAAAAATGTTATCAGATTATATCTCAGACAAACGATTCACCTCCCTAATAAATATATTGCTTCTAGAAACTGAGAAAAAAAATGACCAAGAACTCAAAAGAAAAAGAAGGAAAAAGAAGGAAAAAGACACGAACAACTAGCTCACAGAAAGAGAAATGTAAATAACCTTCAAACATATGAAGATTCTCAACCTCACTAATAATTAGAGAAATGCAAATTAAAATTACGATGTTAAACCTGTCAGATTGGCAAAAATTCAGGGATACCAGAACTATCATATGTTGCAGGTGGAAATCCAAAATGGTACACCCCCTGAGGAGGAAATCTGGCAATATCTAACAAAGTTACACAGTCCCAAGTCCCTGCCTCCAGATACGATCACACTGGGGGGCTAGGTTTCAACATATGAATTTTAGGGGGACAAAAATATTCATTCTGGGGCAAGAGTAATCAAGAAAGTGTAAATCAAACTTCCAATGAGACACTTTTTCCTACTCACTAGGGTGACTGTAACCAAAAAAACAGGTAATAATAATAGCTGACAAGGATATGGAGAAATTGAAATGTTTATATATTGCTATTGGAAGTGTAAAATGGTACAGCCATTTTGGGAAACAGTCTGGCAGTTCCTGGAAAGGTTAAACATAGAGTCATCATATGATCCAGCAATTCCACTCCTAGAAATTCTACTCAAGAATTCTGCTCTTAGTAATGCCACTTTTCAGTTCCACTCAAGAGAAATGAAGACATGCTTCCACACAAAAACTTGGACATGAGTGTTTATAGTACTACCAATAATAATCAAGTAATGAAAATGACTCAAATGTCTGTCAACTGATGGATGGATAAATAAAATGTGGTATATCATACAATGGACTATAACTTAGCAATAAAAAGAGTGAAATACTGAAACATGTTACAACATGGATGAAAATTGCAAACATGCTACACAAAAGAATCTAATCACAAAGGACCACATATTGTATGATTCCATTTATATGAAATTTCCACAGTAGGCAAATCCACAGAGACAGAAAGTAGATTGGTGGTTACCAGGGGCTGGAGAGGCTGGGGGTGAATCACCATTAAGTATGGGATTTCTTTGGGGGGTTCTAAAATTGATTATGGTGATGGTTGCACAACTTCGTGAATATATTCAAAACTGTTGAATTGTATACTTTAAATGGTGGAGTATGTGCGATGTGAATTTTATCTCAATCAAGTGTTTACAAAAAAAAAAAAAGAAGATCCTAAGAGAGTTGCTATAGTACTGTAGCAAGAATATGAGTGTATGCCTGCTGTGGTTTTTGCTGCTATTGCTTTTTTCTTTTCAATAAAATATTAATGCATTATAGCTAGTGTACTTGCCAATGAGAGACTCGTGTTACTCGAGTAGATCATCCAGTAGAGAGGTTTTTCCAGTTTCAACAGAAGGCCTTGATTTAGCAGAATGACTTACAAAATGAATACCAATTCTGGCCTCTTTGTGAAATAAACCCCATCTGATTCCCATCTTACTAAATCTAAGCCCAGTTAAATGACTAGGGAGCCAAATTAAAAATTTAACCTGTGCTTTAGTGCTAATGGCCAATGTGACAAGCTGAATATTCCACTAATGATAAAATATTCAGACACTGTAGAACCCAGACAAAGTACATATTTCTTGGGGAAAAATATTTTTATTTGACAAAATATAATCCTTAATGTGTAAATGGATAACTACATGTCAGTTCATTCATGTACTGTAACATAAATATTGTGTATGGGTGTGTATATAAGTGTGTGTTACTTTTTAGTTGACAAGTCCTCCCTTTCCAGAGCTGGAAAAAGATGGAAAGGAGTAGCACATCCTTCCGCTTTGAGCAGCCACAATTAGTAAACTACATGGTAATAGACTATTTTTAAAAATGTGGCATGGAATGTGTACATGACTAAAGAAACTCCTAAAATAAAGCAACTCAAAAGTAGTCTGCTTTCAATGCTTTCTAGATCCTAAGCAAACTTTGAAATGCAGAGTGATATCTGCAGAAATAATTATTTCCATCTGATTTAAAAAAAATTATTGCTATCAATTTTGCATTTTTCTCAGTTTTAACAATTTTTTTTCTTTGAAAGTGTTCTGTAAAATGGGATACGATATGAACTTTGCCATCATCTCCAAATCAAGGTGGTGACTATCCACAAAATGGGAACCAAGAACTGCTTCTAAAAAGCCTTTGAGACAATCAAACCTCTTTATCTTGACAGTTAAATTCTAGGGACACCTGTTAGGCAAATTTTTGTAATTCTCTTCTCTCTCTAGCCTACTTTATCTTGCCTAAGTGAAGCGTACATTAACCAATTAGTCAGGTAATTTAGGAAAAAAACATCAGCCATGTATGACTGTGGCTTTGACTTCGGAGGTCACCAAAGGAGAGGCATTGTAAGTATCATTACTTCTTTCACTCTGATGGAGACAATGAGAGCAATAAAATGTTAAGCTTTTTCCATTTCTAAGAGGCCAAAAGGAGACTAAAATTTAAGGTGTTTGTGTGTGTGTGTAACAGTCCTGAAAATTGACCTTAAACTTTGACTATCTACCAATTTTAGATTATTTAATGCCACTTAGATATTTCTAGCACTGTCCACGATTCTTCCAAGTCAGTTTCCTTATCATCACAGTTAGAAGTGGACAGCTGGCTAGCAGTCCCGAGAACTCCCTCTTCTGATTAAGTAGGAGATTATTCTCTTCAACAGTGCAGGTTTCTGGGCTTAATATCACCAATCGACATTCATGGCAACCTTTCATGCTCAGTAACAAACAGGATTCCAGGAGGCCTTTGAGACACCCAAGGTAACAAGTAAAATGCCCTCCACATCACAATAAAATAGTTGAAACAAAAAAAGAAAACAAAACCAATATTTCCAGGTGTTAGTGTTGCCAAAAAAGATGAGTTCTGAGATTGTTTCCACACAGGTATAAAATATACTTTAAACATTTATATATCCAGATATGGAAAATTATTGAGTATATATTTCTTCTCTTTGTTCTACTATTTTGTATTGTTTTATATTATTTTTTATTTTAATCATGTATGAGTGTTCTACAAAAGGCCCAGAGTTTTGATTTTGCCTTTTATTTTTCCATTGGGTAAGCCCATATCTTCTTGGATGCCAGTTAATTAATTACTAAATGAAAACTGAAGTCAAGACATATTGATATTTTAATAAAGAATTCCCCCTTTTGAAAATAAGATTTATAGACCATTATATGTTCACGAATAGCTTCATGTTTCACATCTAATAGTCGTCTCTGAGGCCTTGTTTGACCTGGTAACAATATTTGGCATTGTTAATCATACGTTCCATAAAATACTTTCCTCTTTTGTCTTTCAAAAAATCACTGGATTTCCTCTTACCTTTCCTCTGAGCATTTTTCTCGGTCTCTTTTGTAGACATCTCCAAATCTCTAAGAGTTGGGTTGTCCCAGTTCTCAGCCTTTGGGCCTCTTATCTCTATTTGAAGTCAACTAGTCTCGAGTCTTTAACAGCATCTATATGCTGTTTTTTCCACTCTATGTCATGCCTTAATTCCAGAACCAAGTATCCAACTGTTCCCTCAACATTTCCCATTTGGATGACCAATAGAGATCGCAGACTCAGTCTGTCCTAGACTGAGCTCTTTTCACATCTTCTCCATCTCAGGTAATAGTAACTCTAGTCTAGTTGCTCAGGCCAAAACATTGTTACCATGTTCAAGTTCTCTCTAAATTCTAACCTCACTCTCCTAAGTCACAAATCCTATTTACCTTCCTTGCAATATATTCTGAATTCTATCAGTTCCCAGTAGGCCACTGTCAACAGCCTGGTTGAAATCACCAACATCCCTCCCCTGTTAACTGGTTTCTTGCAGTTTATTTTCAATATAGCAAGCAGAATAGTCTTCTTCAAACAGAAATCTACTATCACTCTTCTGGTCAAAATCTCCCAGTGACTTCTCATGTCACTGAAGAAAAACCAAAATCCTTACTATGAAGTAAAAGGCTCTGCATTATCTGATTGCGTTACTTCTCTGACTTTTCTCCTGTTGGATTACTCTTTCCTCTGTTGACACTGCTCCAGGCTACTTTGTTTTTCTTGCTATCATTTTATTTTTCCCTTCCTATATTTGGTGAGATACTTTCCTATGCTCTTCTACCATAATCTCATTTAAGATTCAGATTTGAGACCATTCTCCTTGTATATTCCCATTGCCATTTGCTTTACTAGATCTTGAAGAATTCTTTAAGTTGAATGACAGAGGCTGATACAGTAATTCCACCAAGGCAAATGCCACCAGTACTTCCAGTAAGCACCAGTAGCTCTAATATGCAAACAGGCCAGATATTGGAAAAGCATTTAAGAATGTTGCTACTTCCCTTTAGAAATGTCAGATAAATTTTTTTGATATGTCTTGTCTTTACTGTCAAGTAAAATGTTTGGGAGAAATGCAGTAGAACCAGAAGTATGCACAAATCAGAGGAAACTAACACCACAGGAATGTCTAGGTGGCATCAAATTAGAGCCTCTGAGTCTATTTCTTTGATTCTTATTATCATGTCATTCTTTATGTAATAGGCAGAGACATTCAGATTGCATCTAGAACATTTCCTATTATCTTCACTGTATTTTGATGTGGCTTTTCTTACAAGAGCTTCTTTATCCTAAATCTAAAGATTGACAATTAACGGATTACCACACTCCTCATGAAAAGTAGGCTAAGAAATAGACATTGAGTTGTCAAGATAAGAAATTCACTTGCTGTCTTTATGCATCTCTAATAACCAAATATCATGCTTTCATTTTCCCCATAAATGATGTCAATTCAAAATTGTAAATTCTTCCCACTAAATTCTTAACCAATCATTTAAAAGTCATTAGAAAAATACATCTAATAAAATGAATCCACAAACTCTTCAAACTCCAAATTAATCCAAGAATTTTACAGTTTACTGTAAATGTTGCAAAAATCTCCAGGGTATGTAGAGGGTAAACTAGACATCTGGAACAGAAGAAGAATTATAGGAAATATTTAAAAAGTAATTAAACCCCAGAATCTACGTGTTTGATAAATGGCTGCTTTTTTCCTGCCTCACTTTAGCATTTGCATCTGCATAAAATCAAGGCTTTATAGGAGAATTTATTTTTGGAGAAAAGAAACAGCTATAGCAAATGGAAGATATCTCTACCAGTCACAGCAGTAGCGGTGGCAATGGCCTACTTAGGGCTGGCAGTGTTGCCTTTGTACTATTTCTCCACACCTAGACAATGTGTGTAATGATTACCACTTAGTTTAGTATGCTTAATCTCTGATACATAAAATAAAACAAGCCTTTAGCAGCTTGCATTGCATCCCATATAAAAACTTTGTGTTAGTATTCTCCCTATTCATATTTCTAGAAACACACGCTGTGTTTTGGCCTATATGTAATACTCCTCAGTGTGCCAAGGTGGTTAGCTTATAAGCTTACATCTCCATTATACTATTAAAGAAGTTTAAACTAAGGAATATCAAAGTTTCTGTACTTTCCCAGCCATGTATGCTTTAAGCATGATGTTATCCGTAATCATTGTGAAGCCCCTTCTGACACTAAGTTTCAAATGCCTGCCTTCTGGAATACAAAGTAGTTACCTGCTAACCTTCATCCTACAACCATGGCTCATCTTCTGTCTAAGTGGAGCAATCATCCATTGCTTGTTTGTCCACTCCTCCAGGGAGCAGACCTTAAGATGGAAATAAACACCAAAAGATTTACTAGGTGAGAGCATGTCAGAAAAAATGAGAACGGCGTCAGAAGCCATCTGTCTGCAATACTGGTCTGACTCTTGTGAAAGAGAGAGGGAAGGAAAAAAGCTTTTTAGACTGCAGCTTAGAGCTATGAATATGTAGCAGGGCTTATGAAGCCTCCCACAGCCAAAGCCTGTCATGAGAGCTGTCTCTCGTCTCCCAAGAATGAGTACACTCTCTGCCGTGCTCGCTTCCTGCCTGGTGACAGCCTGTAGGAAATGTGTCCTCAACGTGAACACGATGACGGATGTTAGGACACTGTAGTTGGGATGGTCAAACAATTAGGCTTCCCACGGTCAGAGATTCAGAGGTGCATTTTCCCTGTGGCACATGCCAATCCCATAGAAGCTTGTGGGAGCTAAACCACAGATCTTTTTCCACCCAAAAGAACACTACACTATATAGGTAGTGAGCTAGAAGGACAGATAGATGGTAGATATATGACACAGGTAGAGGACAGATGGGTAAGTAGGTAGATAGATTTAAAGTGTGTGTGTGTCTCTCTCACCAGAATCTCCCATCAATAACGACCTTGACAAAACCCATTTGTCACTAACAGAGCTGAGAACTATCCACCCTACTGGAGCTAATTTGTGTGACAATTTCCTTTTCAATAACCCAGGACACCCCCAAGCCCTTAAAATACAGGTGAGGTGGTTGACATTTTCCGGGACAGTGTTGCATAAGTGAAATCACCAGACCCTAACTCAAAATGCCCTTTCCCACTCAGTCTCCTCGAGGCTGTTCTGTTAGCCAAGGCTTCTCAGCTATGGTGACACGAAAAACCTTTCTAGGTCTACTGCCAAATCTGGCGTCTCCTAGACTGTACTGTTTTCAGTTCTAATGCTATATTAGTTCAGTTTCTAAAAATGTCAGTTTCATAGCTTATAAAATAATAATGCCTGTGATTTTGAATATAAGGTTTTTAGAAATGTTTTAAAAAACTTTTCACAAAAAATTAATATTTCACAAAAAATCCAATATTGATTAAGTGATTTATCTATAATTGCTTAGATTTAGATTGTGACTATTATTTGTTAGTAGTATTACTAATAGCAAATGGTTTACAAAATATGTATGCTTTCCTACATGGTGTATTTTCTGGAATTGTTTTTGAGGCTCAGGCATTTCAGGTACTCTATCTTGCTTTCCTTCATTAATCACAGAAGGAGCAAGCAGAGAGTAAGGCTGAAGGTGGAAAATGCCTGGTACCACTCACCTGGTGCTTCTACTCACCTGGTTCCACTCACCTGTGGACAATGCCAGGTACATAGACATAATCACAATGAACGTTTTCTAAGGGCAAGCCTCTATTATTCCAACTGAAACATGGCTACAGTCATCACCTATCTTTTGCCTGGGAATTACATCCTGAATTTCATACCTATTCTCAATATAATCTACCATTAGATTGATATACAATTGCTGTTTATTAATTACTTGTTGACTAATTAAATCTCTCCACATCATAAATGGGGCCCATATGCTATTTTAGTAGAGAAAAAGTCACTTTCTTTGTGTCCTATCTCAGATAAGTGAGCTAGGATCGAAGAATATTGGCACTGGACGTACCTTAATTGTCAGTTATCCTAACCATCTGCTCTGGCATTGGTTCTCTCTCTCTGTTCGCCACATCTTAGCCCCCAGGTGGTGGAAATTGGGAAGAAGGAAATGTTGTTCATTTTCTGTTTCATATCTTTAGTAAGAGGGAGTTCATTACCACATTTCTATTACTTTTTTCATATTGTGCTTTTTTGGTTTCTAACCTGTAATCCTTTCATTTTCATTCATCCAATTTAATCCCATTTTCTGGTATTAAGAAAGGAGAAAAGTTCTTTCCTCAGAGCAGCCTATTAGATACCTGAAAAGAGTGTCTATACCTAGTTTTAAATTTTTCTTTTAACATAAAAGGCAATTTTCAGTTCTTACCACCATTCCTCTTGTGGCAGTATCTAGACTAGTCGTTATTCCCATCCAAATTCTGTGAATGAATTCTGGTTTGCTCGTTTGAAAGTGCCTCGTCTAGATGAGCACTATGACTCCAGGAAGGTCGGAATCGAATTTGAGAAAGAAAAAATGGGCTTGGCGTACTCATCACTACTGGACTGTCCACACTTGAACAATTTTGTGAGTGGTTAGGCTGTGGTAAGTATGGATAATCCTGGACTGGACAAAAGAAGTAGTTTGACGAAAACTGCCAAAAATAGCACAATCAGGAGGGGAGTAGAACTCATAACTGTGGAGGGAGGCCAATGACTTGAAGCACTTTAAAACATTAGGGTAAAATATTGCAGGAAAAAAGAAAAAAGACTCACAGAATCATAAGTCAGAAAGCCCCTGAACCAATCAGAAGCCTTGAAGATGCATCAGAACAGCGAGTTCTTCATGGCTGTTTTGCGTGGTGCCTCCCCTGAAGCAGGGCCCCGAAGCAGACCTGCCAGCAGGAAGGCACCATCTGTGCTGGTCCCACATCTGGGAGGCCTTGCGTTATGAGCTTTCACCTGCATTAGTTTATTTAATCTTTACAAGATTTAAAAGGTGGGTATTTATCTCCGTTCACATGTGAGATCACAGAAGCGCCTGTCTATATACCGAGCCCAAAGTCACAGAGTTAGTAAGTACCCTGCTCCAAATTCCACAAATACACCTGATTTTGTTTGTGATGTCCTAAGGGCTGCATCAAAAAGAGACTGATGATGAAAAATTAAAAGTAAAGAAATAATCACGGTTGAAGAGGAGCTACAACGATATCTGAAGTTTGATCGATAGACATTAAAGGGTTATTTTCCAAATCCATTGAGAATAAAATATATAAATAAGGTTTAAATAATAGTAGAGCAATGTTCAAACAGTCAAATGATTAAAATATAATTAATGAAGCAGCCACCACTCTCTCAGTATGTTGCTAGGTGTTTGTACACAAAATCTCATTCTCTCAAGTAAATATTATAACCATTTTATGGAGGAAGAAATGGACTCAGAAAATTGATTCAAGTTCTCAAGATTACAGACTTCTAATTGGTGAAGGCAGGACTGAAATTACAATCTACATGACTCAAGTACCTGTGGTTAGCTTAGTATGAAATGACAAATTTTCTGAAAACACTCACTGTTAGATTTTTAAATACATTCCCCAGAAATGCGTGTCAATATGTTGATAATTATATACAAAATTAGAAATTTCACATACTGGAACTTCCTGGGACCTCTTTAAGGTCCTTATTTTCTTATTTGTAGTATCTCCTCTTGAGTTGGCAACTGTGTTCCAAAGATGGTCACAAAAGTTATAAATTAGAATTCGTAAGTTATAAATTATGCATGAAGAATGAATTAGGCTATTTAAGTTCTATTTAATGTATGACACATAAAGAAAAAAAATTATGTTAGCCTTAATCATAATATAGTCTGGTAGGTGCATAAAATAATTCTAAGGGAAACTTTATATCACTCAAGCCAAGTAATTTTCACACATAAATTAATGCCAGGCAGTCATCTATCCAATATAACAGATGAGACCTCTGGGAGTTGGAAGATAAAGCATCAATTTTAAACTGGAGAATGAGGAAAAGTTCAAGCAGGAAATGATATCAAATGAAACATATTTGAATAAAAAAGGAACTCAGTAAAAACAAACTGAAAAAACCAAAATTATATCTTATTTTTTTAAGTTTGATGCTCAACAAACTTGACCATCTGGAATATGATTGAAATCCAGGATGAAACAAAAAATTTCCCCTTAGGAAAACAATAATACGCAAAAGTTTTTGTGGTTAACTCTTAGAAGAGACCTTTAGAGAGAAGTTGGCACTCAATTCTACAAAGGTGGTGAGCTCTTTTCTCAGGCCAGAGCACAGTGAAGGGGCAAATTAGTGGGTCCAGAAAGAAGCGGTTATAAAGCAGTTGCAAGATGTGAAAACCTACCACCTGAAATTGAAGACAGGAAAGAAATGTCTGTTGAAACACAAAAGTACTTTGTGAAGCAGATCCACTTATTATAGCGCAAACAGTTCCAGATTCCTCAACAGCCCCCGAGGATATCAAGGGCAATGGTTTACCAAAGGAGATGTGCTCGTATTAATGTCTCCGTGTCATTAGAACAAGGTAATTGTGCTCCGTAGTCTCTGGTTACAAAAATAGGAAAACATGCAATACTTTTAAGAGAGCACAGTATTGTTCCCATCAGGAATAGCTGAACAGGAAAGTTAACAGGTACCCTCCACCACCCAAACTTGATCCTTAAGAAGACAGCCTAAGTTAGCAAGAACTGTACTTGGTAAACAAGACATCTGTACAGGAATGTACAAGCACTTCAATAAGTATGAGCAAGAGAAGAAGGCTAATCAGAATCCGAGACACAGTAGGGCATTTTTAGTAACAAATCAGGATTAATCACATTTAGTTCTTGACTATTAAATTTTTCCTACCACGTTTTTTTTGTTTTGTTTTAGTATTTTTGGTAAGGAAGATTGTCCCTGAGCTAACACCCATGCCAATCTTCCTCTATTTTGTACATGGGACACCGCCACAGCATGGCTTGACAAGTGATGCTAGGTCAGCACTGGGGATCAGAACCTGCAAACTCTGGGCCGCCAAAGCAGAGCCCCTGAACTTAACCACTATGCCACAGGGCCATCTCCCACTACTAGGTTTTCTTTAAAGAGAAAAGCAAAGAACGATCTCTTTTTCTTACCTAGGATCTTTTCCCATCATTTAAATTTGCTCTTTGTAAAAAAATCACTTTCCTTTGCAGTCGCTCACTCTCCCCACCTTCCCTCCTCCAGTCCTTCGACCGCTGTCATAGAGGACACAGAACTCCATGAAACGAAAAGGCAAATCTATCCTTCCTGTGATCAGCTCTTCTGTCAGGCAGGCGGACGCAATCAGTCTCTCAAAAGACAAATTTGTAGGTTGTTACTGAAAGCGCATGTGTGTTCTATACTCTGACTCTACAAGAACACAAAGAGCTTAGGGAAAAGTTAAAATTTAAAGTTACCAATATGGGAAATGCATTAGAAAGAATCAGGTCAGAGAGGCAAAAACTCAATTATAATCCCCCAAATTGAGATGGCAAAAAATCTCAACTGACCCAAATTTCTTGGCTCCTATCACTAGCCACATTGATATGTGAAATGAGTTGAAACTCGAGCTGTGCTGGCAGGCTAACACCTGCTCCCTCTATTCCCCCTGGGTGACTGAAGTAATTACCCACCTCTACCTGCACCAGGCTAGGGTCTGTGAATGTTGGTCATGTACAGTCAGTCATTCCCATGTTCTAAGGTGCCAAATGATCATCTGCTAGTCAGAATTGCAACATTGCTGGCAGGCGGACCTATTAGTTCCTTTCATTTTGGGGGTCTGGTCATGCCCAATTTTTTGCTGGCCAATTTGCATTTGTTTTCTACAGCAAGCACCCTCTGCAAAGAATTACACTTTTTCTGAACTGTTATGTTCTAAATATAAGCTTTTAAAACAATTTTTACATACGATTACATTGTAGACAGATTCTCAATTAGGTCTTTGAATATAGTCATGATTTCCACAGAACACACACTACCCAGTGGAGAATATTGCTTCTCTTTAGAAGCACACGATTGTGCCAGCTCTGTGGAACATTTATCAGATTAGCCATGGCAGACTTTAATTTATAGTTCAGACCTCAGCCATAAATCTGTCCTACCTGGGTAAAATCATGAACAGAGGGAGCAGCCAAGTTATAACATCACTGTATATCATTTTGAGGAAAATATCTCAGCAAAAAATTATTGAAACTTTGTTTTCAGTTACACACCAAATAACTATAGGGAAAAACCCTACTTTTTCCTATTCCATTCCATATTCTTACCTGGTGGAATCATTATTATTCCACCAGAATCATTATTTCTCACCAGAGGATATTTTGTGGCTTATACTGACAATGTAAGCAAATATTTTCTTCTTCATCTGGAGAAGAGACAAACATAGGCTCAATGGTCTCGAACATATTTGTGCATAAAAAAGAAGGATAGAATGATAGAAAACCTCAAGCTGAGGAGTAGAAAGTTCGTAGAGTTCATATCACGACACCTGAGACATTTTTTGGTAAAAGACGTAATTATATCTGCTGAGACACGGAATTGGGTTGGAGCTAGATACTTGAGGAAGGAGCACTTTATATAGGCATTTTGAGAAAAGGACAAACACATGAAGGGGGCAGATGATCATGAGTTGTTAGTTTACACGCACAGCTGTGGTTTGAGGCTCCAGTCTTTAGCCCCAAGACCTGTAGTATACCAGTTAACTTTTCATTATTAAATTTATTCAAGCCACTGGTACACTATCGTGTCTACCCCTGGACAGTGTAATTATGGAAAAATATAGAAATACTGAAGAGATGTAGGGGAAGAAACTCATCCGTTTTTGAATATCCAACCTGTGTCCAACATTATGCTAAGAACATGATATTAATTGTCAATTTAACAACTCTCTAAAATCAATATAGCTTTATATAACAAATAAACTAGAGCCCAAAGCAAGAAATTGGCCTCAAGTTTACACATCTAATTTAGTAAAAGGCAGTATTTATGCATACAGGAAAATGTGAAGTGGGTGAAATTACACAGGCACAGTTACGTATGGAGAGAATCAAATAGCAGAGAAGTAGGCCCTTCATACGTGATTGTTCAACACTGCACCTCTCCCTCCTAGAGCCATTGGTATTAATATTTTTCCTTAAATAATCTATGCATTTAAAGGAATTATTAGAAAAATATTTGAAAATTTACACCTGCCATTAAAAAAATTACAGCTGCTATGGTGTCATGAGAACATAACCCACTTAGAGATGTCTTTCTTAATTTATAGAAGGGGAAGAGAAAGGCTCATTTACTGAGGCATTTGGTGAGGAATAGCTAATTAATTATTGTACTTGAAGCATTTGAAGTGGTTACTGATGAAGCGCTTTCAAATATAAGCAGCTAAATAAAAGTTTTAAGTGTGTAATTAAATTTGAAAACTTTTAGTAAAAACTAAATATATGGATACTTTTAAGATTATATTTATGGAAATTATTTTGATGTTTTTAATGCTTCTATTCTGTCTCACCAGTAATTGCAATACTGTGCATAGATGAAGTTTGTAATTGCTGCAGATGTAAATAAACCATAATTATGAAATGTTTTACCGTCATATATACCTATAACATAACAAAATAAAATATATAATATACTGTTACATAATATTTTACATATTTTTATAAAGTTTATGTAGTTATATAGTTTTATATAGTTTATATAGTTTTATTACGGACTGAATGTTTGTGTCCCCCCCAAATTCATGTGTTGAAATACTATCCACAAATGTGACGGTATTAGGAGGTGAGGTTTTGGGAGGGAATTAGGATGAGATGTGGTCATAAAGGTGGAGCTCTAATGATGAGATTAGCACCTTCATAAAAGTCACAAGAGAGTTTTCTTCCTTTCTCTGCTCTTTGCCACAAGAGGATTCAGTAATCTGCAAATGAAATGAGGGTCTCCACCACTACCCCACCATGCCGGCACCCCGATCCTGGACTTCCAGCCTTCAGAAGTGTGAAGAAGAAATTTCCGTTGTTGGTAAGCCACCAAGTCTATGGTATTTTGTTATGGCAGACTGAACTAAGACAAGTTTTATATTTCTGTTTATTCGTACATGAACCAAGTACACTAGCTATGGATTTGGGGCATAGAACTGATACTTTAAACACATACTTTTAACTTTCATCAATTTGAGCAGCTTTTAAATTCCAAACCATGTAATACAAAGATTGTTATTAATAATACTTGTTTTTAAAATGCTCACTGTCTAGTGGTACGAAGACTGTCATAAGAATATTACTTGGTGTGAGCTGAGAAAAAGGAGAAGTGAATAATAGAGCATTTGACTTACTTTGTAAGAGCAACACCAAAATAATTTAGATTAGTTGAAGCATTCTGAATCAGGGGAATGTAGGTGATATTGGGTGTAGATTTGGAGTGCTCAGTAGATAAAGGCATGGAAGAATAAAAGAGTAGAAGTCCATATTTTCATTCATTCATCCATTTCTTCATTCACCAAATATATTTCAACTACTGGCTGTGCACCAGGCATTAGGTTCAGTGTTTTAATAAATTTGTCCCCAGGTCCCATTATGGGGTTTTGAACAAGAAAATGGTTTCATGACATCAGCATAAAGGTGACTCAGGCTGAACAACGTAGAACAAAACAGGCAGCCTGGTAATTGTCTCCACCTCCAAATTTGTCACCTTCCCTAGACTGTCAGAATCAGGCAACCTCAGGTGTCACCTTAGTGCTGCTCCTTACTCCAGCTGTGTGAACCTCAATAAGTCATAAGCCATTCGTTCTCTGAGTCTCAAGATTTTCATACTTTAAATAGGTCTTATATTTTCCTTGCCAGGATTATTAGTTAATTAAGGTTAAAGAGTATTTTTAAAACTCATAGAAAAAAGAGCTAGGGCTTAACATCCTCCAAAATTTTATGAAAGCAATTTAATATTCAATATGTACATTTACAAAGGGAAGCAATATGGTATCACTAAACATTTCTTTAAAGTCTTAGCCTAAGTTGTTTTTGTCTTTGGTAGTGCTAGTGGTATAGGGAAGTTATAAAGAGAATTATATTCTCCCACAACACTTCAGTTCTCTCTCAGTTAGTTTTGTTTTGTTTTTGCTTTTATTTTTTTACGAAAGGAATGTTGATAGGGGAAATAATATCTGCCTGAATGGAGTATCTAAATATTTCACCATGTGGAATGATGTCAGTCTAGAAGGAAGTTTCTCGTAAGGTGCCTGTTCCTCTACTCATTCTTACCCTATTCACTTTGTGCACTGATTGACTTACATAAGAAACTAGATGGCACATTTAATAAATGTATGGTCAGTAAAAAGCTGATGGAAATGGTAACTATTTTATGTAAAAGATTCAGATTCCAGAAGAATCCAGGCTCACTAAAACACTGAGACCTAATCACAAGAATAAAGAATACTTCCCCTCCCCATACACCTCATCACTACATTACTAGAGGCCTATTTACAGCACTTCCATTTACCCAGTACATCATGTCTGGCTATCAAGAAAAAGTTACAAGGCATACCAAAATCAAAAAACCCTATTTGAAGGACAGAGGAAGTTAAAGAACCAGACATGAAGAGATATTGGAATTATCAGACCAGAAATTTAAAACAACTGTGATTCTGATTAATATTCTGAGAACTCTAATGGATAAAGTAGATAGCATCCAAGAACAAATGGGTAAAGTACGTAGAGGGATAGAAATGTAGAGTTAAAAAACCAAACCAAAAGAAAAAAAAGGCTAGAGATAAAAAATTCTGTAACAGAAATGAAGAATGCTTTGATGGGCTTATTAGTAGACTGGACACAGCTGAGGAAAGAATCTCTGAGCTAGAAGATATTTCAATAGAGTATTCAAAAACTGAAAAGCAAAGAGAACAAAGACTGAGAAATAAAACAGAACAGAATATCCAAGAACTAGAGGACAAATGAATAATGGGAATATCAGAAGAAAGAAAGAAAGGAACAGAATAAATACTTGAGATGATAATGACCAAAAATTTCCCCAAATTTAGCATCAAGACACCAAATCACAGATTCAAGAAGCTCAGAGAACATTGATCGGAACAAAATGGGAAAAAAAAGGCACCTAGGAATGTCATTTTCAAACTATTGAATCAAAGATAAAGAGAAAATCCTGAAAAAAGCCAGGGGAACAAACGCTTCACCTCTAGAAGAACAAAGACAAAATTACATTCACCTTCTCAGAAACCACTCATACAAGAAGAGAGTGGAATGAAATATTTAAAGCGTTAACAGAAAAAAACCCTCCAACCTACAGTTCTGTACCCTGGAAAATTATCCTTCAAAAGTGAAGAAGAAATAAAGACTTTCTCAGGCAAACAAAAATTAAGGGAATTTTTTGCCTGTAGATCTGCTTTGTTAGAAATGTTAAAAGCAGTTCTTAAGAGAGAAAGAAAATAATATACGTCAGAAACTTTGATCTACATAAAGAAAGAGAATAAAAAAAGGAATCAATGAAGGTAAAATTAAAACATATATTTCTTATTTTTAAATTATATAACAGTTAACACTTTGTTCAAAACAAAAGTAACAACAATGTATTTAATTATGTATGCTTATCTATAAGTGAAGTGAATGGCAGCAATGATACAAGGGACAGGAGAAAGGAATGGGATTACTTTATTACTATAAGGTACTCATACGACCCATGAAGTGATATGGTGTTACTTGAAAGTGGACTTAGATTTATTGTAAGTATATATTGCAAACTCTAGGGCAATGGCTAAAAATAAATAAGTATAAGTAATGTGCTAAGAAAGGAGAGAAAATGGAATCATAAAATGTTCAATTAAAACCATAAAAAACAAAGAAAGAGTGAAAAACAAAAACAGGAACACAGAAAAAGGGCAATGAATAGAATATAGTAATGAATATGGTAGATATTAATCCAATTATATTAATGATCACTTTGAATGTCAATGGTCTAAATGCACCAATCAAAAGACAGAGATTATCAAAATGGATTAAAAAATGACCCAAATATATATTGTCTACAAGAAACCCAGTTTAAATATAAAGACATATGTAGATTAAAAGTAAATAAATGGAGAAAAATATACCAAGCTAACACTAATCAAGAGAGCAGAAGTAATTATATAATTTCAGACAGAGCAGACTTCAAATTAAAGAAAGTTATCAGAGATAAAGAAGGGCATTACATAATGATAAAGGGGACAATTGTCCAAGGATATGTAAAAATTCTTAACATGTATGCCCCTAACATCAGAGCATCAAACTACATGAGGCAAAAGCTGGTAGAACAACAAGGAGAAATAGATGAATCCACTATCATAGTTGGAGATTTCAACCCTCCTCTCTCAGAAATGGACAGAGCCAGCAGGCATAAAATCAGTACGGACACAGTTGAACTCAACAATACTATCAATCACTGGATGTAATGGACATCTATACACTACTTCATCCCACAACAGCAGAATACACATTTATCTCAAGCTCACATGGGATACTCACCAAGATAGGCCACATCCTGGGCCATAAAACACACCTTGACAAATTTAAAAGAATAGAAATCATATATTGTCTGTTTTCAGACCACAATGAAACTAACTAGAAAGCAATAACAGAAAGCCAACTGGAAAAATCCTAAAATACGTGGAGATTAAACAACACACTTCTAAATAAGACACAGTTAACAGAAATATCTCAAGAAAAATTTAAAATTATTTTGAACTAAATGAAAATGAAAACACAACTTCTCAAAATCTGTGGGATGCAGCAAAAGCAGTACAAGAGGAAAATTTATAACATTGAATGCACATATTAAAAATCAATGAAACCAAAAGCTAGTTCTTTGAAAAGATCAGTAAAATCAATAAGCCTCTAGCAAGACTAACTAAGAAAAAAGAGAAAATACAAATTACTATTATCAGAAATATAAGAGGGGACATCACACAGATCCCACAGAAATTAAAAGAATAATAAAGAAATGCTATGAACAACTCTATGCCCCAAAATGATAACCTTGATGAAATGGGAAAATTCCCTGAAAGACACAATCTACCAAAAATCACACAAGAAGAACTAAGCAATCTGAATAGGCTGATATCTACTAAAGAAAGTGAATTAATAATTAACCTTTCAACACAGAAAGCACCAGGCACAGATGTATTCACTAGTGCATTATACCAAACATTTAAAGAAGAAATTATACCAATTTTCTACAATCTCTCTCAGAGGATAGAAACAGACAGAATACTTCTTAACTCATTGTATGAGGTCAGCATTATCCTAATACCAAAACCAGACATTACAAGAAAAGAAACCTATAGACCAATTATCTCCCGTGAACATAGTCAATGTTTTGATTTCATGCAAAAGTCTTCAGCAAAATATTAGCAAACTGAATCCAAAAACGTATTTAAAAAAATTATACACCATCACCAAGTGGGATTTATCCCAGGTATGCAAAGCTGGTTCAACATTCAAAAATCAATAACTGTAATCGTCACATCGACAAACTAAAAAGCAAAAATCATATAATCACATCAATAGATACAGAAAGAGCATTTGACAAAATCCGACATCCATTCGTGATAAAAATTCTCGGTTAACCAGGCCTAGGGGAGAACACCGTAAACTTGATAAAATTAACTACAAAAAACCCCACAGGTAACTTGATCCTTAATGGTGAGAAACTCGAAGATTTCCCACTCAGATCAGGTACAATTCAAGGGTGTCCCCTCTCTCTACTCCTTTCCAACATCATATTAGAAGTCCTTGCTAATACAATAAGGGAAACAAAGGAAATAAAGGCATACAGATTGGGAGGGCTGACATGAAACTGTCTTTGTTCTCAGAAGAGAAAAATCTGAAAGAAATGACAAAAACACTCCTGAAACTAAGTGATTATAGCAAGGTGTAGGATATACAAGATTGATACAAACAGTCAATTGTTTTCAAATATACTAATAACGAACAAGTAGAACTGAAACTGAAAAGCACAATGCCATTTACATAAGCACCCCTCAAAAAATGAAATATTTAAGACTAAATCTAACAAAATACATACAAGATTTATTTGGGGGAAAACTACAAAACTCTGATGAAAAAAATCAAAGAACTAAATAAATGGAGAAATCGTCTATGTTCATGAAGACAAAGGCCCAATATTGTCAAGATGTCAGAAATACATGATCCAGAAACTACACTCTTGGTATTTGCTCAAAGGAGTTGAAAACCTATGTCCTTGCAAAAACCTGTACGAGATGTTTATAGCAGGTTTATTCATAATTGTCAAAACCTGGAAGCAACAAAAATATCCTTCAGTATATTTTTTTTTTATGTCTCTATTTAATGGCCAAGCCAGCACTGCCCAGATGATACCCTTGCCTCAGAAGGGAAGTCCTCCCTCTTGTCTGGTGTTCCCTGAAAAGCCCAGCCAAGTTGGTCCCTTCAGCCTCGCTGGCAGCATGCCAATCCAGTCCCGGGTGTTGAGGGGCGCCTCACCTCAGTTCCTTCACTCCGGTGGGAGATGTTCATGGTGTGTGTGTGAGGCAAGGGCCACATGTATATGGGTACTCTCTGCATTTTCTGCTCAATTTTGTTGCAAAATTAAAACTACTTTAGAAAACAAAGTCTATCAGAAAAACAGCAACATTGTATTTGACCATGCAAATCAACTTTATATGAACATAGCTAGGTGTTCCAGCAGACCTACCATCCATGTCAGAATACCTAATCACATATTTATGGTTTCTAAGGTCTCAAATATATGTTCATTTCTTTGCACATCCTTTTAAAATCAAATACCATATTGAAATAATTTCTACATTGTATTTTTATATTCACTTTTATCTAAATCCTTAAAATAAATTGAGATATAGAAAGAGTAAACTTGGATCATCTTCTAAGCTTATATTATTTTTCAAATAAATGGATTGAAAGAGCTTTGTCCAGGAAAAAAAAAGGTCATATTTGATTTTAAATCTTGAAATTTAAATATTTTCAAAAAAATTGCTGTTTATGATAATTTATTATTTAATACTAGTAAGAGGAGATTTAAAAGGACGACCATTTGCTCTAAATCTCTTCAGTATCCATCACTATTTTATTTAACTCTCTGGTGCTGATTTTAATTTACAAGTCATTTTCCTCCAAGAATATAATCTGTAAAACTGTAACAAAGCCATGAAAAATGAAACAAAGTTTAACATGTTTTAAACTTTCAATCTGTTTTTAAATTTCAATAATACTTTTCTGGAAAATCACCAAAACTTCCCCAGCTTAATGCCTCTGAGTTTCATAAATGTCATAAATAATATTATCTACAATTAGGTCAAATTCCTGCTGTCATCTAACCTTTTAGTCTAAGAATACGTAGAATTTTCTGACAGGGAAATTAAAATAAACTTTAATTTCTAAAAAATATTAATATGGTTAATATTTTAAGTAGCTATTTATATAACTCTGAAGATTATGACTCAGTCATTTTCAAACACTGTAGAAGCAACACATTGTTCTTATGGGAAATTTCAACGCTGAGAAGCAGCCAGGCTGCTGTGCTTAAGGTGGGGGTAAGGGTGGGCATTTCACGACTCTGCTCCCTCCGTCTCCCCTCCATCCTCAAAGTCTCTAAATTACACCCTCAGGACCCTGAACATCCGAGTGGAATATTCCAAAATCACTGATACTCAAAACAAAGTTTTAGTCTTGGACTTTCTCCCATGAGAAAAATGTTCTCACCAGCCTTTCTCTTCCCTCCTATATTGATTAGGAATGGCTTCAGCCTTAGGTAAATCAATAAATAGCTATGTTTATTAAACTATTAACTAATAAATAGTTTAAATTAAAAAGCCATTTTCCCCCATAAATGTGGAGTCTGGATATAGGCAGTTACCTGTGCTAGTTCAGCTGCCCAAAGATGCCATCAATAATTCAAGCTCCTTCTAATTTTCTCTTTCAATATTCTTGGCTGTATTCAAGGCAGGAGGAAGGGAAAGGTGGAAGATCTTTCCTTAGGTAGAGTTGAGGTGGTTTGTTTGTTTGTTTCCAGGAACGAAAGCCTCAGTTTTCCTCCAGTAGAGCGCCTCTTCCTTCTTGTCCCTGCCTGCTTCTCCTGTCTCCTCATATCACACCGTGGTTTACGCTCAGCGCTATGGGCACTCAGTGCAGTGGGGCTATGACTAGTGCCAGCGCCTGACCTGAACATACTCCCCTACTCCCCCTAGACCTTCTTACATGATGTCCCCTCTGAGTAGAACATCATGCTTCAGATTCCTTTCCTTCTTTCAATCTCAGCATAGAGGTACCTTTCTCTGGAAATGTTCTCTGATCACCTTCTCCCTCCAGATTAGGGTGGGCATCCTGTGAGTCTCCTCTCTTCATTCTGATGACTCCCTGAGAGCAGGAACGGGGCCTTTCTCTTCACTGCTGCAGACTCCACTCTCTCACTATTCTATTGCTTCAAGAACTACTTACGAATTCCTTCTATTTTATGTCTTTTCAAACTTTGATGTTTCTATGCATTTGTTCTGAGCTCTCTTCTGTTTCCATGCAAAATGCTCTCTCTGGGAAAAATCTCACTCATTTCCCTGAATCCCAAACATCAACCTTATTTGAACAATTCTCAAATCTATTTAAGCTCTAGAGTACTATGAGTGAAAAAAAGAAAAGAAAAGAAAAGAAAACTCTTACTGTGGATGTTCTTGTTATTTCTACCTTGTGGTGCAGCAGGCCCATGGGAATCAAACACATACAAGCAGAATTGGTAATATCTTATACAGATAGCTCTCATCATCTTCTAAATCTATTCCTTTTATGCATGTATTTTGATGCTGTCTCCATTAATCTCTATGCCCAAACCACAAAATTTAGCGCACTTCTACTTACCCAGCACTTTCCAGACTATTTCAACTCCAAATGCCTTTTGGAATAACAGAATGTCTCGACGATTATTCTAGGAAATTTAAGAATTACTTAATCTTTTTTATAAAAAAGTGTGCTTAAGGTGAAAAATAACTTCTTTTAGTTGAGTTTGCTACTATTAATCATTTTATCATCGTTCTTGTGGTAATTGATTCAGGAATTTATCACTAATGGGTGTTGAAACTAGTGGAACGAAGTTGATGAGAAACACAATATTTACATGGTTTCAAAGTATCTCTATAAATGACCTATTCATTAGAAAGAGAAAACAGTAGAGTCTTAAAGAAGAAACCTGGCAGACAGGACCTTAACTGAGTGATCAATTTAGCATTGGGAATAATGAGACAAACCAACAACCTGTGCCTCCTGATATGACACACTGAGAAGGACAAAGAAAGTATCGCTCTCTGTAGGGTTCCTGTCAAAGATACATAATCTGAATAGAGGAGTCACGAGGAAACATCAGATGAACCTAAATTGAGTTACAATCTACTAAGTAACTGGCCTGTATGTTTCAAAACATCAATGTCATGAAGGACAAAGAGAGTCTGAAAATCATCCTAGAATAAAAGTGTTTGAACAGACATGTAAATTAAATTCAGTGTGAGATTCGGAATATAATCCTGGAACTTAAAAAATAAATAAATGAAATTAAAATTAAACCTACAAATAATTCTTTTTTGTGGTGAGAAAGACTGGCCCTGAGACCTAAAATCTGTTGCCAATCTTCCTCTTTTTGCCTGAGGAAGACTGTTGCTGAGCTAACATCTGTGTCAATCTTCTATTTTATGTGGGACACTGCCACAGTGTGACCTGACAAGCAGTGCTAGGTCCGTGCCTGGGGTCCGAATCTGTGAACCCCAGGCCTCCAAAGCAGAGAACACGAAGCTAATCACTACACCACCAGGCTGGGTCCCAAATGATTTTTTAAAAATATTTTTTTCAAGTTTTAAACATGTTTCAAAGATTGTTATTTGTTTGCATTTTTCCCCAAAACAAACTAATCTCATTTTTTTCATTTTATTTTATTGAGGTATAATTCACAGACAAAATTATAGTGGTTTTAGGTGTGCAACTTATTAATGATTTGATATTTGTGTATGTTACAAAATGATCACCACAGTAAATCTGGTAACATCTGTCATCATACATAGTTATAGAATTTTTTTTTTCCTTGTGATGAGAACTTCTAAGATCTACTCTCAGCAACTTCTAAATACGCAATAGAGTCTTATTAACTATAGTTGGCATGTTGTTCATTACATCCCCATGACTTATTTATTTTATAATTGGAAGTTTGTACCTTTTGATTTTCTTCACCCATTTTGCTCACCCCCTACCCAAAACTAACCTAATTTTTGGTGATAGCATTATTACTATGGTTAATTCTGGTGAATACTGACTTGGATAGGGCACAATGGATGCTTCTGATAAGCTGATCATATTCTGAATCTTGATATGGGATAGCTATATAAATATATACTTTTCTAGTTACATTTATCCTTACATTTAAGATCTGCGAACTTTATACATTATCATTCCATAACAAGTTAAAATAATAATAATCCTAGTTATTTTAAGTTCTGTGTCTGACAACATCAATAAGTAGATCATATTTGAGTTTATTTTATCGATTTATTTTTTTCTTTTGATTTGAGTCATTGAGCCATGTTGTCTGGAGGGGCGATCAATTTTATACTGAGTGTTGAGGTTGTATATGAAAAATTGTAGAGAGAATATCAGTCTCTTCTAGCAGACAGATAAAATACAAGCACATGATCTGATACAAATTGGAATTAAGAAATGTCAAAGATAGATTTCAGATTTTTGTGAGATGAGAGCTTTGTTTGAAGTTTTAGCCTTTTAGCAGATTTGTCAGTAGGTTTTATTTCATTTTATCTATCATCATCATCATCATCATTATTTGCTTTCTTTTCTTTTGGTCCCTGACATGCACAGTTTAGAAATCAGGAAATATCTTAGGGAAAAACTGCAGGCAGAATGTTGGCTATTTCTCTGGCTTCCCTTCTGGTCTGTGAAAGGAAAGAACTCTTGTTTTCTGTCTAACTACAAAATCCTTCCCTCTGACAACAGATGTCTGGGATTTCCCACACCAAGCAGTTCTCCAATTCTCTGTTGACACCACCTGGTTGTCCCACAATTCAATTCAATTTTGACACTATCTACCTGCGGTTAGCAGAGATCCAACAGATTAAGGGCTAAGTCCCATAAGACAGTCCCCCCCGGCTCCGTGCATCCCAATCCCGAGTGCCAGGTTGTCACCTGTGCTTCTGATCAATCGGCTACAAATTGGAGGTTCCCATGATGTCCTCCTCAGTTTGGATAATTTGATCAAGCAGCTCACGGGAGTCAGGAAAACAGTTTACCTACTTGATTGCTGGTTTATTTTAAAAGGATATAATTCGAGAACAACCAGATAGAAGAGATACATAGGATAAGGAGTGTGGGAAGAGGTGCAGAGCCCCATGCTCTCTCCAGGCACTCCACCCTCCCAACACCTCCATGTGTTCACCAACCTAGAAGCTCTCTGATCCCCGTTGTTTGAGATTTTTATGGAGGCTTCATTACACAGGCAGGATTGATTAATTCATTGCCCCTTGGTGATTAACTTAACCTTCAGTTCCTCTCTACCTTCCCTCTAGTGCAGGGGTCCTGATGGTGCTGAAAGCTCCAACCCTCTAATCACAAGGTTTGTTCCCCGGGCGACCTACCCCCATTCTGTGGTTATCTAAGGATGTTCCAAAAATCACCTCATTGATGTAAACTGAGGTGTGATTGAAAGGGTCTTGTTATGAATAACAAAAGACATTTCTTTCCCTTTATTGTTCTGGAGCTATTTCAGGAACTGAGGACAAAATATCAAATACTATAACAAAAGATGCTCTCATTGCCCTTATCACTTAGGAAATTACGAGCATTTTAGGAGCTGCTGCTAGGAAAGGGGGTGAAGATCAAATATATGTATTTCTTATTGTAGATCACAACATCGCAGTCTGCAAACTTGTTTTCTCAAATCTTGACTGTTTTAGTAGCACCAAATCTAGTTTTTTTCTTCTCAGTGAAGAGAGTCTTCCACAAGCTCTATTTACACAGCTTTTTGTTTATTTTCAATGTCACTGATATGAAATGGCAAATACCCTGAGGGGCAAAAGGTGCAGCAAATATAGGGCTCAATTCTCTGTATTTCACATTCTTCATCATCTTAGCCCTTTAAGACTTCAGTGGCTTTGTTGGTGTCACTCACAGTACTACAGTAATCTTTACTATAGATATTAAAGATTTTGTTCCTACTACCTTTAAACTAAATCAAGGTATATGGCATTGCTACAGTCTCTGGTGCATATCCAGTAAAACAAACAACAATCAGGAACTAAGACCTGAGGTCTCCCCCAGCTGAAGACCAGAGGTCTGTCCCACTGGGAGACCGGAGGCCTCCTCCACCGGGAGAACAGTCCCCTATATAAACTGGCCTGTAGTTTTTGTTCTGTAAGATGATTCTTTCGGACGTTAGTCATCCATCTTCCCCCTTGCTAGGGAGCTGGAATAGAACCCTGTCTCTCCTAGCATCTTGCTTCTCAACTACTGGCACGTCTTGTGGCAGGCAGATAATGCCCTTGGGTGGTAATAGCTTGGCTGGTGTCCAAATCTCTTCTAAGGGCTTTCCCCCAAGCTTATGTCATTAGTTTAAGTGAAATTACAAACTACTTCTTCATTACTGTATTCAAATAGACTTTTCAATAATATATTTATGGCAAAAGTAGATTTTTTTTCTGATAAAATGGAATGCAAGCTGTTTAATCATGTAAGAAAATGCTTGTTTTGTGGACAAATAAATTACAAACCACGTTTCGTATTTGGAATGGAAACTAATTGCATATTAAAGTGCAAGTTGGAATGTATTTTTTTGTGTGAACTATAAATAAAACTTCTTTGTGACATGATGTTTGGATTTCCATAATTTTTATGAATGAAATATTAACTGCCTTTTTAAAAATAAGTGAGTTTGTTTTAAAAGTCAGGATGAGAGAGAATTAAATTTATTGTGATTGCTGATATAGCTGGGTTGAAATCTACCATTTTCTGTGTGTTTTCTATTTACCCCATATGTTCCCTGCTCCTTTTTCCTCTCTTTCTGCTCTCTCTGGAGTTAATTGAATAATATTTATAATTCTATTTTATTCCATTGGTTGGATCATTAGGTATAATTTTTGGTGTTTTAATTTGCTGGTCTTGGTATTTATAGCATACATTTTTAACTTCACCTAATCTGCCTTCAAGTGATGTTATACCACTTCAAAGTTAGTATAACAATTTAGAACAATATACTTTCATTTCTCTTCTTCCTGCATTTGTGTTATTGTTGTTTATTTTACTTCTGCATATATTATAAATCCCACAATACATTGTCATTATTTTTATTTAGATAATTAGATTTTAAGTGACAGTTATTTATTTTTAAAAAGTCTTGTATATTTAACCCTGTGATAACCAATATCAGTGGTCTTAATTCCTTTCTGTAGGAATGGAAATTTCCTTCCTTCTGGTATCATTTTAATTCTTTAACATCTCTTACAATGTGATTCATCCTTTCATCCCTTATTTGTCTGAAAATGTCTTTATTTTGCCTTAGTATTTGAAAGATATTTTTTCCTGGTAAAGAATTTTAGGTTGATAATTTTGTTTTGTTTTGTTTTTTCCCTGAAGTATTTTAAAGATGTTGCTCCACTGTTTTCTTGCTTCTATTGTTTCTGATGATGAAATGAAAGCTTTGTATCTAAAGCTAAAGTTACATAAAGTATCTAATGCTTCAGTACATTGATATATGGGATTGGGATTGGGATTTGTCAAACTCTGGACAAAAGTAGAGAAACCAAGTGCATATTTTGATACAAATAATTACTGAATAGTAATCAGTCAAATATGTTTATCAAGAGTCTCTTTGAACTTCAAGAAGCAAACCATTGCAAATGCTCTAATTTCAATCAACAATAGCAACGTCTAGCTCAACTTCCGCCAAGGAAATCAAGTCAGCATAAGTGAAGTAAAGTTACTCTACAAAAATATTGCATGTAGGATCAGAACCTTAGAGTTATATTCTTCTTGTTTTTTCTGTAAGCAGAGAAGAGGTATTGGCAGCTAGCCCGGGAGTGTAAAGCTGAGGAGTCAATCTTCTTAAATGTAGTTGACCTTCATGGTACACAAGACAGAGATTCTCAAAAATAGGAAATTTTGGCTCTTCTTTGGACAAAGTTAAATTCTTCCAATTTGTGCTAAGCAAGTGAAAGATAAATTGAAACTTGATAAAATGGTTACCTTCAAAAGAAAGCCAATGAATTAGAAAAGACCATTTTTCCAGATTTTGTTTCTGCTTACGAATCTTAAAGATTTCTTCCTCATATTGAGCTAAAATCTGCTCTTCGCCTTCCTGCCTATAACTTTTTTTTATTAACCTCATTTCAATTTGCTGCTACACAGAAGACTTTGTTACTTGACTGGAGTCTATATGAGACGGCAGCTATTCTCTTCCCCAAATTAAATGTTCTCAGGTCTTTTCACATAAACTAAAATGTCATTTTATAGAGGGATGGATGGATGGATAGATAGGTAGATATTTCTCAAAGGGGACACTTGGAAATTTTGAGACGAATAAATATTAATTGTGGGGAATTCCCCAGGTAATGCCAGATGCTTAGCAATTTTGCTCCTTTTCTTAAATTCCAAGTGGTGTTTATAACTCATTGTAACAACTAGAAAATAGCCCTCAAGTATTGCTAAACATCCCTTGGGTTTGGCATAGTCCTGATTGAAACCACATACATCCTCAGCCTATTAACACTGTTCTGTATGAATTCCAGCTTTTCACAAAACTAGATGTTTTCCTAGAACTGAATGAAGTATAACTGTACAGAACATAGTGAAATTATCCTTTTATTTTTCTTCTGGACACTATATGTCTGTGTTATTACTGGGTCACGTTTTTTATATTCCACTTTAAAACATATTAATCTCATAGTCAATTGACTTCCCAAAGTCATTTTCACATGTGTTACTGTCAGTTAAGCCTCATCACTCCAACTCTAAGCATAGGTGGTAGTACTAAAGAGTAAGGACTTTTATATTTATTCCTATGGAATGTTTCTCTGGACAAGCTGCCCAACTTTTTTGAACTTTTGAGGTCATGAGAGAAGCACGCAGATTATCATTTAGTGTTTATAAGAAGTCTAGCTCTATTCTAATTCAGGGACTTTATATTTTCCATTCTAGAACATTTAGAAGAACCCCTACCCACCAAAATTTGCCCAGGAATTATCTGATGACCCTCGCCTTCTTAATCCGTGATACTCTTTTTCCTTCTTAGCACTTACCATAAGCTATAGTTATTTTGTTTGCCTGTTTGTTTTCTGCCCCTCACACTAACACGTGAGCTGCCTGAAGGTAGGGATCGTGTTGCCTTAGCCACTGTTTGACCCTTAGCAATCAGCACGCGATTAGCCTACACTTGGTGCCTAGGCAGTTATTGTTAATGTTTTCATTGAATGTATTTGATTTTTCTTGCAAGTTTAATCATGTCAGAATATAATTGCTCAAACAATTCATAGACTCTAACGGCAGATCATTGTGGCTGTTTGAGATCTTCTTCAAGCAAAAATAACTTGTTAGCATAATTTGGGTGGGGTTATTCATTCAGTTTGGAATTCAACTGTTTACATTATTAGTGCTGATCACCTAGCATTCCTGGTTCTCAACAGCTTAGGTAATAACAGAAAAATATTTGTGAATATGCCACTTGCTTTTACCAACAAAATGCAAGTCGAAGTGGCATGTGCCACTTCTGAGAAGTTTAAAATGTCAACATTTATTGGGTTCTCTTCCTCTTGAATGATACTCTAAACACCAGAGATCTAGATGGAACCTCTGTCATTCTTAGCCTCTGGGAGACTACACTAAACAGAGACTCCGCACAATCCCCGATAGATGCATAGTGTAAGTGAGAAAGGCATGATTGGGGAACAAGTCTCCAGGGTGTTTCTATTTGTCTTATGACTGTTTTTGTCCTGGACTATCCTTTTGCATAGCAGACACTCCTGGATAATTAAGTAATGTCTCCCTAAGAATATAAGGCAGGTTTATCTCCTGGCCAGGTAGGTAAAGATAATGTCTCCCTCTTGGGCAAAGATTGGGCAGGTTTGTGAGCAGCCCCCGTTATAAGATCGGGGGTTTTAAGCTCAGGTTTCGTCAGTTATGGCATAGACCCATCGTGTATGCGGAACACACCTGAGATACCTGCCATCATCTTTTTGGGACTTGCAGAGAAAGGGGAACTGATAAAAACATGTAGCCCATGCTGCCTGCCAGGCTTTGAGTTAAAACCTCTTTTGTCTCGAACCCAAGAATCCATGTCTTCTACCGGCATCTGTGCATCTGCCTTAGGCTACCTTGTTAGCTCACAAAAAGTGGAAAATCTCAGGCCTTTCACAGTTCTTTACATTATTTTAAGATACATAGTGATTGGGAGAGGTCATTTCTTACTGTAAAATAACCTAAAATATTCTGATCAATACCCTAACCATTTATACAGTCGTGTACCGCATAACAATGTTGCAGTCAACAACAGACTACATATATGACGGCGGTCCCATAAGATTAGTACCATAGAGCCTAGGTGTATACTTGGCTATACCATCCAGGTGTGTGTAAGTACACTTTATGATGCTCAAACAATGGTGAAATCTCCTAACAACACAATTCTCAGAACGGATCCCTGTCGTTAAGCCAAACATGACTGTATTTCTTTTAGTCTTTATTTCTGCTCATGTTCATAACATTAAATTGTGCTTTGTCAGCGGTATCACAGGCTGAGGACATGTGAGACAGATGATGAGAGAAAACTCAACCAGCAAGAAATATGCAATGGTCTCACCAAAACAAAAGATGTCAAGGAGGATGCCTCAGGATGTATTAGAACTTGAAAACTGGGAGACAGCCAATGGGCTACACTATTGGTCAGAGATTGTGAAGTCCATATGTACTAATATCAGCTTAAGTTTTGTGATTGAAAGAATAAAGGACTTTAGTACCTTCTTGAGCAATCCAAAGAATCAGAAAATATTTCTGCTGGAAGAGATGTTAGTGATGGAAGACTTTAAAGGTGAGAAAAAACAGAAGCTCAAAAAATAGAAGTCTTTTGCAGGTCATTTAGGTAGTTAGTAAATGATCCAGATTGCTAGCCAATTCACCCAGGTCCTGGGTCATAGTCCACTTCCCACAATACACTATTTCTTTATGTCCTTGCATGGTTCCCTCACTTGCTCATTTAATGAACTTTCCCTTATGGAGAAACTTCTATGTGTCAAGTACTGTGCTAGACACAATAACAAAGACACAATTCCTTCATTATGAAATTTTAGCCATTGGTCTATGAGCTGGAGACCTGTTTCTATAGATGGGTGCCAGAAACATTTACAATAATACCATGTGAATGATTAGACCAGAAACTAATCCTTAAAGGAATATCCGGCTTGGGGCTGCGTGTACAATCTTACACTCTTCTATGTTAACTCATGTACCCTAGTTCAAATAGGAGAACACAATGTTGTTTAAACTTCCTTTGGTTTCATAGAGAGTGTAATTTATATTACATAGTGCTTGATATTAAAAAGTAAAAATTTTCACAGAACATATATCAGTTTACTTACAGAATAATCCTAACACATAGGTAATACACCACAGAAGAAAGAGCATGAATATTAACTTCAGAAGATCTGGGAGTGAGTAAAGTGCAGATATCTATACTGTAGACTTGAGCATTCGCCTAATCTCTTGAAACTTCACTTTCTTCATCAGGAAATGGAGATACTTAAGCAGCTTGTGAGGATTAAATGAAATAACATATAACTTTTAGCACATTCTAAAACTAATTACACGTTAATTGTCTTTCTTTTTATGGAGCTACTTTTGAATGAGGAAAAACAAATTTCCTTTTTATAGTCAACATGTATTCAATACATGTTGGGCAACCTTACAATTGCACAGCTACTTCCAGTTCACAACGTCTTCACATGATTTATTTTACTTGATCTTCACAACAAAAATTGTGAAGCTAAAACAATAAATTAGTCATTACAAAGGTACAAAATACGTATGACAAAGTTCTTGTGTGGGATTGTAAGTTTGCTGTAGAATATAACATATATCTAAAAATAACATAAATATGATAGAAAAGAGAACAAGAGAAATTGTATAAACAAAGACACCCAGAAGTCCAGAGGAGGGTGACATCCTATATGATTTGGTCACAGATCCTTAAGAGGGAGAATGGATGGCACTCCCATTCTCCATCCCAGGGAGTTTTAGGTAACATGCAGGTTTTGTTTGTTTATTTGTTTCTAATGCCTAGAAGCCACGTATACTTACGTCCCGGGTGACCAGGAGGACACAAAGGAGTTCAGAGATTAGCTAATAATAACACAATTATTTTGTAACACAACGTAAACCTCAAATTTTAAACTCGAACTCATAGTCTGTGTTACTGTACTAAATAAAACCATAAATGTAAGCCATATAGGCTCTCTGAAGCCAAACAGGTACAGGGACATGGGTTTGAAAGACCTCCAAAGAAGAAAATATACGGCTTATGCTGCCTACAATGCCAAATAAAGGAGATTCAGTATCATCCACTGAGAGAGTGCTCCTCTTACACAGAGAGGGCAACACAGTACAGAAGGGTAGCTTGAAGAAGTGAGGACATGAGGAAATTCTTCTTGGGAAGCAAGTAAATTAATATAAAACTGAGAAAAAAAAGGACATGGAAAACATATGCACATATATTTGTATTTGTGTAAATATTAGAAACAGGTAAATGAGTACACCTTAGCTATTAGTTCTTTATAAACATGGTGATGTTGAAACGTTATTGAGTGTCCTGGAGTCATCTGCACTCTTGGAATTGATTTGGGAAGATCGCTTAAAAGAGAGGGAGAGTGGGCACAGGTATTTAGATCACCTTCAGAAACTCCAGGATGAGTCTGTCTACAGTGATTTGACTTCTTAAAAAGGTCCTTGCCAATTTTCAAGCTAGTTGAAGAGTCTATACTGTGTTTGTTTGTACCAACTTTGCATTTCCTGATGGGAGCAGGAGAAAGACAAGACAGATCATTTTGTCATTAAAGTTCAGATTAGGAAATTATGATGAAAGCCAATAGTCCTTGAAATAAAAACAGGCAAAATAGTTGATGAGGAAGGGCAAAGCTCCGAATCTACCCAGGTGTAGAATCCTTCAGGGCTGAAAGATCAAAAGAATAAACGTGGTTCTGATAACGAATTTACCACTAATGTGAATACTAATCTTTTTATCCCTGGGGACTACTTTTATTGCAGGTATCGTCATTGAAAAAGGACTTTAATTCAGACATGTTTAATTTCACTACAGGTTAATTCTATTAGCTAGAGACTCTCCAAAAGACTTTAACATTTCTGACTATTAAATAAGTTTAAGTGGTCTAACCAAATTGCTAATGATTGCCTTTCATTGCAAAGCAGAAACTATTTGATAAATCTGCAATTCCTTCTGGAACACTGGGGCAAAGACTTAATCTTGAGGGCAATAACGATTTATTGAAATTACCCTGAATGCATGGCAAAGATGGTCATATTATGCATAGTCTGTATTTTTCCCAGTGACTGCTTCCTTTACTATTGTCGTCTGTGCGTGTAAGCACAAAGAGCCTGTTATTAGTAATAAAACAAATAATGATAAAATAAATGGGTTTTCTTATTCATAAATGCAAGAAAGGCTCATTTGCAGCGTTGATGGAGTCAGAAGAGTTTTATTTCATTTAGGTCATCCTATTATAACAGACAAACACCAGCTTATCTATGCATAGTGTGTGGATTCTCTGAATGCGGTTATTTTTCTCTTTTAAGGTATAGGCATTGGTCTAGACATATTGAAACAATTAGAACAGTTAAGACTCATTATAGTTGTTTGCTCTGGCTCTGCCTGAGCATTTAATGACCAGTATTTGTATGTAGAAGAATGTTATATCCTATACTTTTCCCTCCTCTCACACCGCTGGAAATTTCCCACTCATTGTTTAATTTACTAGTGCTTGCCATTCAGTGTTTGATAAAAGTTCAGCATGGTGCAAAACACTGGGGATAAAAATACTAATAAAAGGAGTTTACAGCTCTTTAAATGAGATAGTCTTGAACACAGATAATTGCAATATGGGAACCCAGAGGATACGTAACTGCTATACTGAGGTTACCTTGCAATTGCAACTCAAGTATCTGTGACTGGTTCCCGGAAAACAAATCAGTTTAAAATACAGAGTTAGGAAAAGTCATTGTATAGGATTATATGACCGTGCTACCTGAGATGCAGATTGGCCAGAAAATTGAAAGATTTCATGTAACATCATGACTTTGATCTGTATGTACAAGGGAAAGGCTGCAGAAATAATAATCATTTGCAAGTAGGAAGTGGGCAAGTAGAATATTTAGGACTGAAGGGTAAAATGCTGGGTTTAATGAGAAGGCAATAGGATGTGGTGTATGATATAACCTGGTAATTGCCGAGGGACCACAAGGGAAGCTATAAAAGTGATTCATGGGAGCTGCGTTATAGAGAAGGAAGAGAAGGGAAAGGAGGAAGGGAGGGAGGTAAGGAAAATGCGTTCCATTAAGGAAATAGGGAATACTTAGAATCCATTTAAGTAATTTTATTCAGAAGCATGGCCTATCCCCTACCTAATCACAACTTCCTGGACATCTATCTTACAAAAAGTGACAATGCCCAAAAAGTCTATCACATAGGGAACGTGCAAATTCAAACTTATGTCTCATTCTTCCTGTCTTGCCTCTCTCCCTGCTCACTAACTTGCTTAACTGTTAACATGGATGTGAGGGACATGGGTCCCAGCTCTGTCCTTTGGTCAGAAATGGATAGAGAAACTGTAAAAAAATACTGATGGATGGAAGGATATAAGTGAAGTGCCTCAGGTTGTAGAAACGTGAAAAGAAAAAGGAAAGATTTGTTTTTTTTGCTTCAGTATTTTTTTATTGTGGTAATATTGATTTATAACATTATATAAATTTCAGATGTATATCATTCTATTTTCGTTCCTGTGTAGATTACATCATGTTCACCACCGAAAGACTAATTACCATCCATCACCACACTCATGTGCCCAATCACCCCTCTTGCCCTCCTTCCTCCCCTCTTCCTCTCTGGAACCCCCAATCCAATCTCTTTCTCTATGTGTTTGTTTGTCATTGTTTTTATCTTCTATTTATGAGTGAGATCATACAGTATTTGGCTTTCTCCCTCTGACTTATGTTGCTTAGCATAATACTCTCAAGGTCAATCCATGTTGTTGCAAATAGCAAGATTTCATCTTTTTAATGGCTAAGTAGTATTCCATTGTGTTTATACCACATCTTTTTTATCCATTCATCCCTTGACAGGCACCTAGGTGCTTCTAAGTCTTGGCTTTTGTGAATAATGCCACAATGAACATAGGGATGCATACATCGTAACACATTCGTGTTTTCATTTTCTTCAGATAGACAACTAACAGTGGAATAGCTGGATCATATGGTATTTCTATTCTTAATCTTTTGAGGAATCTCCATACTGTTTTCCATAGTGGCTGCACTAGTTTGCACTCCCACCAGCAGTGTATGAGGGTTCCCTTTTATCCACATCCTTTCCAACACTTGCTTCCTGTTTTGTTAATTATAGCCATTCTGATGGGCATGAGATGATATCTCATTGTAGTTTTGATTTGCATTTCCCTAATAATTAGTGATGTTGAATATCTTTTCATATTGGCCGTCTGTATATCTTCTTTGGAAAAATGTCTGTTCACATCATCTGCCCACTTTTTAATTGGATTGTTAGTTTTTTGTTGTTGAGATGTATGAGCTCTTTACTTATTTTGGATATTAATCCTTATCAGAAATATGGTTTTCAAATATCTTCTCCCAATTGTTAGGTTGCCTTTTCATTTTGTTGATTTCCTTTGCCTTGCAGAAGCTTTTTAGTTTGATGTAGTCCCATTTGCTTATTTTTTCTATTGTTTCCCTTGCCTAGTCAGACATGGTACTTGGATATATACTGCTAAGACTGATATCAAAGATCATACTACCTATGTTTTATTCTAGAAATTTTATGGTTTCAGGTCTTACATTCAAGTCTTTAATAAAAAGGAAGAATTTTCCTTAGGACCTCTGGTTTCACTAAAAGGGTTTCGCAATGGCCAACATGTAGGGAAGAACAACTGAGATATGAAAATACAAGTATTATGCGAGAGTATGGGGGAAGAAATGTGTTAGAGGGGATAGGAAAGAATGAACTAAAGCAGTAAATATATATAAACAAACAGAACCATGTGTTGGAAATTATTAGTGTCCTTGCCTCAGGATTAACATGTATGTGATGATTTGTTCACAGAGCCAAGAATCATCTTATATAAAGTCTCTTTGTGCATCAGGTAGGATGTTGTACATAAACTATCTTCTGGAATCTGCTTGACAACGCATTAATTCAATATTCATGCATTTCTAGATATTCTTTTCCATTATCTTTAGATTATGTGGGTCTGCTTCATCCTTTATGCCATCTCTTATGCAAGAATAAGAGTCACAACAATTGTCATTTAAATATAAGGACACATTATATTCAACTCAAAACTACTTGTTCTGAAGAAATATATACATCAAACAAATAAGTTTTCAACTTTTAGTAGTCTCTAGATTACCAGTGTCTTTAAAATAATCTGCCTTTCATTACAACCCTTCCATAGTCATTGAGAATCCAGTATCTTCTCTCCAAAGGGCAGTCAGGAAAGAGCACAAAGAGACTAGTACTGCCAATTCCAGTTTCACTGTTCTGGAGAGACTGAAGGCTAACATTCAAAATGGCCCCAGCCATTACTAATTGACCAGCAAAAATAGGTGATGTCATATTTCATCTAACTTTCACTCAGCATTCAGACTTTGGTGAAGTTGTTTTTCAGCTCAGCCAGGCAGCCAGCAAAAGTGTCTAAGATTGGCTGCTATCATTGCAAGTTTAGTTGGCATTATACAAGAGGTACAAGAGGATATGGGACAAAAATGGGGAATTAAGTTCATAAGTGTCATTCAAAGAATAAATGAGATTTAGAAAATCTTTTTCATTTTTTTTAATTGAGTTAAGATACCTTAATCCTAAAGTTAAAAACCCATTTCCATGACAAAGAAACAACTTATTAGGATTACAGTTAATGCTAACAACCATCAGTATTTACAATGGCAGGTGGTAAGGTTTTTCATTATGCTTGTGGGCATGTGTGCTTAGGGAGGTATGTGAGTATACACCGCCTTTGAGGCATGCCTTGTGGATTGCTACCATGGTAAGTAGGAAAGGGAGAGAAAGGGGGAAAATAAACTTCCTTTGTTCTCCTCTGTGCCCCTCATCTTTCATCACCATTACTTCTTCTGTATGTCTGCTGCCACTCACCTTTACGGTCCTCAATACTTTCCTCCCCCAGTTCACTTTATGCAGACTGTTTAGCTCCAAATTGAATAACATGTGACTGAATTGACAAAAATCTATCGTCTATCTATCTATCTATCTGTCTATCTAATCTCTAAATTTCTACCATCTATCTTTTCTGTTCATCTAGGACATACAAGATTAAAGGTATGTGGGAGGGAGATGTGAAGTTAGGGGGAGTAGTTTTATTTTCTAATTTCCATTGTCATTAGCATTTGTTATAGAAAAAATAAATCCTCAAAGGAATTTGCACAACATAGAAACAAGAGGATAGAACAATGGGATTTTGATAAGCAGAAAAAGGGAAGAAGAATACTGTTCTGAAACACAAATAATAGAAGTAGAAAGAGCAGAGTGTAGGCCAAACCCTAACAAATGTCAGATTCCCAGAGTATGAATAGAATCCAAAAGATTCACAAAGGGCATGTCTTGATGAACCCAAAAACAAGCAATTTCTGATTTATGGAAATTCCCATCCCTGATTCTCAGCCTTTGCCTCTCTAGTTCAATTTTGTAAGTCTCTATCCCACTACATAAAACCCACCAGTCCTTACCTTTCCTAGGTCCCCAATCTATTACAGTCCTTGCCCAAGGGCTCAAGAACTACCTGCAATGGCTCCTAACCAAAGGGTTCATAACTGTTTGACCAGTGCCAGGAGTGAAGGAGGAAGGAAGAAGCTCTATTCCCAATGACGGCATCCAGATTGTAACTGATCCCATTTCTCATAAGCCAGTGCTATCACAGCCATTAGAATCCATAGAAATACAATGATACTTGGTCTAGGCTTCAGCCCAGAAGATTAAGAAGGATTTTGTAAAAAAAACCCAGCATTTTGAATTTTAATTAAAAGTTTTATTTTTTCCCTCTTCTGTAGGTTTTCTAGTATAGACTATGTCATGCATGACTGTGGCTCTAATTTTCATCAGTATCCCAGTGACCACCTTCTTACCACCACAACACCACCATTTTGTCTAAACTTTGTTCTGACCACTTGTCTAAGCTCCCAACTTGTATATTCAAATGCTGACTCAATATTGCATGTGGATGTCTCAAAGAGAAGTAAACTCAGCATATACATTATCAAGCTCATTCATTTCTCCTCAAACCTGGTGCCTTTCAGTTTTTTCTAATTCAGTAAATGAATCCAAACAGCTATACAAGATTGAAACCTAGACACCCTTGAAACTCATATAATTGCCCATATCATATAGTTTAATACTCATTAAAGTTGTACTAGTGTTGATGAAAATAATCCATAACCAATCTATAAATGAAAATTTGAGTGAGTTTATTTTGAGCTGAAATCTGAGGACCATGGCCTAGGGCCTTTCTTCCCAAAGGAAGAAAGGGCACTAAAGAAGTGAGGTATACAGAGTGGTTATATACCCCCATACAGGATGTTTCACATATGATTGAAATGTCCCTCCCACAATAGTCACAAGATTGCCCTGTTGGCACAGCACTTGATGGAAACAGCAGGTAGTGGGTCTGCTATCTAGCGGGCGTAGCAGGAGGCAAGTCTATTGTCTGGAGCTGGGTGGTCACAGGTGAGCTCAGCAATCAGTTCCTAGCCTAAGGAAAGATGCTTAATCCTTAAGGAAATACCAGTGTTGGGAGAGGGAGGGAAGTTGCACCTTTATCTCAAGGGCCTTTGCTCTTGCCATAGGGAATATCTAAAGCAGATATACAATGCATGCTCAACACCTTGGTCAGGCCCTTTTGGAAAGACAAGGTCAGGCCGAATTAGGTTTACACCAAATGGCTTCCTCATATTCTCCAATATCTCCTATTACTTGCCATTTTTTTTGTCACTGTTCATGATGTACCAGGCATTGAACTAAGTGCCTGACAGTATCATCTCTTTAAAACTTAACATCAACCTAATAGAGAGGCACTCTAACTATTCTTGTTTCACAGATGAGGACACCGAGGCACACAGTGCTTAGGTAATTTTTACAACATCCTTAGCTAGTCAATTGTGGTGCCACAATTCATCATCTGACATTCTCATTCCAGTTCCCACATTCTTAACAGGCAACATTCTTGACACTTTATAATCCTTATTAAAAAGAAACGAACAAATAGCCTTGGTTTTGGTCAGAAGAAATGACTTTTTGAAGAATAGGAAAACATTTTTGTGCATAAGCGAAGGTTTTGTCTCTTTAAGTACCTTACTAAATACGGCAAATTTAAGTTAAACCTTGAGTTGTACTCTGATCCTATTGTTTAAAATTATCTAACCCCCAACTGTTTTTAACCAAGTACATGCACAGCTTTAGGCTGAAGAACTTGGGTTTTCCATTGATGGACCAAAATTAAATAATAAATTAAATGATTTTGACTACATTTCTTTAAATTTTCAGCATTATTTTATTTCTAAAACACCAACTTTTACCTCCAAAGGATTTGGCTGCTGTCGAGTCAAACATTTCTCAGAATCTTGCAATACAAACTGAGGCTTTTAGGTTTCTCTTCTAATTTGCTCTTTTAATAAAATAGGATGCTTCATGTCCCCTCTCCCCTCCAAACTTTGGAAAATAAATTACAGTACTTGTATCACCTTGGCAGTACATTTTATTTCAGTAATAATCATTCTCTTTTGACAACATATGCCATCCTATTTTTTTAAATGATTTCCAACAGCTCATAAAAAGGCTCTAAATACATAATAGACATCATCAAAATGCTTCAATCCCTGTTTCATTTTTCTGAATAGACATCAAGAAATATGTATTTAAATATCCTTTATATGAATACTTTACTAATGAGATCTAGTACTTGGTTACTTTAAAATATATAAATTTTATTTGGGGAGATTGTAAATCAAAAACATATTTTCAAACTTGCTACTCTCCAGTTAAGATTTTTTGATTGAAATTATGTTAATGTTTAATATTCTGTATGAATCTCCTTCAGTAGACTTAAAATACAGGCCATTTTAAAAGACAGGCATTAATTTTACTTTTAGAAGCATAGTGACATCTTGAGTCTTCTAAGACAACTTCTCTGGATTTTGGTCATGTTGAAAATCAGCTCATGATCCTCATATGAATCTGCTCACTTGTATAGTTTAACAAAAAAAGGTACTGGAATTCTTTACTATAATGACGATCAGCTTTGTTTTCTGCCTAAAAGGAGGAGCAGTTCAGGTGACAGTGTTCAAAATCCAGATTAACTCATTTGCTATTTAATTAGCTGCCTCAGATACGAAGACTGCCCTGTGAGAACACAGCAAAGGGAATTATCCTGCTCTCTCACACAGTTGCTTATTTCTGCTCCAGCAGTCCTCCTGGAGGGAGAGAAGAAAGAAAAGACACTCCTCAGGTCTTAGCTCAAAAGAGAGAAAGAATGGCAATAAGTGCCCTCCCCTCTAATTTAGTTATCTTCTTTACTATTTACACATATCCTTTCCTCCTTTCGAAGAGGTTCCTTTCTAATTAGTAAAACACAAAGAAAGGAGAAGTTGGTTTTTAAAATCTCAACCAGCTGAGATGCCAGAATTTCTATGGGTTAGTTTCTGTCGCCCTCCTGAAATTCTAGAGGAAATTTCTGCTGTCCTCATCTTGAAAGATGGGAGGCTGGTGCTCTCTCAGCCTCTGAGAAAATGGTCTACTAAAAATTTCTAACGTTTATATAGCTCCTTTCATTCCTTTCATCCTCAAAGTGCTTTGCCAACATTAAACTAATTAATTAAGTGAAAGCAATTTGTAGATTAAAGCATACTTATAAACAACTGCCTGTCTTTGGCAAAAAACACTTGTCCTTGTTTGTTTGTTTATTATTTCGTTACTAGGCTTATGGGTGACTTTTTAATTCTAATTGCATTATCCAAGACCTCAAGGCTGCAGGAAGTGAAATACCTCGTGGTAAAGTCACCCACTCACTGTGCTATAAAATGACCCTAATCCACCCCAACACCTCCCCACGCATAACCCAATTCATTTCAAAAGAGCAATCGGGAGAGGTTGAGCTGAAGAAACTAGAGAGTCCTTTATAAAAATAAAAATCCTCTTAACCTTATCTCTTTTTATTCTCAATATTTTATGGAAAAAACACAATAAGCTTGGATTGTGTAGGCAGACTATCCATTATATTAATGTGTTTAGAAGTCTAAAACCTCAAACTTTCTCTATAAAATGCTAAGTAGGTTATTAGGAGAAGTAGGTTAATAGGGAGTTTCCTAAGAAAAGGTTACAAGCATATGCAAAACTTTTCAAGAGCTTAAATGTCTTCTTGAAAAATTAAAAGATCTCAGCTCAAAACATTACTCCTAATTTATCAAGTTTCCAAGATTAAAATGTGTAAACCATTGCCCAACCAGAAAAAGATAGGGGGAGAAAAAAGGCCAAGATTAAATAGGTATGTTTTTAAGTTACTCTCTGAAAAATCCCTTTAAGGGAGAAAGCGTCTTACTAATAAATTTAGGAAGATTTGGAAACATAATTTTTTTCAAGCAGCATATGAAATTTTCAAGTGATCAAAGCAGCTGGCCTGCCAATTTGTACTGGATAAGAGAGTAAAATTCTTCAGGGATAAACCACGTCACGATCTTAGGGGAAAACCTGCATGAGCTGCTAATGAATAGCTGGAATCTCCTAAGACATATCTACCTCGTTTTTGAAACATTTGACAATGGTTAATATCTAATTAATTCTAACTAATAGTCAAAAGATGAGTAGTCTCAACATTTTGAATTGCAGAAGAATCGATACCATGAAATCCCACCATAAAGCCCTTTGGTAACACATTTGCTTATACTGGGAAACAAAGAAATCCTTTTAATCACGGCAATATTGACCCCTAGAATAGGATTTTAGACTTGGAAGAGCTGAAAGTGTCCAATTTCCTCATTGCATAAGTGGAGAAATAAGTTCTGAGTGTTTAGGTACTAGTAGTCAGACAGCGACTTTGTGGTAGAAGTCAGAATACAATTACCGTGTGCCAGGTGATCTTTGCACCCACCAGGCAGCTCTACATCGAATTTGAGAAGGCTGCAGAGGAGGCTGTGTTCTAGCATATTTTGCTATGATGATGCCGAAGAATTTATACGTGGAGAGATGCTATCTGGCACCATGTCTTCTACCCTCTGTTTCCTTGAGTGATAAAAAAGGAGATTGTCAGTACAGAATTGTCTCTCTGTTAGTTTCTGAAAGGTGTTGATATTTTATTAGTGTTGAAGTTTTGTTTGGCCGTGACTTTCTTAGCTCCTAAAGAATACATTTCTGTGAGCAATGAATCAGGAGTTCTTAACCTGTTGTGTGCCATGGACTTTTGGGCAGTCCATTCAAAGCTAAGGAACTTTCTCAAAATAATATCTTTATGTGCCTACAATAAATTATTTGATTACAAAGGAAACAAGTTCTGTTGAAATGCAATTATCAATATGTTATAAACTGAAATTTGTGCTTAAGTAGGATGTATGTTTCTTTACTAATGCATTACAGTGCAGGTTTAATAATTACCATAATTTTCTAAGTAGTAATGAAGGTGAAAAATATACTTAGGTATGTGCAACAAATGGTACTGCGATATGAAAACAGCTATGGTTTGTATTGGTAACAGTCACAGTCACTGCTAACTAGTATGATTTGTTGCCTATATTAATAATTGAAAGAAATGATAAATTTTACTCAGAGACCACTAAAAATAAAGTTGCAATTTTTTCCCACTAAAATCGTGTACCCTCTAAATTCTGACCTCATGGATCTCAAAGGTTCTCATAGCTTCGAAAGTTCTATTTCTGTTCGTTTAGATTTTGGATAACCCCATTTGTTCCATTTTAATCCCTCCTCTTGAGGTCTACTCTTTATCTTTGTGACCCAAGGTATTTCTGAAGATTCTATACCTGAACACTTTCACTCTCTAGGTCAGTTTCTGGACAATTACTGAAGGTAACATCTTTGAGCAATTGATCTTGCTTAACAACATTGCAGCAATTCGCTGCCAGCCTTGTTAATATCTCAAGTTGCTGCAGACACATTTTTGCCTTTATAGGAACAGCAGCATGGCTAACTAACGCTCTTTAGAAATACCACAGCATGATAATGACAGCAGCCAATAACACTGCTAAGCTGTAGAGAGTTGTAATGATAAATCAGAGCTGTCTGAGTATCTTAGGCTCAATATGAATCTCCACACGCGGGTCTATTATGATTTACGTTTCCAAATCCTGACAGAGGACCAAGCTGACTATAATGTCAGGGTCCACTAGAGGCAATCGGATCCCACGTCGTCAGACACTCACGCCAGAGAAGGCAGATTGGTAGATTATTAGATTTGAATTACAAGGATGCTTCTTTTCTCCCCAGGCTTCTTTATTCCCGTGTTTGTTATCTTCAATATGGATTTTTATGTCTTAACTATTGTTGTTTATTATTATTATCTCATTTTAATTGTGTGTTTGATGCCCTCAGCACTTTGACCAGGGGGATGTAATATAAATAAAATTGTCCTGACACACAAAGACTACAGATGGTGTTTAAATTTGTTTTTCTTGTCTCTACATGAAATCATAGAGGTATTTAATTTATTTTCTTCTCTTTGCTCACTTTCTTTTTCCCCTATGACACTCAATCTAGAAAACATCTGCAATTAACAGTTTTTTAAGAAACTTGTGTCTCTACTTCAAATATATCCTTTTAAGGTAACATAATTTGCAGCGATCTTCAACTGAGCTTGAAAGATGTTGGTCAGATTTATTTCTCAACAATTCCCTGTCTTCTCCATAGACAAAAATCTCTTTCACAAAATATGCCTTATATAATTATATTAACAACGTCAACAATGTCGTTTTTAAATACCTTACCAATGAGAGTGTATGTGTCTATATAGCAGGTAGTTTCAACAGTAACCATGGAAACAACTAAAATCCAGCAATACTTTCACAATTTACATTGCCTACTTTGTGTTAAGGGCTGTGGATATAGAGATAAAAACAGCAACTTTCACTGAGGTGTCAAATTCTAAGTTAAGCAACCTAAACTGGTTGAAAGAACTAACTTTGTGTCAACTCTGTGGCAAGGGTATTGCATGTATTATTTGTATCAATTATATTTTCTCAGCTATCGTAGGAATAGCATTATTTTCCTCCATTTTACAGATGAGACAAATGGGTTTCAGAGCAGTTAAACAACTTGCCTAAGATCAGGGAGCTAGTACACTGTGGAGCCAGGATTCTAACTCACAGCTCACAGACTCAGAAGGCGCGCTCTCTTTACTGTGGCAAAACTCCCCTGTTGAAGTTGGGTGAAAGCTTCACTACATTAGAGTTTTGCAGTTCGTAGTTTGGTGTGAGGAAGTTGGGAAAGCTTGACTTGCACTAAGACACACTCCTCACATGACTACTGATCATGTTTGCGGGGAGGCATATTGTCTAAGGAAGGCTCCGTGCTAGGAAAGGAAAATCTACCTACAAGGCGTATTTTATTTGTACCATCGACCATTTTAACACAACTGTCCTAACCAATTTCTCAAGAATTATATTCTATAAAAATAACAACAACAATAACAAAAATAATATAGCCCAGGAAGAGGTCAATTTGATTGAATCAAATATACATTCATTTAAAAACTCTTGTAGCTGTTGCCACAGTGGGAAACCCACATGCTCACTGCAGAAACCTCACTATCCAAAGCGGATGATTTTGTTGAATTACTGATTATTGCCTCCCTGTAAGAGAAAATATATTACCAACAAAAGTGTGATTAATGTTAGAATAGATTAACAGGTGGCTAGATATTCTTGTGAACAGCTGAAGTAAATTGTCCAAAGGATGAAGAGAGAAAAAACTGACCAAGAACACCAGCAGAGAGGGATAAAGATGAGGTAAACTGGGAAAAATATAGAAGAGTCCAAAATGGTGGTTTCAACTGGATGCTAAGAATTCACTCACCTCAGCATTCAAGAGAATAGAAACCACTAGTGAGTAAATCCCACTGTTTAGGGGGAAAAGGGAAATAATCCACTGGTTTGAGAATGGCACAGGAGACTACTCCACACCTGTTTACTATGTGTACTTGAGATAATCCAATAAAACCATTATTTTTTAACAACTTGCATTTTTTAGATATAGAATATTTCCTCTCATTCAAGTAAAGGGATAACCTTGAAAGTCACTGAAGACCTTACATTCTTCAGAAGAATTGATACAAAAGGAACCTGAAAGGGAAAGACATATTAAATAAATGAAAGCGATATTATAATTTATACTGACCCAGACTTTCTTCAAGAGCAGATACTTTAGGCATTTAGCGAATCTCCAATAATTAGCAAAATTCTTGCACATAGCAGATACTAAGCAAATACCAAATGCATACAAGAATAGAAAGAAGGAGGAGAGAAAGGAAAGAAGGAAGGAAAAATATGAGTGCAGAAAGTGAGGAAGGAAGGAAGGAAGGAAAGAAGGAAGAAAGCAAGGAAGATTCACTGAAGTCTTATTTGTTGAAAATATCTTCCAAGGTACACTGTGCAGTTCATTCAGCTGCAAGCCACCTTTCTGAAAATATTCTACTCTGGCCATAGTATCAGCAGCCCAAAGTTGGACAATAATAGGTGTGAATTTAACAAATAAGACTTCAGTGAGTCTTTCTTCCTTCTTGTCAATGTCCATTGACATTGCCCCTATCAAATTGCATTTATCTTTCTGCCCCACTTCCTTAGATCTTCATGAGAGAATAGACATCTCATTCTGAATCCTATTGTCAACCAACCATGCCGAAAGATAATGAGAACGCACTAAAATTCCATTGAAATAATGGTATAAACACAATTTAGCTTGAAATTATATCGTTTCTTGAATTTTTTTGTTTATGTTTAATTTTTGTTTTTATCTATGCTAATCTTGTCACAATGGGTATATTTCAAGCCTTATAAGGCCTAAAACTGTAGCTTACTGGGTTTTTTTTTTCTTTCTATCCCATTCTGTGCCATATCTCTAAGCACATGTAAAAGCTCATGTTCTTAGGTTCTGTAGATTGGCAGAATTAGCCAAGTATTTATAAACATATCAAATGAGTTACAAATAATGGTAAGGAAAATAATAAACTACACTACCGACATTAGTGATCTGAACTAAGCCTTTTATGACAAAAATGCTAATTGTTGTTTAGTTAGAGACTAGTACTAAACTATTTGATTTGTCATTTGCTTCTGTGAAAAACTGTGTTCCCTTCAGACCGCCCTCCACCATCCACTGTCTAAATGGATGCAGACCACAAGACTCCACATTGATATCAAGACTTTACATAAACAACTTGGACGAGCTTGGAACAGGATTAACTACGACATTCTTTCCTATCAATAAAAGTCACTTCAGTGCCACTTTAAAAAATACCTACTAAATATGAGGCACCTCTCTGCCAAATTGAAATACTTTAATTTTGTTCCCAAAGACGCCATTGCAGGGCGAAAGTGTTACTTAAGGTGATCTATTTGCTGATTCCAATGTCAACCCAAATTGCAAAAACATGCTTTCATCATCAACATTATAGAAATATGAAACATGCAACTGTACACAAGGCTTCTAATTTGGTTGCTCACGCCTTTTAGATTGCATCAGCAACTAGGATTATAAGTAAGCATGTTGGGTTGTCCACAAAGCACAACTAATTTGGTGTGGAATGCCACTGTACTGGGTACTTGCAAGTAATAAAAACAGCTCCCTCTGCTGCCAGGAAATGCATTTTGCTTTAATTTTTGTTAAAATACGCACCCAGCTACTCTGATGTTTATTCTATAATTGACATGCTTGATAATCACTACCTGCTTCTGTTATTTTTCAAATTATTTTTATATTATATTATTTTTAAGGCAAAACAGGTCAATTAAATTCAGTATTTAATTATTTTAAGTAACTCAAAATTGTCTCCACTTAAGCAGTAATTGCAAATAGTTCTCAGTTGTAAAACACAAACATCTATGTCCTCATAATTGCATTAATCTCAGGAATGTTATAATTACCTAAAATTCCAGATAAATTAATGTTTCAGCACATACCTTCAGAGAATCTAACAAATGAACTTTTCCAAAATAGAGTTAGTATCCTGAAGCTGATTGCGAAATCCTCTGCACATCCATAACATCCATAAACTAGTAGTTTACCTAAACTCAGAAATTTCAAAATGTGTCTTTCTGAAATTCTACATAGAGTCTGAAGTGTGTCTAAATGGATTCTGTAGCATGGTTGAGATTCCTGGAGACACCTCCGTTATTAACGATTTCTCCCAAACGTGTACTCACAACAAGGAGGACTGCAAAAGTAATTTTTTGCAGTGAGGATGCTAGTGGTCAACTAGGGTTATTCATCAATATTTTCAATTCTTGCAATTTAAACCCAGCTTCAGCTAAATTATAAGTTACATCACATCATGGATCTTTGAGGTCACCCAAGAGTAGATAAACACCTAATATTAAATTCTCTAAATCGGGAATTTTATTGTGTTTTGAAATTTAATCAACAAGTCTATGAAAATCACCAATAAGAAATCCCAACACCGAGATTAATTTTGGTGATAATAGAGAAGTAATCTAGAAGATAAAATTTGTATTGAATGGAATGTAAATAATGATGCCAGAAAGCATCAGGAATCAACAGCTCCCTTGCTGAACACGGGAAAACATCTAGAATTCTTTGTCTTCATGATCACTTGGACATATCCTAGGAGGTGGCCAAAATTTTCTAAACAATATTGGTAAAAATAATAGCCTGCGCACATTATATAAGATTTGGCTTTAGGATAATTTTATTCTTCTACATTTTACTGTGTTAACAAAGGTATTAGAAAGTACAGATTCGTTCAATATTAGGTCATGCATGCAGCAATCGAACTAATGGATCCAAACTTATCTTACCTTAGAGTAAATCAAATCTAGTAATCACGGATAGCAAATGATTGGCGAGGGGTGAAACCTGGCGCTGAGCCAAGACCTCAGAAAATAAAAACTCAGCATAAGTTTCAAGTAGAATACGTGAGATATATGGGTGGGACTAAACAGAGGAAAAGCAATCAAGAATAAGCTCAAGAAAAATTAATTTCTGTTTGCCACACTATAAGTAAAACCAAGAGTTGGTCACTGCAGGTTGGCTTTGACTATGATATCTACAGAGTGCAACACTAGGATGTTTAACGCAGGTGTGTAAAGATGCAAGGGAATCTCATGAGACTGAGCAGCAATGATGGTTGAGATGGATTGATTCTGACACTTGTAGATGTCAGAGGCTGGAGAAAACACTGTGAAACTAGGACTTCAAATCTGAGAACGTGGAGTTAATCTAAGAAATGGATACGTGCAGAAATAAACGTGTACTTTCATGAAGAGATGATATATTTTTACTTCTCTGTCTTGTGAAATGATAGATTATCTTCTACATTCATATAACTGCATTTCAGGAAATTAGCTAAATTTTTTAAGTATGCAAGAAATAGGTAGAACAAAATAAATGTTGAGGTTTGAATGCCAACATCTCTTCTCGGGGAGAAGGAATGTGCCCAAGATTCACTTCAAACTTTCACAAAGAAAATGGTGTTACATTTTACAGCTATTGGAAAAGATTGCTAGTGTTAGGTTAAGAGAGCTCTCACTTTTGACTTTTTGTCCTTTCTGTTGAAATCTTCAAACATATATCATTGACACATTTGGTACAACTGGTCTTTTGTTCCTTTCCTTTCCCTTTTCACCATTTCACTAAATCCTATTTTTTATCTTCCTACCTTTATTTAATGAAAAAAGGTTTATCTTCTACGTTATAGCGACTGTTTCAACAACACGTTCATTGAAAACTTATGCTGTATCTATTATTATGCACGCATATAAGTGATTTGAAGAGCTTAATGCTTACGTACAGAACAAGTCATTCAGGGACAATTAAATTTCAAATTATGGCATGACTATAATCATAAAAAGAGTTCAGTGATAGAAAAGATTATTTGTGAACTGATATAATCAAAGAATGAGTGCTGAAATGTAGCTAAGAACTTGGGAGTTGGGATGTTTGATACTTGGTCCACAGACATGAGACAGATTTGTTATTGGGTAAGCAGGCAGGACATTCGAAAAAGTATCAGGTAGACCCAGGGAAAAATCAAAGGTATATTCCCAGGGTAAAGAAGGGTGTTCTTAATTTTAGCAGGATTTGTTCTAGAATGGAGCGAGAATATGAGATTAGGAGAAACTGAGTTGCCTAAAAACTTTGTGTTGTGACTAGATAGAAAGGCCTGACAAAAGTGTAATGAAGTTGAACTCCAGGAACTGCAGGATGAAGTGTAGCTACTTATTCAAAGTTAGGGAGGGTCTTGCATCCACCGCAGGAGGTAGTGTTTCCCTTAGGTCACTCCTTTGCCCTGAGCCATCCCCATCCAGAAGTTACACAGTTATGGCAGGTTATGAAGGAGAAGCAGGAACACAGCTTTCCTTAAGGAAAAAGGAGAAGGGAGCAAGGCAAGTGATGGAAACAGGAACCTGCTTCTCCTTCCACAGTTGGTGTAAGACATCAACCTCCCACCCTGACAAGGTGGCCTGCACAGGGATTGCCCACCAGGCCTTTGCCCGCTAACCCAAGAGTTTCTCTTTAAAAGATTCTGCTCATTGACCTGTTGGAACGACACTGCTGCTAAGGGCCTGTCCTACTCCTGCCTCACAGCTCTTCCTTGATTCCCAAATCCTTAACATTCAGGATTAATCTTCCAACAAAATCAGAATGCAAGCAAATTTTATCTTTCACTTTCTGCAAAATAAAAAAGCAATAAGGAGTTGATGAACTAGTGTGTCTACAGGTTATTTCAAGAGCCTCAAGGAAACATTGAGGAGTGTGGCGAGACATGGTGAAATGACGACCATCTCGAGGCTGCACTCACTCGAGAGGAAGAATAATAAAATGAGTATGAATGCAAAGTCAGACTGCTTGGGCCCAGCCCTGGCAGCTCTGTTACTAGCGTGACCTTGTCCACGTCTTCCCATTTCTTTGTGCCTCTGTTTCCTTTTCTGTGGAACTAGGCGGTGATAGTACGTTCACGCGGTATTAAGAGGATGAATGATGTACATGCTTAGTAGGAGGGGCTTTGTGAGCACTACATAAACATAGCGGACACTGATACTGAAACTCAGTTTACCTAACACTGTGCAAATAGAACTTCACTGTAATCTGTAAGCTTTTTTCATTATTGTCCTCATTTCAAGGGGGGAAACTGAGGCTTACCACTTCCTTGTAACTTTCTCAGGCTCACAGTGTATGAAGGGTCAAAATGATTTCACCTAATCCTGAAACTTTGCTCCACCCGTACCCCAGTCTGCCTCCAGAATCTGGTGCTTCCATCCAGACACATCTTTTCGTATCTTGGGCTGTACAAACCTAAGGAAAGCACGGAAGAGGAGGGGGAAGGGTTGATGTTTTGCAACTGTCTATGTGTTTCAGGCTGTGCTTTCAGCTCACCTGAGGCGATGCCCTCTGTACCGTTAAGCTGCAGCACAGTACTTTGTTGTCTCCACTTTTCACTACTTTTACCAGCAAATTTTAAACATATTGTACCAAAAATGTGATGTTAGTCATCTTATTGATATTCCTCCAAAAAGACATACTGAAAGCCAAATCTTCTTTATTGTCTATGTTAACCTAAATCCCTCTCCTTTAGTATTGTAGTCACATTTAAACAACAGTGCAGTGACACTCATAATTCAGAAAGCATGCAAGGTGAAACGAGTCTAATTGGAAAAAAATGCATATGAAGCCTCAGAGCAGGCATGCTACAGCCAAGTTCAAAACGCACATAGTTCCGTTCCAGATATTCCGCGGTCGTAGCACAAAAAGCAACATATTGCATTAACGCATAAGCCTGAAAATGCCATAGCCTATTCATGGGAGACAGGTGTTCAATTACAGGAGTGTGTATTGTTCATATGGTATTTATGTCTTTCAAGTTTGTTTGACATTCCAGAAACATCGTGACTGGGACTCATGAATAAAATCGGAATCATTTTCTTTTTTTTATTGTACTTTTTTTCTCATTCTTACTTTCTATTGGGAAGATAAGCAGAAATAAATTTCTCTATGTAGCTTATGAACATACACACTAATTATGCATAGGGAAAGCAATTACCTAGGTGGAACACTTTTTACCTTTATACTTCCTGATTATTTTTTCCCTGATTCCCATCGTTTTAAGTGGCAAGAATCTGTTCAGTTACTCTGAGATAGAATGACTTTATTGCTGACAGTAAGCAGAGAATGATAAATAAAGGTACACAGGGATCTTGGAAGAGCAAAAAAAAAATAACAAAATGTATCTCCTTTAGGAACATACTAGACATTCTAATGTGATAACTCATAATACAGCTTATTTGACAGAATAGAGAGAAAGGTGTGAGTTTGATCTACTAAACGGCTCTAAAAGATACTATAGTTTTTGATACTGAATAGATAAAATAGATACTTGTACACATACAAACTGGGGAAAAAATTAACCACTCATATTTAGGAAATGACTCTTTCTTATCCATTGCAACATAGTTCTATTTTTAGTTTAATTTAGTTTTCATTATACATTGGATGAGTTATACCAGAAGTATGGGCTGAAGGAATTTTAATTAGTTAATTCTTAGGAGAGAAATATAATGTACAGAATGGTAATTTAGTGCTGTAGTGTGTTCTGCAGTTGTAAGTTTGAAGATATATGCAAAATATAGTTTACATACACCTATATAAATATTCAAATATAAAACTGAAATATATTAATTTAATGAAACTTTCTATTGCTAATCAAAGTCATGGTGGTTTGGGGGCATCTGATAATGATACTAATAGATGATGGAGCTGTACTACCTTTCATCTCCATGCCTGGTCTTCAATTAACCTCTAAACTATAGCAAGTTCATTCGTGCGAGGCTCTAAATTTCTTTAAGCTAGAAAGATATTATTTAAATATTTACCTTTTTCAAAAAATCAAATGGTAAGTCATCAAACAGATTAATTTACAAGTACTAAAAGTATTTTCAAGCATCTTCTAATTACCTAGCACTTTTCCAGATACTTTAGGATTCACCAGAAATAAAGAGAAACACAGTCCTTGTTGGCAAGGCAATGAAAATGGTAACTGAGAGAGACAACACATGGAAACAAAAGGCAAACAAGGAAATAGCATAAATATATATCAATAAAATGTGTGCGTGTAGGCATACAGGTGAAGTAATGTGCGTAACTAGTAGTATTCTCGATAGACAAAGCATTGATTTATACCACTGGAGATTAGGGTAAGTTAGAACAAATATTTGATGGAGAAAGAATTATGCACAAATTGAAGAAAGATGAATAAAAAAGGCAACAGGATCAAGGGAAAGATTTATTTTCTTTTAGGTCTAGGAGCTCTACATTAATTTTAGGCCAGAAAAAAAGAAGAAATCAGTAGAGAATGAAAAAGGCATGGCCTCAGGATGACATAAAAAAGGGCTAAGTTCTAAAAGGGTGGAAAGTGCATCTGAGTCACAGACAGTAGGAAGAAAAATACAGTAGACACGAATGGAGAGAGATTCTGAGTGATGGTTACAATTTAAATTTCAGGTGTACATGTTGACTTTCAATTTCAAAACAATACAGACTGAGTGAACATCGAACCCCCAGACTAAAAGCACATAGAAATTATGGATACATGATAGGATTTCTACAATTCCAAGTAAAATCACAAGCAATAAAATTAACTCGAAACCTCTCAGAAATGCACACACTGGGAAACACAGTCCTTGTGGTTTGGATAGTATATGGACAAAGGTAGTCCATTTGTCCCAAACATGCCCTAGACTAAGAATTTTGGTTTTAATGCACACAATAAGACAGGATGTTAAGGCTTTGTTTCATGACAATATGAAACTCAAAACATTACGTGGAGCCAGCCCCTTGAAAGGATACACACTTACAGAAGCAGAGGGAAGACACACGGTGCCTCTTGAACTAGAAAAAAATACTGCACTTTTTTTTTGTTTTGCCTTACGCACTGTGCAGGGGAAAAAAGCTTCCCCAAATAGGAACACACACACACGCACACACACACGCACTCCACAGATTTTAGAAATATGCTTTAATATTATACATATGTTGTTGGAAACAGCCATTGAATTAATGTAAAGAAATTTAGTCCCAGCCTAATAATACTCTTTCTTCCATAAATTAGGAAGCACAGGATTCCCAGGGGAAAATAATTCCCTTTGTAAAAATATTCTCATTCCACAATTATAAAAAATATAAAGCAGAACTAAGCAGCAGAAACAAACTAGAGGACAAGAAACCCTCAGGAATTAAAATGGCAGGACAATCTGAAAGATGCCACAATGTAACTATTTTAAATGATTGAAGAGTTTAACAGAGGAAGTCAAGAAATATAACCAGGTACTATAAAAAGTAGAAGTAGGAAATGAAAAAGATGTGAACTTCCAGAAAGCAAAGAAATTAACAAATCTATCAAGTTGTTCACGTATTAGGCTCAGCCTAAAAGAATTCATTACCTGCAAAATGCATATTAGGAAAACAACCAAAAGGAAGCTTAAAAATAAAAATGAAAAACATTAAATCAGCATCTAAATAGTGGATTCTTTTATTACATAATGTCAAAGACAAAGAGGTAATTTTTATCGAGTGGAAAAAACCTCAGGTATAAATTTAAAAAAATTTAGGCAGGGAAGAGCACGTTTCAACAGGAACCACAGGAGGTTTCTTCAAGTTGTCAGAGAAAGTAATTATCAACATATACATATATCCACCTAAAATATCACTCAGGATATTTTAGGGTGAAATAAAAGTATTTTAGTCAGAAACTGAGAGATTTAAAAACTCCGAATTGGTTGCTGAAAATACTTGCAATAGGGCAAGGAAAATATATAGAAACATGAAGTTCTGAAAGGAAAAAGTAAATGGTGTTCTGTGTACCTATGTCATGTTTATTTTATATGTAAAATTCTAAGAAATCTACAAATTAGGAAGGAGAACTAACCAATGAATTATCTAGGTCATAGGACACAACATTAATATTAAAAATCATTGTATTTTTTATGTACTAGCAACAACATTTAGAAAATAAATTTTTGAAATCTCTCATAATAACATCAAAATATATAAATATAAAGGAACAAATTTTTTAAAAGACATATAAGGTTTCTAGATATGAACTCCAAAATATTTAGGGAAAATAAAGAATAACTAAATAAATGGTGACATATGCCATGTTCGTGAGTTAGAAGAGCTTCAAAACTGTGAAATTTTAATGCCATCCAAATCAATGCAAAATTACCTTATTGAAAATTTCTGGAATTTTTTAAAGAAATTGATAAGCTCGTTGTAAAATATTTATGGAAATACTGAAGAGCTACAACAGCCAAAGAAATTTCTTAGAAATAGAAAAAAAAAATAAAGTTGGAAGATTTACTGTTTGATTTCAACACTTACTACGAAGCTGCTATAATCAAGGGAGAACACTGTTGCTAGAAGGCTAGAAACACAGAGTAATGAAGCACGATAGAGAGTTTAGAAATATACACACATAAATTGACTTTTGATAAAGTTTTCAAGGCAAGTCAGTGGGAAAATGAAATGGGCCTATGAGCAAGTGGGCATCCACATGCAAGGAATGAATGTTGAAGCTTAGTTTGAAATAGATTATAGACACATAGATAGAAGCTAAAACTGCACCATATCTTATCAAATCTATAGAATTTGGTATCCAAACGTTGGAAATCCTTTCTTTTTAACCTAAAGCAAACCTAATATTTATAATAATTGGTACCAAGAGAGTCTCAACAAATTTGAGAGTCAGTACACTGCAGATTATATCCTCTGCTCTCACAAAATTAAATAAAAAAATCAATTTAAAATTAGAAAAAGTTATAAATACACACATACATACACATATAAGATTTTTAAATTTAAAATTCATTTGCAAATGCTAAAATACAAATAATTGAAAACAAAACTCTACATATAAAACCTTGTAGGATGTAGCTACTTCAATATTTTAAGGACATTTAAAACTTTAATCTTATATTAGAAAAGAAGAAAAACCAACTACTCATCCCTTATGCATCTAATTTGTTAGAAAAGAAAAGACACATATACCCCAAAAATGTAAAATGAAAAATATAATAAAAATATAACCAGAATATAATGCAAAAGAAAAGATACAATAGTGAAAATCAATAAAGTAAGAGAAATATAGTTGATAATAGGCATATGAATATGAAATTGAACATATCCTCTGACCCAGTACATCCACTCCACACACATAAGGAATCTGTCGTTCACGAACATGAGAATATTTCTGGAATAGGTATTTTAGCAGCATTTTTAGAACTAGAGAAAAGCATTCCTTTGTCTATTGATAGCAGAATGGATAAGTAAAACGTACTCTATTTCGTCCAAGGAACACAGTGCAGCAGTGAAAAGAACCTCAGATGGTTACATGTATCATGAGGGACAAGTCTCATGGTTAAGACTGAATGAAAAACAAAAGTCACAGAAACATATACAGAATGAACCATTTTATATAAAATTCAAAAAAATGCAAAACTAAGTAACATTACATAGGAATATATCCATATATAATTCAACCATAAAGAAGAGCAAGGGAATTATGAAACCAAAGTTCGAGTCAGCGTTGCCTTCAGAGGCCGGGGAAGGATGCGACATTCACCATCTGGAGAATACACACAGCCCACACAGTCAGTTCTCCCTTTTAATTATCGTTTAAAGAATGTGTATAATAGGTTTATAAAACTCAATAAAACTACTTATTGTAAAGATATTGGATTGTATTGGAATAGCATTATTACTTTTTCACTATGCAAATAGCTTCTTTATGTAGTTTCTAATTATATAAAAATTACACACTAATTGTAAAATAATTGTAACTATGTAAAAGTAGAAAGCAGAAAGTAAACGCCAACTGAAGTCCCATCACTCTGAGGACACAGCCCTGAGCGTTTGGGTGCCAGGGCGGCAACGCCCCTCTTTCTGCACACTCACTTGTTCCTTTTCACAACGAAGGGCCCCTTCCTTTGTGCTTTGCCTGCTGGACCCTTGCATGTCCACTTGGAAACACAGCCTCGCTCCCTGCTGTCTCATACACTTTCCTTGTCCCTGGGAAAGTCTCTCAGTTCTAACATCTATAACATTGAATAAATACTTATTTAATGCATCTCTGTTTTGAAACACCCACAAGTCTTCTGTTTAAAGGAACAAAAACAGATTTGCATACTAGCCTGAAGGTTTAAACATGGGATCTCTTAAAGCCTAAGTGGCAGGAACTTCTAACATTGGGGACATCCCATGGAAAACATCCTGCCCCTGGGTGTATAAATTAAAATTCATGACCTATAGACAGGAGCTTATCATCATTGTCCAAAGGGAGGCAAAGAAAGAAAAGTAATGGAAGAGTAATGACCAGAGCAGAGCTTCAGGAGCAGAAAAAAGAAAAAACCAGTTGTACTCCATTTTCTTTCCCCTAAAAGAGTGCCTGTGTATCTGAATACAATCATTCTGCATTCTCTCTCTTAGAATAGAGAAAACTAGAAAATGATCTGAAAACTCACAATAATCATGGTAATATAGTAACTCGTCCGCATTTGTAGACTGCTTTACAGATTTTACATTACTTACCTTTTCTCACTTAATCCACACCTGAGCCATCTGAGGTGGCAGGGACTATATTGTTCATTCAAAGAATCAGGGATCTGAGGCAAAAAAGAAGTTTTTGTGACTTACTCCAGGTTACAAAGCCGCTCTATATCAGAACTACAGCGTCACTCAGGGTGGCTGCTACGCAGTTCATGGATCTTTCACGCTGAGAAACATGAACATTTTCTTCAAATGAAATCTGCCAGGAAAGAGACATGTTACGTAATAAGATACATTTAAATACAGAGTCATTTCAAATTTTACTGATGTATTTAAAATTTTGGGTCATAAATTGAATTTAAAAGGTGTTGCATTTTAAATATTGTGCAAACAGCTTATATAAACACAGTATGCTTTGCAAACATAGTTTCTGAGTGGTGAGAAAGACCCTTAGAGATGTGGATCTAATGCTCTTCTTTTAAAAATAAGAAACAAAATTTTACAGTTTAAGCTATCCGAGCTCATGTGGATTTCTGGAATACAGTTTAACCAACATCCAATGCAAATTGGACTACAGAATGAAATGTGTGCATGTGTGTGTATAGCTTGATGAGTTTATGACATTAAGATCAATGATTTATTTAATACCCAGTGGTGTTTAATTGATAATTATTTAAATTATTAAATTATGTAATTGTGTGACTTTTATGCTGAAATTGTTTTTGTTCAAGTATAACATATATACAAAAATGTCCCATCACGTGTGTACAACTTGATGAATTTTCTCTAATAGATCACATGAAGTTGCTATAACCACATTCAGAATAAAGCTCAGATCATTACTGTCAGAATGCCAGAAATTCCCTCCTGCTCCTTTGACATCACCAAGCACCCCCTATTCTGAATTATAATAATGTGGATGAGTTTGCCTCTCTTTGAACTTTATAGATATGAAATACACATTTTGTACTTTTTCGCTCTGGATTTTTTGCTCAATATTGTGTTTATGAGATTAATCCATGGAGTTGCATGGAGTTATGTGTAGTTGAAGCACCATTATTTAAGTCCATTTGCCTGTTGATAAACATTTGGGTGGCTTCTAATTTTTGTCAGCTACCGATAGCACTGGTACAGAAATTTTGATATATGCCTTCTGATGAACATGGGTACACATTTCTGGTAAATCTAACCCTGAGAATGAGGTGGCTTATCACTGGCCTTGCTTTAGTGCACATTTAGTGAATACTGATAAACAGATATCCAAAGTACTGTATGACAGAATCTGTTGATCTAAATCCCGGAAAAATCTAATTGGTATTGCATTAAATCCACAGACAAATTTGAAAAAAATGATTTCTTGGAAATATTGAGTCTTCCAATCCACAAACCTGGTATATGCCTTCATTCATTTGCGTCTTTGTCCATTTTCCTTGTAATGTTTCATAATTTTCCCTGTAGATGATTTGTACAAGTTTCACATGATATTTTAAAGTATTAAATGTAATTGACATTGTAAATATAATTTTTAAATTTAAAATTTTGTTTATTTGTTGCTGGTATATAGCAAATGCAACTATTTTTATTAAGTAAACTTGTGATTTTGAGATGATTTTAGATTCAGCTCCATTGGTAAGAAACAATACAGAGAGATCTAATGCACCCTTTACCAGTTTCCCCCAAGAGAAATCTTGTAAAACTATAGTACAATATCCCCACCAAGGTACTGACATGATTGCAGTCCAGGTGAACACCCACCAGCGACATCACTGCAAAGATCTCTCCCTTATGTCGCCCTTTTACAGCCACACCCAGTTTCGTCTTGCTCTCAACTTTTATTCCTGGCAACAAATAGTCTGTTCTACATTATTATAATTTTGCAGTGTTAAGAATGTCATATAAATGAACTCATATAGCATATATTCTTTTGTTATCTGATATTTCATTTAGCATGACTCCCTGAAGGTTCACCCGTCATTACACATATCCATAATTTCTTTTCATTGCTTGCATAGTTTTTCATGGTCTGGATGTGCTGCACCTGTTAAACCACTGGCTCATTGAGAGACATCTGGGTTACTTCCAGGTCAGGATTAATGCAAATAAAACTGATATGGGGGCCAGCCCGGTGGCGCAGCGGTAAAGTGCTCATGTTCCGCTTTGGTGGCCCAGGGTTCCCTGGTTGGGATCCCGGGTGCGGACATGGCACCGCTTGGCAAGCCATGCTGTGGTAGGTGTCCCACATATAAAGGAGAGGAAGATGGGCATGGATGTTAGCTCAGGGCCAGTCTTCCTCAGAGAAAAGAGGAGGATTGGCAGCAGTTAGCTCACAGCTGAGCTTCCTCAAAAAAAAAAACCCAAAAAACCTGATATCAACATCTGTGTGCTGGTTTTTGCATAAACCTAAATTTTCACTTCTCTGAGATAAATGTCCATGAGTGCAATTGCTAGGTCATACGGTGTTTGTATGTTTGGTTTTATAAAATTTGCTAAACCATTTTATAGGGTAGCTGTATCATATTGCATTCCCACCAGCAATGTAGGAATGGCCCAGTTTCTCTGCATCTATCCAAGCATTTGGTTTTGTCAATATTTTTATTTTAGCCATTCTAATAGGTGTATAGTAATATCTCATTGTGATTTAATTTGCCTTTCCCTAGTGGATACTGCTGTTTAATTGTCTGTGTGCTTATTTGCCATCTTCATATCTTCTTCTGTGAAATTTCAGTTTCTGTCTTTTGCTCATTTCCTAATTGGATCGTTTCCTTTTTTACTCATGAGTTCTAAGAGTTCTTTGTGTGATCAAGATACTAGTCTTTATCATATGTGTAGCTTACAAATATTATCAGTCTGTAGCTTTCTTATCCTATAAGAAGAGTCTTTCATGTAGAAAAAGTGTTATTATTTTATTTTTATCAAGTTCAGTTTATTCTTCTTTTCTTTTACAGAACCAAGTTTTAGTGTCAGATTTCAACAATCTTTGCCTAGTCCTACCTTCCAAAGATTTAGTCCTACATTTTTTTAAAAAGTTTTGTAGTTTTATGTTGACGTTTATAATCTATTTTGAGTTAATTTTTGTAACAAGTGTGACTTTCAGATCAAGGTTACTGTGTGTGCGTGTGTGTGTGTGTGTGCTGCCTATGGATACTAGTTACTCTAGCACCGTTTGTTAGAGAGTCTACCCTTCCTCTATTGCTTTTACACCTTTGACAAACTCGGTTGGGCATATTTGTATTGGTCTACTTCTGGGTTCTCTATACGCTTCCAATCATGTATGTGTCTATTGTTCCACTAATAGCACATTGTCTTGATTACTGTAGCTATATTATAGTCCTAAATATCAGATAGAGTGATTCTTCTCACGTCAAAATAAAATGTTCTTATTTACCCTAGGGTCTGTGCCTTTCCACATAAATTTTAGAATAAGTTACCGATGCTACTAAAAGCATTCCTAAAATTTTCGTAGGAATGATATTAAACCTATAGACCAATTTGGGAAGAATAGATATCTTGGCTACATCAACTGTTCCAATCCATGAATACAGTATGTCTCTTCATTTAGTCAGGCCTTCTTTGATTTCATCAGCATTTGTAATTTTCAGCAAAGTCCTGCACATGTTCTGTTTAATTGTGTACACCGAAGTATTTTATTATATTTAGAGTGACTGCAAACGGTATTACAATTTTAATTTTGCTTCCCACATGTGTATTTTTAGTATACAGAAGTGCGATTGACTTTTGTGTGTGATCTTGTATTCTGTGAAGTTGCTAGACTTACTTATTAGTTCCAGATTTTTCTTTTTAATATTCTCTGAGATTTTCTCTATAGAGAATCATGTCATATGCAAACAGAGAGAGTTCTATTCCTTCCTTTACAGTGTAAATGCCTATTTCTTTTGCTTCCCATGTTGTAATGGCAAGAACTCCAGTATTATACTGGAAAAGAGTGGTGAGAGGAGACACCTTGGCCTTTTTCCAGATCTTAAAGGGAAAACGTTCAGTCTTACCACATTTAGTATGATGCCAGCTGGAGGCTTCTTGTAGATGTTCTGCACCGAGTTGAGGAAGTTCTCCTCCATTCTTAGCTGAGAGTTTGTCATGAATGGGTTCTGGATTCTGAAAAAGGCTTTTTATACATCAGTTAATATGATTATGTGATTTTTTTCTTTTACACTTGTTGATATTGTGAATTACATTGATTAATTTTGAATGCTGACCAAGCCTTACATATTTGGATTAAACATCACTTGTTCATGTTATATAATTATTTTTATAAGTAGCTGGACTTTATTTGTGAACATTTACTAAAGTTTTTCTTTTTCATCTAAGTCTGTGATTTTCTTTTTCTTTTTCTTTTTTTTCTTTGTGTGTATGTGCATGTGTTTTCTACTGCTTGTCTTTGGTTTGGTATCGGAGCAAGATTAGCCTATTAAAAGGAATTGGAAAGTATTTCCTTCTCCTATATCTGGGAAGAGAATTTGTAAGATTGATGTTAGTTCATCTTTAAACATTTAATAGAATTCTCCACTGAAATCTTGTGTCTGGAGATTTCCTTTGAGGAGCCTTTGAAGTATTCACTTTCAGTACCCTACTTCTTAATGTTGAGTATTCAGATGATCTATTTCATCTCAGTTAGGTTTCACTAGTTTCTAGTTTTTTGAAGAGCTGGTCCAAATTCTAAGTTGTCAGATTTATGAGGATAAAATTGTTAATAGTATTCCTTTCTTTTATTTTTGATGGCTACAAGATCTATAGTGATATTTTCTCTTTCATTCCTGATGGTGAGAATTTATGTCTTCTTTCTTCTTATATTTGTCGGAATTGCTAGCGCTTTTTCAATTTTATTACACTTTTTTGTAGAACCAACTCTTTCTTTCATTTGGTTTTTATTGTTTTCCTATTTTTCAACTTCATTGATTTCTGCACCGAGCTTTGTTATTTCCTTGCTTCTCCCACCTCTGAGTACATTTTGCCCGTTTTTCCCTAGTTTCTTAAGATGTGGAATTAAATTATTGATTTAAGACATTTTTCCAATCTAAGTACTTCGTGCTATAAATATCCCTCTGCACTGTTTTAGTTGCATTCTATTACTTTTGATATGTTGTATGTTCATTTTCATTCAGTTGTATGTATTTTTAAAATTTCCTTTGGGATTGCTTCACTGACTCATGCATTATTTAGAAGTGTGTTGTATAAGTTTCAAATGTTTTGAGATTTCTCTGTTGCTTTCTGTTACTGAATTCTAATTTGACTTCATTATGGTAAGATTACATATTCTGCATTACATCAATTTTTAAAAATTGATTAAGGTTTGTATTATGGCCCAGGATATATCGTTTTATGTGTTCCACAGGTGCTTGAAAAGAATGTGTATTCTGTGTTGTTGGGTGGAGTATTCTGTAGGAGTTGATTAGATTTGATTGGTTGATGGTGTTGTTGAGTTCTATATCCTTGCCAATTTTCTGTCTGTAACTTCTATCAGGAGCTGATAGGTGGGTATTGAAATCTCCAACTATAATTGTGCCCTTGTCTGTTTCTTCTTTCAGCTGTATCAGTTGCTGCTTCACGCAATTTGAGGTTTTGTTGTTTCGTACTTACACACTTAGGATTGTTAATGCCTTTCTGGTAAAACGATCCTTTATTTGTATGTAATGATCCTCTCTTTGTCTCTAATAATTTTCTTTCCTTTGAAATCTGCTTTTTCTGATATTAATATGGCCAGTCATTTTTTTCTTTGATTCATGTTTGCATGGTATATATTTCTCCATCCATTTACCTTCAAACTAACTAGTTCAGGGTATTTGAAGAGAGTTTCTTGTAGACAGAATATTATTGAATAATATTTTTTATGCACTCTCAATTTCTTTTTCTAAGTTGGTGTATTTAGACCATTTACCTATGAGATATTTATCGCTATGTTAGTGCTTAAGTCTGTCCTTTATAATTTGTTTTCTGTTTCTTGCTTTTCATCCTCTGTCTCTCATTTTTCTATTCACCTTTTCTTAATTTTCTGTGGATTATTTGAAAATTTTTTAGGATTCTATCAAGTTTTTTATAGTATTCTTTTCTTTCTTATGCTTTTTATTTGGTGAGGAAGACTGGCCCTGAGCTAACACGTTACCAATTGTCCTTTTTTTTCCCTCCCCAAAGCCCGAGTGCATAGTTGTATATCCTAGCTGTAGGTCATTCTAGTTCTTCTATGTGGGATGCCACCACAACATGGCCTGATGAGCGGTTCTTAGGTCAGTGCCCAGGATCTGAACCGGCAAACCCCAGGCCACTGAAGCAGAGTGTGTAAACAACCACTTGGGCACAGGGCCAGCCCCTATAGTATTCTTGAATATATTGCTTTGTATGGTTTCCTGTTAGTTCTCTAGGTACTACAATACACATGCGTAACTTATTATAGTCTACTGTTATCAATGTTTTACCACCTCAAGCGGCGTGTACAAAGCTCATTCCCTTTTAGATCTTGCACCTTAATTTCAGTTATAGTATTTTTCAGTTTTATAAATTTCCATTTACTTCTATAACTTCTATTCTTTTGCCGAGATTTTCCCTTTTTTAAAAAAAAAAGTTGTTTCAAGAGAATTTTTAATTGCTTCTTAGCACCTTTTTATGATGGGTGTTTTCTTTCCAGATAATTCCAAATTTGATTCAATTTGGTGTTGATATTTGCTGGTTATCTCTTTTCATTCATGGTGTGATTTTGCTGGGTTTTGATAGGAGGAGTGATTTTCAATTGTCTCCTGCAATTTTTGATGTTATAGTGTAGACGCTGAGTCTGATTTAATCCTCTTTTTGAGGCACACTGTTTCCCTGCTGCAGTGTCATGTCAGGGCTGGATGAGTGTGAACGTTCAGTTTCAGGCTGCACCCCACTGGCACGGTATGGGGAGCAGAAGGCTGACTCACACCTCTGCATTGTTGTGTGTTGGGGGCCAAAGTTCAGCTCCCCACTATGCTGTACTGACACCAAGAGGGAAGGGTGGAAGCAGAGTGCCCCCTGGCTCCACCTTCCAGCACTTCCTCTGCCTCTGTGCTGCTTCTTGGGAGTGGCGTTCAGCTCACCACCGGACCCTCCGCCACTGACACTACCCCGAAGGCCATCCAAGCACTCCTGCTTTCCTGGGAAAGGAGTGGAAGATCAGCTCCCTGCTCAGCTGAGTCTACTTTGAAAGGAGAATTAAGAGTACCTGCTTCTGCTGAGTGCGAGATAGGGAACCAGCTTCCAGCTCAGTCCTGCCAATAATATCCCAGTAGGAGAAGTAGGGTACCCAGCAGGGCAGTCGGTAGAAGATCACCTGCCTGCTCAGTGCTGCCAACACAAACCCAGGAGCTGATTTCCAGGGGCTAGAAGAGAGAGGATTAGCTCTCTGCTCATCCAGAGGACTTCATCAGGTGGGAGAATCAGAGCATTGCCTGCTTAGGGACAGATTAGTTCCTTGCACCATCCAGCTACCACCACCCGTTGGGGGATGGGAGCACGGGTCCATGCTTCCGCCTGCGGTGGATGGGGTGGAAGATCAACTCCGCTCAGCTCCACCGGCATCACAGGAGGAAGGCAGATTTTTTCCTTAGTGTTAGGTTGGAGGAGAGTGGGGGCTGCCAGAAAGGTTTTCCGTCGTTAGGTCATCCCTTTCCTGGTGTTTTGGCTGGGAAGCCACAAGCTTGTCTTGGGGCTTTTTTTCTCCCTTTGTGCTCACTGGTGGTTCTAGATTAGAGGCTTTTCTGCAGTGACCTGTTCAGGATTTATGGGAGGCAAAAAGGAAACAAGGAACTCACCCCAGTGTAGTTGACCTTCTCTGCACCGTTTTAGAATCTTCCTAAGTTTGTTTATTGTGCTATGTGCGTGAGAGGGGGAGCTAAGGAAATAGGATGACCTCGTCTGGGCAAACAGAAATCTTCAACTGCTTTTGTATATTGACCTTTTATACAATGACCTTGATAAATTCACTGATTGATTTAAATAGTTTAGACATTGTTCTGGATTGCCTATGAATTCAGCTATTGAATTTGCAAATAATTAGTTTTATGTCTTCTTTCTAATCCATATTCTTTTATTACTTTTCCTTAACTTTTTGGGGTCCAATACAATAAAAATGATTAAAGGTGGTAATAATGATTGTCCTTGTTTGTTCCCGATCTGAAGATATGTGACAATATTTCACCATTAAATATGATGTTTGCTGTAATTTTTGTTCACTCTCATTTTGTGGTGGCTGTAATTCTCTTCCATTACTAATTGGTAAGTCTTTCTATCAGGTAATGCTATTTTTCATATCCTTTCTGTGTTAATGTAGTCAAATATATTGATCTTTGGGGCTTTTGTCCTCCTTTTATTTAAGTATTAATTATGTACAATAAAAATTACCAATATGATATGCAAGTTTGTTGAATTTGGGTAATTGTAAAAAACTGACTAACTACCACTACAATCAAACAATGGACTAGACCATAAAATAGTTTTTCTTCTCCCTTTGAAATGAGTGTCCTTTCCAGAGACCCTGCCCTAAGCAATCACTGATCTGCTCTCTGTCACTATAGTTTTGTCTTCTTTAGAATTTCATCTGTTGTACATAGTATTTTTTTTGACTTCTTTCATTTTGCACATTTTCAAGATTCATCCATATTGTGTATAGTATTGACATTTTGTTCCTTTTATTGCTAAGCAGAATTCCATGGTGTGGATATACAACAACGTGATTATCCACTCACCGTTTGGTGGAGATTTGGGGTTGCTTTTATTGGGGCTATAATGACTATTCTAATATAAATATTAGTGTACAAATTTTTGAGTAGGCATAAGTTTTCATTTTTCTTAAATATCTAGAAGTGGAATGGTTGTGTCATATGGTTAATATATGTCATACTCTTTTTCAAAGTGGCTGGACCATTCTGGATCCTTATCAACAAAGTATAAGAGATACTGTGGCTCCACATCCTTGCCCAAACTACATTTTGTCAGGTTTTTTTACTTTTGCTATTCATGTGTGTGAGTGTGTGTGTGTAGAGATCTCATTGTAGCTTCAATTTGTATTTCTATGATGACCAGTGATGATGAGAATTTCTTCTTGGCTTATTCAACATTCATATATCTTCTTTTATGAAGATGTTTGTTTAAATATTTTGCCAATATTTTTATTGGGTTATATGTCTTCTTATCATAAAAGGCCCTTATATATTCTGGATACAAGGTCTTTGATGCACATTTGTTTTACAAAATTATTCTCCTAGTCTATGACTTGTCACTTTCTTATATTAAATGTCTCGCAAAGAGCAAAAGGTTTTAATCTTGGTGATATCCATTTTATGAATTAATTTCAGGTATAATTTGTGCTTTTGATATAGTTTTTGAGAAAACTGTCTAGTGTCACAAAAAAAAATCTATGTTTTCCTTTAGAAATTCCATAGTTTTAGTTTATATATTGATAACCATGATCCATTTTAAATTAATTTCTGTGTTTATGTAAAGTAAAAGTTGAAATTCTTTTTTTCTTTTTTCTATACAGATGGCCACTTGTTCCAGAAACATTTGTTGAAAGGACTATCTATTCTCTATTTAATTGCTTTGGCACATCTGTGAAAAATCAATTAACCATATAAGGCTAGGTCTATTTATGGGCCCTTTATTCTGTTCCACTGATTTGTACTCCAGTCATTATGCCATATCACACTGTCTGGATTCATGTAGTTTTACTTTGAAATCATGTAGGGTAATTGCTCCAGCTTTCTTCTTCTTTCTTAAAAATTGATTTAGCCATCCTATGTCCTTTGCCTTTCTATATTAATTTGAAAATCAGTTTGTTAATTCATTCAATAAAGAAGGAATAGACCAAAATTTAATAAAGATGAAGAAGTTTTAAATAACACTATGAACCGACTTACCCTGTCATTTATAAATGAAAATTGCCATCAACTGCAGAAAGCACATTATTTCCAAATTCACATATGATATTCATGGTATGTCATCTACTGATCCATATAACATGTAATATACGGCTACCAAATGCCCATGGAGAGTCCTCCTCCCCCTAGAACATAATCCCATCCCCACACACGGCAGATAACCTGGTTCCCCCAACTTACTGCATTTGGTTCAATGTCCTCATTCTCTATGTGAGTTTTCTCCATCTGATTTGGACGAGATTCCTTCCATTCCTGTGATCTATGAAACAAAAAGAAAACACGTTTTCAGTAACCCTCTCTTCGTGTACAGTGGTGTAACAGGGACAAAATAAGCACAATAAAAATTTGACTATAAAAATTGATGAATAAGAGCCAAACAGCTGCCATTGACTCACGGTGATAATGGAATGCTGTGGGGAAAACCCTAGAAGGAGGAAAGGTCCTTGAGAAGTCCCTAATTCTGTTCTCCAAGGGGAGCTCCGCAGTCCTTTATTTCCCCAGACCCCTGCTCCCATCCTCTGCGAGTGTCACCAGGTTTGTCTGTTATCCTCCATGACTGCATCTGAAGTGGGGTCTAGGGATGGACAGCTTCTGCAGCCTGCTTCCTGCTCTTTGAAGTTTCTAGGCCAGAGTACTGTTTGAAGGCTCAGTCATTCAAATAACTGTTAGGACAGGTAACCGATTTGGAGGCAAGGTCATTTCTTCAGAATCACAGGACACTTCAGGTTTACTTCTTGCAGCCAAGCCTCTTTGCCACAAACACGCTCAACTTATTTCCTTGGCATACTTCTTAAGTCTGCTTTCTCCCAGGTTTCCTTGGCATTGTTTTCCCCCCAGAACTTATGCTAGCATGGCAGCTGTCCCTGGAACCGTGGTGCTGCAATTACCCCTGATTCTCTGCAGTACTGACTTCTACACAAGAGGATCCGGTGGCCCAGGTCCCACGACCACAGCCTGGTTTCAGGGAGGACAAGATAGTGTCTGGCATTTGCAGCTTCAGTCATGGCAGACAGTTTTTGCCTCCTGCCAAGATACCTAAGGGGGAGATTACCTAAAGAAAAGATGTCCGTATGCTAAGAAGCCCCCAAAGTGAAAAATTCTCCTATATTTGTATGCAGCATCACTGTAAATTTATATGTAGTAGTCAATCACAACCACTCCTTCCGTTATCATCTGGGTATCCATTTATAGTTAGCAATTTTTCCCCTGAGCCATCTCACATACCCTTTAATATTTATCCTAGCTCTCTTCAATTCATACAGGCATGAACCACTAGATATTCTTCAGAGGAAAAAACCCAAGCCGAATCAGTACAAAGACACTCCTTTTGTGTAATTCAGTGTACCCCATTTTCCACAGGAAGCGCTCTGTTCCAGTGATGTTTTGATGTGTTCTCTCTAAAGTATTTTCTTTCCTGGCTCCTCTGGAAAGTAAAATAATGAAATTTTAAAATCTTGAATACCTTTGTAGTTTCCGTGAATGTTAGTTGCTTTTCCAAAGCCAGATAATATACATTTAAAAATAAAAACTTGACATATAGTATGGAATTCTTTGGCTGTAATGAAAGCTAAATAGAGACCAGTTAGGTCTTCTTGGTCATTTTCTCTTTGAGTTGAGGGTCCCAAGGGCAGCTTTAGGAACCTTAAAGTGCATCATATTACTCTTGCTGTGAGTGTAACCTGTATAATTTGATCACTAACCTAGCTACTGAAGTTTTTTAAGAGGAACATAACTGTTTTTATTTTACTGAATGTTTCTTTGCCTAATTGTGTCCATGCCAATTCTTATTAAATATTTAATAACATGCATTTTTCTTTCCAGTGTGCTTCTTCTTTTCTTTTCTAAATGAATTATCATCAGGCACTAGAAACATACAAGTGGCAGCAACATATTTTATTTATAGCCCATGAAATAATACAGTGTTTGGGCAAAAATTTGGTTAATTTATTTTGTACTGATTATCACCAATTTATTTGAAATGCAGTATGAAATAGAGGAATTCCAAAAAAAATTCACATAGAGTGAGAACATGCACTTTACCAAAGTTTTGTCTCCTTAATTAAAAGTTTCAAAAAATTCCTACTTTGTAAGCAACGTTTCAGTTCTACTTGTCTAGCCGAGCAGAGTGAAAAGATCTGGACTAAAGAGCTACAAACACCTTGATTTTCAGTTACAGGTAACCCCCGGGAAAAGGACTTATCAGAGAAAGCAGATTCTAATTGTTGCAGAAGATGTAGCACCCTGAATCTTCACCTACCTAGAGAACGTTCTAGCGCTTACAAAATATCCTAACCATAGAAGCCCTGAAAAGTTGCCTGGGCTCTGATTTTAAGGACTTGTTGCCTGTGACCCCATCAAGCACATAAATAAAATGGGGAAAAATATATATGCAGAAATCATTTGCATAATTTCAGAACATTCATATGTACTTAGAAAGCTTCATACATTCAAACTGGGATCATCAAGACACAAAGCAAATACATATGTTCGGTTGTCTCATTGTTAACATAAGCGGGTACTTCTTAGGTTTCTCCCTGTAAACACCCTGTTCTCTGCAGAGAGCACCTCACCTTTACAAACTCTGTTCCTTCCTCATTAGCTCTAGAAAGCTTTAATATGTAATATGAGACGTGTGATATTGGTTTGCCTAAAAAGCAATGACATTAAATTGTAAGCAAGCCTTACAGAAATGTTTTATTACACTACTAACATTGGCGCAAATTTTGTACAACCAAAATGCTTACTTATTCTGAGGACTTACTCAGTCACCAGTGGCAATGAACCATTGCGGGTGCCCCACTATGGAGGGACATCATTTAACTGGGAACAACTGAGAGCACGTGCTCCATGAAGGCAGATGATTTGCAGAGAAGTGTTTTCAGTAGCTCATCCCAAGCAAACCAATAAGTTAGGTAACTTCTCCTTCCTGAATAGAAATAAATAATGGAGCTGAGTGAGGCTAGGATTTTATACCAGTAAAATTGTATCCATACAGAAGGAAGCACCAGGAGTGGAGCCAAAGCATTTCCCAATATCATCCTGTATTATTATCTTACAGTTATATAATAATTAATAATTTCATGTTATTTTTGAATACAATTTATTTAGTGTCTAGTAACATCTCTGTGAAGGATATGGGAAATTCACTTAAAAATAACCCAGTAGGAGTCAATCCATACAGGGCTTTTGGGACTGAAAGGGTGAATGGGGCCATTAACTCTATTCTTATGGTAAGTGAAACCAATAGAATTTTCTGGCTATTGAGCATTTGAAATATGGCCAACATAATTAAGGGGCTGAAATTTTAATATTATTTAGTTTTATTTTAAATTTGAACAGAAAACAACCCACATGTGGCTAAAGACTGGCATATGAATTCTAAGATATTTCTAATTATAGGAATTCTTAGCCAAAATATATCAAGATTAATGCAGAGAGACATACAATTAGGATCAATGATCAGAGGCTGAAAAGAGGAGGATCCAGCCTTCCTTGACCAACATGTAGTGTGGACCAGGCTTAGGGTCTGGTTTGTGAGGCTCAGTTGACACAAGCTTCCTAGATATACTATTAGGAATAGGTGGAGAGATGTTTGGAGGAATTTAAGGAACACAGTAACTTCATAAAGAGCAGTCATATACAAGATCAGTGTTAGAGAGAAAAATAGGTATATTTCAAAGGAGGTGGGGTTAACGGGGAAAGAAAATAGGCGTCAGCCAGGTAAAGAGTGAATTCTGGGAACAAGAAGGGAGAAAATGGGTTCTCACATTTACTGATGAAACTGCTCTTGGGTACCTACGGGGTCTCTGAGGCCTCCTATGTGATCCACTCCAGGGCGATGTTTGTGGAGACGAGTTAGATTTAAAACCGTGTTCTTCTTGTCGCCTGTACCTACCATAACCACATCTACTCTAGAATAGCAGAGAAAGTTGGTGTTTAAAGAGAAAGTGAGCCTCAGCTGGGTTTTATTTCCCAGGTTATGCCATTTGCAAAGCCTGCCTTTGGTTCTATGAGAAATATATAAATATGTATATATCTTCTTAACAGATTTATCTTTTTATTTAAACTGTCTAGATGAGTTTCTGTTTCTGGCAGAAAAAAAAAAATCTAGTTAATGAAATAGATTATTGTTCTGTTAATTCCTTCTGTTTGTAATGCGCTTCTTATGATTCTCCAGACGATGGAATTCTATTTATCCTGTAAGGACTACTATTGCATATTACTTCTTGTGAAGACTTCTCTAAGTCACAACACTGCTTTCCTCCCCACTCCCATATGAATCACTCTCATGTAATTTATAACAACTCTTTGTATTTACCTCTGGTATATTTCATTAAAATACTCCCAGTCCACTGATTTACTGATCATCTACTATGAGCCAGCATTGCACTAGGTATTGAACGGGTACCAATGTGTATATAAGCTAGTAGAGAGTTATAGTTGGTGTTGTGGAACCTTAGAAGAGGGAGTAATCACTTCTGTCTATGGAAATCTGAAATGTCCCTGGCAAAATGCTGTTTGAGTTAACTAATCAAGGAGAATAGGAGGTACCCATAAGCATATGAGATAATATAGATGGGGACTGGCCAGTCAGAGGAAATGGGAACAGAAAAGAAAGAAAGGACTGAAAAAACTCTATAGACTATTAGGGAATTTGGAATATGGTCCTCTGCACAATGTGGAGGTGAAAGGAATAAAGAGGGAAAACGTCAGTCACATTGGTTAGACAAGCGTCTTGAGGTCAATTATGAAAATCCTCAAAGGCCTCCTGTCACTTTCTGGTTTGTTAATTAATTATATTATCTCCCCAACAAAATTCTACATTTTATTTTCTAATTTCCTCATGTTTTTAAAGCTTATAGCTGAGTTCTTCCTAAAGGAGCAAGGGTGTTGGGAGGAAAAAACAGAAAGGAAACAATCAGAGAAGAGATAGCCAGCTGGCAAGGAATTTATGAAGGATTTTGTGTACAGTTTGTATAACTATATGATCTGAGGATCCTCTATCTCAAAATGTTCTATCTTAGAGTTAAGAAAGAGTTTATTATTACTTTAAGTGAAATGCTGACAATTTTCTGTTGTCAAATTTAAAATTTCAAGTATATACAAAATTAGATTAGAAATATATAAAATGAATTAATTTCTTTAAATTGGATGCTGAGAACATTAGTCACCAGAACAAAGTGTAGCAGGAAGCATTAAAAGATAAATAGAAGGAATTCAGGACAAGAGACAATTTTTATGTACATCCATTTTCGCTAAAAGCTTAGAAAAGGGAACATAAGCTACTGGGAATGAATGAAGCTGGATCCAGAGGGGCATTAATATTTCATGAGTTTTTGACAATCATTTTCTGGGGAATTGAAAAGAAGTTTAGAGGCAAGGATAGGAAAATGAGAAGTTAGTTTATTTAGAAAAAAAAGATATTGCAAAGGATCTCAAAGTTTGACAGTAAGAATGCTTAAATAAAAGTAACATATTGCAGGATTTCAGTTTATTTCTAATTTCTTCTTTTAACATAGAGGGTTACTGGTATATATACACACACATAAATACATATTCATATATGTATATACTGATATATATATATATATA